>NC_081846.1:15923974-16648141 GCF_963259705.1 Myotis daubentonii | reverse complement strand
GGGTTAGGATTAGGGTTAGGGTTAGGGTTAGGGCTATGGTTAGGGCTAGAGCTAGGATTAGGATTTGGGTTATGGTTAGTGCTATGGCTAGGGTTAGGGTTAGGGTTAGGGTTAGGTTTAGTGTTAGGGTTTGGGTTAGGTTTAGGGCTATGGCTAGGGTTAGGGTTAGGATTAGGGTTAGGGTTAGGGTTACTGCTATGGTTAGGCCTAGGGGTAGGGTTAGGGTTTGGGTTAGGGTTAGGGTTAGGGTTAGGGCTATGGTTAGGGCTAGAGCTAGGATTAGGCTTTTGGTTATGGTTAGTGCTATGGCTAGGGTTAGGGTTAGTGTTTGTGTTAGGGTTTGGGTTAGGGTTAAGGCTATGGCTAGGGTTAAGGTTAGGATTAGGGTTAGGGTTAGGGTTAGGGCTATTGTTAGGGCTAGGGCTATGATTAGGTTTTGGGTTAGTGTTAGTGCTATGGCTAGGGTTAGGGTTAGGGTTAGGGTTAGGGTTAGGGCTATGGCTAGGGTTAGGGTTAGGATTAGGGTTAGGGTTAGGGCTATGGTTAGGGCTATAGCTAGGGTTAGGTTTTAGGTTAGGGTTAGGGTTTGGTTTAGGGCTATGGTTAGGGCTAGGGCTAGGGTTAGGTTTTGGGTTAGGGTTAGGGTTAGGTTAGGGTTAGGGTTAGGGTTAGGGCTATTGTTAGGCCTAGGGCTATGATTAGATTTTGGGTTAGTGTTAGGGCTATGGCTGGGGTTAGGGTTAGGGTTAGGGCTATGGCTAGGATTAGGGTTAGGATTAGGGTTAGGGTTAGGGCTATGGTTAGGGGTATCGCTAGGGTTAGGTTTTAGGTTAGGGTTAGGGTTAGGTTTAGGGCTATGGTTAGGGCTAGGGCTAGGGTTTGGGTTGGGGTTAGGGTTAGGGCTATGGCTAGGGTTCGGGTTATGGTTAGGGTTATTTTTAGGGTTACGGGTAGGATTAGAGAGGATTGGGTTAGGGTTAGGGTTAGGGTTAGTGCTATTGTTATGTTTAGGGTTAGTGCTAAGGTTAGGGTTACAGTTTTGGTTAGGGTTAGGGTTAGCGTTATGGTCAGGGTTTGGTTAAGTTTAGAGAGGATAGGGTTATGGTTAGGGTTATTGTTATGGTTAGGGTTAGGGCTAGGGTTAGGGTTTGATTTAGGTTAGGGCTAGTGTTATGGGTGTGTTTAGGGTTATGTTGAGGGTTAGAGTTAGGGTTAGGGTTAAGGTTATGGTTAGGTTTAGGGTTAGGTTTAGGGCTAGATTTAGGTTTAGGGTTAGTGCTATGGCTAGGGTTAGGGTTAGGTTTAGAGAGGATTGGGTTAGGGTTAGGGAAGGGTTAGTGTAAGGATTAGGGTTAGGGTTCGCGTTAGGGTTAGTGCTATGGTTAGGGCTAGGGCTAGGGTTAGGGTTTGGGTTAGGGTTAGTGCTATGGCTAGGGTTAGGGTTAGGGTTAGGTTTAGGGCTAGGGCTAGGGTTAGGGTTAGGGTTTGGGCTAGGGCTAGGGTTAGGGTTAGGGTTAGGGTTAGGGTTTGGGCTATTGTTGGGGCTAGGGCTACGATTAGGTTTTGGGTTAGGGTTTGGGCTATGGCTATGGTTAGGGTTAGGGTTAGGTTTAGGGCTAGGGCTAGGTTTAGGGTTAGGGTTAGGGTCATGGTTTGGGTTAGGTTTAGGGTTAGGGTTAGGGTTAGGGTTAGGGTTAGGGCTATGGCTAGGGTTAGGGTTAGGATTAGCGTTAGGGTTAGGGCTATGGTTAGGGCTAGGGGTAGGGTTAGGGTTAGGGTTAGGGTTCGGGTTAGGTTTAGAGAGGATATGGTTATTGTTAGGGTTATTGTTATGGTTAGGGTTAGGGCTAGGGTTAGTGTTCGATTTAGGTTAGGGCTAGCGTTATGGGTGTGTTTAGAGTTACGTTTAGGGTTAGTGTTAAGTCTTTTTTTTATGATTAGAGCTATGGCTATAATTATGTTTAAGGTTAGGATATGGTTTGTGTTAAGGTTCGGGTTCAGGTTAGTATTATGGCTCAGGCTAGATTTTGGATTATTGTTAGCAGTATGGTTAGGTTTATGGCTGCATCTTTGTTAGGGCTAGGGTTAGCTATAAGGTTATGTTTTGGGTTTGGTTTATGGTTAGTGTTAGGTTTAACTTTAGCGTGAATGTGAGGTTTAGCATCAGGGTTAGTGTTAGCATTAGGTTCTAGGTTTAGGATTATGTTTTTTTAGGGATATTGTCAGACTTAGAGTTAGTGCTATGTTTCAGATTTTGTTTAATTTTAGTGTTAGTAGTATGGTGAAGGCACAAGGAGCTCAGCCTCTTGGTGGAGGAGCTCAGTGATTGTTGGCAATGGCTACTTTCTTCTTTAGAACTGATTTTACTGCCTTCCATATGTTTTGCATGTTGTATTTTCTATTTATTTTTCTCAAGATACATTCTGATTTCCCTTTTGTTTTCTTCTTTGATCAATATGTTTAAGAATATGTTGTTTAATTTGTAAGTATTCATATATAGGTTAGGATTACAACATATGAATTTGGGGGGGGGGAAACAAACTTTCACTGTATTGCAATCTGTACATTGATGTATCCTTTATAATAAAGAGCTTATATGCAAATGGTTGTCTCACCCTCCTGCCCTCACACAGGAACTGCTTGGATACTCAACACTGGGCAGAGAGGAATGGGGACCAGCCAGGCTGTGGCCCGGGAGAGGAACAAGCCACCCACCCCGCAGTACTGGGTGCCTGCGCTGTGGCCTGGGTGAAACCACCCACCCACAGTCCCCTGTGACTGAGGCCGGCTTGGACGAAGGCGACCCAGGTCCTGGGTGCCTGTGGCCAGCCAGAGGGAGGGAAGTCCGGGTCCCGGGTGTGCAGTGAGGCAGAGGCAGTTGGGGTGATCAGGCCAGAAGGGGAGCAGTTAGGGTGATCAGGCAGGCAGGCAGAGTGTTTGGGGTGATCAGGCAGGCAGAGGTGATTAGGGGAGATCAGGCAGGCAAGCAGAGGGGTTAGGGATGATCAGGCAGGCAGGCAAGCGATTAGGAGCCAGCAGTCCAAGATTGTGAGAGGCAAGTCGGACATCCCCCCATGGGTCCAGGATTTGAGAGGGTGCAGGCGGGTCTGAGGACCTCCCCCATGCACAAATTTCATGCACCAAGCCTCTAGTATCTATCTATCTATCTATCTATCTATCTATCTATCTATCTATCATCTATCTACCTAAGCCACTGTTAAAACTGCTCACTATAACGTGCACTGACCACCAGGGGGCAGATGCTCAATGCAGGGGCTGCCCCCTTGATGGTCTGTGTGCTCCCACAGCCAACCTTCTGGGGCTGGCCAACCTCTCGCTGTCCCTCCCCAAGGCTGGCCAGGCTGAGAGACCCCACCCATGCACAAATTCATGCACTGGGCCTCTAGTTATTTTATAAAAATCTTTACTTCAAATGGAACTAGGAAGTTCAGAAAACTAGCCAAATTATCTAAGAGAAAAATATGATCTTAATGTGAATGTTCATATGCATTTTACTTTCATATGCTTTGCTTGATAAAAATATTGCCCAGGCATAAAATAAAAGGCTGCTCAGATTTAAATATTTTACTTAAGTTTCCTTTACTTAATAAAAATTAACTATTAGGTTTTGGAAAATATGTGGAATAAAAGAGATATTTGTAACAAATCACTTATTTTGTATATAAGTTAAAGTATTCTTTATGGAGTTCTTATATTTAATATAAACATTGAAAATGCAATTTTAAAATTATATCTTATAATTTTATTAAAAAATTAAATTCAAGTCATCTGTGAATAATCAAAAGCATGTCATATTGCATTTTGATAATCAAGAAAATTCTATAACTGAGTGTTTGATTTTTTTTTTTACT
This sequence comes from Myotis daubentonii, assembly GCF_963259705.1. Taxonomy (NCBI): domain Eukaryota; kingdom Metazoa; phylum Chordata; class Mammalia; order Chiroptera; family Vespertilionidae; genus Myotis; species Myotis daubentonii. Next base: position 16,644,269 of record NC_081846.1, on the reverse strand, counting down.
AAAAGTCTCCATTCTCAGAATCACATCTGATGCCAGAGATAAATAGAATTGATTCTAAAGCAGCCGAACAGGCGACATAAAAACCATTTCTGCTGAACAAGTTCTTCCTACTTTGGGAATCCAAAGTCTAATCTTGGTGCATTTGAATGTGTAACCCCTGTCCTGTCTCATTCTGATAAGCATGTTTTATTGCTGGAAGAGCAATTTTCTCTTTAGCTTTAAAACTTATGCCTTAACTAAGAATAGCAAGTGATTTATTGTCAACTTGCAAAGTTTATTTTTGAATTTACATTTGTTTTCATTTGTGTGATTATTTTTAGGTTTTGGAAGATATTGAAATTTTAAGTGGTTTTGGTTTTCACATATAGTCTTGCTTTTCTTATATACCTTGCTCACCTTTCTAACAATAACTCCTTTACTTATATATTGTTCTTCAAAGAATTCTTATCTGGACTTCTTGTGGAATATTGATTGGTCTTGAAAGATGAGGCTGTTGGGATTGTGCATGGATCGGCTTTATACAATACTTAAAAGTGATAAAGAGTAAACCATACAGACACAATATGAATTAATTCTTTATCAATGAGATATTTTAATTTGATTTATTCTGCAAAACTGTTTTAGAATATCTCAGTTGTTTATATAATCATAGCACATTTACTGCTCAAATATCCAAACTTCTGAATATGGACAAAAATATGAACTTCAGTTTCTTTCACTGTATATATTTTACCCATCGATAAATATAGTTCCTCAAATTTATTCATAAGTACCACAATTTTTAAGTTCTCATTCTCGAACTCCACACCATCCTAACATAATTTCTGATCAAGTACCAGTAGGTGCCCAGTAAATTTGAATTGAATGCATGTCATTCAAGATCTGTGATATCAACTTGATCATTATTCAGTCTATATAATAAGGTTCTCTGACTTTTTTCATGATGATAGAAAGAAAAATAAGCCATTATTTTAAGTATCTATTAAATTAAGAACTGTAAAAAATACTAGCAGTATATTCATTCCTAAAGCTCATTCATAGTTTTGCATTTTGGCTAAGAATGCAAGCTTTCTTAATGATTGGAAAAGGCCATGTGAACTATGATATTTTTGTTTGAAAATGCTGGTGATTCTTGAGCTCACAAACTTGAGGGTCTCTTATTACTCAAACCACAACCTAAGGAAATAGACTCTGAGATACACTATGCAATCTCTTCTTGGAAAATCATTGAAAAATGCTCTGATTTAACTTTATAACACCTCTAACTGATACAGGGCACAAGTGGCCAACTGGGATAAGCTTTTAGGTGAAACCTAAGTGTACAGTTCTGTGTTCCTGGGACTTATTTTCTTACATTTTTAAAAATTATATTGTTGTTGATTTCAGAGAGGAAGGGAGAGGGAGAGAGAGATAGAAACATCAATGATGAGAGAGAATCTTTGATCTGCTGTCTGCTGCAAGCCCGCTACTGGGGATCAAGCCCGCAACCCAGGTATGTGCCCTTGACTGGAATCAAACCTGGAACCCTTTAGTCTGAAGGCCAATGCTCTATCCACTGAGCCAAACCTGCTAGGGCATATTTTCTTATATTTTTAAGGTTCTGCCACTTCTGTATTACAACTTGCATGCGATTTTCAAATATCTCCAAAATTTTTAAAGGTCTCCAAAATGTATTCTTACCCTTGCTGAAGAAAGGGGCACTTTTTATTCAGGGAGGCTCAAAAAGTCTTGTCTTCTATTTTCTCTGGTAGTTCTCAACTAAAGTGTCTTCAAACTTAGTTTAAAGCCCTTTCCTGGTCCAGTTCCAAAGGACAACTTCATTTAAATATCAGTTCTTACACAGATGATCCCTTTGACCCTAATTAAACGGAGCCTAATCCTCTACCATCTTCCAGGAAAATGCTATCTCATAGGAATAAAGCCTGCAAAATGTAAACTAATGAAAATATCCCATGCTCAACAAAACTACTAATAAAGAGCTGTCAACCATGCACAAACTAGCCTGGGCTGGGTCCTTTTGAAAATTAAGTTAATGGTAAGAGATTAAACATTATGTATACTCATCTGGCCCAATAACTGTTCCCCATTGGATGCGATCTCTCTTAGCTAGCTATGAACAGTCATAATACTTGGCTTGCACCACATCTTCCTAATTATATGATTTTGGGTTAATGGCATAACCTTTTTGAGCCTCAATTTTTTAATCCCTAAAATGGGGCTAAAAATAGTCACAGTTGACTGGTATGAGATAATTAATACAAACTACTTAGTATAATAGAACCTGGGTTATACATTAATTGCATATGAATTCTTGTGAGTGTATATGCATCCTATCTAATAAAACAGAAACATGCAAATTGACCATAACCCCGACACCCTTCCCATCGGCTAATCAGCAGGATATATGCAAATTAACTGCCAACCAAGATGGCAGCCGGCAGCCAGGCAGCTGAAGTGAATAGGAGGCTTGCTTGCTCCAGTGATGGAGGAAGCCAAAGTTCCCTGCCTGCCTCTGCTGGCCTCTGAGCTGCACTCTAAGAAACAATGTTGCAAATATAGAAGCTAAACATTCCCCAGAAACCTGCTTTCAGCCAGCCAGGCTTCAGCCAGCAGGATCGCAACAGTGTTTCAATTATAGAATCCAAACACACCCAGATCCCTGCTTTCAGCAGCTGAGGTCTCAGAGCTAAAGCCGGCTTCAGCTCCAGTGACAGCCATAGAAGGTAAATAAATCCCAGAATTAAAAAGAAAAAAGAAAAAAAGGAGAGGTTGGGAGCCTCAGTTGCCCTCTAGCCTGAAAAAAGCCATCATCCCCTCACCCAAACTGGCCAGGCACCCCAATGGTGACCCCCACCCTGAAGGGGGTGTGACCAGATGCAAACAGCCATCATCCCCTCACCCAGACTGGCCCGGCACCCCAGTGGGGACCCCCACCCTGAAGCAACAAGATGGCGGCTAATTTGCATACTGAAGGCAGGCGTCAGGGGGCAAGGCTGTCCACGGTCCGGGACCCAGATCTGTGACCCTGCCGGGTGGGGGGCAGTGCTTGAGGCTGTCTGCAGTGTGGGACCCGGATCTGTGACCTGGCAGGCAGGGTGCAGTGCTTGAGGCTGTCCGCGGTCCGGAACCGGATCCGTGACCTGGCGGGTGGTGGGGAGCACTTGAGGCTGTCGGTGTTCTGGGACCCGGATCCATGTCCTGGCGGGCGGGGGGCAGTGCTTGAGGCTGTCCACGGGACCAAGACACGGATCTGTGACCCTGCCGGGCTGGGGGAAGGGCTTGAGACTGTCCGCGGTCCCGGGACCTGGATCCTTGACCCTTCCCGGTGGAGCGGCAGCTCGCACAGGGGTGGATCGGCCACGGTTGGTCAGGGCAGAACGCCTGGCTTCCACCCAGCCCCAGTCACTCTCGGCAGGTGAGCAGCACAGAGAGCCTCTGGACAGGGGAGGCAGGCCGGCGGAGGGCGGCCTGTACTCCCCACATGGCGGTGGTGACAGCTGTGAGCGTGCCAAGCGGAGCCTGCAGGCTGAGCTGAAGTAGCGCCTGCAGGCCATCAGCGCCCAGGAGTGGCTGCGCAAGATCCACCTCCTGGCCCAGAAGGTGCAGGATCTCAGGGACAGCCACCGTGGTGGGCCAGACTGACGTCCTCCTGGCCGCACCACGGGGGTTTGCGGATCTGCAAAGCCAGAGGCCTCTGCAGATCTGCAAAGCCAGAGGCCTCTGGTGTGCACATCCCCCCCCTGGCATGCGAACATCCCCCAGCACACTATCACACTCCGGTGCCTGCAACAGTTGCAAACCAAGGCGTGCACAAGTTCCCCCTGCCTCTCCACCGCACTTCCATATCCCGGCATGGCTAACACCCCTACAGGATGTGCACACATCCCCTCTGATGCACTCACATCCTTTGGAGAGTGTCTGGGTGTTCTGGGTGCTGAGGGTGGGTGCCTGTGAGATGACAGTGAGAGGGCTGAGTGGTGATGCCCTGTTCCCACAGAGTCCAGTGCAGCTATGAGATCACCTCTGGGGGGTTAATGCAGGTGCTGAGGCAGGAGCAGGTGCAGACAGACACATCTGGTGGGTGCGGGCAGCCCTCGCTGAGGTGCCTTCGGTCAGCGTTCAAGATCAAGAACCAAGAGGCGGAGAGGAATTCCATCCTCTCAGTGAAAAAGTGGGATAGTCAGGGCGACTGTAGAGGAATGTGCACTTTGGGTGCCAGCACCCATGAGCCAAGGCTGCTCTGACTGAGCCTCGCTTTCTTGGGGCCTAGCGCACTCCTGCCAGGCAGCGGGTGACAGGACGTGCTTTTCCAAATTAATGAGAGAAAACGTTGATTTTCCTGCTGCCCACGAAGGTGGAAAGTGAAGTGGGGAGACATCTGGGGAGTGAGCGAGGTTCCCTGTCTGGGGGTTCCAAATCTGCTGTTGGTTTCTTTCACCGCTGACTAGAAATACACAGGGTGTCCCCCCAAAATGTATATACACTTTGAATACCTACTAATTCCAATGGTTTTAAGCATAAGAAAGAAACAACAATGGAGCTGTTATCTGTTAAAAGTGTGGGCACAAACAGGTAGTTGGACATTCCCTGAGGGGTCTCAGATTGGAGAGGGTGAAGACCAGACTGAGGGGCCCCTTTCCCCCCACCCCAGTGCACGAATTTCGTGCAACGGGCTACTAGTACTTTATAAGACGCTAAAAATTCATTGTAATAGTAATAATAGGAATAACATATAATGCTTACTACTATTCCAAATGACTTACATGAACCAGCGTATTTTATCCTCACAATAATCTTATGAGGTAGAACCTTTTATTATCTCTGTTTGACAGATAAGGAAACAAATACTTGGAGAAGTAACTTACTAAAGATCAAAGTAAATTATTGAGCCGTGAATTAGTACAACTAAACTGCTACTAGCACTATTTTTCCCAAATGTGTGCTCAGCCTCTACCTCAGTCAGACCAAAACAGTGTCCATATGAGGAATTTAAGGATGTTTTTCTTCATGCCATGGAGATTTAGCTCCCATTCATTCTGACTCTGACTCCGTCTCTTTGATCTTTTATCTCATTTCTAGTCACTAAGCCATCCCGCCTGAGACCAAGTCTCCAACTTCTAACCCTGGTTCTCCTGACTACAGATTCCCATTCATAATTGTTTGAGTCTCTAGGTTGACTTGATAGCTTTTTTTGAACTTCTGTAATTGAGTCTTTTGCTCCCTTATTTTGGCTTTCCTTGTTGTATAATAAATGTATATGCAAATCTGAAGTTCTCTCTACAGCTTTAGTTCTGTCCCACAAATTTCACACTTCATGTTCATCATATTCATCTTTAAATATTGCTTAATTGGCCTTTAAGTATAAGAATTATTCAATGAGATAATAGTTTCCGCCCATTGGATTTTTATTAATCTGTTATTAACTCCTAATTTTATTTCATTATGGCAAAAACATAATATACATGGTATTGATGTTTTATAATTTATTGAGTTTTTAATGGCTGTTAATTGGTGAGATAACTTATGTACATATTATAATATTATTATATCATGATTTTTTGTTATCTTATTTCATATTTTTACATGCTGCACTTTTTTTTCTTTCCCTGTTGCCTCCTATTGGAGACAATGTTTCTTCTTTGGTTTAATGTTATGCGTTGTTTAATATTTTTGTTCTTATTACATTTTCTAGCTTTGTCTTCTTTTCTGCTTCTTCCTGGGAGAATTCTTATGTGTGATATTTATGTATTCTTCAGTGAGTATAAATCTTACTATGTGTCCCACCTGTTTTCTAGGATGGAGAGTCCAAACCAGTGCTTACCATACCTACCTGCTTCCACCTCCACAAACAATTCTCTCATAAATTGTTCATCTTTAATTTTTTGCTCTTTTCAAGACAAGAGTGCTGGGAGAAGGCAGTCCGCTTTGATCTGTAATCTGTCAGCCCTAGGGTTAAGAGGAGTTAACAGAAGAATGAGTGCCAGAAGGTAGTATCTTAGTCCACATTTTTTTTTACCTCCTTACCTGATATATGTGTATATCCCTGATTTTATCATGCAGAGGCCCTAGTATTCTGGATGTTGCTGCCAATTTTTGAGATGAAGGGGAAGGCCCTCTTTGTCCAAAGACAATAGATGTTAGAGCATAACTTAAAACTTGTTTCTTTCACTCCTGCCCATGGCTAGCCTTACCCTTGACCTCTCACGAACATGGCAGACTGAGACAGCCTTTGTTCTCTCCATATTAACTTATATTTTTTTATTGTATTTTGTGCTGTTTTGTTAATCAAATCCAAGTTTGTTTTTACTGCTGTAGTTTAAGGTTGATGTTGCTGAATGAAGTCAACAGTTGGGCAATTTTGCCATCTTAAGAATCTTTAAGTTTTGGTATTAGTAACTGCCTTGATTTTCCAAGCTATTTAGGACTTTAGGTAAACTGGGCCTATCTTTTTCTAGCTTGTCAGGCCCTATACACACACACATGCAAACATATGTATGTACACATCACCATCATGGAACTAGTTTCATCTTCAAGTCCCAGACTTGTGTTAAGTTTCCATTATTGGCTAATGGCCTTGTGCATCTACCTGTTTGGATATTTGAGCCTAGCTGGTGTATTAGTTTTAATGCAGTCAGAAAAAGCATCATTTAATATAAGGAATTGGATATATAAAGATGGAGGGCAGTAAAGGTAAAGGGATGACCAAAGTAACACTGAGATAGCAAGTACAGGAAGCAGCTATAGTTGCTGGGGTTGGGGAGACAAACAAATAATGTTAGGGTATCAGGACACAGAATCTTGGAGTACAAACACTCTGGAGCTCATACTAAGGCATCTGTAAAGGGTGCATCAGACAACTGGGCTGATTGTGAGTACAATGACGCTGGTATTGCGAGTACAGAAAAAATTGGAAATTGGACCAGGTGTTGCTGCTAGGGTGATGCTAACGGACAGGGAAAGCAAAGAGGAAAGAGTAACTCTTTTTTCTTTTCTCCACCTTTCCACTCTTTCTCTAAGCCTCTACTAGGATAGCTTAAGGGAGCCAGATAGAAAAGAGAAGTGTGGTGTGCATAGTCCCAGTGCTGAGATCACAAAGCAGAGTATAAGAGGATGGTTTGTAGCTGAACAACAGTAGTTTAATTACTTACTGCTCTTGGATTTTCTGCCTATTTGGTGGGCGATAAACTTGCATTTACCCATAAGGACCTCTTCAAAAGGCCATGTAAAGCTGTAACTGCCAGAGGCTTCCAAGGCCATCAAGCGGTCATCAGCTACTTTATCCAGGTATGAGAACAGCTGCCAGAAGACCATGACTTTAAGACTGATTAAATCTGGCAGCAGGGAGTATTTTTGTCTGAATAAGGGACTTTTATTTCTGTTTATCTCTGAAACACAATGGGAAGAGATCTTATTGGTCACGTTATATTTAGGTGGACAGGTAATAAAAAAATAATAAATAGATTAGGAGACTTGATGCCCAAAAAGATTAGATGAGCTGCCTCAGGTCACATAGCTCATTAATGCCAGAGCTATATCAAACTTTTGACTTACAATTGTGTGTTTTTTCTATTACATTCGAGTATCAATTCAGTTCCACTTTAACTATCTATATATATCAAAGACTAAGCAACCATCCGACCATCCAACCAGCCAGTAGCTATAATGCACACTGATGCCCAGGGGGAAAATGCTCAATGCAGGAGCTGCCAAGCTGCAGTGACTTGGTAGCAGGGGTTCTCGGGTGATGCACTCCGGTACCTGTTGGGAATGTCAGAGAGCTGGTTTTGGCCTGATCCCTGCAGGACAAGCCTAGGGACCCCACCTGCTGGAGGGACCCTGCTCACTCTGCAGATACCCTTCAAGCTGCTCACTCTGCAGATACCCTTCAAGCTGCAGGTATGGCCGGCTGGGGAGGAACCATAGGAGGTTGGTTCTAGGGCATATCTGGCCTGTCTCGCCCAGTCCCGCCCCACTGGCCACTTTCTAATTAATTTCCTTTCAATGTGCATGAATCCATGCACTGGGTCACTAGTAGTATAGAAGATACACATCACATATATATGTGTGTGTGTGTGTGTATATATATATATATATATATATATATATATATATATATATATAGAGAGAGAGAGAGAGAGAGAGAGAGAGAGAGAGAGAGACTTATGCATCGGTATGAAAATCTATTTTCTCAAAATTTGGTTGAGTGTTTTAGGAGATATAAGGTTAAGAATAGCACTTTTTTTTAATCTCTGAAGTTTGTAATCTAAAAGGAAAGATAAGACATGTACATACATAACTATAATCCAAGATAGAAGAAGCTATTCTCTCCTGAAGCAAGGTAAATAAGTGAATGTAGAGATCAATTATACCTGGGGAAAAAATAGAATCTATCAAAACCACTCAAAATGGGCTCTCCAAATAGTCAAGGAATGCCAAAATACAATTTAACTAGAGGCCCAATGCACGAATTCGTGCACCAATGGGGTCCCTCAACCTAGCCTGTGGGATCAGGCCAAAACCAGCTCTCCAAGATCTCCTGAGGGGTCCTGGATTGGGAGAGGGTGTAGGCCAGGCCAAGGGACCCCACCGGTGCACGATCAGGGCCGGGAAGGGACAAGAGAGGTTGGCCAACCAGGAGGGACTGTTGGAGGGCTCCAGGGCATGTCTGGCCCATCTTGCTCAGTCCTGATCTGCTGGACCCCAGCCGCAAGCTAAAACTACCAGTGGGAGCATATGCACCCTGGTGGTCAGTGCATGTTATAGCAACTGGCCGACCAATCAACTCTCTGCCCTCTGGTGGTCATTGCAATTCATAGAGAGTGGTTGAGCGGCCTTATTAGCATATTATTAGCATAATACACTTGACACTTAGCATATTAAGCTTTTATTATATAGGATGGAGGAAGTTTCTATAATTTAAAGTGTTTTAAATTATAATTGTGAAAAATCAACCCTCTCTTAACATCAAATTACCTGAATTTTCTTATTTATGATTTCTTAAATGTCATTTTCAGTAAAACAAGCAAAGACAACACAATGAACATAAAATCTACACAGCCACAGGATGAGCTCTGCTGTTCAAAAATGAAAGGGAGCCTACACCCACTAGAACTATCACAGAATTGCATTCTTATGTATTTTGTGTTAAAATAGCTATCAACTGAAAGGACAATTTATTGTTAAAATGTTGACTACAAAATCAACTCCAAATAGTTGAGTGCAACTAAACTTCAAAGAGTAGAGCAACTGCAGCTATTTACCACACAGGTAACACACATATGGATTTGGCAAAATGAGCTAAGATTTTTTTATGTCAATCAGGCTATTTTTTTTTTTTTTGGTAATATCACATATTATAACCTGCAGTGATGAGACTGAAAATATAATATTGATATATGAAGAAGATAATTTCATAACTGCCAGTAGTAAATGGAAACCAGGAAAAAGTTGCAAAGCGGTGGCCTGCTTTATGGATTTTGCTTGTTTATTTGGTGAACAGGTCAATCGGTTGTTCACAGAATGTTAATAATATTGTAAACATTGTTAAATGTCCTCTCGTTTCACCTAGTGCTTTCAGGCAGGCATATACTGGCAACCGTTCAAGAAAAAATGCCTACGTACTCTGAATATTTGCTAAAAGAACTTAGAATCAGAAAGTTCTTTTAGCTAAACAATCTCTCCAAATTTAAGCTTTTGTAAAATTTTAGTCAAAATTCAAATTGATAATTCACCTCTGTCTGTTTTAGCCATCCATATAAAAATGTAGATTAAAGTCTCCTTTAATTATGCTCAAGATTTTTCAGCCTCAGCTTTGGACTGGACACTTCTTCGTTACAGGGGCAGCTGTCCTGTCCATTGTAAGATGTTTAGCAGGGTCCCTGGCCTCTACCCACTAGATGTCAGTAGTATCCACTGCTCCAGTTGTGGCAACCAACTATGCCTCCAGATGTGCACCCTGCGGGCAGAATCCCTGCGGTTGAGATCCTCAGGATTATCTTTCAAAAGCCTGTCTCTAACTCAAGGCAACTATTGGATTCATATCTCCTTATATTAATTGAATCTATTAAAGGCAAACATGGGATATTAAGTTTGGAGAATTTATGGGGTAAAAGAAATGTAGAATTGGGAAGATGCCAGTGGCTTGAAGAATAAAGGACAATAAAGCATTTTACCAGCAGTACTCTCCATTCACGCACTTAGTAGCCATTTAATATGTATTTGTCAAATAGACTAACCTTGAAAGAGGAGCCAGGCTTGGGAATATCTGGGATGTAGGAATAAAAGTGCTAAGAGGAAGAAGGAAGGAAGGTAGCTGAAGAGAATATGTCAGTATAAAATTGAAACAGTCAATTTACCTATCATCATTTTCATCATATCTCTCCTACAAATTGTTTCAGTTTGCAAATATGCACTCAGTATCACGCACATACGACACTTCTGAGCAAGCATCAGGGACACCATGAATTCACTGTGAAATTTAAAAAAAATAAAAAAGTGACTAATGAACATTAAGAAATATAATATTCAGTAAAATCATGTTTTATTGCTACTGTATTTAAGTCTTATTTTCAAATCTAAGGACTTTCTTTTAAAAGGATCATAGTCAAAGTGGATCATGTTCAGAGAAGAGCAAACTGGTTGATGAGAAATAGAGCATACCACATAAGGGAACTAATGGAACTACTCTATACTTTAAAATTATATAATAATACATGTGAATAATTTTTCAACAAAGCTGAAAATAAAATGTATGATGTTTTATAAAGTAGTGCCTCGTCCCAAGTCTTATGTCACATTAGTAGCCAAGAAAGAACTCCCAGGTCTCCTCACTTTTAATCCAGGCTCATTTCTATTCTGTGTTTTCTTATGCTTTGAAAAATAACTTTTAGTTTCCCTAGAAAAGTTGTTTTCTTAATATATGTCTCCTTTTAACTTTTTATACTTGGCTTTTTTTTTTCTCCTCCGAATATGTTGCATTTCATAAACTTTAGCAGGTTGGGGCAAATAATAGTTCTTAATTGTATATTAACATTTTGTACTGACAAAATTTCCCCCAAGAAAACAAAACACAAACCCAATAATTTGAATAAATTATTGAATTAAATCATAATTCTTAGGGTGCAATGATGAATGTTTTATTCTTTTTTATCTCATGAAAAATGTGCTAAAATAGAAAAGAAAATTCACAATGAGAATTAATTCCTTTATCATTTAGTTTAAGCTTTCTTTAGCAACAAATCTAGAATAATCTATAAATAATTGCCAAAGTAAGCACTTCTGTTTGTTTATTTTGAATTAATTTTGTAATTAAATAAACAACTTTTTCTTGAATGAAACACATATTTAACTATACATTGATTAATTGGTCAATATCCTACAGACCTAATTTTATGTAAAAATGATAGCTACCATTTTTTTTTTTTTTTGGTCCTTCCTCCCTTTATTTTTTTTTATTTTTTTTTTTATTGCTTAAAGTATTACAAAGGGTATTACATATGTATCCATTTTATCCCCCCGCCCTAGACAGTCCCCTAGCCTCCCCTATCCCCCAGTGTCTTATGTCCATTGGTTATGCTTATATGCATGCATACAAGTCCTTTAGTTGATCTCTTACCCCCCTACCTCCTGCACCCCAACCCTCCCCGGCCTTCCCGCTGCAGTTTGAAAATCTGTTTGAGGCAGCTCTGCCTCTGTATCTATTATTGTTCAAAAGTTTATAATGGTCTCTATTGTCCATGAATGAGTGAGATCATGTGGTATTTTTCCTTTATTGACTGGCTTATTTCACTTAGCATAATGCTCTCCAGTTCCATCCATGCCGTTGCAAATGGTAAGAGTTCCTTCCTTTTTACAGCAGCATAGTATTCCATCGTGTAGATGTACCACAGTTTTCTAATCCATTCATCTACTGATGGGCACTTAGGCTGTTTCCAGATCTTAGCTATGGTGAATTGTGCTGCTATGAACATAGGGGTGCATATATCCTTTCTGATTGGTGTTTCTGGTTTCTTGGGATATATTCCTAGAAGTGGGATCACAGGGTCAAATGGGAGTTCCATTTTCAGTTTTTTAAGGAAACTCCATACTGTCTTCCATAGTGGCTGCACCAGTCTGCATTCCCACCAGCAGTGCACAAGTGTTCCTTTTTCTCCACATCCTCTCTAGCACTTGTCGTTTGTTGATTTGTTGATGATAGCCAGTCTGACAGGTGTGAGATGGTACCTCATTGCTGTTTTGATTTGCATCTCTCGGATGATTAGTGACTTTGAGCATGTTTTCATATGTCTCTTGGCTTTCTGAATGTCCTCTTTTGAAAGGTGTCTATTTAGGTCCTTTGCCCATTTTTTGATTGGATTGTTTATCTTCCTTTTGTTAAGTTGTATGAGTTCCCTATAAATTTTGGAGATTAGGCCCTTATCAGATATGTCATTGGCAAATATGTTTTCCCACACAGTGGGTTTTCTCGTTGTTTTGTTGATGGTTTCTTTTGCTGTGCAGAAGCTTTTTATTTTGATGTAGTCCCATTTGTTCATTTTTTCTTTAGTTTCAAGTGCCGTAGGAGCTGTATCAGTGAAGAAATTGCTTCGGCATATGTCTGAGATTTTGTTGCCTTTGGATTCTTCTAGAATTTTTATGGTTTCCCGTTGTACATTTAAGTCCTTTATCCATTTTGAGTTTATTTTTGTGTATGGTGTAAGTTGGTGGTCTAGTTTCATTTTCTTGCATATATCTGTCCAATTTTCCCAGCACCATTTATTGAAGAGACTATCTTGGCTCCATTGTATGTTCTTGCCTCCTTTGTCAAATATTAATTGAGCATATTGGTTCGGGCCGATTTCTGGGGTCTCTATTCTATTCCATTGATCTATATGCCTATTCTTGTGCCAGTACCAGGCAGTTTTGAGAACAGTGGCTTTGTAATACAACTTGATATCTGGTATTGAGATCCCACCTACTTTGTTCTTTTTCAGGATTGCTGCAGCTATTCGGGGTCTTTTTTTATTCCAGATGAATTTTTGGAGAGTTCGTTCTAGATCTCTGAAGTATGCCGTTGGTATTTTAATGGGAAGTGCGTTGAATTTATAGGTTGCTTTGGGTAGTATGGACATTTTAATGATGTTGAGTCTACCAATCCATGAACACGGTATGTTCTTCCATCTGTTTATGTCTTCCTCTATATCTTTTTTCAATGTCCTGTAGTTTTCTGAGTAGAGGTCTTTTACCTCTTTAGTTAAGTTTATTCCTAGGTAGCTTAATTTTTTTGGTGCAGTGGTAAACGGGATTGTTTTTATAATCTCTCTTTCTGAAAGTTCACTATTGGTGTATAGAAATGCTTCAGATTTCTTGGGGTTAATTTTGTATCCTGCTACATTGCCAAATTCATGTATTAAGTCTAGTAGCTTTTTGATGGAATCTCTAGGGTTTTGTATGTATAATATCATGTCGTCTGCAAATAAGGACAGTTTTACTTCCTCTTTTCCAATTTGGATGCCTTTTATTTCTTCTTCTTGCCGAATTGCAATGGCTAACACTTCCAGTACTATGTTGAACAGGAGTGGTGAGAGGGGGCATCCCTGTCTTGTTCCTGTCCTTAGGGGAAATGGTGTTAGTTTTTGTCCATTGAGTATGATGTTGGCTGTGGGCCTGTCATATATGGCTTTTATTATGTTGAGGTATGATCCTTCTACTCCCACCTTGCTGAGAGTTTTTATCAAAAATGGGTGTTGAATTTTGTCAAATGCTTTTTCTGCATCAATTGATATGACCATGTGGTTTTTTTCTTTCAATTTGTTTATGTGATGTATCACGTTTATTGATTTGCGGATATTGTACCATCCTTGCATCCCTGGGATAAATCCTACTTGGTCATGGTGTATGATCTTTCTGATGTACTGCTGGATCCGATTTGCTAAGATTTTGTTGAGGATTTTGGCATCTATGTTCATGAGGGATATTGGCCTGTAATTCTCTTTCATTGTGTTGTCTTTACCTTGTTTTGGTATTAGGGTGATGCTGGCTTCATAGAATGAGCTTGTGCCGGGGTCCAACCCCAGCAGGTCCAGGGGTCCCCAAAGGTGTGGACGGAGTCGGCGAAGAAGGAATGACACGGAGACAGGGTTCAGTTGATCAGCAGCCTAGCCAGGATCTCTAGCCAGGATCTCCAGCCAAGTTCTGGTCTGGATCTCCAGAGAGGTTCTGCTTCGGATCTCCAGCGAAGTTCTGTAGCCATGTTCCCTCGCTAGGTTCTCCAGCCAGGTTCTGTCCAGGCTCTCCAGTCAGGTTCAGTGTCCAGGTTCCAGTCAGGTTCTCCTGCCAATCTCCGCTGTCAGGTTCAGTCCAGGATCCCTTTCCATGTTCTCCTGCTAGGCTCTGTCTCTAGGCTCCGAGTAGGTTCTGTCTTCTTGATTCTGTTCTAAGTTCTGAGTGTTTCTGTCTTGTTACAACTGTATTTATACCAGTTGATTCAATCCTATCAATCTCTATTACAAAGGTTAGGGCGTTTCTTATCTCCATTTCAGGGAGAAAAGATTATGTAGTTTAAGCATGATTGTTCGTAGTTAAAGGGATTAATTACCCGCCTGGCACTTAGTTGAGGGGTTTTATTCCCTCCCTAACTTCACGGGAAAATCCCTACCTGGGGATTCAACCTTTCTCGGAGAGGTGACTTTGGTTAAAACACAGCGCCAAGAAGGTGAGCAAACATATTAAGAACCGTATGCCATATATGCCAGGTCCCTTGAAACAGCAAGGATGGACCGGCTCCCAGCAAGCTTGGAAGTGTTCCTTCCTCTTGAATTTTTTGTAGTAGTCTGAGGAGGATAGGTTTTAGTTCTTCCTTGAATGTTTGGTAAAACTCCCCTGTGAAGCCGTCTGGTCCTGGGCTTTTGTTTGCTGGAAGCTTTTTGATGACTGCTTCAATTTCTTCCATAGTTATTGGCCTGTTGAGATTTTTAGATTCTTCCTGATTGAGTTTTGGAATATTGTATTTTTCTAGGAATCTGTCCATTTCCTCCAGGTTGTCTAGTTTGTTGGAGTAGAGCTGTCCATAGTATTTTTTAACAATCATTTGTATTTCTGTGGGGTCTGTTGTTATTTCGCCTCTATCATTTCTGATTTTATTTATTTGGGTCCTCTCTCTCTGCTTCTTGGTGAGTCTGGCTAGAGGTTTGTCAATCTTGTTTATCCTTTCAAAGAACCAGCTCTTGGTTTCGTTGATTTTCTGTATTGTTTTTTTGGTCTCTATGTCATTTATTTCTGCTCTAATCTTTATTATATCCTTCCTTCTGCTCACTCTGGGGTTTTCTTGTTGCTCTCTTTCTAATTCTTTGAGTTGTAGAGTTAGATGATTTACTACCATTTTTTCTTGTTTTTTGAGATAGGCCTGTAGAGCTATAAACTTCCCTCTCAGGACTGCTTTCATTGTGTCCCATAGGTTTTGGATTGTTGTGTTTTCATTGTCATTAGTTTCCAGGATGTTTTTAATTTCTTCTTTGATCTCATTGGTAACCCAATCAATATTTAATAGCATGCTATTCAGCTTCCAGGTGTTTGAGTATTTTGGGTTGTTTTTATTGTAGTTTATTTCTAGTATTATGCCATCGTGGTCTGCGAAGATGCTTTTTATGATTTCAATCTTCTTGAATTTGGGGATACTTTGCTTGTGACCCAATATGTGGTCTATTTTTGAAGATGTACCATGAGCACCTGAGAAGAACGTATATTCCCTGGCTTTGGGGTGAAGTGTTCTGAAGATGTCTATTAAGTCCATCTGGTCTAGTGAGTCATTTAGGATTGCTGTATCTTTGCTGATTGTTTGTCTATAGGACTTATCCAGTGCTGTCAATGGTGTATTAAAGTCCCCTACTATGATTGTATTGTTGTCGATCTCTCCTTTGATATCTTCCAGGAGTTTTTTTATGAATTTGGGTGCTCCTACATTGGGTGCATATATGTTTACCAGGGTTATATCTTCTTGTTGTATTGATCCCTTTAGTATTATGAAGTGGCCTTCCTTATCTCTTGTTAAGGACTTCACTTTGAGGTCTATTTTGTCCGATATAAGTATTGCTACCCCAGCTTTCTTTTCCTTTCCATTTGCCTGAAAGATATTTTTCCATCCTTTCACTTTCAGTCTGTGTGAGTCCCTTCTAATGAGGTGGGTTTCTTGTAGACAGCAGATGTATGGGTCATGTTTTTTTATCCATTCAGCCACTCGATGTCTTTTGGTTGGAGCATTTAGTCCGTTTACGTTTAAAGTTATTATTGAAAGGTACTTGTTTGTAGCCATTTCTTTTTGTGTGTGTGTGTGGCTGTTTTCTTTCTGAGCTTTTTATTTCTTCTTTTTATACCAGTCCCTTTAGCATTCCTTGCATTGCTGGCTTGGTGGTGACAAACTCCCTTAGCCTTTTTTTGTCTGTGAAGCTTCTTATTTCCCCTTCAAGTTTGAATGATAGCCTTGCTGGATAGAGTATTCTTGGATTCAGTCCTTTGCTTTGCATCACTTTGTAAATTTCAGTCCATTCTTTTCTGGCCTGATGTGTTTCTGTTGAGAAATCATTTGACAGTCTAATGGGAGATCCCTTGTATGTAACTTTCCGTCTCTCTCTTGCAGCCTGTAAGATTCTCTCTTTGTCCTGAACATTTGCCATGGTGATTATGATGTGTCTTGGTGTGGGTCTTTTCGGGTTCACCTTGTTTGGGACTCTCTGGGCTTGTGTGACTTTTTTCTTCCCCACCTCAGGAAAGTTTTCTGATATTATTTCTTCAAGTAGGTTTTCTAATCCTTGTTCATCCTTCTGTTGTTCTGGTACTCCTATTATTCGTATGTTGTTTCGTTTCATGTTGTCCCAAAGCTCCCTTAGGCTGTCCTCCTGTCTTTTAATTTTTTTCTCCAATTGCAGTACATTTTGGGTGTGTTTTGCTTCCTTGTCTTCTAATTCACTAATTCGATCCTCCGCTTCTCCTAGTCTACTGTTGATACTTTCAATGGAGTTTTTCATTGCAGCTATATCACTCTTCATTTCTTCTTGGGTCTTACTTAAGTTGTTGATTTTTTCATCTGTTTCTTCTAGCTTCTTCCATATGTTATCAATTTTTTCATCTGTTTCTTCTAGCTTCTTCCATATGTTATCGATTTTTTCATCTGTTTCTTCTTGCTTCTTGAAGAGGTTGTCGATTTTTTCCTCCATCCGGTTTATGCACTCTAGGACCCTTATTCTGAATTCTTTATCTGTCATGTTGCATGCCTCTGTATTACTTAGCTGCTTTTCTGGAGAGTCCTCCTTCTCTTTCCTTTGGGGGTTTCTTTGTCTACCCATGTTTGATCTCACTGACATATCTAGATGTTGAGTCGTTCAGTGGTTGCTCCCTTGGTGGCAGTGACTCCTTGGTCTGTGGTTGCTCTTCGGGCGGTTGCGGTAGCTGCTGCTCTTCAGTTGGCAGCAGCTCCTCTGGTGGGTGCTGTTCACAGCTGTGGTGGCTCTTTTGGCTGGTGGGGCGAGGTTTCACGTACAGCTGCTGTTCCTCAGCAGAGGATGTGGTGCTCAGGAGGTTGCTGTTGCTTGGATCTGCTGCATTGATTTAAAGGCACAAAATACAACACAACAAGGCACCATGTACCATGCACTATACACAAATATATTCACGATATTAATAACCCCCAATAAAGGTGACCACCTGAATTAAGAGAATTAGGGGATAAGGAAGAAGGAAGAGAAAAAGATAAAAGAAGAAAAAGAAAAGAAAAGTAGGGACCAAAAAAAGGAGTGCAAAAATGAAATCGGGAAAAAGGAGGGGGGAAAATAAAAGCGAGAAAAGAAAAGAAAGAAAGAAAAAAAAAGAGCGAAAAGAGAGAATGAAGTGGAAGAGGGGAAGAGACTTTTTATATGAGAATACTCCTATAGAACAGCCATTAATCCCAACAAATTCCAGCAACAGCTCCCTGGATATGAATGCAAACTAGAATCAACCAATAATATAACAATGAAAATAGAATGGAGAACACTAATCCCAAAATAAAATAAAGAGAAAATAAAATGGCACTTTAAAAAATGGTAAAATGGTAGCAGTAATAATACTGGTTAAAAAATAAGAAGGTAGTAATTAAAAGGGTAAAATCAGGTGATGGAAAAAGAAAAAAAAAGAACAGAAAAAAAATTAAAAAAAATTGATTTCTTAGTTAAAAAGTGAAAAAAGAAAAAAAAAAATGCAGTAGTGAAGGTCCTTCGGTTCTTCTATTCTTCAGTGTGGCTCGCCTTAGACCTTCCAGGTATTCAGGAGAGTGTTGAGTTTCCCTGCGATATACTGTTCCTCTGTGTTGTGAACCACAGTCCTTATTTTAAAGCAGGTCGCATTTATTTCCCAGACTGCCTTATTTTGTGTTTAGCAAAGAGTCAGTTTGTGGGTCAGCCTCTGGGTGGCAGTGTTCTGGGGTTGGCCTCTGAGGCTATAGGGCCTCTCTTTCCAGTGGAAGTTCACTGCCCAGAGCTGACTGCGTAATAGTTAGTTACCGGCGCTATGTTGTTGCTGGGATTGAAAATCCCTCTATAGGCCAGACCCTGTTAACTCCCAGGGACTGATAAGGTTATTCTAATCCTTGATCTCGTACAGGGTGGAATCTGGGTGTGGCTGTGCTCCTTGCCTGGGGGCCGGGGGGAGGAGTCTCATTCTCTGGAGAGAATGGCTGCCCCAGTCTTGGGCTCAGGGGTGTCTCAGCACTCAATTCGCTGCCACCTCTCCCAGCTCCCCCTCTCTCCCCAGTCTCTCCCCAGATTCCACTCCTCCGCACACTCTCCCTCTCTTCAGCACAGGTGAGTGTCTATATCCGAAATGTCCCATGAACAGGATTCAGTGAAAACAGACAAACAAACGCCGGCCGCGGAAACGGGGAAGGCTTGGTTTCTGTAAGCTTCTTCTCTTACCGGGACTGTATGGTCAGGTCAGCTCTTCAGGCTGCCCCCTTTAGGCTCAGTCCTCCGCGGTCACAGAACCCAGCTCTCAATTTCCCTGGCGGCGCCAGGAATCCCGCGGTTCTCCTTTCCCCCGTCAGGGGCTGTGCCTGTCCCAGGGGACGCGGCTGTCTGCCATGCGGTCTCCCTCCGACTCTCTGGGCTCAGAGGTCTGGCAAACTTTCCTGCCCAAATCCCTGTTTTTTTTTTACCTTTCCAGGGGAGTTCTGCTCTTCCCGGCTGTAAACCCTCTCACCAGCTGAGCAATTTCGCCAATTCGGTGTGGGTGTTACTAGTTTCAGCTGCTCATTCCATTTGCTCTGGGACACGACCTGGGACGCGTCTGCCTATATCGCCGCCATCTTGGTTCTCCTCTGATAGCTACCATTTATTATTGAGTGTACAATTTGTACATTTGCTGTGATAGCACTATAGAATAATTATCCTAATTTTGCTGTTGAAGACATGGATTTTTGCCGGGAGCCGGTCCATCCTTGCTGTTTCAAGGGACCTGGCATATATGGCGTACGGTTCTTAATATGTTTGCTCACCTTCTTGGCGCTGTGTTTTAACCAAGGTCACCTCTCCCAGAAAGGTTGAATCCCCAGGTAGGGATTTTCCCCTGAAGTTAGGGAGGGAATAAAACCCCTCAACTAAGTGCCAGGCGGGTAATTAATCCCTTTAACTACAAACAATCATGCTTAAACTACATAATCTTTTCTCCCTGGAATGGAGATAAGAAATGCCCTAACCTTTGTAATAGAAATTGACAGGATTAGAATCAACTGGTATAAATACAGATGCAACAAGACAAAAACAGACAGAACTCAGAACAAGACAGCAAGAGACAGAACTCAGACAGGGCTTGGAAGACAGGACCAAGAGAGACAGAGCCTAGGCACAGAACCTACACAGAACGTTCTCTAGAGACAGAAGAACTTCGCTGGAGAGAGCATGCCAGAGGATCCTGGAGAGGGACTGGCCTCGGAGCCTAGAGACAGAGCCTAGCGGGAGAACATGGCAAGGGATCCTGGACTGAACCTGACTACAGAGATTGGCAGGAGAACCTGACTGGAACCTGGACACTGAACCTGACTGGAGAGCCTGGACAGAACCTGGCTGGAGAACCTAGCGAGGGAACATGGCTACAGAACCTCGCTGGAGATCCGAAGCAGAACCTCTCTGGAGATCCGGGCTAGAGATCCTGGCTAGGCTGCTGATCAACTGAACGCTGTCTTCGTGTCCTTCCTTTTTCGCCGACTCCGTCCACACCTTTGGGGACCCCTGGACCTGCTGGGGTTGGACCCCGGCAGATTTTCTACTAGAGAGGCTAACTAAAGTATCCAGAGTTACATGCCATTTGGTGGAAGATCAAGAATTTGAACTCATGTTTGAAATTCCAGCTTTTGTATTTTTAAAAATTGTGTAAAAAATTTGAAGAATTTTAATGTGATTGAGAAATAAAAACACAAATACATTTACCACAACGATCCTTCTTCAGAGAGAATGAGCATTTTAATCTTTGTTTGGTTCATTTCAATAGATACGTATTGTTTTCTCTTGAGAACCACTGAGTTGGGAACTCTAGGTAATGTGGAGGTTAGAACGGCACGGGCTAACTTTTAAAACAACTTTTATGACAGTGAGTTCCTATTGTGCTTATAGCAATACTATGTTACCTACTTCTCTCTGCCTTAAAGAAGCATCTGAAATGGTAATGGGTTCATGTCACATGCAGAGGATAGTTCTCAATTATCCTCCTGCCCCAATGCTCTTGAGAATAGGGTCTATTCATTTTATTAACATTGGATCTTGCCAGGGGTATCTCTTGGTCTGGGAAGAGAGGTGATATTTGCTCTCCCCACTCCCCAACACTTTCCATATGTCAGTTTCATTTCTGGGCAAAAAGTAAGGAAGGCAGGCAAGGTGCCTGTTGTTCCCTGGTTGCTTATAGTCAAATAATAATCTTTAAGGGAAATTTTCTGCGTAGTTAGAAAATGCTGCCATGTGTTCAGCTATTTTTTTTCTGCCATAACCTGTGGAAAAGCACTGCTTTAGAGTATGTGTTTCTTAATTACTAGAGTCACAATCACCAATATTGACAGGTTTTTTAAAAACCAACATGCTCACTTGTTCCCATACAGAATGAATACGGGGATTAAAAAGGAAAAGAAAAACAGGAACCTGGGAATATTGCTGTACTGCTCATCAAAAAAAGACTAACTGAAAAAAAGAGAAGAGTCAGTCTTAGAACAGCAGATAGAAAATAACACCAGAAGGATTTAGGATAAAATAAGCCAGCACTGATGTTCCTGGTAGAATCCTTACTCCATTTTCTTAAAAATGTTCCCTAGACAGTCTATGTTACCTTGTCTTTATTTTTCTCAGTATTATTTCTGGTCACCCTGATTATTTTGAGTCTTTGAATATCCTTATCTAGGCTAACCAAACCGCTTTTATTTTTTAAAAAACTTTTACTGTTAGGCCCCAAAAAAGTGAAACTAAAGTTACTATATATTATAATCTTTTTCTGTATACTGAGTAAATCCTAAAAAAAAAAAAAAAAGTATATCAGTAATATTCTGATGCATTGCTTTAAACCTCTTCTTCATATTTAGGTCTATAGATTTTAAGAAATTGATTCAGAAAACTATAACTAGTAAACTTTCATTTTTCTGTGTGTGTGGCAGTGGTAGGAGAAATAAGAAGCCAAGAAGAAAATTAGGAATAGCCTGAAAATACATTTGCTCAGCTCAAATGATCAAACTTTAAAGTAAGCTGGGAAGACTGAAATATCATCATCTATGAATTCTTTTTAAGATAAGCCCTTCCTTAAGAGGTATTCCTGAAATGACTTGATTTGTAGGACTGTGGGAAATGGCTGCCATGAACAACTGCTCAGAATCACCCGCTCTCCTCCTATAATGCCAACCTTATCCCTGTAGCTGCCATCTCACAGGCATAGAAGTCAGATAGAGGCAATATATGCATCTCAATTCACTATAGAAAGTGACATTTTCTTTTCACCAATAAAGAAATCATTGGAATCAGATAAATACAGAAACTGTTAATAATAAACTGTAATTAATGTGTCAAGAAAAGTAAAACATCTTTAGGGAGTTGATATTGAGAGACATGAGATGCCTCTCCCAGGGAGATTTAATAAAATTTTCTTTATTAATAGCACTGTTTTTGTAAATCATAAAATATTTTATGGAAAGAAGTAGGTAAGTTTGTAAGATCTTTAAAGTCTTAGTTGATTGCTATACCTTTTCCCTAGATCCATGATTCCCCATACTCTAATTCTTAGGTGGCGCTTTAATTACTTAAATATGTTGTGTTTTCTATAGGTATTTACTGGGGGGAAAGTCTTCAGATAAGTGAATCCATGCATCTCAGACCAATGTTGTTCAAGGGTCAATTAATTCAGAGATGATTTAAAGTATGCAAGAAGATGTGTGTAGGTTACAAGCAAATACCACACAATTTTATATAAAAGACCTGAGCTCCTGTGGATTTTGGTCCTGAAACCAGTCCCCAGTGGATAATTCAACTTTATTCTCCAGTGAAGACAGTAGGTCACACATTGTGGTGTCAATTCTCCAAGTACAGGCTCTGCAAACTTGGAAGGTCGAATTGCACAAGGCTAATGAGGCCGCAAGTTACATGGCTAAGACTTGAACCTGTCTTAACTTCAAAGCTAGTTTGCGTTTCACTCTCAGGAAGCCTCAGAAAGGAGCTTTACAGAGTTTTTGAATCTCTTGAAACTGTATGCACAACCTTGTTTATAGGTTAGGATATGATTTATTTGAGGAAGTGGTCTATGGATTCAATTAGGTTTTTAAAAGTCCTCTGACAAAAAAAATTAAAAAATTAAATAATAATAATAAATTTAAGAACTACTGGATGCACACCGCATCTATTAAAAAGAAGTAAATAAATATGATCCCCTACCACTATGCCACTCACATCTTTCTCTTTCATGTTTGAGAAGCTCTGAGACATAAAACTAAATGATGGATGGGATAATACATTCCACTATTTACCACTAGTTTGGGATTATTTTCACTTACACTTCCCAGGAAGCATCCCGCAGGAGGGGATCTGTAAGAGAAGGACTGCTTTGTTTGAGAGGTGGTGACAAGCATCTAACCCCTTCCACAGTTCTCTGAATCATCTCCACATGAAATCCCAAAGGATTCATATTTTGCCTCTGCTCTTCACAACACTTGCACAAGTGGGAGAAGACTGCCAATGGTTCACTACTCTGTAGTGAAAGAACGTGGACCAGCTCCTTTCCTAGCTTCTGTAGTTGCCTCAAGGGAAAGTTAAGTGCTAGAGGAGATTAACCTTGAGGTCTTCATGTAAGTAACTAGATGGGAAAAAGGGACTGGAGACTTATCCTTCAATAAACTTTCACAATTTTAGAAAATATAGTAAGCCGCAGATTCCCCAGGAAACCAAAACAAAGCATTTCTTCTTGGCTCTAAAGGTAAAAATGATAGGTATAACAGATGTGAAAGTGCTTTGGAAAAGTAGTTAAAGCACTAGAAAAATGTGAAGCATTATGATAGAAACAAACACTCTGCCCCCTCCCGTAAATGCTACATTACAGTTTGCATGCAGAAAACTCGTAGTAACAAAATGCATCATTGAATGAGAGCATATAAGTAGGGGATGATTTAAGAGTGATGAGTATTACAATTAAGAATTGGCATACTTTAGTAGGATTACCTAAATTTATTTTCCCAATGTTTTTTTATATGGGGGACTTCAGGCTTTTTCCCTTTGGAGCACAGAGATTAATCCAGGTTAATTCTATTTGCATCTGGCTGAGTGTCCCATGACTGCTTCTGCAGGTTTAGCTATCAAGCACAGATGAGTTCACACAAAGCCCTTCTTTGCTGGCTCGGTACTCCTTTCTGAATTCTTACTGTTAGATAATAGTTAAAACTCAATTCTCGGGAGAAAAAAGTGCTATGTTCCAGCTTCAGAATTCTTTGCTCTTCGTTTTTAGCATCTGTAGTGCTTCAGGAAAATAGTACTTTCCCAGGTACTCACTTATCATTTCTTAAGTAAACAATAGATTGAGGAATCTATACATAGAAGTCTAAAATGGCTGTATACCCAAAGCAGTATACAAGGAGCCAAAATGAACACAAAATTGGAATTCACTTCTCTTTTTGCATCTATAAAATTTCATACAAGTATAACCAACTACTACTTTTTTTAGTGATCTTTTCCCAAAGCCACTTCTTACTATGTGGGTTATTAACTGGGCCACTTTTTCATTAGGTAAGAGACTTTCCCTTAATTAGACAACAAGGAATTATAAGGAGGGAGCAAATACAGAGGCGGGAAGAGAGAGTAATGCTGTGATTATTACATTTTGACAATGTTTGTCATATCCTGTCTTTATTAAAGGTCCATTAAATATAAGCCATGCTTCCAGGGAGGGGTCAGCTGATGTAACATTACAAGTGCACTATCCCATGGCAGGGGTTGTACAAGTGTGGGTCCCAGACCTACAGCAGCAGCACCACCTGGGAAGCTGTTAGAAATGCACATTCCTGGGTTCCACCCAGACCTACTGAAGCCGTGACCCAGAAATTAATACTTCAACACACACTCCAGCTGATTCTGATGCCCACTTATGTTTGAGAACAGATTGCTTTTCCCTTAAAGATATCTGTAAACATGTAGTTAATTTATTTTCATGAGTCTTTTACTTTTTAATATCACACTTTTTGTTAAATAAATATACAACTTTTATCCCACTGATTATATTCAGACTGTTCTCTTCTAGGTTGTGCTTTATGATATTTCCTAGTGGTTGCTTTTTACTTCCTGGAGTTAATTATTGCCATTTCATTTGCTTCATTTCCTGTGTTTCATCAGTAATTCTTCCCAAACCATCTAAGAGAATTGTCAAATCACTCTAAACACTAGTCTGTGCTTGGTTTTATACATCAACTTCTTTCACCTTCACCCACTGAAGGTGTCCTCCCAGGAACCCTCTATGCTCCTATGAGGATGATTGTTCTGTGTTTGTTTGTTTGTTTTTTGTGAGCTGTTCAGTTTCCCCTCATAAGATTCCTTTGATTTTGTATGTTAAGGAAGAGGCAAAACTGGAAATTTTATGTCTGACTATGAACCAGAGTTATTGGAGCCAAGCAGAAGTAGGGACAAAAGGTCTTGCCTCTCAGACTCTCACTTCTTATTACCGCACTCCTGCCAGCCCTCTACTGCACCCAGAGTCCCCAAACCTGGACTTGTCTGATGCAGTTTACCGTCCGAGAAAACTTTCAGGCGCCAGCAATTGCCTGGCTGTGCAGGATCTAAAGTTCCTTTTAAAGGCTGCTAAATAATCCCTTTGTTTTCAGCCCTACATCTTACACAAATATCAGAGATAAATGGTGTTTCCAATTCTTGAGACTTTTCTGGAATTCTGCGTCATGGACAGAGTTCCTTCTCCTTGGAGTCCTACTTACAGTCACTTGGTATTCTCTGTAAACATTAATTCAATAGCTGGCTGACACAAGGCATGAAAAAAATAGATGAATGAAATATTAAGAAGGGAGGATTGACAGACCATGGTGACTGGATGAGGGGATGGAAAAATAGAGAAACCAGAGATAAATAATAGTTTTCTAACATGGGTAAATGTTTCCCATTGGATGGTGTTAGAACTTACTAAGCTGGGAACTGAGCAGGAGTGGGATTGGTGCATTCACAGTTTATAATATGTTGATAGTGTAGTGCCACAATCAACATATTATCAAGTGAAGATGTCTAATAGTGAGCTATATACACAGTTCTAGTTGCCCAGGAAGAGAGTTGTGCCATAGATAAAGATTTGGGATGCAGTAATAAATGGTCCCTGTGTTGTATATATGGGAGTAACTAAAATGAGTTACAGTATAAAATAAAAAGAGTAGAGAATGGCACCCTGGAAAACGTCAACATTAAAAGGGCAGTTGAGGAAAATTCTATTTAAAAGCACACACGAATGTGTTAATTTGGGTTTTCTAAGAAGCAGAATTAGATGTGCAAGGGATTTACTTGGGAAAACATTTGTGAAGGATAGAAGGGAGAATGAGCAGTAGGAAGGGAGAGATTTCACACCAAGATGTGGACCTGACACCTGGGGAAAGGGAGCGAGAAGGAAGGGTTGGGGAAGAAGAGTCTCACGTTGCACTACATTTTTCAAAAAAATTTGACCAGACCAATGGAAAGTCCCTAAGCAAAAGCTACCTTCTGGATGAAGCCTGTGAAGACAGAAATGGGTGGGCACTAGTCCCCCTGCCATGCTCCATTATAGACAGGAAACAGCCCCGTGGAGTGTGAACTTGACACAAATGTGTTAATGAATCCAAAGGGTTGTCAGTCACCTTGGCTTCCTGCTGAAGCAAAGTTTCTTGAAGATATGAGAGGGAAGAGTTTAAAAATAGGAGATAAACCAGAAAGAATGGTAGCACTGAAGCAAAAAAAAAGAGAGGAGGTTGCATGGATTATACAACTATGAAGGGAAATAACAGATAAATCATTTTAAAACTGAAAATTTGAGTCTGAAACTTTTTTACTGTGAAATCTGTAGTTAATAGTCATGTGCAAAATGTGCATAATTAGAGACAACATTAATACTGGAGAAAACATAGTTGTGGGGAAGATGATGGATTAGCTTTAAAGTTTAGAATCATTTGTAATTTTCAAATATGCACTTTAAGTTGAATTGAAATATTTTATACTTGAGTTTCCTAATGGAGTTAATTAATCACTTCTGATTTCATTGCAAACACAGCACCAACAAGAAACAAACATAGTCACAGTGCCAGTAGAAATCAAATTCTATCACTCCTATGTGGCTAGTGATAAGAAAGGGATTTCTTTCCCTAAAATTTTGCTTATGTCTTATAACCACAACTGTTCAATTGTTATATTATCTTTCTTTGGAGATTTTAAAGTTATAACCTTTTTGTATGATCTCAATAGACTTATCCTTGAAAAAATACTGAGTCTACATTTCAGAATTCCTACCTGGATACATTTAACTGTCAACCAGAAAGAAGCAAGGATCCAGTTTTAGGAGTACTTTGGTTTGTGTCTATCACATTCAAACAACAACAAAACTATGGAGTTAAAGGAGGGCAAGAAGGGAGTGGGGAGAAATCCTAATTTATTGCAGGTCACTTCTGACCAACCAAGCTGAGTGATGCCTTCCTTGATTACCTCCCCCAAGGTTTTAGAGTGTGATTGCTCGGTATAGGAATGGAGACTTATTTGGGGGAGGGGGTATATGGAGTGTCCAAGAAGGAAACTCCAGGAAATGAAATGGCCAAGTCCCGGAGTGGGGAAAAGAGAGGAGATAAAGCAAAGTACTATTAGTTCCATGAGGGTGGGCACCATGTCTGTTTTTGCTGTTTTGTTTTATCACCAGCACAGTGAAAACCTATGGACAGAAATCAACAATTTGTAATTCTAATGTTAAAAACAAAATGGATTTTGTTCGCAAATCGATTTATATTTTGAATCTAATTTCTGCAACCAGCTCAGACTGTAAAGGAGAGGAGAACACCCCTTTCTGTAGTTTTTCCTCAGAGTTTAGTCCTGCTCTAGACACAGCTCATATGGTTAAGAGCTATTTGATGGAATTGAACTGTTGCACAGTTTTAAAGTGATTTAACCTCTGCAATGTTTAGTTTGCATAATGTGACCACCATCAATAGCCCCTTTTGTTCCTGGATAATCAATATGGTATCCCGAATTTTGAGGAGGAAGACTTTCTTCTGCAATTCTCAGTGTCTAATAGCTTTGACACTTTTCTTTGCAACTCTAAATAAAAGTGCTGGTCTAGGGTCATCTTATTGAAATCAAAACTGCCTCATAAGAACCTAACTGCACATATCAGCCAACCAAGCTGAACAGATTCTTCCATATAAAGTAGCCATTTATTGAAAAACATTCAAGAACAGGATAAGGGTGGGTCCCTACATCCACCACAATCAGACCTCTGGTCAGCATCTACTCCTCTGGGTTTACACGGATCTGCTCTTAAAATCACCAATTTGACAGAATCATATTTAGATTTAAACATTTTTCTGAACATATTTATTTTTAAATACTGAAAGAATAATATGATTAATATCTAAATAGAGAATACTTTTAAAAGATAATTCAACTTTACAGTCATCATCTTTCCATTTTTCTAAAACCTGGAGTAGTACATGTGTATGTACACACATACACAAATAGGGAAACATATGCCATATAATTTTATTACATATGTAGATATACATATCTACATATATACATATGTATAAAAATGTACAGATACATAGACACAAAGCATAAAATTGTAATGAGCTTCAAAGTAGAAACCAGGGTTTCAAATCTTAGCGAATATGGTTTAGCATATAGAGTGTTTTTAGATTGTTCTTGTTTTTGACACTGGCAGAGCTTCAAAATTTTGAAGCTAAAATAATTATTTTTTCTACTATTGTGAAATGTATGAAATTGGAGTGCTTTCAGGGTCATATATGATGATGGAAACAGTTGCAGTCATTAAGCTTCGGTGAGTCTACTAAAGTGTTTACAGATCAAGGTGATTTTGTTTTCAGCTGAATCCAGGTATATCCCTAGAGGTGGCATCAGTAATCCATCTGAATCGTCCATTACTGCTAACACAAAAAAAGAGTAAGAGACAGGGGATTAAAATGATAATTAAAGCAACAATGAGAACTAACTTGAGACAGAAGAAATGTATAAGTTCAAGGCAGAAATTTTCCTTTTAGAAAGACATTCAAATTTTCAAAGATATCATACAGCTTGTATATTGTGTATTTCTTCAAGATGATCAGGAATTCCCCATTTACTTCTTGTAGACATTTCCATAGTCATCAAATTGAACACGCAGGTTGGAGTTACTTATAGACTTCCACGTTATATTAAAGGAAAAAAGAAAAGCTGCAAAGCAAAGTAAGCAATCTTTATAATTTTTAAGGTAAAGAAGTTTGTTTTCTACCACTGTTTAAAAAGAGTTTTTAAATAAATTCTAATTGTCTTCAAAAATATTTTTGAATGGTTATTTCTCTCTTAAATTGGTTATAACACTGGTTTATATGCAAGGAGTTGGAAAGATCTCTCACTAGGGGAAATAGAAGTAAGATTTGTGAAGGCGATCACTAAAAAGAGAGGGTGTTGACAGATTTAGGGAGGTGGAACAGAAGTACAAGGTGAAGAGAAGGCTTCTGGAATAATGTGGAAAGTTCCTCCTCTTCCCCGTGACACCAGAAATGACTAAGGATGTACGACAGGTGAGTTGGCCTCTCAGAGGAAAATGAGGGTGGAAAGTGCACCGTATATTTTTTCCAGATGGGTGTCAATTGAGCTCTCTAGCTGCTGGCATATCAGGGAAAGCAGGACTTAGCAAAGCTCCCGCCAAATCTAATGAGAAATTCAGATGTTGAGAGAGGAAAATACGTCTGGTTAACACAGTGGATTAAATACTTACATCTCTATCTTTTCTCAAGGCACCATTAAAACGCTAGTAAGTGGGGGAAACAGGTAGAATCCTTTAAAACGAGGAGATAAGAGCAGATAAGAGATTGGAACTCTTTTAAAAAAATTGTTCTAAATTTATTGTTAGAGAGAGAGGAAGGGAACAGCATAGAGAGATAGAAACATTGAATGAGAGAGAAACATAGAGCAGCTGCCTCCTGCATGCCCCCTACTGGTGATCAAGCCTACAACCTGGGCATGTGCCCTGACCAGGAATCAAACCAGCAACTTATTGGTTCATAGGTCAACGCTCATGAGCCACACCGGCAAGGTAGGGACTAATTTTTTGAAGCAAGAAACTCGAACTATGCAGAGGATAATGCTGAATACCAGAGACTGCAAGGAGGACACCTAGGAGAAGCCAGCCTGAGCATGATGTCAAATTTCAGGAAAACTCAAGGCTCCGAGGCACCCTTTAATGCTGACATCCTATGTGAGGTGTGGGGCTGAACATGGGGTTTGTGAGTTTGTCTGTATAAAGACCCTGTTCATCCAGGCAACTGCAGGAGTCTGGGGAGCATTGAGTCATGCCAGTACCTAGGCCCCAGGCCCAGAAGTTCTGATTTAAGTTCGTCTGAATGGCATCCAGGTATGAATACATCTTAAAAGCTCCTGAGATGATTCTGGCATGCAGCCAGGAGTCAGCACCTCTGCTCCCACACAAATGACCCGTTGCTCGGAAAGGAAACAGGCTATAATTTAGGGACCTTACTGCAGGTTTCCCATCTAACAGAACTGAGCTAGAATGAGAGGCAGTTCACTCTCCCTACCTTTTCCTTTCAGTGCTGTCCTGCCTCCAGCCCTGCCTGTTAGAGGCTGTGTGACTGACCCTCCAGATAGTGCAACCAGAACCCGGCAAAGGAGGATTTTGTAGGTCAGAAACTGTTTATATCTGAAGAAAAATATCACACCACTTTCATGCGCTAGTGAATGACAATCCCGAAAATATTTTTCTCTGATTTACACATGACTCTTTGGCCCACGAGGAAAATAAACCCTTCACAAGAAAGAAACTATGTCAGCAGTCAAGGAGTCAGGCGCCGGTTGCTGTCGCCTTAATGCTCAGATCACTGCATTTAAAATTGAGAATGCAGAGTTTCATGCCACGCGTTTTCATAGCATGAGAGCAATTTTGATCTAAAACAATAGTGCCCTGAAAATAGCGTGCCACCCCTCAGAACGGAGGCAAACGAGGCTTTAGAATCCTTGCAGGTTGTATTATTGTCCATATTAATTTGAATGCTCAAGCTCCATTGGCAAACGCAAGCAAACAGGAATGCAGACAGTTTGAACAAGAGGAAATTGTGGTATCGCCCAAAGGAACAGGCTGGCCAGGGAGAGTTCAGCAGGAATGCGAATCAAAGCATCTGCAACAACTTGAGCTGCGCTTCATGCTGTGGGGCTGGACGGGACCAGGGAGGTTAAAGCCCTAACACCTGGGATGGAGGGCAGAGCGCCATGCAACCGCCAGTCTGAGAGCCTCTCCAGATATTTGCAGCACGTGGGGCTGTGCTTGACAATGACTCCGTTCAGTTCTTCTGCAGCTGTCCATCACAGCGGGCACGGACAAATCCCATTCCTGCATTCATTAACAGCAATAAATATTTATTGCATGTTTACTGAGCACACTGGTAGCAAGACTGAATTTGCACTAAGTTTGAGTACAGAACATCTTCCAATTTAGACAATACACATAAAGACACATGACAGGATTCTTTCCTGCTTAAAGAATAAAAGAGCCTCAGGGCCTGCTCTCATCCAGGGTTCTCTGTGGTGGGAGGAAAACCGACTGAAGACACAGAGAGAAAGATTTCCTCGGGAGAAGAGGACGTTGGCCCTGCGTACATCCAGAGTGTTATGTCAGAGATGGCTCTCTGCTTGAGTAGAGCCGAATAAGGTGCCAAGAGTGGTATTGTTCAGACTCATCGAGTTTCATTTTTACAGAAACCACCTGAATGGGGACTGAGGCTGTGTAGAGTCAGAGGGGACAGAGTCCTACGTGGGCAAGGTGTGGATTCAGGGAATGCCCAACAGTGTTTCTGCAAGCATTGATCCAGGAGAGCTAATGCAGTTGAAGAGTGAGAGCCATGCTAGGTAGAACTCGCTGCGGCAATAGGAGCGAGGCCTCACACACATACACAGGCAAGAGTTAAATCAAAATCTTCTCTCCTAAGGGATCCCCAGTGTCTTTTCTCTTATAGTTTGTGCCCACAGCTGTGGGGAATACAAAATACTTTTCCTATTAACTAGGAATGACCTTCCACTGTTAGACTATACTTATGAGGAAGAAAGAGTCTGCCTTGATACATATATTTTTTTGTCATACCAATGGCAAATTAAAAACATGAACAAAAAAGTCATTTCCTAAGAGTGGAAATGAGATGGAAAGAAATGAATTAGAGATTTCAATTTTTAACTATCAAACTGTCTTGATTTGATAAGCTGTGTGTGTCTGTGTGTGCACACATTGTTACACATATAGGTTTTCTCTATGTTCATTGTACAAGAGGAGCCAAAGTAGAAGAGCTGGAAAGCAGGGCAGCAACTAACAAAACTTAATGGAAAAGGCACCCTTCTGGCTAGACAAAATGGAAAAAGTGTGCTTCTATCTCCAGGGGGACCACAGCCCAGCGACAAGGCTAATGGATTGAAGATTTCAACCCTCACTCAATCTCTACCCGCTCTGCAGGTGCTTTTGTGTAGGGCACAGCCTGAATAATCTTACTGGTTTACCATCCTGGAGAGAAAACACACGGTTTTCCTTTCTATCTTCTTTAAATTATCTTATGGGGAAGAAAAAAACAACCATTACTTGAAAATTTTTTCCTACTCCAAGGAATGACGTAGTTAAATAAGGGTGTAAGCCAAAGATGCTAAACCTAAGGCTCCAAGTGCCCTTGGAAATACAATGTCTTTTTCATAAGCACATCTGTATTTTCCTAGGGACAGAGAGTTTACAAATGTGTTAGTGACCCCAAAAAGTTAAGTCTTAGGCTGAAGTATAGTGGAATTTATTAGTTAGGAACATTCACAGAAGAATAATTTAACTTTAAAAAAATGCCCCTAGATTATCCAAATAAATATCTGATGCATTAAGGTCTGAATTCACAAATATTGCTTAAATTTTTAAAAATATAATTTTAGAGCCCTAACTGGTTTGGCTCAGTGGATAGAGCATCAGCCTGTGTATTGAAAGGTCCCAGATTTGATTCCGGTCAAAGGCATGTACCTTGGTTGCGGGCACATCCCCAGTGGGGGTGTGCAGGAGGCAGCTGATCGATGTTTCTCTCTCATCCATGTTTCTAACTCTCTATTCTTCTCCCTTCGTCTCTGTAAAAAAATAAAATATATTTTAAAAATATATATAATTTTAGAGAATGATTTCATTTCAAATGGTAAGTGTAAGTAGTTGTTTATAGCAGAAAATTTCATTCTCAAGAGTCAAATGAATGAACTTCAC
The DNA here is from genome assembly GCF_963259705.1 of Myotis daubentonii. Taxonomy (NCBI): domain Eukaryota; kingdom Metazoa; phylum Chordata; class Mammalia; order Chiroptera; family Vespertilionidae; genus Myotis; species Myotis daubentonii. The sequence continues at coordinate 16,611,305 of NC_081846.1, read as the reverse complement.
AAGTTAGACTGGAGGCTCTGGCTGGGTAGTTCTGTGGGTTAGAGCATCATGCCAAGGTTGTGGGTTTGATCCCCAATCAGGACACATACAAGAATCAACCAATGAATACATAAACAAGTGGAAGGACAAGTCTCTCTCTCTCTCTCTCTCTCTCTCTCTCTCTCTCTCTCTCTCTCTCTCTCTTCCCTGCCTCTCTCTCTCAAGTCAAAAATGAGCTTTATTCTTTAGCCTTAAAATGACATAAATATTACCTTCTATTCATATGAATACATTTTCTGAAAGAATTAACACTGTAGATTTTCTAGAATTAATTTTCTCAAGATGTTACAAAATAAAAAGACAGTGAGAGAAAACATAAAGCAACTTCCTCGGGTTTTCCTTAGAAGTTGTTTTTTTTTTTTTTTAATATTTTTATTGAGTTCAGAGAAGAAAGGAGAGGTGGGGAGAGAGAGAGACATCAACAATGAAAGAATCATAGATCAGCTGTCTCCTGTACACCCCACACTGGGAATGGAGCCTGCAACCTGGGCATGTGTCCTGATTGGGAATTGAACCGTGACCTTCTGGTTTATAGGTCGACGCTCAACCACTGAGCCATGCTGACCAGGCAAATTTTCTTTAAATTTTACCTTCATTGTTGAGAGTAATACAGATATGCCCTCATTACCCCCATTGATCCCTCCAATCTTCCCCCACCTCCTCCTTAGAAGTTTTCTGATTAAGATCTCTGTTTTCTTCAATTTTTATGCAGATTAGAATTCTAATCTTCTGATGAAACACTTTCCTCCTTTCACCCAATTTGTTTATTTTCTAATATTAGAATTAGAAAATTAATCTGTGTCTATTTCAAAGCATGTCATTTAAGTAATTAGGAACCAAGAGCTCTTTAAAGGTTCCCCTGAGGTAGAATCCATAGCTTGAAAACACAGGAGTAGAAGCCAGCTGGGCAGTCCCAGGCGTGGGTGTGTTGGGTCGGATGCTTTCTGAACACTGACTCCTCTGTACTCCCCTGTGCTCTTTTGTGACTTCAGCCCTTTGTGGGCTTTCATCAACTGCCCTGACTTCTCTCCCTGACACAGACACAACGGCAACCCCTTCTAGTCTTGATCCGCTTTTGATGCCCTGGCCTTAATTATGTGTAGCCCCTTAGAAACTGTGGTAATTCACTTTTGGTTTCCACTCAACTTCATATGTTGCTAAGAAGTCAAATCTTCTCTGGAAGCCCCTCTTGATCCAATCTCAGGTCTATTCTACTACATTCCAGAAATACCCATTTCCGAATTCAGATACTTGTGTCCAATAAGGCAATTTTGCCTTTAGAAGGGAAAGGCCTAAGAAGTAAAAAGGAGTAATACCAGGGTTAAGATTTAGATGAAATGGGCCTTGAGAAACAAAAAACTAGTCAGTGGTAAAATTGGTGATTTTCAGTTTAATAAAATTGAGCACTGTTTTGCTTCACTCTTTCTACCTTCAGTATTCAATAATGTTCCTGTAGAAATGGGAGCCGAAGCCCTCTCACCAGTGCTTGGGCTATAATCTTAAATAGCAGCATATTGGGTGTCAGGGTAAGCATATTTAAACACTAAATATGGCAGTATTCAAAGGGAGGAAAACAAGGGAGATATCAAGTATGACACATAGAAAGAGCAGGGCATTTTAGAACCTGGATTTAGAATATGGAACTTAGTAATTCTGTGGAATAAGTTCAAGAATAACATTCTTTTGAGACGTTGGTTTGTGCTTCATTTTGAACTACAAATAAAGCAAGTCACATAGTTACCTGTGTCTTTTTGATGGGACATTGTGAGCAGTGCTGGAGTATTTAAGAATAGTCAATTGCCTTTGATGAATATATTTCATCATGAGTTATTCCAAAATTCCAAAGGCACTTGTTATTTAATCACTATCACTTTATTCTTTCTTTTTTTGATCTATTAGTTTTTAAATTCAAAGACATTTCTGCTATTTGTTTTTAAACAATGTGTTTGTGCTGAGAAAAATCAATTTCTGAACATTTTATGAGGATGAATGTAAGTAAGTTGTTCATTATAAAAATCATTGGACTGATTTATATTGTAATTAGTAGGTGACTCCACACCATATCACACAATAATGGTTCTACAATTGGCTATCAAAAATGTATTTTTATCTTATTATTTATAGCTGAAAAAGTACATACATACTATGAAACTTAAATAAATGAAACAAGAGTACAAAAGTGAAAGAAATAATAGCCACTTTTCTGATAAATCAAGTGGCTTCCACAATTTAAAACAAATATACAAAATTTTAAACTAATTTTGAAGAAAAATTATTTTTATTTGGAAAAAAAATTTCTTTTTCTGCTATGTTAGTTTAGACTGATAATTTAATTATTTCTCTTGCTACTAGAAAAAGTAGTTTGATATATGTAGGCATGTATTTAGGAGAGCACACTCCAAATTTTTCTCTTGGATAAATAAAATGTTTTGGGTTTTTTTTTGTTTGTTTTTGGAGGGTAAAATATTTTTGATAGTACTCCCTACTGAACACTTATAGAACAAATCATCCTCACACTTTTTATTAGAAAATTTCAGATTACACGTTTTTTATGTTCTCAATAGTTAGCCACTGGATTTCTCCTAAGAACTTTATTTTCTCAATGTTATGTCCTTTTATTGCATCAACATGGGTGCCTCTTACATATTAAGAAAACATTGATCATTCTTAGAAAATTAAGTTTCCCAGTGGTCACAAATGACTTGTGGATGTGGGGAAAGAAAGCTCATTGATCTCAAATCTAATAATCCTGTGTGTGCAGACAGAAGCCTTATGAATTCTATTTATTTATAGGTTTCTATTAAGTGGCTCAGCTCATAGGACTCCAAGGTACTGGCTTTATCATTATGACTATGCCTTTGAAGCCAATAAAAAAATACCAATAGCAGATTATGAATAAAATCAGTTTTACTTAGGCCGATATTCATTCAATTACATTCTCCCATTAGAATAATGTGTTTCTTCAAATTTCAATTAAGCCTTGCTTCTTTGCTGTTTTCATCCACGTGATAAGTCATTTTTCCCTAAAGTTTTGTTTTACCAACCACTTATTTAAATTACAGTCTCATATTAGTCCATATTCATTTTTTATTAAAAACAAAACCATGAAATGATCTTAGAAACTGTAAAATCAACTGAAACCATCTGAAGACTAACATTCATTTATGATAATGTCTGGATAGCATTTGAATTATTATTTAATTAATTGAGAGAAATAGTTTCTATTCTAACACATTTAATATATATGTTTAAAAATGTATTTACGTCATAGTCTATTCTTCATAATCTAATATTTTAGTGTTGGGGTGAGGTACATTTAGGTGTAACAGAAACTTGTTACCAAAAAGGGATAGCAACCAAGAAGATGAACTAAACAGTGAGCTTATTCCTCTAACATTCAACTGACTGGCACCTCAGAGACATGGTCAGAAAATAAATGGTCCCCCTTGTGCTCTAATTACCTAGTAGTCTTCTTTATAGTGAAGTTCAGCTTGGGGAGACTGAATAAGACTCTGGGGGTACATTTCACAGCAAAGGAACATTCTCACTCAAATAATAGTTTGGGATCTCTCCTTACATCTCTTCTTCCTTTTATGACCCGATCCTTTCAGGGTTTAACACTCAGGTTGAAGGCTTTGTCTTAAAATTGATGCTTTGCTTATTTCTCAATTGCCTTTCTTTTGCTGCCATAATTCTTCACTTGTGGGGAAATAAAACTCACACTTTCAGACCCTTGTGCAGCACTGACAACGAGGTGGATGTAATCTGCAGTTCAGACAAGGTCTGTATTCACACACAAATTTCAACAGAACCTCCAAGATGCATTTCCCCTCGTGACAGCATTGGAGCCGAGATGGAACATATTGCAATCAGCTGTTTCTCAGACAAGGGGCATATTTATTTGAGAAATAAACATTTATGCGCTAACATTGAAAAGTTAATGTTAATAGGACTATTATTGCATGTAAACTATCTCAACCACTATGTAAATGTAGAGAATAAAAACCCCCACATAATTATAAATCCAGGCAGCTGTGTTCAAATATATTGTCAAAATATAAAGAAGCAATACCATTAGATTAAAAAATAAAAGATAGGTTCTGTATTATAAATATATGTTACATCCTACATTGAGCATAAAAAGGATTTGAGGCACAAGTAGAATCCTATATAATAAAAGCCTAACATGCAAATCTACCAAACGGTAGAATGACCAGTCGCTATGATGTGCACTGACCACCAAGGGGCAGATGCTCAAATCAGGAGCTGCCCCCTGGTGGTCAGTGGCCAGTGGTCAGTGCACTCCCACAGGGGGAGCACCACTCAGCCAGAAGCTGGGCTCATGGCTGGCAAATGCAGCGGCAGTATCAGGAGCCTCCCCTGCCTCCACAGCAGCACTAAGGAGCAGCGAGCTGAGCGATAAGGAGTAGCGAGCAGGCGGGCGGTAAGGAGTGAGGGGTCCCAGACTGTGAGAGGAATGTCTGACTGCCAGCTTAGGCCCGCACCCTATGGAGTGGGCCTAAGACAGCAATTGGACATCTCCTGCGGGGTCCTGGACTGTGAGCGGGTGCAGGACAGGCTGAGGGACCCCCCCTGCATGCACAAATTTCATGCACTGGGCCTCTAGTTTATATCATAATTACTTTTCCTTGGCTATCATCTAAACCAGTCCTTTAAGAAGGTTATGCTGCCAAATGAAGTTTCTAGGCTGCTGTCAGCAAGTATTTGGCAGGATCAGTCTCTAGTTCTGAGCTAGTGGCAGACATGGCTAATCAATCATGGCATTCTTTCTTGTTGAGTCCAAATTCAGCCTTAGGTACCACTACGAGTTCCAAATCCATTACTCTTTAGAATAGCTGCCTGAAGAATTGTGTTGCAAACGGTTGTATTTGCCAGTCCAGTTTTGGGTGGCTCTTTGGGTTAAAACAATTGAAGATCACTGATATAAAACAAAATGGCTCAAAGTATATAAAAATAATCCAATTTCAGTGTCATGCCCAAAGAGACTGATTTACACATGTCAATCATCCAATAGTGGCTTCCAAAATTCCAACTGCCAATGGTAACAGGATTAAAACTTTTCTCCCTTGCCATCACTACTTATCTTGCCTCCTTTTATTATCAAATCTTCTAAAACAAGTTTCCTCTATTTTTAAATTTAGTTCCTCACATCTAAACCTTAACTTTCTTCCATTCAACTTCTATCCCCACCAATCTATTGAATTTTCCTTACTTAGATTAACAACTGCTTCCATATAATTAAATCCAGCCAATAATTTTAAATTTTTATTTTATTTTCAAGCAGCCACAGTACTGCTGATCACTTTCTCCTTCTTCAACCTTCTCTCTCCTTAATATTCATCACAACACAAATTACTGCATTTCTTCTTTCCTTGTCCTCAGTTTCTTGACACCTCTTAAACCAGCAACCACATTTAATCTGTTGATTTTTAGGGCTCTGTCCAAAGTTTCTTTTCTTTTCCAAGGGGTTGTCTCTATTCAGTAAAGGAGATTCATTGTCCAGCCTGGAACATATCTACGCACACTTTATTCCTCTATCCTGGCACATCCTTCACCTTTTCATTATTTGGGTAACTCTAACCCATCTTTTAGGACTCAGATTATATTTTTATTCTTCAGGGAGGTCTTCTCTGAATACCCAGCTCAATTAGCTATTCCTGTTGTATGTTTCCATAGCACTCTCTACTTATCTTTTTGTGACAATTACCATACTTGTACATTTTATTAACTTCATAAAGGCAGGTTTCATGTTTGTATAGTTCTTAGCTGTACTCTTAGTGAAGGCACTTCAGAAATATTTTGGAAATATCAGTAGCTCTGGGAATTTTGTAAAGGAATTAAAGTATACATTTTTTTCCTTCTTAACAGCACCATTTTTGTTTTAGTGGAATTGTCTCTTTTCCATGGGGTGTAATCCAGTAGAATTATAAATTAGGAACTTGGCCTTCCCTCAGTCCAAGATCAGAGAAGAGATTACATTTTCATGATTTGATGATCTCTTCCTGAAAATTGAATCTTAAGCATCATGGCGAAAACCAACAAACAAACAAATAACAACAACAACAAAAGAGAACATGAGAGGTGGTTTCCTTCCAGTGAAGACACTACGCGTGCTCTTGAACTTCCTGTCTCTCAGCCCCATACCTTCCCATTTCCAAGACTATTACATCGATTCTGATGTTAGTTCTCAGGGTTCTATATTGGTAACCAATTTGCTTTTTCTTAAGTTACCCGAAGCTGTTTTCTACATATTACAATATAATGCAAAGTTTCTACTCTTTCTCTTAATATGTCAAAAACACATCATGATATGCTTGGGATTTTGAATTAGGGTCCTGAATTTTTCTGTAGCTAGTATTTTAAACTATAACTCTCAACCTCTAACCTTAATCCTTCCTTGTCTAGATGTTATGTGGTTTTTAAGCATCTCCATTTCAGTCAATCCTGTATTCATCTGTTCATTTACACATTTCCCCTCAGAAATATTTATTAGTACCCTCACTGTGAATCAGATATAGACCAGATACTAGAAATACAAAGATAAAGGCACATCATTTTGTTTAAAAATATCACTGATACGATATACCAATCAGTTATTTTAATATGTTTAGATATGATAAAAGATACAAAAATTCCATACAAAGTAAGTATCTTATCCTAGGCAATAGAGGACTAAGATTCTGTGATAGCTCAGTAGTATAACAGAAGGTTCCTCAGAGGCAGGGGCAATTAGGCTGTGAATGAGGATGAAAGGAGCATGACATGTTTGTTAGAATGTGTAGTAGAGTAGTTACAAACACAGACGCAGGAGCTAGACTGAGTTCAAACCCTGGCACTTCATCAATAACATAGTTTTTCAAACCAAACCAAATTGAAACAAACAACACACACACACACACACACACACACACACACACACACACTCACATTAAGCCTGTAGATGTAACTATCAGTTTACGGGTAATACAAGGGACAGAAGCACATATTAAATGGCAACACATTTAATTATGACAACAGCAGGAATTTTAGGATACAACTAGAGAAATCCACAATTTAGAAAACCTCACAGAACAAGATCTGCTTTTTGTATTAAATAAACAGTGAGAATCACAGCTACAAGTAAACAATTATTCCTCCAAATCCAGTCAGTATTTAAGTTTCCATGATTGCCTCATAAATATAATTTGTAATTGGATGTTTGAATTAAGGTTCAAGCGATATCTTAGAAGACAATAATAATATGGAATATTTAGATATCACTTGCTAAATTATATTTATGAGGCAATCATGGAAACTTAAATACTCACTGGATTTGGAGGAATAATTGTTAATTTGTAGCTGTGACAATGATATTGTTGTCATGTTTAAGAAAGGCTCCTATATTATAGACATACATGCAGACATATTTACAAATAGATAATATTTCTGATATATGTTTCAAAAGTGTCCACGTGGGAAGTAAAGTGAAATGGCATATATAAAAACCAAGAGTGGACATGAGTTGTTGATGAACTGGAAGTAAACTTATTTTGAAGTATTCCTAATGTAAAGATAAAAACGCTGCATCTGCCACTTCCCCACAAACCAGCAGTATGATTGTGAACAAATTATATAATATCACTATTTAACCTCATTTTTTGTATTTGCAAAATAGAAACAATAGTAAATTACCCCATAAGACTGTTGTGAGGATTAAATAAACTAGCTCGCGTAATACATTTAGAGTCTTGCCTGACCCAGAAATATGCAATGTAAGTGTTTGCTATTACCATCAATTGGTATAGCAAGAGGTTAAATGGCCTGAGAAGGAACATCAGGAGAGTAAACTGAATATACGAGAAATATGCAAACCTACAACAGGGATAAATGTTAATAAGGTGAAAATTTAAGTTTGAAGAAAATCTAATGATGTTCTTAGGGAATAGGGAATGCATTTGACCAGTTCTTATACCTATGATTCTAGAGCTTGAACTCACTATATAAGTTGGAGAAACCGAGAAAGAAATAATTTCACCCTGCTTGTTTAATTTGTGCTAAACTCTAAGATCACTAGGAACACACACTTGATAATTGTACTTTGCAATTAATATGGTTTCTTAATTTAAAAATCTTACAGTACATTTCCAAAGTGAGCTGGTTTCACTGAAATAAAGTTTTCCAATGCTATGCCTTCATGAGAACCATGTCATAGTTCATTACCCATGAAATTTTTAATCTTCCAACTATAATGGATTTACCTAAATTCAGTCAGCCTATATAAATCATAGAAAACATATTTCTTTTCAAGTGAGGTATAATTTATTATTACTATGATGATGATGATGATGATGACAGTTACCTCTCTGTACACTGAGTGCATTTTCAGTTTGGAATGCTTTGGTGTGTTTGTTGTGTTATAAGTGGTAACTTCAATAACCATTTTAGTTACTATATCACTGAGGAGCTTGTATGTTATTGAAATGATTTTCCAGAAGTAATGTGTTTTGGCTTGTCTCATTATTTTATTGAATGTGTAAAAAGTGTTAGTAATAGCATCACTTTAATTTGATAAAATGATCATTTATGTTCACTAGGGAATATTGTAGATGAAAAGCAACAAAATATGGTCACATACCTAGGATAAATAATTGGACTTTTTTGGGTGTGCAATATTGACTACTTTAGTGTGTATATAATGTCTAATGGAGATTGTGGAAGTGATTTAGAATTGCTTTTAAAAGCCCTATTAATTTTTTTAAGTTAGCTAAGATATTTTACTTTAAAATAAACCATGATTTTTTGCTTTTCACTATAAAGATAATAGAAGTTAAACATTTTATGAGTGTATCATAAAATATTTTCAAACATAAAGTCAAAATAAGATTAAATAAAGTCATTTTTATGTTACAATCACCTCACTTACAAATATTACTTTATTAACAAACCTCAATATAGAAATAAGAAAGGAAGGAGGAAAGTATAATAGCATAATATTAATAATTACTGCTATATTTAAAAAGTACTTATTATTGGGCAGGAGTGTGCTCACTGCCTTGTATGCATCATCTCATTATTCATCACTGCAGTCCTATTAGCAGTCCCGGCACCTTTCCCCTTCAATAGCAGTAAATAAAAAGAGTCTAATGTAAAATACTGTGTGTGCTCTCAGAGCTTTAAGAAAACCCTCCATCTTCTCCTCCGCTTGTCATTAGGTTGCCACACAAAATCCCCTGATATAGACAGTCACAAGCCACCACTGCCTGTATTGTAGATTCTATTAGCATTCCCATTTTGCAGAGTGGGAGGCCAATTCTAAGAAGATTAATTATCCAAGGTCATGCATTCAGGGAATGTGAGAGAGTGGGGTCACCCACTGCACAGTCACTTTCTCCACCTACTTTTTGTTCAATTTATGCTAATCCTTCCCTTTGTTCTTATGTTGCAGACGAAATTGTTGGGGAAAGTTTACCTTTGGTTAATCAAATCATTTATTCATTCAGCTCATCCATCCTACAAAAAAGCTGCTCCTATTGATGCAGTTTTTGTAATTCAGGCTTCTTTTTCTCCTCTTTCTCACAACACTATGAAAGTAGCCTATTGTAGCCCCTTGAGTGTTTTCAAACTAGTATTTTTCCAACATCAGTTTGCCCCATCCTGAAAGCAAGTGACAGGTGACAGGTGGCAGGTGAAGGTAACCTCTGAGGCACTATGGCAGCTCCCAGCAAACATAAGAAGGGACAGTGTAGTGACCTAAAATAAAATCCACTTTTAAAATTTTATTCTGTACATGCGTGTCTGCTTCCTATATTTTATTTAAATGGATTGTGAAATTAGACTGGCCAGATATCTGTGTATAAATGCTTTAAAACAATCCCACTTGTTAAGATGAGAGCTTATTTGCAGAGGATATTGTGTAATACTTATCTAAACCATAATTAGTTTACATGTTCCTTCAGAATTATGAGATTATTTTAATTAATTTTGAAAATGTAAGCCTCCTATTTTTTATCAGTGATCATTACAAAACAATGTAAGCCCTTCATTCCAAACAGTGACAGATTTTTGATGATCTGGTTATCTACAAAAACTAGTAATACATAAAATAAAAACAAAGCATACTTAGTCTACCTTTTATACTGCTCCAAAACAATGATTATGATTCGATCCTATATAATAAAGAGCTAATATGGTAATTAGACTGAACAGCAGAACGACCATCCGGATGACCTTCCGGATGAAGCTAGGGCTGCAAGGGCCAAGCCCCTTGCACTAATTTTGTGCATTGGGCCCCTAGTATGTAAATAATATAAGAAAATATTAAAGCAGCATCTGTTGTATCAGTCAAGATTCCACCAGAGAAGTAGAACTAATAGGATGAATATATGATTTATTACAAAGAGTTGGCTGACATTATTATGGGGGCTGTCTAAACAGGCAGTGAAGATGGAAAGATAATGAGCACAATGGAACCTACACAACAGGCAGAATTTTTTTCTTCTCTTCCAGAAAAACTCAAACCCTGATTTTAACCTTCTAATAGATGCAGTTGGGTATGCCCAGATTACCCAAAGTAATTTCCCTTACCAGTCACCTGATTATGGGCTTTATGCCTCCAAAATGCCTCCACAGCAATACCTAGATTAGTGTTTGATTGAGTAACTGGGGAATTATAGCCTCACCAAGTTGCCACCTCAATAAAGCCATCACATCTGTGAATTCCCTACCCTCCTAAAGAGCTATCATTGTCAAACTTGCAGCTCTCTCTGCCTGTTCATATGCTTCTGCTTTCCCTTAGAGAACCATCATAATGAACCACCATATTAGATTTTTAAAAATATTCTCTTGCTTTTGAAGTGACACTGTGTATTTATTCAAAATATGCTGGTTTTCACTTTCCATATTTCTAAGACCATTTTGGTGTGAGTAGCTGTTGTCATTCATTTTTAATGCTAGGTGTTATTGGATTATTTAAATGCATCACCATTTATTCATCTACCAGTGACCGGGTACACAGATTCATGCACATTGACGGCAAATTAATTAGAAGGTGGCCGGCAGTGTGGGACTGGGGGAGACAGTCCAGACACACCCTGGAGCCAACCTTCCACAGTCCCTCCCTAGCCAGCTGCACCTGGGGCAGTGCCCTGGCTCAAAGGGCATCTGAAGAGTGAGTGGGGTCCCTTGGCTTGGCCTGAGGGAGAGGGCCAAAATTGGCTCTCCAACATTCCTCAAGGAGTCCCGGATTGCAAGAGGGTAGTTCTCGAGTGATGCACCCCAGAAACAGGCTCCCTCCTCTCTGGTTCTAGAGTGTGTCACCCAATAACCACAGTTGTCAAGTCACCACAGCTTGGCAGCTCCTGTGTTAAGTTTCTGCCCCCAGGTGGTCAATGCGTGTCATAGCTACTGGTCGGATGGTTGGATGGTTGCTTAGCTTTTTATATATAGACTAGAGGCCTGGTGCACAAAATTTGTGCACTGGGGGGGGGGGGAATCCCTCAGCCCGGCCTGTGCCCTCTCACAGTTCGGAACCCCTTGGGGGATATCTGCCTGCTGGCTTAAGCCCATTTCCCCAAGGGATCAGGCCTAAGCCAGCAGTTAGACATCCCTCTCACAATCTGGGTCCCCTCACTCCTTATGGCCCACCTGCTTGCTGCTCCTTACTGCTCGGTTCTCTCTGCTCCTTAGCACTGTCGCAGAGGCAGGAGAGGCTCCCGCCACCACTGCTGTGCTTGCCAGCTGTGAGCCCGGCTTCTGGCTGAATGGCACTCCCCCTGTAGGAGTGCACTGACCATCAGGGGGAAGCTTCTACATTGAGTATCTGCCCTCTGGTGGTCAGTGTGCATCATAGCGACCGGTTGTTCTGGTTGTTCTGCTGTAATAGTTGCTTAGGCTTTTATCATATAGATGTTCCTATTTATGGTTATTTTATTTGTTCAGAGTTATTTACAAGTCATACATAAAATGTAGAAGCTTTTGTACATATCTACTTGTTTACATGTTTAAGGGTTTCTCTGACTAACCATTTAGGATTGTGATACTTAGGTCTTATATTGCAAACAAGTGTTGAACTTTAAAGATATTTATATATCAATATCAATTCACTTTACTTTCTTTAGTATAAAAATATGATCTTTATCAACACATGGTTTTATCAGACTATATTAGTTTCTTATTGCTGCTATGAAAATTACCACAACTTAATGGCATAAACAACACAAATTTATTCTCCTAGGATTCTAGAGTCCACAAGTACAAAATTTGTTTCTCTAAGCTAAAGTCAGCAGGGCTGATTGCTTCTGGGAGCTCTGAGTGGCAAATACACTTCCCTGACTCTAGTTTCTAGTGGATGCCTATATTCCCTGGCTTGTGGCCCCTTTGTCCAAGGGGTCACAGGGTAAGTATGTGCTTTCATTTGCAAGATACTGTCAAGTCCTTTTTCAAAGTGGGTACAATATTGTAGATTTGTGCAATTCCACAAGCAATGGATATGAATGACTTTGCATACTTTTAGTTACCAATTTAATTTATTAATTATCCTATATAATAAAAGACTAATATGCTAAATGTCTGGTTGTCCAGTTGTCCGTTCAACCAATCAAAACATAATATGCTAATGATATGCTAAGGCTGCTCAACCACTCGCTATGACGTGCACTGACCACCAGGGGGCAGACGCTCCGACTGATAAGTTAGCTTGCTGTTGGGGTCTGGCCTATCGGGACAGAGCAAGATGGGCCGGACATGGCCTGGAGCCCTCCCGTGGTCCCTTCCCAGCTGGCCAACCTCCCACGTCCCTCTCTGGCCCTGATTGTGCACCTGTGGGGTCCTTTGGCTCTTGCAATTTGACCCTTGAGGGATGTCGGAGAACCAGTTTCGACCTGATTCCACTCAACGTAGGAGCTGCCTCCTGGTGGTCAGTGCACACCCACAGGGGGGAGTGCCACTCAGCCAGAAGCCGTGCTTATGGCTGGCAAGTGCAGCAACAGTGGCAGGAGCCTCTCCCGCCTCCGCAGCAGCACTAAGGATATCCAACTCCCGGCTTAGGTTCACTCCCTGAATTTCATGCATTGGACCTCTAGTTTTAAGGTATTTAAGCTTCTAATCTTCTTGAGTTGGTTGTAGTAAATTATAACTATCTCAGAATTATTAACATTATGCCATAAAATTTCATAATATTTTCTTTTTAAATTTTATTATGGTAAGAAAACTTAACAAATTCTAAGTGTGCAATGCATTACTGTTGACTATAGTTCAATATTTTACAGCAGATCTCTAGAACTTATTTTTTCACTTCACTGAAACTTTATGCCTATTGATTAATAAGTCTCTACTTACCTTTTCCCCCAGATCCTGGCAACAACCATTCCAATCTTTGATTTTATGAATTCGACTATTTTTAGATGACCTCATAAAAGTAAACTCATTTAGTACTTATCTTTTTGTGTCTGACTTATTCCACTTACTATAATGGCCTCAGGGCCAATCCTTATTGTTGAATATTGTGGAATTTTATTATTTTCTAGGGTGGGAGGGAGAGAGAAAGAGAGAGAAGAAACATTGATGTGAGAGAGACACATCTATTGGTTGCCTCCTGCATGCGCCCACCCAACCAGGGACTGGCCTGGGAAGAGACTGCAACCAAGAGGCATGCCCTTGACTGGAATCTTTCAGTCCTTGGGCAGATGCTCTATCCAAATTTTTGTACTTTTGCAAACTTTTATAATAAAATATTATGAAATATGAGTTCAGATATTTCTACAGAAGATACCTCCACAAAATAATTGACAATTTTTCAGAACTTTTGGGCACAGTATGAAATTCAACATTGTAACATTATTAGGGGCTTAGAAATTCTTATTTTACTTTTATAAATTTAACTAAAGGCCCAGTGCACAATATTCATGCACTAGGGGGAAGGGTCCCTCAGCCTGACCTATACCCTCTCATAGTCTGGGACCCCTCTGGGGATTGTCTGCCTGCTGGGGGAGCAGGCATAAGCCCGCAGGTGGACATCCCCAGAGGGGTCCTTAGCACTGCCTCAGAGGCGGAGAGGCTCCCACCACTACCCCTGTGCTCGCCAGCTGTGAGCCCAGCTTCTGGCTGAGCAGTGTTCCCCCTGTGGGAGTGCACTGACCACCAGCGGGTAGCTCCTGTGTTGAGCTACCTGATGGTCAATGCATATCATAGCGACTGGTTGTTCCACCTTTCAGTTGATTTGCATATTAGCCTTTTATTATATAGGATTGCCTTCATCTGATCACTTTCATTTAGGAAATTTAAAATTTCAGAAATAAGTATGTTTTACCACGATTCTATGAAATATCTTAAAGTTATCAGATACCTATTTTTATTACATTAAGGTGAAATCTGGGTAATGATATTGTTGATGTAGATATAAATCCCCACTTATTTTTAATTAGTTTATTTATTTCTAGCATGTTGAAGGTATTATCCTATATAATAAAAGAGAAACATATAAATTGACCATCCCCCTGCTACGCTCACCAGCCAATCAGGAGTGAGTATGCAAATTAACCCAACAAAGATTGTGGGTTAATTTGCATACATAGGCGCCAGGCGGAGAGCAGAGTGGGAGAGCCGGAGGCTTGGGGGGAAGTGGCTCCCTTGGTCACTCCCAGCAGCGTGGGGAGCACCAGGAATTCTGGGAATAATAGTTATGGTGGCAGCCCCAGGACCAGAAGTGGAAGCCCAGAGCATGGGGAGCACCAGGAATGCTGGGAATCAGAGTTCTGGTGGCAGACGGATCTCCTAGACACTAGAGCAGTGGTTCTCAACCTTCCTAATGCTGCAACCCTTTAATACATTTCCTCATGTTGTGGTGACCCCCAATTTCATTGTTGCAAATTGAACATAATTAAAGCATAGTGATTAATCACAAAAACAATATGTAATTATATGTTTTCCAACGGTCTTAGGCGACCCCTGTGAAAGGGTCATTCGACCTCCAAAGGGGTCGCGACCCACAGGTTGAGAACCGCTGCACTAGAGCAAAGTGAGCCTGAAGCAAGTTACTGTTGTGGTGGGGGATGGAGGGAAAGCAAAGGTGAAAGACATAAGTAAAATCAGAGTGTCTAGGAAAAATTAAAGGGAAGATATCCTAAAACTTCCAGGAAATCTCCACCAATGGAGCAAAGAAAAAAAAAAATGCCTCTATCATTCTGTGAGCAACAAACCAAACTTAGCTGGGGTCTCAGACAATTCGCTCATATGATTGCAAAGACAGACAGAAACTCCCGGATTGGAGAGGGCTCCCCAGAGGGCTCCCAGATTGGAGAGGGTGCAGGTCAGGCTGAGGGACCCCCAGCAGTGCTCTGGGCCTCTAGTTATAGCTATAAAACTAAAAATTGGTAAAAAAAAAAAAAAAAAAAAAAAAAAAAAGAAAGAAAGAAACTATAAACTTATTTACCACAGTTATTGCCTAGGGGACGAGTGTTTGATCATGATTAAAAGGGGGCCTGTTTCAAATCTGGATGCCCACTAATAATTTTTGCAAATGGAGAACTACATTGGGAAAACCTGCAAAGCTAATGTGCTTGACCATTGTTTTAGTTTTTGTTTTTTCCCATGTATGTCATTTGGAAACTTAGCAGAACTGTTCATGAGTTGTTAGCTCATGAAACAATTTTTATAATATTGTTTCATATAATATCGTTTTAGATAATATCTATTCTTGTATTAATGACTTTAGACTTTGCAATACATGCACATGAAAGTTAATCTCATCTCTATAATTTACCATTTGTATTTTGAAGCAAATTTTGAGTAATAAGTTTTATTTTGCTTATGATTAAGGAAGAATAATTGTCTTAAAGCCATTGTATTCATGGTGTCCAAATTATACCAGGAAATAAGTAAAATATGTAAAAAATCAAGGATGTTATAGTTTATAGATTTATTATTTGCTTGTGTTCAAATTCAAGTTGTTGAAAACTAACTAAATACTTCTAATACAAAAAGTTGAAGAGAAAAAGAAACAAGGCAATAAAAACCAACAATCAATAAGTAAACACAAAAGCCTGAACTCTAAATGAATATACCACCTACCAGAGTGTAAAACATTTGCAAATTATGTGTGGAAATTTAAAACAAGGTTCCCTGAAATTTGAAGAACAAAACATATTTTGATTTTGAAAGGCTTTCTAGAAGTTTATATGTGTTATATTCACTCATTTTAGGAAGGACTTGAATAAGTTTTTGTGTGTTTTTTTTTTTTAAAGTCAACTTGGTACAGGGAAATCACACCTTTCTTTTAGTCACCAACATCATCTCTGATTGTGATCAAGAAAACAGGCCCACTATTGTCAGGGTCAGAAATAATTAGCAGATTGCTGCAAGTCTTTTCCTGATAAAGGCTTTAAATTCCACAGAAAGAACATCTTGAAATCATCAAAGATAGAGAAGCCAGACTGGAAATACCTAACAACATTACAATTTGGTGTTTGGAAATTGGTCCTTATTCCTAAGGCAAAGATAAGTGCTAGATTAAATTTGCAGGCCTATGACTATTCCCTAGTTCTTTCAGTTAGGATCCTATGTATCAAACTGTTTTGAAAAGCAAAATAAACCATAAATAAACTATTACATGTATTTTGTTTGGTATAATACTGAGAACTTAAATTGTTTTGCTTCATTTTTCGTATAGAAACCCTAAAGGTGCTACTCATTTATTTTTAAAAAAAAAAGGCCATTTCAGCTAGCCAGATGAAAATATAGAGTTTAAATGTAGTAACCAGAAACAAAAGCAACACAAGAAAACAAAACTCACCTTTGTTCTACTAACATAACATAGCCAGCTTCAAAATATAGGGAATAAAGCAAGATTTTTGCTTACTGACTGAACCATATTGTAGCTATTTAAATTAATTTGCTAGTTATGTTATGATTTTTTCAGAGCTAAGAAAATAAAATTTAATAGCAAACCTAACATCTGTTTTCAATGAGGTGAAAACAGGACTTATTTCATTTGTTTATATGTTTTTAAAATTTATATAAAGCTACTCAATGAAAAATAGTACAGCTTTTTTGGAGGGCAATTTGACAATTTATATCAAGAATCTTACATATGCTTAGACCCTTGATCTAATAACTTCTAAGATTTTTTTTCTAAAAACAAGCTATCAAGAATTCATTAAAAGCTGTTCATTTAGAGTTTTGATTACTATAATAGTCTAGAAAGAATACAGAGAAATATTAGATGTATTAAATGTAGATTTGACAACAGTGCAGCACTATGAAGTATATATCTAAAATTACTTAAGGTCACGGGTATATAAACAAAATGTAAAGGTGATAAAACAAATTTTCAAGAGTTTACATACAAGTTATGAGATCATACACATTCATACATGTACACAGAAACATAATAAAAGACGGGGGAAATGCAACACGATTTTCAAAATGCTGACGTCTAAGTGGAAAAACTTGGAGATATTTTTTTCAAATTTTCGGCATTTTCCACATAGTCTATGACAAATATGTGTAATAACTTTAATTACAAGTTTAAATTATTAATTTAAAGTTTTAAGTATGAAAAATACAGGCTTTCTAAGCACTAATTCATAATTTCATAAGCCCCTGTCACATCATGCTGGATTGAATTAGTGAAGGACACTGAAGAGGACTAAGTGGACATAGGTAAGCCATTTAACCATCCTGTGACTTAGTTTGCTAATTTGTTAAGTGAGCCTCCTGTTGCTCTTTGAAGAGAAACTAAATAAATCTTGGTCCACAAACTTGGATGTGTGATAAATATCTTATTTTTCTTCTATATTGAATTACCTTCCAATTTCAAGTATTTTGGGGTTTCAGAAAAAACACGGCCCCAGCAGAGTAACATATAGGTCTCAGTAGACAAGGTGTTTTTCATATAGCATCAAAGCATTGGTAGAAGGGGAACGTTTTTGGTGCTGAAGACATGCATGATGGAACCCAGTATCTCATGGTCACTTGTCCACCTAAGTTGTCATGGACACAAGTCTTACTGATTTCTATTTTCTTCAACCACCTTCCTTTTCCTCCATTCATCCCTTGATCCAGGATTTTTTTTTTTCCTGAAAGTAGTGTAAGTATGGTACTTAGGAACCAGTCAACACATGGTTAGCATCTCAGCTCTGTCACTAAATGGCTGTGTGACATTTAACAAATTATATAACATCTCAATGCCTCAGTTTCCACATCTGCAAAATGGGGATCATTCTAGTGCCTGTTTCATCAGTTTCATAGGATTACTGAAAGTATTGCATGAGTTCAGCTGTAAACTGTCTTTCCATTATGAGGATTTATACTTTTTTTTTTTTTTAAAGTTGTATTTTTCCTTTGGGGAACAGGCTAATGGTATGATGTAGGCTTTGCTGTTGAAGTTGGCAAGTGAAGAAGAAGAGAGGGGAAAGCTGTGTATAGCTAAACATTAAAGTGTTCGATAGCATACAATTAGTAATATCCTGACCCAAGTTATGCAGGATTTTGAAACAGTAGAAATGTAGAATTTTTATTAAAATTTAAAATATGCATACTCAACACCAAATAAATCAATGCTGGGTTATTTTAGCTCTCATAGCCTCAAGGCCAGTGTTACCAACTGTACAGAATTTGCTTGGATAGAGCAATAAAGTAGGAATTCAAATAATACCAAACTCTTCAATTAGCCAGTAAAAGTCAGATATGAGTTTCTCTAGTTATAATGATTCCATTATAGACTAAAACTCCAAATAAAGTGAACCTTGAGAATTATGTTAGAAAACTGAAAGAAGCACCCTCTGATATTAAAGTTAATAAATATGAAAGATGGTATTTCTCATTTCAATGAACAGATTTACTTAAGAGGTTTAGAATAGAGGTGCTACTGAGATTGGAATATTTCCAAATTCTAATCAAGAAAGCTAGGGTTTCTCATAAATCAAAAATCTGTTCTTTGTACATCATCTTACCTATGACCTAAAGTACATTCCTTCTGATAGTCAGTTGACAGATTCAGCTCAGTTCAAATTCTTCATTCTCTAGAAATTATTTTCTAAGTCTCAAGTGTTTTTTGTTTTTGTCTTTTCTCTTGTAAATCTATAGTACCATATGTACTAGAGATTGTAGTAATTGTCATTGGAAATGAGGAGTGTTTCTGTGTTAACCTGTCTTTTCCCTGAACTGTTAACCTTTCTGAAAGCCAGGAGTGGCTATTTTTGTGTCTGTCAATGCCCAACATGTCAGGCAATAAGAGTTTGCTGAATGAATCTTGAATAGACATACAAATTGCTCTCGAGCATAGCCAGGTTGACAAAAGTCTGTCCTGAGATAAGATGTACACCAGAAAAAAAAAAGCTAGATATTTTCAAATATATCCAAACATATTCAAAGTAACTATAAGCAAAAAATAAAATAAAATAAAAGAAATATCCTATATGGCCTATAATTATCTTCATTTACCAAATAATAGAATGTATACATATTTATAGTTCTCCCAAATAATGGGATATATACATATTTCTGTATTTCAGAACAGGAAAAGGGTGAAAAATTTTAAGAACAATTATCAGTTATGTGGGTGAAAAAAATTTGAAGCAGAACAATATTTATCACATTATGATTCATATATTTAAACTAGAGGCCCGGTGCACAAAAATTTGTGCATTCGGGGAGGGGGTCCCTCAGCCTGGCCTGTGCCCTCTTACAGTCTGGGACCCCCTGGGGGATGACCACCTGCTGGTTTAGGCCCCCTCCCTTGGGAATTGGGCCTAAGCTGGCAGAGAGACATCACTCTGGCAGCCCAGAAGCCCTCGGGGGATATACACTTGCCAGTGGGGAGCAGGCCTAAGCTGCAGTCGGACACCCTTAGCACTGCTGAGGAGGTGGGAGAGGCTCCTACCATCACCGCTGTACTGGCAGCTGGCAGCCTGGCTTGTGGCTGAGCAGAGCTTCTCCTGTGGGAGTGCACTGACCACCAGGGGGCAGCTCCTGCATTGAGCATCTGCCCCCTGGTGGTTAGTGTGTGTCATAGTGACAAGTCATTCCCAGTCTTTCTGCTGTTAGGGTCAGTCTGCATATTACCCTTTTAGTATATAGGATAGAGGCCTGGTGCACAGGGTGGGGGGGGGTGCAGCTGGTTTGCCCTGAAGGGTGTCCCAGATCAGGGTGGGGGTCCCACTTGGGTGCCTGGCCAGCCTGGGTGAGGGGTTGATGGCTGTTTGCAGCCTGTCAAGCCTCTCCCAGTAGGGACCCTCACCCCATGGAGGTTTGGCCAGCCTGGATGAGGGGCTGATGGCTGTTTGCAGGCTGGCCACACACCCTTTAGCGTGGGGGGTCCCCACTGGGGTGCCTGGTCAGTCTGGGTGAGGGGCTGAGGGCCATTTTCAGGCTGGCCAAGCCCTCTGGAGACAGAAGTTCCCAGCCTCTCCTTTTTTTTTTTTTTTTTTAATTCTGGGATTCATTTACCTTCTATAATTGAAACTTTGTTGCCTTCAGTGGAACTCAGAGCCAGCTCCTGCTCGCTCCAGCAACGTGGCCAGGACTGGCTGAAAGCAGGTATCTGGGATTTATTTATCTTCTATAATTGAAATGTTTTTGTCTTCAGTGGAGCTCAGAGCCTGCCGGGAGCTTGGCTTCCTCCATCACTGGAGCAAGCAAGCCTCCTGCTCGCTTCAGCTCTGTGGCTGCCAGCCGCCATCTTGGTTGGGTTAATTTGCATACAGTCGCTCTGATTGACTGGTGGGCATGGCTTAAGGCATAGCAAAGGTATGGTCAATTTGCATGTTTGTCTTTTATTAGATTACATATCTCTAACACATATGACTTTTTGTTTGTTTTGTTTTAGTCCTCGGCACACAGATCAGCCTTCTGATCTATAATTTGTTTGCCCTGGGATGATTTACAATCATGATGGATAATCCAGGGAAATGACAGGTGCTGTTTATCCTGGCAGATATCTGTGCATGGTGAATGCATAAATTGCCATTCTAGTTTATCTGTCCTCTTTATTGGGAGTTTAGCCACTGTGAATCAGTTCCTCAGAGCACAATCATATCTGAAGGGCTAATACCATAGAGTTCTCAGGCTGCATTCCTAAAGGCTGGCCGGGTGTTAGATTGTGGAAACACTGCCAACTATGCCTGACTTAAAGCAGTGGGCCCACCAGGCTCCATTTGGGAGCAGCAGTTGGTAACTTGATGTTCCAGTTTCCAGTCAAAACTTAAGCAACATGATTGTTCACATCACGATCTTCTTTTCCTATGTCTACAGATGTTGGTAAAATGTCTTTAACTGTAATTTCTGATATTATAAAGAATTACTGCAAAGAATAGATAGAGCATACTACAAGAAGGGATTTTTGGCTCACAGGAGTGTTCTCCAAAAGTTTAATTGCCTGGCCCTAGCTGGTTTGACTCAGTGGATAGAGTGTCGCCCTGTGGACCAAATGGTCCCGGTTTGATTCCGGTCAAGGGCATGCACGTCGGTTGCCGGCTCGGGCCTTGGTCAAGGCATTTTCAGGAGGCAATCAATCAATGTATTTCTCTCACATCAATATTTCTCTCTGTCTTTCCCCCTCTCTTCTACTTTCTCTTAAAAAAATTATGGAAAATATTCTCAGATGAGGATTACAAAAAAAGTTTAATCGCCTGTATGGCAGAGGTACTGTCAATCAGGATAGCTGCCAGTCAAGAAGCTGTAGGGAGTGTACCACTTCAACATTAGTCTTGGAAATGTAATGTATAGGTCACCAATTTATAATTAATCAACAAAGGCTATACCGATGCACTCTTCTTCAGAAATAGGAACATTAGGAATTTAATTCTCCTTTGAAGTTTGCACATGTTCTCAGCTTATCCTATCCTGTTAAATTACCTTCATTTGAGAGATATAGTTAACTTTTATTTCCCAATGAAGAAAAGGAATTAACCAAGCCAAATGTTGGTTATAAGTTTTTGTTCTAGAACCTCTTTTTTAAAATACCAAAATAAAGCTTTCATAACCAGTGACTTTTTTTAAGGCTCAGAGTCAATTTAATGTATGATTTCTGGCACATTTTTATTCTTGCCAAGAATGAGAATAAACTAGAAAGAGAAAAATAATAAAACTGAAATATTGAAATACATAATGCAAGAAACATACACATCTACATAATCCTCACATACTTAAAGATTTTCTTGATGAAAAAGATTTCATTCCAAGTTGCTGCTAGCTTTGATGCAAAAGTAATATGTACCATAGCCCACAAACCAATAGCTTCAAGTAGGTAAAGGGTAGTCATAACAAGTTAGTCTTTGTTAATATTTTGATTTGAGAGTTAAGCATGCCTTGTTAGCAATAACTGTGCAGGTAATCCAAACCAAGTAATTGACATTGTGGAAAAATACAAAATATTTATTTTACCAGTGACTTTTTAAGCAAAACTAAAATTTAGTTGAAAAGATTAAACTTATATATTCTTATTATATATGACTATATGTTATTAAAATATTGTAAAATGTAAATGTGCCCATATATTTATACAATATATGTATATATCTGGAGTATAGTTCTAGAATTAAGTGCCATTGTTTTCTTCTTAGCATTTTGATGTAGTATTGGCAATGAGTATTTATTTTAGCCCAGTGCAGAGCGCTATTCTTTTATTGTATTTCTCTTTAAAACAGTTTTTTAACTGGCATTCCAGATGGGTCTCTCCAGGTCTCATTGTTTCTTAATATAAAAGCAAACATGCATGAATTTTCATGGATAATTGCAATTTTACTTCAGGCTATGACCTTGTGTTGTTTTCATGCTTTTATATTTTAATACAAGTTATTAAAATTCTTTCTAATGCTGATTTTTCAATTGCAGATGCTCAGGATACGTTTTTGTACAGAACTGGGTAAGAGATACACACAATATCCATAACTGGGACTTTGAGTCATTCCAAACTACAGAATGATTCCCAGATACTTTATGTTACAGGACTTGGATAAGATCAGAAATTAAGAAACACAGCCACACTTTAAAGCCTAGAACATAGCCAATGAGTTAATAAAGTTAGTCATATTGGACATCAGAAGAATCAGAGAATAAGAAAGCTCAATCAGCCCAAGCTGGCTTGGCTCAGTGAATAGAGTGTTGGCCTGTGGACTGAAGGGTCCTTGGTTCGATTCTGGTCAAGGGCACATGTCTAGGCTGCAGGCTTCATCTCCACTAGAGGCCATGTAGGAGGCAGCCGATCAATGATTCTATCTCATCATTGACGTTTCTGTCTCTCTCTCCCCTCCCTTCCTCTCTGAAATCAATATATCTATCTATCTATCTATCTATCTATCTATCTATCTATCTATCATCTATCTATCTATCTCAACCATAGGAAACAAAGATAATAAGGGAAGCAAATATTGATGAAATACATTTTTTTTAGAGCAAATGTCTAGATCTCCTTGCAACTTTCAATTGATCATGGAAGATAGGGTTGGTAGGACATGCAACACAGGGGTGTGGAGAGAGATATTTAGAGACCCAAACTAAAAGAAACAGGTTTTTCCAGAATCATTGGTGGTTAATACGAAGAGTGAGATTATTTGAAGTTGAAGTCATCCTTACATACTTCCAAACATATGCTTATTGGAAATACAGAAAACAAAATAGTGTCTTACACAGGTAATCAAGATATAATTTTCAAACTGCTCCACTATGTCTACTGTAATATTTCATAGCTAACATCTTTCAAACCTGAGCTCCCAAGAAGAAGCAGAAACTTCAAAAGTCAAGAGAGAAACCAAGATGGCGGCATAGGTTAACGCCGAGATTGCTGCCTCGAACAACCACTTCAAAAACAACTAAAGACGGAACGGACATCATCCAGAACCACAGGAAGGCTGGCTGAATGGAAATTCTACAACTAGGAGGAAAGAGAATATCATACCCAGACTCAGAGGAGGCGTAGTGCTGAAGTGCAATACTCAGGTGTGGAGTACGCGCGTGAGCGGGCTGGCGGCGGAGGGCGCGGTTGTTGTTTTCAATCTGGAGGGAGTTTCAGACTCTGAGCTCCAGATCCAGGCGAGTCTCTAGGGACCCAGACTCAAACGGGAGAAGCGGGACTGTCTGGCTTCGGTTGGAACTGGAAGGCAGCTTTCTCTCCGAGGTTTGCAGCAGTTGCTGGGACTCTGTGAGGCAGATCCCCTAGGGATGGAACTGAGAGCAGCCATAACTGCTCGCTCTGGCCCGCCCTGTAGGTCCCCGGGGACCTGCCCCGCCCAAGCCCTGCACAGAGCCATTTGCCGGATAGCCTCAGGCAAACGCTAGATTAGCACCGCCCTAGAGATCCAGCACAGAAGCTCTCCCACTGCAGACACAGCGGGCTCTCATAGCCAGTTAGCCTGGAGGTCAAATCACCCCCCGTATTGCCAACAACAATCAAGGCTTAACTACAACAAGACTGAGCACAAAGACCACTAGGGGGTGTACCAAGAAAGCATAAAAAATGCGGAGACAAAGAAACAGGACAAAACTGTCAATGGAGGATATTGAGTTCAGAACCACACTTTTAAGGTCTCTTAAGAACTGTCTAGAAGCCGCCAATAAATGTAGTGAGATCCTCAAGAAAACTAATGAGACCCTTGATGTTATGATAAAGAACCAACTAGAAATTAAGCATACACGGACTGAAATAACGAATACTATACAGACTCCCAACAGCAGACCAGAGGAGCGCAAGAATCAAGGCAAAGATTTGAAATGCGAAGAAGCAAAAAACACCCAACCAGAAAAGCAAAATGAAAAAAGAATCCGAAAATACGAAGATAGTGTAAGGAGCCTCTGGGACAGCTTCAAGCGTACCAACATCAGAATTATAGGGATGCCTGAAGATAAGAGAGAGCAAGATATTGAAAACCTGTTTGAAGAAATAATGACAGAAAACTTCCCCCACCTGGTGAAAGAAATAGACTTACAGGTCCAGGAAGCGCAGAGAACCCCAAACAAAAGGAATCCAAAGAGGACCACACCAAGACACATCATAATTAAAATGCCAAGTGCAAAAGACAAAGAGAGGATCTTAAAAGCAGCAAGAGAAAGAAACTCAGTTACCTACAAGGGAATACCCATACGACTGTCAGCTGATTTCTCAACAGAAACCATGGAAGCCAGAAGAGAGTGGCAAGAAATATTTAAAGTGATGAATGCCAAGAACCTACAACCAAGATTACTTTATCCAGCAAAGCTATCATTCAGAACTGAAGGTCAGATAAAGAGCTTCACAGATAAGGAAAAGCTAAAGGAGTTCATCACCACCAAACCAGTATTATATGAAATGCTGAAAGGTATCCTTTAAGAAGAGGAAGAAGAAGAAAAAGGTAAGATACAAATTATGAACAACAAACATGCATCTATCAACAAGTGAATCTAAGAATCAAGTGAATAAATAATCTGATGAACAGAATGAACTGGTGATTATAATAGAATCAGGGACATAGAAAGGGAATGGACTCACTATTCTTGGTGGGGAAAGGGGTGTGGGAGATGCGGGAAGAGACTGGACAAAAATCGTGCACCTATGGATGAGGACAGTGGGTGGGGAGTGAGGGCGGAGGGTGGGGCGGGAACTGGGAGGAGGAGAGTTATTGGGGGGGGGGGAAGAGGAACAAATGTAATAATCTGAACAATAAAGATTTAATTAAAAAAAATAAAAAGAAAAAAAGAAAAGAAAACAAAAGTCAGTATACATTATTCAGTTTACAAAATTATTATATATTTCCTAGTAATCACACCTCAAGACAAAAATCAGACATTTTCTAAATGAGTTGTTCCATAGCATTCCACATTAAAACTCATTGTTTACCTAAATATATTATTTGTAAAGGCATAATTGATTTAGTTATTTTCAAAATAATCTCGGAACAGAGTAATAGTAAAATATTTATTGTTTGCCCTATGATTAGTGTTACTAGCATTCAAAATGAGATTTTTGATATAATCAGCAACTGGAAACAATTGCTTCTATAGAAACATATCATTACCATATTTTGGTGGATGATTTCAACTGAAAAGTTGAAAGCCAATATGAAGTTACTGAGTAAAATGTGGTTCATATGTTGATTTTTTTAAAAAAAGTATGTTTATTGATTTTAGAGAGGAAGGGAGAAGGAGAGAAAAATAGAAACATCATGATGAAAGAGAATCATTGATTCTCTGCCTTCTGCATGCCCCACATGGGGGATTGAACCCATGACTTGGGCATGTGCCCTGACCTGGAATTGACCTGTGACCTCCCGGTCCATAGGTCAATGCTCAACCTCTGAGCCACACTTCCCAGGCTGGATCATATATTGAGATGAATGAGCCCCCTCAGGATCCTTCACCTTTTCTAGACACCAGATCAAAAAGTAGCATTAAATGTAAACATAATCTGGTTGAGGAAATGCTGTGTCTTCTAAGAGAAGAAATGAAATATAACATGAAGAATCTACAGGAACTAGCCCAAACATGGCATAATCTATAAGAACTAGCCAAACATAGTAAAATGTATACCCCTTCCCCAAATCATTTTGTTTATTTAATAAAAGTCAACTTTAAAATTCACCAACTTACCTCTACTTTTTTCCTACTTCCTTGGAAGAGAAAAGCATTCTAACAATGTGTTTCCAAAGGGGATTGACTTGGAGAGACCTATTAAAAGATAATCATCGAGGAATATGCAGGAAATGACCTTGCTTCATCTTTTCTTTCCTCCTTCCCATGGAAGTTGTATAGTTAATGATTATAAATCAATTCAAGTTGCTCCTAAACTAGGCTTGAATTAATTGTTTTCAAAATATATGGTTATCAGACGAGCTATTCTCTGACAATAAGGGTTTATATAGAATTGGTGTTAGTCAGCTGTGAAAAAAACAAACAAAAATAAACCCTACATATAATATATATACAAACTTTAGTTGTAAAGGCCACACTTGATAAAAATTTATAATAGCTAAAGTACTCATAAATTGTAAAGCCTTCTAAGTAGTTTCCGATTTTAGACATAAAAGGTACTTAGTCATGTTCATAGTTTTAGGGCTTCTCATATGCCTTTTTGTTGACCACACATTGCCTTTAATATTGTGTGGGCTGGGAGGAGATACTCGAAAGAACCTTATCATTTATAAATAATTGTGTTCAATTTTACAGATGTGACAATGAATATTTTGGTGCTGTGAGTTCCAGTAAGTACAGTATTATAAACCTTTCAGACCATCCATAGTAATCATATTTTAATTATAATACAAGGGGAATAGCTTTTATTCTAATAGGAATAACACTAGATGTTAATGAGCATCATATAACTATACTTGATGAGTTCTCATTTTCTGAACAAAATTAAGTCTTTGGTTAGTTCTTCCAATTACCTTTCTTTGTTTAAATTGTGTGCAATTTATAGAAACAAGAGAGGAGCCCAAATTCATGAGAAGGAAGGAGTCATTACTCAAACTTATACCCCTACATGATTGTCTTTACTGTACTGGATTAAGGGGAAAAGCCTTTCTATGAGCAACTTTTACAAATAGTGCATTTTCATAGAACGGAGGAGCATTATGGCCAGCTGGTCCCATTTATAAAATTACTCTCAACATCAAGAAGGGACAAATCAAAGGTAATATGTATTGGTCACGTAGATTAATGCTGCTTTGACTAATTAGGTTTTTTCCAAGATGAAAAAATTTATCTAACAAGGTCTATGTCCATACTGAAATCATGATTAAGGTTGTTTTTTCTGTCCTTACAAAAGTAACTGCTGTTCCAAGCTTGCTTAAGAAAGCCGGTGAAATGCTTCATAGGTTTGTGATTCTTAAATTCCCTGCTTCAACTGTCCTTGTAGTGAATAATATTCAGGACCAGTTGGCTCACTGCCTTTTCTCACTGGAAAAATACAGTGTAAGCATATTTTATCAGCATCTTCAGTGATCAGTGACCTTATCACTTTGGACTCTATCACTTTCCTCTGTTTTTCCTATTTCTCAAAAAATAATTCTGTTTCCAAATTACCTTACTAAAGTTTTACTTTTTCTACAGTTTGTTTCCAAGTTAAAATTTTATAAAAGAAATTATAGTATAAATATGGAAGGGCTATAGTCCATTATATCTGCTTTTATTTTCTTTCAGAAATAAAGCAAAGGAAAACAACGAGAATTAAAAAAACACACCCCGACCACATCTACTGACCTAAAACCACTAATTTATATGAAATTACATTGTTGGTCAGAGTGAAAATTGATATATTTACAGGGGAATTTGGAAATATCCAACAAAATTAAAAATATATATACTCTTGCAAATAAAAGCCCACTTATGAGAATTTATCTTACTATTATATTTACACATATAAAATGGTATGTGTATAAAATTAATCATTTTAAGGCTTATAACAAAAAACTAAAAGTAATTTAAACATGTATAAAGATTAAACATTATGACAATCCCAAAATTTTTATGATGTGCAAAACAAGGGACAAAACAAGGGAGAGCAATATGCTTAATATACATTTTCTCATGTAAAAAAAGTTTCTATGAAGAATCTCTAAGAGGATAATCAGAGTTAAATGTCATAAATATTTAGATTTATGAAACACAGAAATATGAAATAAAAAACATTCTCATATACAATTTTAATGGAATTGATGAACACAAAAGACAAAAATCTGATCCTAAATTTAGCCATGGAAAAGAGAAAGCGGCCAACTAAAGGAAGATCATTATGAAGTAGTAATTTTCTGGAGAGGATTAATAAAACTGAAAGATCATAGAGGAATCCTATACAAGAAAAGGGTAATACACAAATTGACCCTAACAGTGGAACAATCAGGAACGACCGGTTGCTATGATGCGCACTGACCACCAGGGGGCAGACGATCAATGCAGGAGCTGCCCCCTGGTGGTCAGTGTGCTCCCACAGGGTGAGCCAGGCTGATCGCTGCGAGTGCAGCGGTAGTGGCAGGAGCCTCTCCCACCTCCTTGGCAGCGCTAAGGATGTCCGACTGCGGAGAGGACCTAAGTCTTCAGTCGAACATCCCCCAGGGCTCCTGGGCTGCCAGAGGGATGCCTGACTGCCAGTTTATGCCCGCTCCCTGGGGGACCTAAAGCTGGCAGGTGGACATCCCCCGAGGGGTCCTGGAGTGCAAGAGGGTGCAGGCCAGACTGAGGGATGCCCCCTCCCCGAGTGCACAAATTTCATGCACCAGGCCTCTAGTATTTTCTAAAACATAAGATAAAATAATGATCAAAACTAAAGTACATTCTCTTCTAAATATAAACCGTACTAAGTATACAAGAATAAAAAAGAAATACATTGAAAATACTTCAGGAACTTACCAACAGTAAAGGGACTGGTCAAGGAAATACATAAAAAAGAATGATTGAGGGTGGGTGGGTGGCAGTGGAGGAGTGCATAGAGGGAATAAATGGTGATGAAAAAAATAAAATAAGGAAAAATATATAAAATACATGGCCGTGGCTAAGTGGCTCAGTTAGTTGGATAGTCATCGTATACACCAAAAGGTGTGAGTTTGACCCCTTGTCAGGGTACATATCTAAGATACAGTTCCCATCCCCCATCAGGGCACAGTAGGGGACATACAGGAGGCAAACTGATTGATGTTTCTCTCTCATATTGATGTTCATCTCTCTCCCCCACCCCCTACTCTCCCTCTATAATCAATAAGCATATCCTCAGGTGAGGATAAAATAACAAAATATAAAATAAAATAAATTCAGAATGAAGGTATGAAATGCAAGAAGCATCGATAGCAAAAAAATTAGTAAACAAAAGATAAATATAAATCAATAGAATATATATTAGTGTATATATATGTCATTAATGTCTATCTTTTGTGAAAAATACAAATTGGACTAAAATTTTGAAACAAATAATATATAAGCTATGAATAAGGTAATAACATGGCAATACTTTAAAATCCTTTTACTGATCTGAAGAATGATTAAGCTATTCATTAATACTGTTTTGTGAGTTGTGTGGCCAACAGTAAGTGTGACAAATAAAAACTAAAAATAGGCTTTATAAGTTTCCATTTATTAGTACAGAGAAAGTGTAATATTTTTCAAATGCAAAAGGAAGCAGGAAACATATAACAATGACAAATCAAATAAAAAACACAAAATCCAAATATATAAGCAATTATCATGAATACGAATTCACTCATCCATAAGTCAGAAACCTTTTCCTGCAAAGGGACAGATAGTAAATATATTGGGCTTTGCTGGCCATATGGTCTCTGTCATGATCATTCAACTATGTCATTGTGTGGCATGAAATCAGCAATGTACAATATGTAAAATGAGCATGTGTGGCTCTGTTCCAGTATACCTTTATTGACCAAAACAGAAAGCCTGCCTTAGTTGGTCCGAGAGTCACACTTTACTAATATCTGCAAGTTAAAATAAAAATATTACAGAATTAAACTTTCTTCTTTAAGTGTCATCTATATGATGTTTGTTAGAGGGAAAAAAATAAGGCAGAAAATATTGAAATGAAAAGGATAGAAAAAGTGTGCAGAACAAGTATTTTTAAAATTAAGCTGTTGCTATAATAATGTCAAACAAAGGAGACTTAAAGCAAAAAAAGATTTAGAAATAGATAATAGGATAAAAGGCTAGAATAAAATTCTACATAATTGTAAACATGTATGCAGCTAATAGCATTGCCTCAAATTTATGTATGTGCATTTGTACATAAATAATAGAAATTGACCATCATAGTGGAAGATTTTAATATATTTCTCTCAGTAACTGATAGATGAGGCAGACATAAACTTAATAATGATATAGAAGATTTGAGCAGCAAAACAACATTAATCTAAAGGACATATGTGGTATCCTGCAGCCAACAATTAGGAAATTAATATCTCTGAGCACATGTGGAATATATTGGAAAACTGTCACATACTATGCCATAAAACAACTTCAACAAATTGTAAAGCTTAGTATCATAAAGATGAATTAGATACAATAGGTATGATATGATAAAGTGGAAACCAACAAGAAATTAAAAATAAAACAAAACAAAGCATATATTTGAAAATAACAGAACTTCTTAACTTGAAGTATTAAAAATGGAAGTCAGAAATACTTCAAATTTAACATGAAATTCTGTATATCAAAACTTGTGGAATACAAGTCAGTGGGAATAAAGATTACAATTTAAAGCAATAAATACCTATATTAGAAAACAAGAAAAGACTAAAATTAACAAAGTATACAGTTTCAAACATTGTAATAAAAACAAAAGAATGAAACTCAATAAAGTTGAAAGCAGAAAATAATAAATATAAGAACTGAAATAACTATATACACAAAAGAATAATCCAATAAAGAGGCTCAATAAAGCCAGAAGCTGTTTTTGTGTGTGTGTGTTTTTAAAATACTATTTAGTCCTAACTTAAATGCAAGTCCTAAGACAGTAAATAAAGGTGCTACATTTTTACTAGGGAATGTGATCATAAAGAAGGGCCTGGATGTGATCCCATGGAGTCCTCAATAAGTATAAAAGATGACCTAGAGCAAGGGACAAGAGGTTTAGATATCAAGGCACTGTAAGCTTTAACCTGCATGAAGTTGGTTAATTTCTCTGTAGAGCTGGTCACTACACAAGCATTTGAGACTAAAAGGATCTGAAATATTGTCTAAAATTTAACTGAGACCGGCTGGTGAGGCTCAGCGGTTGAGCGTCAACCTGTGAACCAGCAGGTTATGGTTCGATTCCTGGGCAGGGCAATGCCCAGGATATGGGCTCAATTTCCAACATGTGGTGTTCAGGAGGCAGCTTATCAATGATTTTCTCTCATCATTGATGTATCTATCTCCCTCTCCCTTCCCCTTTGAAATCAATAAAAATATAATTAAAAAAGAATTATCTGAAAAAAGCTTAACTCTTTTATTCCATAAAGGAAAAATAAAAGCAAAAGTAAATAAATCAAAGAACATTATGAAATAAATTTGAAAAATAGACAAAATGAAAATTTTTTTAGAAAAATATAACTTATTGTTCAAAATTAATTAACAATGGTAAACTGATGACCTTGAAAATTTATTATATCTACAGTTTAAAACCTACCTCCCCAAACCAGCTTTAACAAACAATAAGGGAAAGATTATTCCAGTTTTATACAAACTCTTCCAAAAAAAAAAAGGGAAAATAAAATATTTTAAACTAAATTCAGCAAACAAATAATAAAAAGTTATATATATTTAATTTAATTCAGGAATATAAGAATATGTTAATTATGATTTATTAACACAATTTATCAAATATAGTAATCTTAATAGATATAGGAAAAGCATTCAGTGAAGTTCAAAATCCAGGTTTCATCTTCTGATTATGACATTGTCATATATATTAAATTAATTCCTTTAGCTAGAATAACTTGAAAAGTGGGAGAACTTCTGAGGCACTCAGGTCTTAGAACAATATCTCACAGAGAGAGGAAGTCTTATGATATTAGGGAACATAGACATCAATTATGTGAAACATTCATCCATAATTGTATAAGTAGACCAGTCTGACCAACATTTAAATGAAACAGCTAATACAGCTGTTAATAGAGCTAATTAATGTAAAATGTTGTCAGGAGTATACATAGAAAATAAGCAGTTAATGTTAACATCAGTCAACACTGATCAATCAGTTAACATCAGTGTTAAGTTGGCAAGCATGTGAAATCATGTCCTTTTTATAACACATTACTGTCTCTGGTTCAGACCTTACCCTTAAACCTTAAACATGGAGGCTTAGATGAGTTTAAAACCTTAGTGTGTCAATTGAGTTTAACAGTCTCAAATGTAAGTCATTTCTCTTCTTTGGAATTTGCTATGATAGGGAAGATTTATATACTGGAATGTTGTCAAAATAATTTCCATGGCAACCACTTAAGATACCTATTTAGAAATATTATTCCATATGCTTGTATAGAAATTATATATATGGGGAGAGAATAATGCAAATATTCTTAACTTGTTTATACACCGAATTTGTTTGCCCTAGAGAACAAACCTTAAGTGAAAATGTCTGTAAATGTATCTTACTATATATGTTCTGGAAATTTTCTGTCACTTTCTTTCCTCCCCCAATAAAAAGGACTCTTGAAAGAGCAATAGTTCATATACAGAGAAATAATTAAAAATTAAACTTTTTGAAGCCTTGACAATACTTCTATGTGGCAAAACATTGATCTCTTGGTATTGGGCGGTTCGGTAACAAACAATTAAAATACTGATGTAATATACAAACTGCTTATTAAAAATGTACTTCAGGGATTAATTTGCCCCTCAGGATTTGAAGTGAACTTTCCAGTCTCCATTGTAATTCAGACTCCTAGGCTTTGGGGGATAAACAGTTCATTAGTTAAGCTTAGGAAATTACCCTCATGTCACCTTCTTTGTTTGGTTTTACAAAGGTCAAATGTAAATTAATGTGCATGTTTTGCATAAGATAAACTCAGAGAAATGGCCTAAAATCTGACATGTCTTGTGTTCAATGCAAGTTCTGACCCTTCTTTCCCTCAACATAAACAAACAAACCCTGAACTTAGAGAAGTACCCACTTTGAGGTATAAAAAATGTAAACAAAGCAAGTGAGGCTGCACCTAAGAAACAAACACAGCTAGATGGAAATAGCAGGCCTTTCCCCCATGTTCATAATAAGACTTTGTAAATCACAATTTAATGCAAGAAAACACACTTAAAATATCACTTTCTGCACAGTTGTTGTTTTTCTGTAAATATTCAAAACATGACCCATTTATCTTAGCCCACAGGACATAATCTCTTTGTCATCAGAAAACATAACCTATTATATGGCTTCTCTGCTGATGAGAACAGATGAATAGATGAAAACAATGAAATAAAAATAGAAATGATATGATCTTTTGGATCTAGTGGTGTCACTGTTTTGATCTATAATGGCAAAGTAAAAGACAGCTATTGCAGTTACTTAGAAAATCTAGGCCCTTAAACCTCAAATCACTACTCCAAAAGTTCCTATAAAAGCACAAATACACACTTTTTGTCTACATTATCAGTATAATTCCACAATGCATATTTTAATTTCACTTTATCAAAGTAAAGTAACACTCTTGATAGTTCACAACAGTAACAACAAAGTAATAATATATTTACATCAGAATTGATCAAATGGGTTCAGAAGTAGATGAAAGATGAGGAAACAAATGAATTCAAACAAAATAAGAAAAAAAAATCAATGATTGGAATAATTTTTAAAAGTGATTTACTGTTTTCATGTTTTTTAACTTCTAAAATATCTGAAAAATAGCCCAACTGGTGTGGCTCAATGGTTGAGTGTTGATCTATGAACCAGGAGCTCATGGTTTGATTCCCAGTCAGGGAACATGCCTGAGTTACAGGCTAGA
The DNA here is from genome assembly GCF_963259705.1 of Myotis daubentonii. Classification (NCBI taxonomy): domain Eukaryota; kingdom Metazoa; phylum Chordata; class Mammalia; order Chiroptera; family Vespertilionidae; genus Myotis; species Myotis daubentonii. Next base: position 16,576,890 of record NC_081846.1, on the reverse strand, counting down.
TCCCCAGTGTGGGACATGCAGGAGGCGGCCAATCAATGAATCTCTCTCATTATTAATGTTTCTATCTCTCTCTCCCTCTCCCTTCCTCTATGAAATCAATAAAAAATATATTTAAATAAAATAAAATATCTGAAAAATGAAATAGGTTAAAGGGAATAATGAGAGTATGAGATTGAAAATTTGTTTCAATTATTAGGAAACATTTCAGATATTCAAAATGGCATGAAATATTATTACAAAATTCATGTTCTAATTCTCAATCCAGTTTGAGAAAGAAAAATGTTTTAGTAATTAAAACCTTTCCTTCCTAATCACATCCTCTTTCCCTCTACCTGTGCTGAATTTTTCATATATTATTTCATTGATAGATTTTTATATTTCATCCTACTCTACTATTTAATTATGTTAACCTTGAACATTTTTAATGAATAATAACAATGACAGACATATATATCTGATTTTTCTAAATCAAATATTTCTCTATCAAATTGACTAGAGCATTTATATGTTTAAATTCAGAATATTATGTAAATCAACGTCCTATTAAATAAAGATTAAGTTTCCACCTATGCAATCCCATAAAAGTTTTGTCTATTGTTGTAATATGAGACGTATGTGTGGGTAGTTTTCAGTAAGGGGATGGTGATTGCTTGAGATAGCAACAGAAATGAGCAAATGGCACAAGTATGAACATTGTCTATAAAGATAAAACAGCATTCTCTCTGTAGGAGAAGCATCTTTGGCTTTTTAAGTCCCAATAGAGCATCCCATGACATATCTGGACCTATCCCTTCAGTCTTCTTTACCATTCTCTCAGCCCTTTATTTCTAATTCTCTCCTGATTCCTCCTGAAAGATATCAAGACTCCCTTTTCCTTTAGTTCCAGAGAAAAAGAGCCAGTGATAACTCCAGCACATTCCTCAATGCTTACTAATAGAGTGAGTGAATGGAGGGTCATTTTCTCAGACTCAATTACCAAGGGTACACCCCTCTCAGGCTCCCCTGTCTGATATATATTTCTGCTGGGCCAAAAAGTATAATGTCTTACATGTTTTAATAATTACACATCCTGATAACTTAGGCTTTATGTAGGTAAAAGAGAAGACTTATCTTAATGGGTGAATAATGTAAAAGATGGAAAAAACCCTCGAATAGATTTTATTATGAACTGATAACATTAAATGGCATATTGCAATGTCTTTTAGCAAAAAACAGATTGCATCTATTTTGCTCTCCCACTTTTAAAAACTTATTGTGTTTTGAGCAAATGTCATATATTTTGCTTTCTTATTTGATATAAAATATTTTAAATATGTTTTTATTGAATATAGAGAGCGGGAAAGGAAGAAGGAGAGAGAGAAACATTGATGAGAAAGAGAAACATCAATCAGTTGCCTCCCATATGCACCCTGACCAGGGACTGAACCCACAACCTGACAGGGAATTGAACAGGTGACCTTTAGGGTACATGGGACGATATTCCAACCAACTGAGCTACACTGGCCAGGGCAAGATGTTATTTCTTTTTTTCTTCTAAAGAGAATAAATTAAAATCTATCTATTTAAAATGAACCCAAATGACCTGTACAAAGACAAGTGAATCACCATGTTTAGCTAATAAAAACATTCACTATCTAAGGATAATTAAGAATTTACTTCATTGAGGAAACTCCAGAATTTTCTAATTTCTGCCCTTAATTATATCACCACTATCACCTCATTGTTGGACAAACGAGTATGAGCATGAAAGTCAGAGCAGCTGAGAAGAGCAATGACAGGGTGAATTGGTGATTAGATGTATTTATTAAAGTAGGTTCGGTGATGTGCTTAACAACCAACCAGCACATCTCTGTGCTAAAGCAGCCAAAACGTATTTCTATGGGAACTGTACTTCAGGTATTAGCACTTCCAAGATAGCTGCCCTGCATGTGATAGCTCAGTTTGGACCTCCACATCAAATTGTAATTTTACTACCACCTCAGCAGGGCCAGAGAGAGAATAATGTATGAGCTTATCAGTGTATCTACTCAGAAGTAATGCTTCTCAGCTCTACTCACCTGTCTTTGGACAGAACAAAACACATGGCCACTTCTAAAGTTGAGAGTGTAAAGGCCATCCTAATTCATGCCCGGAAGGAGGTAAACTGGAAATAACAGGGAGAAATGTGGTGTCAATCATGCCAGACATCAGTATTCTAGGGATCAATAAAGTCTTTAGATAGGATTTGAGCTCTCAACCAAGCAAAGGAAAAGAACAGGGCTATGTATCATGTAGCAACTCATATTCCATTCTGAAGATCAAATTTCAATGTCACCTCTTAGGGATGCTATCCTGATCCACCTAAGATTTAATTCTCTCCAGGGTATTGTTGAAATAACGCTTACCATATTGTGCTATAATATCTAAAATATAAATGATAATAAAAAAGTGAAATATAGGAAGAGATAATTTGGAGAAAGAGAGAAGGAAAGGAAGGAAACAAGAAAAGAAAAATTGGCTTAGGACAGCCAAATTTTGCAATGATAACATTTTCTTGGTGTGATTCTATGTCTCTGGATCTCCTTGACATAGTAATTTTCAAAGCACTCCAAAGTAATGTTAGAGTAAATGACAGAGGCTGCTGATTGGATATCAATACCCATTCTATTCTTTTTCATTAGTGATAGAAATTCTAATTTTAAAAGAGCTTATGCTAAAGATTCTTTTGCAGCCAGATTGATAATATAATTAAGTTCTTATCAGTGGAAGGGGAGAGGAAGTGATATGAGCAATTTCCTGATCATACTTTTAAAATGAAACTTTGTGCCTTCCACTGTCCCTCTCTCTTTCCTGTTGATATGGCTAGAGGAACCATTTGAACTATAAAGTGGAAGCTGTATGTTAAGGATGACAAAACAAGGGAAAAAGAACCTAAATCCTAAGAGTTTCAATGACAAAATAAACAACATAGTTCTTAAACTTGTTCAATTACTGAGAGATATTCACTTCCAACTTACATATAGCTGTTATTTGGTCTTTATCTTATTAATCAACTAACCTTGCATGCTTACCAATACAGAGTTAAACATAAGTTTAGAGCACACGCGCACGCGTACACACACGATCCTTTTTGTTCTAGTGCTAAGGCATCAACAATGCAGTAGAGACAAAATCACAGGCAAGTTCAGAGTCAACTAGATAATTATAGATAAATATTTCAGGAAGCTTAATAGAACAGAGAAGTCAGTATTGACTTCATCTTAATATCATAAAACTGTAGAGATATAGAAAGGTGGGTTATTTAAATCAGAGCTTCAGACATAAGTATTCTAAAATTCTTTTCAAAATGCATTTATAATTAAAGTTAACTGATTTAAAATATTCATAATTAATTCCAAATAAAAATTAAGAAAATGCTACGGTTTTGTTTTTATCACGCTCTTTTATGTGGAACAGAGTCAGTGCTATGGGAGCGTTCCAGTCACTGACTTGGCCCCCTATACCATGGAAATACACCATATTGTTCACAATTTGCCCTTTTAGTATCAGCTGTACAATGTCATTGAGGGCACTGCCACATTAATAGACCCACACGTGTCAAAATTTGCATGAGATAAGCAGTCATCAGCAATTATGATTTACCAGGAAAAGATTCAACCTTTCTCAAAGCCAATGACAGGTGTATGTTTTCTGATTTTAGGATTTAATTTACTCCTGTGCTGAGTGGCAACATAAGGAAAACAAATTGCATATATTAGAATCAGTTCACTTAGGCATACTACAGTGAAGGCTTATTAAGAAATCTGATATTCTGATTCAACGAGTGTGAAGATGGTAAAACTTGCTGCTCTTTCTCAAGGCTGAAAGAAGGCAAAGAATGTGTGTTTGTGCATGTGTTTGCAGGGTGGGGCAAAGGTAGGTTTACAGTTGTTCATATGGAAAATAATGTAATAATTAATAAAAAAGAATATAAGAATACACTCTGTGTCTTGCATACTCAACAACTATAAGCCTACGTTTGCCTCACCCTGTACCTAGGTGTTTGGTTTTTTATTCAATAAATAGAAAGACCCAGAGGACAGCCTATAAAATGTAAGTCATAAAGTGTACCTGCCTTATAACATCACCTACAATATATTTCATATTTATTACAGTCGACAGATCCAAATTATATTCATTTTCAGATAAACATGAGCTTAGGAAGAGAGATGACTTTGAAAAGCTAAGACCTAAGTCTGCTATTTCTCCTCAACAGGATTGAGGATGTCCTTAGGGACAGCTAGCCGTATTTGTTGGCTTTCATGGTTAAGAAAGTCCAAGTACTAGTAATCCTTTCCGAGTGAAAGTAGCATAGTCAGATAGTACAGTTAAGAATCTATTATAGGAGAGAGGGGTGAAATGAAAAAAAGAAAAATATATATTTTCAAGCTTTAAAGAAGAATAGTGAGCTAGTTAACACAGCATGTTTTTCGTACTGATTCAGTATGTGTTACAATTGGCAGAATTTTAATTTTTCAATTTCTCTATTATATCATCGGAAAAGTGGAGATAATAGAGACAGCATGAATATTCCCCACTGCATTATGGAGAACAACAATTTTTAGGTTTTCTTTAAATGTAATTTTTTTAAAGATAAGGAAAAAAAGAAATGATTTTCTAGCATCTAGTCTAACTTTTTGGCATGGTTTTTAACTGGAAGAAACATGCATAGCAAATTTCAATTAGGGAATATATTAAACAAACCCTGTTCGATGACTAACATGCTTTAACTTCAATATTTCACTGGTCTAATGCACATAAGCGAAAGCTGCTCATATGACACATATCTGACACAGCAATCCATATTTACTTGCAGGTGGGCAAAGGACGTTAGGTGTTTTTATAGTGGCTAAACAGCTTTTTTCTTTTTTTTTTCTTTGTATGCTAAACCAATGAATGAGTGTATTGGAGGGCTAAAGAAGGGCAGAATAAGACTCCAGCAGGTCCTCAGTCTGATCTTATAAACAATGGCACTAAATTTAGTCCTATTTCACAGCTATGGGAGGGGTTTCAATGATTCCTAGATATTCAGTGTGGTAGTCAGTTCCTGTCCTTGAAAGCTGTGAACATTTTACCTTAATGACAATAGGGACTATGGATGCAGTTAAGGATTTTGAGATGGGGAGACTCTCCTGGGTTATTTGTGTGGGCCTTGATGCAATCCCAAGGAGGTGAGTCAAAATCAGAGAAAGGATATATGATAACAGAAACAGCACTTTGATGAAGGCAGAAGGGACCAAGAGCCAAGGGCAGGAGGCTTCTGGAAGTTAAAACAGACCAGGAAACAGTCTCTTAGAGCCTCCGGAAGGAACACAGCTCTGTGGACAGCATGATTTTAGCCTTCAAGGCCCATTTAAGACTTCTGACATCGAGAACTATAAAATAATAAATCTGTGTTATTTCACCTACGGTTTGTGGTAATTTGTTATAGCTGCAATAGAAAAATAATATACTCTGTAAGAAAAGAGGGACAACCTCATTTTTTTTTTCCTTAAGAAGAAAACATGCTTTTGCTCTCCAAAGAGCCAAGAGTCATAAAAGGTATATATTTTACAGACAATGTCTGGTTCTTGCCTCCTGCCTTACTGCAGGCTGCTACCCCTACAAGGCTGACTTCCATGAGGCCCAGATACATGCCTAGCACCCTCCAAACAAGCTTCCACTGCTGCCTTTAGAGAGGCAAACCTGATCCTACCACTCCCCTCTTTAAAATCCTTTGACATCTGCCCTACAGCATTCAGAAAGGAACGCACAGAGCTTAGATTATTACATAATATCCCTCCTCAAAATCCTGTGTGCCCTCTTCCATTTCCCTCCTCTCCAGCCCTCAATGGACACACATCCACTCACACACGCACAGCCCCACCCCCACACACCCCTCTTTCATTTTCTTACTCTTATTCGTTCCCTCACTGTTGTTGTGTGCGAGGGGGTAGGGGGTGTTCAGTCTTCTATAGAATATGAAATGACTTGCAGAGTGATTTCCATGTCTTAGATATATTCTGTTATCTAATTCTTCAAAATTAAAATAAGGGCCATTTTCTCAAGGAAGCCTCCTTCCCTGATGCCTTCTTATGACTATTACAATGTGAATACCCATGTTTCTCTTCTCACTGAACTCTGCATTATTGTTATAAGACACATCACTCAGAGCAGCAACAAAGCATAATGTGCTTCTTTGCCACGAGACAATTAACCCTCTGATAGCCATAACTGAGTCTTCTTCAATTTTGTATTGAGCATCTCTGTTGTGGCAATATTCTATGTGGCCAATAAATGACAAACAAATGAATAAATGTGGTCACAATGATGAGGAGGGTGCTGCTCCTTGAAAATAATAATTATTAAAAATATACTGTATGCTCACGTTCATCCCAATTAGCTGAGGTTATAGGTTCTCACATGTTAAATGTGGACAGTGTGAACACTGTGAAAATATGGATGAGATTCACACATGCCCATGAAGTTACATTCTAGCCAAAACACATTTTGACTGAATCAGAGAATCATCTAAAGGCAAGCTCGCTAACCTTTTTTTCCCCCCCTGGCAAGTGGTTAAGATGCTTTGATAATTGAAAAATCTAGGATGCAATTATCTATTTCTGTTCATAACACTGTTGGCTATTTATCGACCAGCCATGTTTTACCACAGAACATGCATCTGACACATCCTTTGGGAGTACAACATTTATATTGTGTTTCTTGACTGGTAGACCATATAGAAATAGCTTCAGGGCTCAAAAATTTAATGAAAATTTGCAGATTACAAATATTACACTGAATAGATTATTAAATAAATACATGTATTGCTATAGATTTGATCACCAGGGAAAGGATTACTTTTTTGAACCCTTGGAAAACTAAAGCATGATAATTTCTATTTTATGACCATTAAGGCAATTTCCTATGTATTTCATTTTCCTGAATCAATGCTCTCCTTCCTCCACACAAAAGAACTAAAAAAATATATATATATACACAACTAAACCTATGGCATCCTTTTAGTTAACTATTAATTTCAAAGAACACATTTTGGTAACTTCCGGAGACCGTATGTAATTGGAGGAGGTTGTGAATCTCAAACAAGTGCAGCCCATGTGACTCAGGGTCAGTAAAATGTGAATCACTGTAAATCTTTTCCCCAAATGCATCTCAAAAAAGTTATGTTTTGTCTATTTTTCTGTCCCTTATTTTAGTAAATGGTGGATCATTTTCTGGTTTTAGTGTTATAGTTCTTTGCTAAGAAATTCCTTTTAAGGATCAACATTTACAGATGTTTCCTTTGATAATGGACAGCTCTGTGGGCACAGGAAAGTACTCACCAGGTACCCTCTCTAGGTGTGCATGTACTCTTGTGAGGCTGGTTTAGTTGTGATAACTAAGCAGAGGCCTGTGTCCCTATTAACTCATGATAAAAGCCATCGGCCTACTGCTGGATTCAGGTTAATGCTTTTAGGAAATAAACTTTCATATTTACAAAATGCAGTGCTATACATTACTTTCTCTAAGACAGGGGGTAATCTCCAATTTGTCCAATCTACCAGCATTATTATATATGGCTATGAAAAATAAAAAAAATAAAAAGTCACAAGCTTGTTACCCATAAGAGGAATATTCTTTTGGCCATAATGAGCCAACCCCAATGGAATTTATAATTAGGAGACCACATTATAAAAAACACACATTGACACCCTGGCCGGTGTTCTAAGTGGTTAGAGCATCAGCCTGAGCATTGAAGGGTAGTGGGTTGGATTCCTGGTCAAGGGCACATACCTGGGTTGTAGTTTGCTCCCTCCTCCCCAGATCGGGGCACCTATGGGAAGCAACCAGTTGATGTGTCTCTCTCTTTCCCTCTTCCCTCCCTGCCTCCCTTCCACTCTCTCTGAAAAGCAATGGAAAAAATACCCTCTAGTAAGGATTAGCAAACAACAACAACAAAAATCCCATAAAAATACTGATGTGCTCAAGGCTTTTTCCCACGATATACACATGTTTGTAGGAATTTGTAACCCAAGGAATTCAAGTGTCCATCCATAGCTCTCACTTTAAAAGATAATTGAACAATAAGGTGTATTAAAGAAATATGGATCCTAAAACTCACCTAATAAAACAGTTCCTATGAACAGGATAGGGGTTTTTTTTTAAATTGTAGATACAAGCAGTTTGAAGTTCATGTTTAAGGCAACCAAGAATATTCAAATAGGGATCAAAAATAAGTGAGACAAAAATAATACTCCCTTTGCTTCCCAGCTGGCAAGGATTGATGGGAATAAAGCCATAATAATTCTAATGATAGTGAAAGAAAAGGAAGAAGCCAACACATTCAGGAAGAATTGCCATATGGCTAGAGCCAGGGACAAATGTGGATGGAATTACACATTATGCAGTTATGCAAAAGGGGTGCCATCAATAACTGGTGTCACTACAACTGAGATTTGTAGATTCCATTCCAAATTCCTCTTTTAGATTCATTCTTTCAAGAAGTATTTATTATTATCTTGGAACAGAGTTAATGAGAGTCAAAGAAATGATTTATATATAAACAATCAAAGTTGGCATCACATGCTTTTATGGTATATGCAGCCAAAAGTTACATTTTTAACAGCTGTATTTTACCATTTTAAAACAATCCATATTTTTAAAACAAAAACAAGCATTCTAGAATTATGAAAGCTGGTTCACTTTGACAAGCTACCCAAACTTCAGCACACTTAAATATTATTTGTAGCTCTATAATTAACTATATTGTTAACTTCTAAGATAAATTAATCTTTCTTTTCAAATCAGTCATCTGAGTTTTGAAATCCAAATGTTGAGAATTAATAAGTAGAGATATTTTCATTACAGTTTATCTGATGAAATGTCTCCTTTTATATATAGCTGTAAATGTATATGACTAAATTGGTTTCCCCCAAAGTGAAAAAATAGTCATACTAGTAAAGGATTTCTCATTTAATATAATTCAAAGGCTTCTCATTTTTGTTTTAAAAAATTATCATTTAATTATTTTTATTTTTTAAAATTTAAGTAATTTAACTCTTCATTTTAAAAATTGGATGGGGTGATTATATATATATATATGTATACATATATATATATATATATATATATATATATAGAGAGAGAGAGAGAGAGAGAGAGAGAGAGAGAGAGAGAGAGTGAGAGAGAGAGACTATTCTTTTTTGCTCATAAGGGTGCTTAATTTTTTTATAAAGCATGGAAGAAATGATAATTTTGGTTTTTGGTTCTTGAGAATGCTCCCCACAAAAAATAAACATTTTCTTCTGTAATTTATTTGTTACAACTGAGATTGGAAAATCTCTTGAGATTCTTGCCATCTTAGAGTATTTTTGACACATTTTTCTTAAAACAGGTGTTACCCAAAGAAAAAAGAATATATATTTTATATGGTAATGAGTCAAAATAAAACGGTTGCATAATAATAATGATAATAACAATGGTTGTAGTAGTGGCTAACATCTATTGAATACTTATTATGTGTCAGGTACCTTCCTAAACATGTTTTATGAGAAAACTCATTTAGCCAACACAAAGATCCTATGAGATGGTACTATGTGTATGATGATCTTACATATGAGGAAATTGAGGAATAAAGAAGTTAAATAAACTTGCCAGGGTGATAGTAGTAAGCTTCAAAATGGGAATCTAATGCCCACACCCATAAGCATTAACAATACTGCATCCTCTGTAGTACTCTGAGACATTTGTTGATTAAACAAAACTAGGATAGCTATTCTCCCAAGTCTTAAGACAGCTTGAGTTTATAGTAAAATAAACAGGCCTGGTACTTATTATTCTGTATTTTAAATAACCTTTACTTCAATTCAATACAATTATTACCCAGGTTCAGTAAAATAAAAGAAAGGTAAGGGGCAAATTTGCAAATCTGAGTTCCTATTTTCAATTTCCTTAAAGAGAGCAGGTTGACAAGAATATTGCATCCCTGTAAAGTACACATACTTGGGTTATAAAAACCTTCCTGTATCTTGAGGAAAGAATGTAAACCAAGAAAAAACAAAGCTAAGGCTAGTATGTTTCTCTTATTGGGACTGCACACAGAAGCACATTTTTGCCATCACCACCCACCAAAAATGTACCTCTTTGGAAAATTCTCCCCCAAACCATTGAACTTTTGCCAATAAATACCCCTTACCCCTCTGGAATAAACAAGAGCATCTGGCACTACTCCGTGTGAGCTGTCACCTTTACTCTGCCTGCTCATAGACTTTCTGGAAGAGAAGGGAATGCTTCCATCTGGTCACAGCAGCAAAGAAAGCAGAAAGCAGTGAAGCGCTTTCATGGAAAATCTGAGACGAAATCCTGCAAGACTGTAACCCGAGGGGAAAAAACAACAGAGCGTTGGACCCTCCTCGTGATGAATTGTCCCCACCTGACACCTGGGCATGGAGGACTGGAGGAATGACAGAGGATCACTAACAATTTGCCTGTGTTCACATGCGGTCAGGTTATTCAAGGTCACAACATTTTAACCATTTGTGATGTTCTTCTTGGTAGTAACATGAAGACTTATGAAATGTTCTGAGTTCCACCAGGCACACAGGAGATTCATTGGCTTTACTAGCATGTGGGCCACTGAAGCGTTAGGATTTCTTTTCTAACGCTAAGTGCATTAAGCTAAATTATAAATAAATAAATAATAGATACAGATACCATGGTATAACATAAAATAGAAAACAGGGAAAAGGCAAGTTGGTAGAGAGAAAGATTAAGGTTACTGGAGAACAAAGTGATTTTTAAGCTAATTGGGATTGAGATTGCCAGCTGTAGTTTCTGGGAATGGTGTGTTGAGAGGGTTTATTTTATTTGAGAGAATATAACTCCCATCTGGAGTTGGGTGCTTGCTGACACAGAAACTGAGCCATGTTTCCTAGAAGAACAGACATATGTTAGGCTGCTTCTCCTCTTCTCCCCAACCCCTCATTTCCAGACCACGAATTCTTAACTTTAGGCCCTTGAGTCTCCTGACAATCTATTCAAAGTTTGGATGAGTGAGTGTGCATGGTGTGTGTGTGTGTGTGTGTGTGTGTGTGTGTGTGTGTGTGTGTTTATTTTCCTCAGGAAGGGTGTAAAGCATTATGGGACACCAAAGGCTTTTTAAAAAACACTACTTCATATTCTTTTCAATGACTTGGCTCCCTGGCCTGAAATGGATTTCTGTCTTTGTACCACATCTAGAAAAAAGCCTCTGATAAAGGCTTAATGAAAAAAAAATGATACTAAGGAAGTCAATAGTACCATATTAGCCTTAATAAGCTCATCAAATGTACTCACTTAAGCTAATTGCAAAGAATAATTTTGTGTATGTGTGTGGAGGGGTATCGGTATATGAAGATATTACATTTCAGCTGAATTTTTATAATAAGTTTGATTTTATAAAGATAATAGGCCTGAGAGAAACAAGCTGAGATACTTATATAAGACCTTTGCATTGTATGCTCAACGTGTCCATGATATTCTCTTCACAAAGGCATGGAAACAGCCTGAAAAAAATAGTAGTAGGGAACAATTCTCTTTCTACTTCATATCCAGGTCCATTGCTGTTAGTGCTTTAAAAATCATATACAGTTAGTTATGTGCCCACATAACGACATTTGGTCAACAATAGGTCACAGATACAACGGTGGTTCCATAGGATAATGGAGCTGAAAACATTCCTATCCTACCAATGTCAGAGTCACCATTAGGGCAGAGAGCAATGTATTACTCATGTGTTCCTGATGATCGTGGTATAAACAACCATACTGTGCCCTGGCCAGTTTGGCTCAGTACAGAGAACAACAGTCCATGATTGAACCGGGGTTTGATTCTGGTCAAGGGCACATACCTCGGTTGCAGGCTCCTCGATCTGCTAATTGTGGCGCATGTGGGAGGCAACCAACCAATGTGTCTCTCTCACATTGATGTTTCTCTCTCTGGCTCTTCCCCGCCCTTCCATTCTCTCTGAAAAATTAATGGAAAAATATCCTCTGGTGAGGATTAATAATAAAAATAAACAAACCTACTGGGCCACCAGGTATATAGAAGTATGGCATGTACAATTACATTACTGGTCTATGTATTTACTATACTATAACTTATCATTATCTAGATTCTAGAATGTATTCTTTTTACTTATAAAAAAAAAGTTTGGTGTAAAACAGTATGCCCTGTTACACTGCCAGCAACCTCATATATCTCCTGTTTACCAAGTCTCTTGATCACATCATTTTTTCTTGTGCTGGATTTAATCTCATGTTGTTTTGTACAGTAACATGCTGTACAGTCTTGTAGCTTAGGAGCCATAGGCTATACAACAGCCTAACCACACATTTGTCAGAATGTATCCCAGTCAATAAGCAGCACATAACTGTACTTTAGGAGTCAGGGAACCTATTTTATTTTAGTACAAGCATTGTCACTAACTGGACATATAATCTATGACATGCCACCTAGCCTTCCTCTATTTCCCATCTAACATAAGAAAGGATGAATGATTTTTAAAAGTGTTTTCTAGTTATTTTATGATTTAATAACAGTCATGATATTTTAATCATTATATTTAACAATTTTCAAAATCTTTGTAATCAGGAATAGCTTTGATACATACAACCACTTTATAAAATGGGAAGGAGAGTTAAACATATAAAGTTACAGATATAAAGTTTAAAGGAATTTTGCCACGAGCATCAATAATTAGGGAGTGAAACCTAAGCTTTAACCCTCCTGGCTTCAGGGCTCACTCCTTTGCATCCTCTTGACTCTTTGGTTTTCTAACCCTTTGATTTAGATTTTATACTAAATAATACTTCCACGTATACTGCTTGCTTACATTTCCATACATGTTTATGAGTTTGTTTACTGCTCCTTCTTGCATACCAAATATTCTTTGGGGTCATTCTCCATATTCATGAAGTATGTTCTCTAGAATTCATTAAATGAAGATATAATCTTTGTAAACAGTTTTTGTTTAATTGAAATGTATTAATTAATCCTTTGCCTTGATGTGTGTTAGTATTTTACTGTGGTTTTAATTTACATTTCCTTGATGACTAATGATGTTAAGCATCTTTGTGCTTATTGGTCATTCACATATCTACTTTTGTTAAGTGTCTAATCAAATACTTAGCTCATTTCTTAACTGGGCTATTTTCTTATTATTGAGCTGTAAGAGTACTTTATATAACCTAAATACAAGTCCTTCGTCAGGTATATACTTGGCAAATATTTTCTCCCATTTTTTATAGCCGTTTTATTCTCTTTGAAGTTTATTTTGAAAAACAAATGTTTTTAATTTTCAAAAAGTAGAATTAGTTATACTTTCTCTATTTTACTGGTGTCTTAATTAAAAAACCTTTGCCCAAAGTCACAAATATTTTCTATTTTTTATGTGGTTTTCCAGGAAATATATCCAATAAATTCTTTTTATCTATTCATTAGTGCCATATGCTTTTAATTATAGAGATTTTTATAGTATATTTTAACACCTGATAAAAATGGTCTTCTCTTATTGCTCTTTCTTTGCAGCTTTTCTCTGTATTTCTATGTTTGTTTTTCTATCTATGAGAAATGTAATGGGGAAAAAAGGGAAATCTGAGGTGAATCATTCAAGTTTACCAAATCTATCACATTAGTCTGTATTCTGTTTTTGTATTTAAGGAGTTAAGCATGTGTCACATTTTCAGATTTCAGTTTGATTACCACATTCATAAATTCTAAAATAACTTACCTATGTTAAGTCTTTCATTACTGTAGTTAAATATTTTGAAATAAATATGTTGCTTTCAAGTTAAATATTAATAGGAGATCCTGAATATTTATTCTAACACATATATTTAAGAACTGATCAGGCATCTTAAAATCTAATTAAAATAAGAATTATTATTGTTTGGGCTTAGGATTTAACTTTCAGCAATAAATCATAATATTTTGGTTATAGTGTTCCTTTAGGGGAAAATATAGTCTTTATAAACATGTTTTTATTCATATTTAAGTGAATTTATAATATTTTGTTCATATAACATTGCTGATACTAACTGTGATGGAATAAAAGTGGGCACAATTTCTTGAAATCTCTTCTATCAAGATGCAGAATATATTTCCTTATCCTTTGAACCTGGGTTTACTTGATTGACCAATACAACGAGACAAGGAATGTTATGTGACTGAACAAGATCTCAAGAAGCCTTGCAGTTTTTACTTTTTCTCTCTAGGATGCTGCTATCTTCATGTGACACTCATGTCAGCTGTTTCAAGCTATCCTTACTGAAGTTCTAGACATGAAGGAGGCCATCCAGGATGAATCAACCCTCAGCTGTCCTGTCCCCAATTTAATGCATAGGTGACCAAAAACAACCCTGCTTAACAAGCCCGCAACTAAGCCCAGCCCAACATAAAGAAACATGTGCAAGTAATGGTTTCTTTTAACAACTAAGTTTTTGGGTGATTGTTTATGCAACACTAGAAAACTGATCATTGATATGGCTTTGACAAGAAACAATCATTATTTTGTTGGCTTTTATTTAGAAGGGTGTTTTAAAAAAGACCAATTGGAAATGTTCATGTATGCCAGAAAAAGAATGTTGAAATTAGAGATGATTTTTTTTCATTAACGTGGAATTTTGAAAATATCTATGAATACTCTTTGCAACATAAATTAAAATCAGAGTCTAATATCAGAAAAGGTAAGTCTTAGATTAAAAAATAAAATTTTATAAATGTCTATGCATTCTTTGCATGTATTTAGTTTCCCTAAATCTTGTGATAGATAAAGGTATGTATATTTTGATTTGAACATTGCATTTCAGTATGCTTACATGAATTGGAAATGAATTTGACAAGCACTTTCAGGAACAGATTGGTATCATGAAGTGAAAAATCTATGTCATTCCAAATAAAAATGGTAAACATCAAAGATAAGAAGGTTACCACAATTCTATAAGGAAAATTTACATTGATTCCTGCTATTGATATAAAGATACTTGCTAGACCATTGGTAGTCTATTTATCAAGTTATTTGCTTTAATTTTCTTAACTCACAAAATAGCATATGGATGACACAATCAAAAAATTAATAGTATAGCATCAAGTAACAATGCAAAGTTTTGCCCATGTACATTTTCTTTATTAGTAAAATAATAGAGAAAAAAGGGAACTAGTGAGAAGATCTATTCATCATACTTCTTCATATAATATTAATATGGGAACAAATCAATGGCTTCTTAACTCCCTTCCTGAAGCCTTTTTTTTATGTTACCTGAGATTCAGTCTGCCATTATTCTGGTTTTTCATAGAGGAAGACCAAGAACTCCTTGATAAGAACATCAAGTGTTCTTCTATTTTGGAGACAATGATGTTCACTGGGTTTAAAACGATGCAATGCTGAGTGGGTGGAATATTGCTTACTAAGGTGGCAGGAATCCAATGACATGAAGACCACCTTTGGAGAGCTAGAGCTTGGTGTTCAAGGACAACTTCAGCAGAGAAACAAGGTGATATCTTTCTTTTCTAATTGAACTAGACAGAAAATTGATCATCAGAGTTCTTAGATATGCTGGTACAATGAAAATGCATATCTATATCTGGAAGGGAAATTTATGTTCAATAGCAGTGCTTAAGGGGACAGTGTCTTATATCCACCCCGACTTCTATAAACATCACTATAACCAATGTGTTATTTTCATGTTTTCAACTTTATAATAGTAAACATTTTGTTGAGCTTTCTTGAAGTCTCGGCCATTCAGGTTCACACTCAATGAAAATTATCTGCAAAGTAAACACTCTAGTTGTAGGACCATGCAATTTGCATGCGTGTAGAAGCTCTCTCTTAAATCTTCCTTTCTATTACTTCCTTTCCGCATAACTCTGATGAAAGGAGATAATGTATACAACATACTTTGTCACTTATTCCTCAACTCATTGTTTGCTTGACTTCCTCAATGTCTCATATTTCATCTCAGGGAATTTGACACGTCACTATTATCACTATAGAACTTTATATAATTTTTACTTAAGGAATTTGTTTTACTTTTCCTAGATATATTTCTTTCATCACTTTTAGATTATATAACTTGAGTATATTGTTATAGCCCTCAGTGAAGAAATTAGGATTCATATGAGATGAATAAACAGTGATTAACACATAAATTCTTTCCCATTTTAGGCATAACTTGGTTGCTTCTGTCAACTATCCATTCCCTCAAAATAACTGCAAAAACTTGTTGATGAAGCCAGATAAAGTAACTAAATTGTAGATAAGATTGTTCTCTGCCAAACTAAGAGAGATCATTCCATTATTAGAGTCTTAATATTGTCCAGAGATGGGAAGGAACAAAAAGACAAAATATTTATGAGGTTTGGGGAATCTTATTTAAAGAAGGTCTTTTACTGTGAAGGTCTTTTGGGGCTGAGGTAAAATTCATGATATAATAATATTGGACCTTGGATAGATAAACTTGCGATTCCAAATTAAGATTCTGGGGAAGTAAACAGTCATTTGACATTGTCCTAAGTCCCCTCATGAAGGCTGGCTGAGTCTTCTACTCAGATCAATAGATTTTTTAAAAAATATTGGAACACCAATAAAGTTTTTTTGTGATTCTCTCTTCCTGGGCAAGAGAATCCTAGGATAGTCAACTCATGATATTATAGATAGTTAGCTGATTGGCTGTGGGTGATTTCTCTTTGCCGAGATCAGCAAAAAATTCATTTCCAAAGTTTAGAGAGAAGTTGAAAATAGGCAAAAGCCTGTCTGAGACTTATTACAAAAAGTTTATTCCCTCTGAAATTTGGACAAGCCTAGGAAAGAGCTTAAATTTAACCAAGAACAACAAGAGAAAAATCACAGTATCAACAGCAAAGGAAAAGAAACCACAAAGCCTCAAAGGCCTGTATCATTTGTTCACTGAGCACTCACGGCTGTATAGCATTACTCGCTATTGACTCTGTAGACAAGGAAAAATATAATAATGTTCTCTGAGAGGCAGCTTGTTCCAAGATAAGACTGAGTTTAATAACCAACATTGTTCTTTGCCCAAATGTCAAAAGCTGTGTGTTCCTCTTTACTGTAATTGAACTACTTTGAGGCGCATGAAGAGCGATAAAGAGAGACTTTGGAAACATACATACATTTTTGCTTGAATAAAATTTAACTTGAAAAAAGAAAAACTCTTTTGACAATCGCAACTCATTTAGGGAAATCTCATTGTAAATATGATCAATGGTAACATAGAATTCAACTGAGCATAGCTTCTCTTTTCTAAAAGATTCAATTGTTGAGATTACTGCCAGTGTTTTATAGTAATAAAGTCTTAATTGCCATATAGTTATATGAAATAATTAATCCTAAGGAGAACATTATAGTAAGTTTATATGGTTCCATATAAACTGCTGAGATCTCTCAAGGGGCATATTTAAGAAACAACAGTTTCCACATTCTGCTAAATTACTGTATTTTTCCTTTGTTAAGTGGGATGTCTTAACTGAGGAGATGAAACATTAAAAAACAAAGAGAATTTTAGACTGCCTAGGAAGGAAAGAATGAGAGACATTGTCTGGTAAAGAATAGGAATTTTGAGGCAGTGGAGATGATCAGGGTAGAGAATAAAAACGTCAAATAGGTTGCAGGCAGCCCTTAAAATCACCCCCAAACATCTCAGCCTCCTAGTATTCATACCCTTGTACAGCGTTATTCGTTACTGACTCTGCAGAAAAGGAAGAATATAATAATGTTCTCTGAGGATGGGCTCATTTTAGAGTCTCATTTATAACAGACTAGAGTAAAGCAATGAGCTATCACTTTCAAGATTAGATTTATCAAAACTGTGGCTTCCATTTTGAGGGATCACGGATTTTCTCTTCCTCTAATCTGTTAGTATTAGGGAAGCCAGGCCCCATGTTGTGCATAGCCCTAAGGAGAGACCTACATGGCCCAGAACAGATGCCCGAGGACAGTAGTCAGTGAGAATTTGCCAACAACCTTGTGAGTGAGCTTGGAAGCATCCTTCTCTTGTCCAAGATGAATGTAACGCTAGCCAAAATCTTAATTGCAGACTGTGAGAGATCCTGAAAGAGAAGTGCCCAACTAAGTCATGTGCAGATTCTTGGCTCACAGAAGTTATAAGAAAAAAGGTTAATGTTTAAGCTAATAGGGTTTTGGAGTAATAGACAACTAATGTATAGGTATTTGATATTTTCCTACATGGTGTTTAATGTGTATCCTCTTCCTCCTTCTCATAACTCCCACATTTGAAGCAAAAGATATATCTCTCATTGATTTTAGGGATGCAATAAACAGCTAATTCCTCCAGATAAGTGAGACTTTTGAGAGAAGCTAATTGCAGCTAGGATATACATTCTAATTAGTGGTTATAAATCCTAAAGAGATCTTTGAGGGACACAATGAAGGACAAGGCAAGTAGCAATGTCATTTTTGAATGGGCTGGCAAGTAACAGGTGTTCTTATCTTGCACAAATCTACATCTGCCCTTTCACTTTCTAAAGTTTAATTGATGCCGTATTGAGGAGTAATTACACTTACTAAATAAAACAAGTCACTGGGACAGCAGAGATTCTTCTTTTCCTAAAGCTTGTAAGCAATGGTCATAGAATGTCATGAACTTAAGGGAAAAGACCAGCATCCTGCATTTTCAAAATACAGTAACCGAATGGTTATATTAGGTAAAGAAATTAAAAGTATGTATGCAAAGAAATAAAAATTTTCTACCATTCTGAAAAAAAAAGTGCCACAGTATAAAATTGTATGAGAGAAAAGAGGAAGTAAAAACCCAGCCACTTATTCCCTAGAGGTAACCCGGGAAGAGAGAAGACTATATCCTCCTAGACACATTCTATACCAAGAACAGTGAGCGCTCAATAAATATTTGTTAAAGGAGCACAAAATATATTTGATGGATTTTAGTTGAGAGGTTTTAAATGAATGTGATTATTATCTGATGCCCAAAACCCATACGGAAAGTAATTTCACATTCTTAAGAGAGATCCTGAATGACCTGCAGGACATGAGATAAAGGAATGCCCCTCAATTTTGTCTAGGATTTGGGGTATAGAGGAGCAAAGAACCATGGACCTTTTTTAGGAAGGGCTGGGACATTGTCCCTCCCATTCCTGGGGAAAGGATGGAGTTGCCTTTTTTCCCCCTCACCCACCACCTCACTTCTTAATACCCCCAGCCTCCTACCTCACCTCAAGCGCACTGGGTGCTTCAAGAAGACCAGAGTTTTCTGCTGAAACATTTGCTTCACTTGCCTTCTGGGATATCGCATTTGCCCTGCTTTCGTGGTTCCTTATCAATCCCTCTTTATGTCTTCAACCTCTCAATGTTTTAAGATTTCAGGACTCAGTACTTGGACCTCCACACTTTTCTACCTAAACTTATTCACTGAGAAATGTCATCCTGTCTCATAGGCTAAAGTACCTTGTATATGTTGATGACTCCCAAATTAGTACCCCAGTATAGACCTTTCCCCTCTAACCTAGACCTATATTTAATGTTACTATTCAAACTCCAGTCAATATCCATTAGCATTTTTAACAGAAGTCACAAATTCCCAGCCCCTTATTCAATCTCTCTAGGTCTTTTTTGTTTGTTTGTTTTGTTTTGTTAATCCTCACTCAAGTGCCTGGAAAGGAGGGGGAGAGACACAGTGAGAGAAACATTGATGTGAGAGACACATATCGACATATCAATTGGTTGCACCCCAACCAGGGATCAAGCCTGCAACCAAGGACTGTGCCTTTGACTGAAATCAAATCCAAGATCCTTCAGTCCTCAGGCTGAGGCTTTATCTACTGAGCCAAACCAGCTAGGACTCAGCATCTTTTTTTTTTTTTAAAAAAAAAAATACACATTAAATCAACTGGTCTCATAGAACCTAACTCAGATCATTTCCCTGCTCAAAACACACTATTGGGTTTTCAGATTAAAAAAAAAAGTAACTAGTAAGTTTGTATTATGATCCATAAGCTCCTACTTGATCCATCCCTTTCTCTCTTTCTCTGGCCTCATTTTTTTAACCATACTCTGCTATTACCATAGTTCTCCCTCCCCTCCATAACACTGTTTATTCAACTTCTAAGCTTATATATCTTTTGGTCATCAGACTTATTATGCCCAAAGTAGACCAACCAATCTTTATCCACAAACACACTACTCCTATAATTGCCCCCCCCAACTTATACATGAACATGCTAAGTTCCATATAAATATTAACTATTAATTGCTATCAGAGTTATTTTTCTAGTTTTATGAAACAAGAATGTTTGTCTTTGTTCGTTGCTGTTGCATTTCAGCGTTTAGTGTATATCTGGCATGATGACTCAAATATTGTTTTTTAACAAATAAAAGTAATTCAGTTGTATTTGAAATATGCAAGGTACAAGGTTAATTTGTGATAAATTAACACAACTGGCTATGGCTTAGGGTAATGTTAATATCTTTTGTTTTTGCTTTTTTGAGAATAATTTTAGTCATGGTTATAAATTGTGCACTGGTGTGTGCCTGGAGGTACTTTTGGCTGAAAAATGTTTATTTTGTCTTGGCAATCCTGGTTGTTTGTACTGAAGAGATAGGCGTTACAAACAAATAAATGTAACAAATAACATGACAACTGGGGCCCGGAAACAAAAATAAATTTAGCTTTGGTGAAGAGACAAATAGAAATGAATCTTATAAAAGATATTTGTAGGATGAAGCACCACTGAGGCCTGCAACTACATTTATGGCAAATCTTTTATAGCAAATATTTAATATATCTTATTACAAAATATATCCCTCATCTAATATTTTATTCTAAATTTATTCCATCTTGCTTTTCAGCAAGGTGATGGTAAGATGATTGTTGTTTATTACCACTGACTGGTTATTTTTATAAGTAAATGCATATTATATATAAAGTAGTTAGAACTGTACCTAGCACATAGGAAGCACGTTTTAGAATGAAGGTAAAATTCACATAAAATAAAACCAATCATTTTAAACTGTATAATACCATGGCATTTAGTAACCACTATCTCTATTTAGTTCCAAAACATTTCCTCACCTAAAAATAGATCCCTATGCCCATTAAACAGTCACTCTCTATTCTCCCCTTCCTTCAGCTCTTAGAAACCAGCAATCTGCTTTAGTCTCTATAGATTTGTTGATCTAGATATTTTATACAGTAGAATCATATGATATGTGGCCTTTTGTGTTTGACTTCTCTCACTTAACATGATGCTCTGAAGGCGTATCCACATTGTAGCATGTATCAGCATTCCTTTATATGCCTGAGTAGTGTTTATTGTGTATATATATGCCACTTCTTGTTTATCTGTTATTCCATTGATGGATATTTGGGTGACTTACCTTTTGGCTATTGTGAATGGTGTGTCTATGAACATGCATGTACAAGTATCTGTTTGAGACTCTGTTTTTAATTCTTTTGGGTACATACTAGGGTAGAATTGCTGGAACGTATATGGTGATCCTTTATTTAACTTCTCTAAGAACTGACAAACTGTTTACCACAAAACACTTTTAAACTGTTATTATTTTCTCTCACCAAAATCTTATATTATTTACTGTTATTTTTTCTAAGCAAATCCTAGCGGAATACTGTTTTCCAGGTGGGATCTGACTCATTATTACACAGCCTGATTAGCTATACCCCTGTCTCAACCATAGGAAGAACTTGGGCCATGAGGCCATCTGTACACATTCATACTAAAGCCTTTCCCTCACAATATAAATTACCAGGACCAATGCTAGCAGCCTCCCAGACTTCTAAAAATAGCAAAATAGCTAAAACAACAACAACAACAACAACAACAACAACAACAACAACAAAACAACAACAAAAAAAACATTCTACCTTGAATACAATTTTCTTTTCAGTTACAAAACCATTTTATCTAGAACACTGGCTTTATTAGATCAAAGGTACCTGAGTTAAGATCCCAGCTCTGCCCTAACCGGTTTGGCTCAGTGGATAGAGCGTCGGCCTGTGGACCGAAAGGTCCCAGATTCGATTCCTGCCAAGGGCATGTGCCTTGGTTGTGGGCACATCCCCAGTAGGCGGTGTGCAAGAGGCAGGTGATCGATGTTTCTCTCCCATCAGTGTTTCTAACTCTCTATCCCTCTCCCTTCCTCTCTGTAAAAAATCAATAAAACATATTTTTTTTAAAAAAGATCCCAGCTCTGCATTTTACCAACAGTTTGACTTTAGACAATTTCCTTATTCACCCTCAGCATCAATTTTCTCACTTAAAAACAAGATTATCCCTTAGAAAAAAATTTCTTGCACACAACAGAAACTGACTCTGTATACATTTAAGCAGAGCATGTAGGGAGGGATTAACTGGGGCCTTATGTACATATACTGTTATGCATAGCCCATAGTGTGGTGAAGGCCCGGGAGGGGCAGGTGCAGGGTGGAGGGAGTTAATGGGAGGAAAAAAAAAGGGACATCTGTAATACTTTTAACAATAAAGATAAATAAAAAAAGAATATGCTGTACTCAAGGTAATAAAAATTTTTAAGCAGAAAATGACTTGGGGGATAGATATTGAGTAGCTTAGAGAATCAAAGGAAATGCTGGTAATTGAGGCTCAAGAAAGGCAGAAACCAGTATTTACTAGTAGTCTAGTAGATGTGAGATTCTGATCAGGGTATTGTTGCTAATTAATTGCTCCAAGCAAGATTCCAAGTTCTTGGGAGAAGGAGTTCACTTAACTTAGTGTGGGTCATGTGTCCATTATTTAATTCTGTTAGGACAGAGTCCCTTAATCAACAGCTCCTTCAAGACTGAACTCACCTAGGAAAAGACAAAATCCTCAAAAAACAAATCAAGACAGTATGCCTAATGGAAGTAGAAATGGCTTTTGGTCTTTAATGAGAATAATTGTTGACATATGTCTGTCATTACTAATAAAACACTGACTATATTAGTTGGATAGTTGGTAGATGCCCTGAAGTGGACTTCTTCAATGACTAAGATTTCCTTCCTATAATATGATGAAGAATTATAGTGATCAGATTCAGAAGGCTCTTGGAACACATTTTAAAATTTATATCCTATAAAATATATGAAATTTAAAATGCAACTGTATTAGTTACCTGATTTTAGTTCTCATCTGTTGGTTGTCAAGGGAAAGAACTTGGGCAGATAGAAAGCAGGAACTGTGTCTTTAGATATTTTGATTCTTTCAAGTGTTGCTTTCTTTTCTAGTAAGTCTGAGCATGATTATTTTAATTCTTACCTTTTCCTAACAAAATAGTTTTTCTGTTTGGACATATGAAAAATTTACTTTGGCTTGTTCATTACAAGCCAACTGTCTCTAGGGACCTGAATACTGGGATTGGAAACAGATATATTGGGATCCCATCTGCAGCTGTTGTGTAATGATTGATTATCTTGTTATTGGCCATAAGGACAATTGTCATAACCTAAATGAGAAATATGTTGCCAAAATAGCCTATAAACCGAAACCAGTGGTGAGAAATGAAAAGCAAGTATGAAAGTATGAAAAATATGAGGCGTCCACATTGCAGTTTTTTATTGTATCACAAATTAAATTATAATTAGTCTAGTTGATGTTTATCCCTCTCTCTAAAAATGATATGTTGAATATTGTAGAAAGCAATCACTTCTGCTTCTTTTTATTCTTGCATTAACTGACCTGACATCCATTAGTACTCATTAGTGAACTGGGAAGATTAGTTGCTGAGAAGGTTAAGGTGGCCTGAGGGTTTTTAAAAACTAAATTTAAACACAAAAGGAATATCTTAAACTTTTATGTAGTTGCCTCAAGAGAAACATTTCTTGTGCCTTATAGGCTTTGTATGATTCAAGTCCCAGCCAGAAAAGTGAAAACCATCAGGTATTGATAAAATAGTGTGAGTTGATACAAGGCATTGGTTTGAAATTGAAAAAATAAAAAGGGATGCTGAGTAACCTCAATGTTATTAACTGCAGGAAGCAGCTACTACTCCTGTGGTTGGTAGGGAAGAGCTGGAGTCACCAGAATTCTGGGTTGGAACCTCTGAGGAGGGCAACAGCAGCTATTCCTTATGTCAAGAGAAGCGGGAAGCAGAAGCCATAGCTAGGGAGAAGCTGACAGGATGTGAAAACAGAAATAGAGTTCCTTTGCCCTTTATCCAGATATCTAGTCTCCCGTGAGTACTTCTTCTTGGTAGAACCTAACGAAAAGGCAGATAGCAAGACAGTCCAGTAAACGTATTTTGAAGACTCTAAATACTAGCTAAGAAAAGTGTATAGAAAGGTAGACTTAAGGATTAGAAACAATAAGTATATAACTAGCAAATTGATTTACAGGTATGGTCATATTTGCTTGAACTTAACAGATAGTGTATATGAGTGTGTTTTTAAGACTAGAAATGTTTCACTATTCCCAAATTTTATCATGTTGTCACCTTACCAGAAATTAAATTTATAATATTTATTTTTATTGAATTGCATTGGTGCTTTTTGTTATACATCAAGAGGCTGTATATATGTGGCTTATTTTTGGACTTTCTTCTGCTTCTTTCAACTATTCTAACTCAGATATGACACTGTTTCTACTAATATAGCTCTAAGATTGGCCTTGCCTCTGCGTGTCCTTTACATTTTCATAGAATTATTAGACCTGGCCTATATATGTCCATAAAAAATTTGCCAGAATTTTTATTGTGATTCCATCAACTCTATTTAGATAAAATGTACATCTATCAAACTAGAGAGTTTTAATCATACATGTGACATATCTTTTATTCATTTAGATATCTGAATATTTAAAATGTCTATAGTTTTCAGAAAAAAACTTAAACATAGGTTATTAGTATGATTCTTAGATATTTTATCTCTTTGATGAAATTATAAATGCTATTTAAAATTTTTTATTGTTCAGTTATTTGTTGCTAATTAATAGAAATGCAATTGACTATGTATCCTGAGGACTTGCTAAATTTACTAACTAGTTCTTGTAATTTGTGGATTTCCTTGTATTTTCTGAATTCATGGTCATGTTGTCTGTGTAAAATGACAGTTATACTTCTTAGTTTTCCCTTCAGGGTTCTCTCTGTCCCTCTCAGATCCTCTTTCTCTGTGTTGGTATCTCTGTCCTTTTTTTCTTTCTTTCTTTTACATTATTCCCTGAGTCAGGCCTTCTAATACAATGTGAAATAAAAACAGTGATCATGCACACCTTTCTTTTCCCCTCACCTTAGGGGAAAGGTGTTCAGTATTTCATAATCAAGTTAGATATTACCTGTAGGCGTTTTGTGAATATTCTTTTATCAGATTGAAAGAATTTCCTTTTATTTCTAGCTTGAGGAGAAATATTTCTTATGAAAACTGGTAAGTGTTATTAATAATTTTTATACATCTAAAAAAATCAATGGCTTTCTTCTTTTTATTATGTCACAGGAGAAATTACATTGTTTTTCAAACATTAAAATCAAATGATGATTCTGAAATAAAATCTACTTGGTCATAACACTTTATGCCTTTAATGTAGCATTAATTCTAACTGCTAGAATTTTGATTAATAGTTTATATTTATGTTCATATGACACTTGGTCCTGTAACTTTCTTTTCAAGAAATATCCCTGCCAGACGTTGGTATTAGTGATCTACTGGACATATAAAAGGAGTTGAAAGATATTTTCCTCCCTTTTTACTCTGAAAGAGTTTGTGTATTATGTTTTTTTTCTTAAATATTTTATAGAATTTACCAGTGAATTCATCTAGTTCTAGAGGCTTGTTGGTTTGTCTGTGTTGAGAGAGCAATTTTTTGAACTGCTGAAGAAATATATAAACATATTTAGTAGATGTAGGACTATTCAGAATTTTTTCTGCTTGTGCCAGTTTCAGTATGTAGCATTTTCAAGACTTTTCACATTTCAAATTAGTTGTCAAATTTATTACCATAATTTATTCATGGTATCATGTCCTTATACTTTATGTCTGTAAGGTCTACTATGAGATTTTTTCTATCATTTCTGATTTTTCTATTTCTACCCACAATTTTATCTTGATGCCTCCTGATAAAGTTTTACCATTTTTACTGGTCTTTACAAAGAAATAACTTTTGGCTTTGTTGATATTCTCTATGGATTGTCTCTTTCTTATTTTATTTATTTCTATTCTTATCTTTATTATTTCTGTCCTTGATTTACTTGGATATTTATACTGTTCTTTTTCATTTCTTTATATTAAAGCTTAAGTAATTAATTTCAAGCTGCCTTTTTTCCTCCTAATTTGTATATTTAAAGCTAAAAAAGAACTCTCTATGAACTGATTTAGCTTCGTCCTATAAACATTAATAAATGTGCATTTGTTATCATTTTACGTGAAATATTTTTTATTTCCATTGTGATGTCATCTTTGGAAAATGAATCATCTAGGTGCATATTGCTTAATTTTCAAACAGACAGATGTTTTTTTAATCATCTTCTTTGTTAGTGGTTTCTCCCTTAATAATTGATAGTTAGAGAACATATGCTGTATAATATCTGTTCTTTGAAATTTATTGTGATTTGTTTTATGACCCAGCATACTCTCTATTTTGGTGAATGTTTAATGGGCACTTAAAAAATTCGTTTACTGTAGTTTCTTTGTAGAGATATAAATGTTAATGTGGTCAGCCCGGTTAATAGTGTTTTTTTAAAATCTTCTATAACTTCCTGATATTTTTGTCTGCATATTCTTTTAATTTATAAAAAAGATGTGTTAAAATTACCAACTATAATGGTAGACTTGTATATGTCTCCTTTCAGTTCACCATTTATGTCCTATGTACTTTTGAAGCTCTGTTATCAGCTATATGCACATTTAAGATTATGTTTTCCTATTGAATTGAGCCTTTTATCACTATATAATGTTATTCTCTATCATGGGTAATTAAATTAAGTTATCTTGAATTAAAGTAAACTTTGTCTAATATTGATATAGCCACACTATCTTTCATGTGGTTAATTGATTTGCATGGTATCTCTCTTCCTGTTTTTAACTTTATCTATCAGTCTTCTTATATAAGCACCTCTATTTTGAACAACATGCTGCTGTTTTTATTCAGACTGAAAATCTCTAGCATATACGTGGGGTATGTATATGTTTTCGCTTGTTGCTCAACCCACAACGGCAGAGGCTTAAACCACTATACAATTTCTGTCTCAGTCAGTTGGGGCTGTTGTAACAAATATGCCACGGACTGGGTGTCTGTATTTCTCACAGTTCTGGAGACAGGGATGGCCAATTCAGAGTTCCATCATGGTCGTGCTCTGGTGCGGACCTGCTTCCTGGTGTGCAGATGGCTATCTTCTCATTGCATCCTCAGAGCAGAGGAAAGGAGATCATTCTTCTGACATCTCTTCTTATAAGGTCACTAATCCATTCATGAAAGATCAGCCCCACCTCCAAATATCACCGCATTGAGGATTCTAATTGCAATTGTCCTTCTTAGCAAGTGATTATGAATCTTGAGGGGACACAAACATTTGTGTTTCAGCTGTTTCCTAGTTCACAGCTGTTTCCTAGTAACTGTTCTTTTTATATTTTCCTAAGGTCAGATTAAATAAAAACTATATGTTTAGAAATAATCACTTTAAACCAAGATTTAATAATTCTATTTTTATATAGTTGAGCCATGCAAACTTCTAAATGTGTTTTAATTTTCTCTGTATCTGCTATTGATCCTTTTTAATAATTAATCAGTTTGAATTTTTCATAACTTTCTTGCTTTGTTTAGATAATGAGTTGTATAATTAATTACATAAACCTGCAAAGAGAAAGCTATTTATCTGATTTCTTACTTTTACCACCATTTTCCCCCTTATGCATTACTTTTAATACTTTTAATGCTGTCTTTAGTCCTTCATTTTATTATACATATATATATACATATACATATATACATACATAAATATATATATATATATATATATTTAATTAATTTCAGAGAAGAAAGGAGGAGGAGAGAGAGATAGAAACATCAATGATGAGAGTAACTGATCAGCTGTCTCCTGCATGCCCCATACTGGAGATTGAGCTACAACCGGAGCATGCACCCTGGTAGGGAATCAAACCATGACCTCCCGGTTCATAGGTGGACACTCAACCACTGAGCCACGCTGGCTAGACTAGTCCTTCATTTAAATTGCCTAATTCTTGTGTAAGGATAATCTTGTCTCTTGCTCATAAATGCTTCTCCTTTTCTCCAAACAGAAAAACAGTTTCTATTTATACTTCTGTCTTACAATTTAACAATGGCCAGATTAGCCATCTGCTCCACTGCCAACATACAACCACTAACCAGCAAATAAATTGCTAAGCAGTGCAATTTTAAACTCAATTCTCAGCAATACTTTTGGAGGAGTTCTCGAATGTCAATAGCTTACCCATTCCTCTAAATATTGTAAGATCTGTCCATGGATAAAACAGCAGCACTACAGAGTTACACACCTGGGTCATAGTTTTGTCCCCCATAGAACCATTTTTAGTGCCATTTCACTCTGGTATGGTGCTATTGAAATACAGTGAGGAACATTACTGAAAACAGTCTGTGAATCACAAGTCAGTGTTTCCTCCAGAGGTGATTTGTATAGTTCCCACATAAGAACGTGAGAATGGAATTTTTTCCCCTGGACGTAGTATGAGGAGCAATTGTCCTTCTTAGCAAGTGATTAGTTTTTCTCTTAGAAATCTTCAGACATATGCAATTGACAATGTTTTCTTCTTGCTTAGACTTCTAGAGAGATCTTAATCAAAGTGGATTCACACTTTTATTAGTGTACTTATGGCATAAATGTTGTGCCATAATTATTCACATCTCCATTTTTTTTCTTTTTCATCCCCAGTTTTTTCCTTTACTTTCTTTCAGTATTTTTAAATACAATTGAAATTATTTCTTCTAATTGCAACTGAAAGCATTACTAATTGTTATACATATCATATATTAAATATATGACAATTACCTAATACAAAGTGATTTTTCCAGTTTTCTAATTTATTTTTATTTTAATATTCATTATTTACATTTCAACTGAGTTAAGGCAGGTGAAGGGATTAATAATTACAGAGATTATATTAATTTGGATTCTTTAATTGCAAACCTAGAAACTGAATGTGTCTAACTTCAATAAGAAAAGTAAGTATTGTAGCAATTTACATTCCGATAATTTAAGGGAAGTTTGTTATTTGGAAATTGATAGAAACTAAACCAACAATGAAACATAGACTGCAGAAGCCATTTTTACAGCAGAAATAGTTTGCCTTTTAATCACATAACTAGAGGCCCAGTGCACAAATTCGTGCACCAGTGGAGTCCCTTGGCGTGGCTTGCAGGATAGGGCCGAAACCAGCTCTCCGACATCCCCTGAGGGGTCCTGGATTGCGACAGGGTGAAGGCCAGGCCAAGGGACCCCACCAGTGCAAGATCGGGGCTGGGAGGAGACGCGGGAGTTTGGCCAACTGGGGAGGGACCAGAGGGCTCCAGGGCATGTCTGGCCCATCTCGCTCAGTCCAGATCAGCTGGACCCCAGCAATAAGCTAACTTACTGGTTGAAGCATCTGCCCCCTGGTGGTCAGTGCATGTCATAGCGACTGGTCGACAGGTCAACTGTCTGCTTCCTAGTGGTCAATGCACATCATAGTGAGTGGTTGAGTGGCCTAGCATATTATGCTTTGATTGGTTGAACAGCCAACCGATGACTGGACATTTAGCATATTAAGCTTTTATTATATAGGATAGCCAAATTGTCTGAGTGACTTCCATCCCTAACTCAAAATTCAAAGCACTAGAAGAGACCATTCGATTGAGTCACATATCCATACCCTCGATATATGGGGGAGCTGAGGTATCTGCCACTTCCATAGGAGGCAATCACCTGGTTTCAACATTCCACTAGGACTACACACAGAAGACAGTGGGAATATTCTGAAAAGAAATCAATGCACTGGCAGGAAGAAAGAATAGATCCTGAAAGGAGTGAAAAAAAAAATGTCCTCCACAATAAAGTAAGATATAATTTCTTTTTTTTTAAATATATTTTTTATTGATTTCAGAGAGGTAGGAGGAGGGAGAGATAGAAACATCAATGATGAGAGAGAATCATTGATTGGCTGCCTCCTTTGCTCTACACAGGGGATCGAGTCTGCAACCTGGGCATATGCCCTGACCAGGAATGGAACTGTGACCTTCTTGTTCATAGGTCAATGCTCAGCCACTGAGCAACACCAGCCAGGCAAGATACAGTTTCATTTGCAACTTTTGTTTGGCATCATTGGTGACAGGAAGTGAGAAGTCCCAGAGAGGAAAGGTAGACACTTTATATTTGAAGCGTTCTCTCTCTTGCAAATTGAAATTCAGTAGTGGGGCCTATACGGCTAAGAGCAAGACAGAAAAGAGAGCCACACTCTCCTCTCTGCAGAACAGCAAGGATTTTGTGCACTGGAAAATTGCATTTACGGAGGCAAAGAGATGAAGTAAGAAAAGCACACAGTTTTGAGTCAGAGGTTTAAATTCCACTTCTGCCTTTTATAAACTGTGAAACTTGGGGTTAATTATTTACCCTTGCAGGCCCTCAACTCCATCATGTACAGAATGGGAATAATACTCACCTGGCCAGCTTGTTTGGGGCATTTAATAAATTGTGTAAACATAATTCCTGACACATATTCCCTGACACACAACTGACCTTTATTTTGCTTGAGATGGAAATATATATATGATGTTTATATCCTTTTCTAATGAACTTTGAACTTAGCAACTTTAAAAACCTATGCAATCTGCCCACCACCACTAATCATACTTGTCAATTACATTATTATCTCCAGTGTATTGTTGTATTTCCTCTTATTTTTGAGAGATTTTTACAAAGAATATTAATTCCATTGTTGTCCAAGGAATACAAAAGCAGTGCTAGTGCCAGCAGTGCTACAAGAGGAAGCAATATGGTGGAAATATTAGAAATATTTTCTATGAAATTGGTAAGAGATGGTCAAATGTTACTGCGCATTATCTCGTGAAACTTAGGAAGAAACAATTTAACAAACTGCATGATCAGAAAACAGGATGCCAAGCTTACCAAAGCATGTGAGTTTCAGGAAAAAGTCTAAATATGTAATGAAAAATACAAATTGCCTAGCTCCTTGTGAAGAACAAATTGTTGATACCTATACAGTATGACAGGAGTGCCCAACTCAATCTTTTCCTAGTTTAATTCTCAAAAATTACGTGTAATATTTAGATATCACTTACCCTTCTTACCAACATATGGAGGCTTTTTTTTTTCCCTTAAAATCTTTGGACATCAGACTTAGTATCACTACCTCAAGGAATGGTTATGGGCTGGATTCTCTGTTGTCAACTTAGCCTTATTACCAGACCCATCTAATGTTACAGTTAAGCCCCCCTTGTACTGGAGGAAAGGAACCAACTATGGTTAAGGGTAGTCTGGGAAATGGGGCAAGTTGATATTAGTAGCTAGAGAAACGGGGCAAGTTAATATTAGTAGCTAGAGAAATTGGGCAAGTTAATATTAGTAGCTAGAGAAACGGGGCAAGTTGATATTAGTAGCTGGAGTTACAGGTCAAAGTTGATTAATCATACCTTGGTAACGGGGTAGTATTGATTAATGTATCCCCAGTAACTTTGTGTCTGTATCCCCGGGAACTTTGTGTGTGTTTAGCCAACCATTTTGTGGTTTTTGTGACTAAAAGGCTGGCCTGGAACCAGGGTCGGCGCTGTCGTAGGAGAAACGCCTAAGGCAGTCACTGGCCAGCTTTCAATAAATCCTCACTTACTGCTTAAGACCTAATTGGAGTTGGTGGTCTTACTCTTGCAACTGTTGGTCCATAACACTAAGATACTTCTGCATCACTAAGAGAATCTATAAAATAGATTTCCCAGAATCCCCTTCTCCAGCTGGTTGCAAATTAGTATCAGCTAATGAGAGACACTTGCCAGAAATCTAGAAAGTGAAAGACAAGGACAAACCATTAATCTCCAGAGACAGTTGTGTACAGACATGTAGGCTGGTGTCAGAGGTAAAATTAGAAGCAAACTTCAGGTTAACTTCTTAAGAAATACCTGGATAGGTGCTGTAGGCTAGGACTGCTGGTGATGGCTTCCCAAACCTTTGTTACCCAACATTTACAGAAGTTGAGCAAATCTTTATTTTTATTCTCTGCCAATAATTCCTGGTTTTGTTTTGGTATCTGCAGAGTTCCTTATCAGTAGCCAAGAGATAAAAGGATGAATTTGGTTTGTTTGTTTTTGTTCTGTTTTGTTTTTCCCCTAAGTGTCAAGTTAAGAGAAAGTACAAACTGTATGGTTCTTCATAAAATTCAAAGTTAAAAAAATGAGGGGAGAAAAAGGAAAAACAAGAGTAGGAGTGAACACTTCCCCATTGTAATGAACATGAAACTTCTGATTCTGCCCAAGGCTTGAGTTTTTTCATTTATATATCAGGCGAGCCTTTAAAATAATTTTGTTGGTCCTTTTGAGCAGGTCAACATTCTGTATTTCAAGGGACTTCAAAAGAGAGTACGTGATTTGGTAAAGGTAGTTGAGCAAGTTTAAGTCATGATTCCTAACTGCCAGATAATAGACCCCTGAGCTATGTTCAAGTCAATAAACAAGTTTAGTAAATCAATCTTGTCTTCTAAAGACTCAAGAAAGTTTTCAGATGACCTGATTTACTTAATGCAGTGAAAGGTTACTAAACTATTGTAGCATGTAGCTCTCAGTTATAGTCTTTTTTATTTAAAAAAAAAATCAAAATCCATTTATATTTTCTCGAAGGACTTTTCTGTAGCGAAATTCCCTCTCCAGAATGTCAGCATTGATTTGGCAATGGAATACATGCTAAACTAATCTAAGCCTAAGTTTTTAAAACATGACACTATTTATCAATAGGTTGTGTATATCCAATAACAGCAGAATATTTGAAAATATTGATTTTCTGCTACTATCATTGGCAAATCCTTCCACTTACACATTCTTCTTCTACCTTCTAGTTTTTACTATATCCTCCTGTGTGTGGTATTGTCAACTTGCTCTTTGAACTTGGTAAGTTAAACACACTGAGGAAGACATTAACTAGCATGTAGTGAAGCAAATCAGTTGTAGGAATGTCTTTGCTTCTCCTTTTTGACCACTTTTTTATGTTTCCAGATTACCTACTCCACCCCAAAGTTCTCAGTCTATTTTTATTCTGCCATCATTACTTTCCATAAGATCTAAAAATAGGAAGAAAAAAGCTTTACACAAAGTGGTGTGCAATGGATAAATTTTATTAAATGTACACTTATTGTCTACATGCCAGGAGTGTAGAACATCTTAACATAAAGAAATATTAAAATTGCTGTTAGTTACCTTTCAAATGATGCAACTTTAAAAAAAATGTGGAACATATTTATGTTGTCCTTTAGGCTATATTCCTAGTCACTCTCAAGATTGACTTTAAGTTTTTGGCATAAATCACACAAATATAGAGAGGAGAGGACCTCATGTGGTCCTATTGCAGTCATTAGCCATCCCTACCTTTTGACCAGAGTAAAAAGAGAAAGAATGATCTGGTTCAGCTTCCACTTAGCTACATAATATCTCAAACTAGTGAATACCATTATTCATTGATCCATAGCAGTCCATAAAATAAGGTGTATCTTGTAACCAATGGCATGTTAGATCCAATAAGATACAGTAGTAAATCTATCATTCCCTGTTCTCTTCACTCTCCATTATTCCCCCAGTGACATTAATTGTGAAGATTGTCTCACATCAGACAGAGTTGCTATGTAAAGGATCTATCTGTGCACCAATTTAAGAAAAAATCCATGGTACACACACACACACACACACACACACACACACACACACGATATGATGGCATTTAAATTATGTATAAATTAAGTAAGTTAACCTTTATTTAAACAGTAAATTTGGTTGGAATCTAACATGTGCTTCTTTTTAAAGGTTGAATTTGGTTAAGACACAGTTTGGGAATGTTTCCCCAAGTTATATATTTCTAAGAGGTTCTGGAATAGCAATTCAGTATGTCCCTCCTGTACTGCCTTAATAGTTGCAGGACTCTAGTTTAAAAGATGAATTATTCTGGATAGTTTCATAAATGTAACAGGGAAGATGTACATCAGCCACAAGTAAACAGATTTGGATCAATATAAGGTGGAACTTTCTGGTTATCTAGATAACTCAGTAGAGATTCATCTTGTGAAATCGGAATGTTCTTATCTCTGCGGGCATTTGAAACAGAGCTTCTGTGCTTCTGTCAGAGATTGTGACCAACTGATTGCTGGTTGGGTGATAAATGTAAAACTAGAGGAACTAGCCCTTCCAACTTCTGAGTCAAAGATTCTGTGACATGACAATATGCAAAAAGCCATACAGTCTATATTCAGTAAGCATGTCCTAACTACAAAAGCTATAAATTTGCCATTCCCTGACAGAAAACAAGAGAACAAATCAACATTTCTTTTTTATTATCTACGATATTACTGTTTCATGTTCAGATATGGCCTCATATTTCTCTCCTTCATTCCCTAAAGTGTTAAAAAGTAGACTATTAAAGATGGATCTTTTTTTTTAAGAGCTTTAGGTTACTCTTCAGAAATGCTGACTTCAGTAAAATAAAAGTAAAAACTATAACTTCTGAAATAGCAGCAACTATTGTTCAGAATACTGCCTTGATGTGGTTGGGGAAGAATTCAAAGTATATATTACTCTGAAAAGGACCTAGTAATATCAAAATATAGAAGAATGCAACTCTAGTGGGCAATAAAATTCTTCCAAATCCTGACATGCATTTACAGCCTCATTCACAGTTTTCCTATTTCATTTGATACAATATCACCCATGAATGGAGCTCTCATAAATCCTGCCTTTCTGCCTTCTGTCCTGTTTTTTATTATTAGAAACTTCTTCCCCACCCCCATGCCTTTACCTATTAGTTTCCTCTATTTATCATTGTATAGCCAGGCAACGCTCTGCCATCAGAGTTGCTCTCAAAAATTTTATCTTTTTACACTGATTGTTACACATTCAGATTACAGCATGACTTACTCAAGTGGAAACCTGGTACTGCTCAGTGAGGAAGAAAGTTAACTATTGGGGAACAGTTGATGATGATCTCTGAAAATCTATTTTGTCAGGATATACAGATCTCAGTAGAGGAACTGAGTCACACTGATCATCCTTGTGCAAGACTAGCACACACATTCTAATGTGATTGTGTTTATAATTCCTCCATAGTTGTATCCTAAGTCCCTGGAGCACAGGATTCCGGATGGTGAGCCACAGTTCAATGAAAGACCACAAGAGAAAGTGAAATAAAGTTTATTACTCACAGGTTCTGGAGAAGGTACATGGCATCCCTCAAGGGGCCATACAGGGAGATCAAGGTAGAATGCACACATACACACAGAGGTGGGGCACATGCCATTATTAAGTTCTGTAGGTGGAGTGCTTTGGGGTCCCCAAGTTCAGGGCAGATTGGTTATTGGTAATTCAAACTAAAGAGTAGGGTTTTGATAAGCACCATGGAGGTCTTCTGTAAGGGGCACACAAGGAGAAGGGCAAGACTGTTGATCACAAGGGATATTGGGGAAGATGTATTAGGATCTCACATTTGTTTGTGAGTCAGTGGGCTCTTATCTAGGGTATGCATTTGTATGAAGGGGCTAGTGTCAGTTTAAGGCCACTTGGCCAAACAAAATAGGTACTGAGGCAGCAAGACCATGGAGTAGCTTCCTGATCCAGAAGTAGGGCATATGACTAATTCTTCAGAGCAGAGTGGGTGACACAGAGCAACTGTCAGCCAGCAGAGGTGTCTGAGCTACAGCTGAGGAGCTGATAGCATCCATCCATCCAGCAGCAGCAGCCAGTCTTCTTGTCCAGGCTCTGCACGTGTTTGTTCTACTGTCCCTTTTTCATACTTGACCTGCTACACTCTATACAACAACGTTGTGTATTTCCCCTGCAGGACTCTGTGAGAGCTGGCTGCCATCTGGGTTAAGTCAATGAAAGGTCCCAGGGGGAGGTTCAAGGGAGAGAAAGAAGTTCCTACCTCCACTCTGCTCTGGAAGCTTCTTGAGCAGTAGCTGCATCTCTTTCATGAATCCAGTTCTTGACAGGCTCTCCTTCTGTGGTAGCAGCTTCTACCTATTGGCTTCTGGTCATCACTTCCTCCGAGTCCCTCCAGTTTGGGTGCATACTGGCTTCTTGCTGCTAATCTTAGGGTTGTTCATGATCATCTGTTGGGATTCTCAGCCCTTATACCCTCTATCTAAGTAACTACTTCTATACATCAAATTCATATATATATATATATATATATATATATGAGAAGTGATTTCTACTTTTTTAGTTGACCAGGGTGATAATACCTCAGATGAGAGGAAGCAAAGCAGGTCTATGTAAGTTGCCCCTTTGCGGGTGTTGTAGGGATGCTGACAACTTCAGGGATCAGGCTCCACCACCAGCGAGCGTGAGGGATAACCAGGCTTAGTTTAGGAAGCATTTCAGTCACATCTCGAGAATTCTCAGAAACACTGTGGAGTAATAAAATTCCTCTGTGCACAGGTGAGAGCGTGCTATCAGTGAGACTCAGGCACAAATATGAATGTGACTTTAATTATACTCATGGAGTGGTGAAAGCTGGGACATTTAGGTTATAAAAAGCATTCCATTTTGAATTGTAGTGCTATTGATTTGTCATTATGTGTAATGCCACTCAACATTTCCCTTAAAAACTAATTAACAGAGTTCGAATTTTTTTCTACGGGAAACAAAAGGGGAAACTGAAGAGATTTCAATCTGATAATGTTTTCATTGCTGCCTTTAAAGATAAGGTAAACTTTCAGACTTCAATGCCCTTCCCAGTTTTCTGGGAAAGTCTGGGGGACTTACAGAGGCGGCTACAATTTAAACTCAGAGTTTGTAGAGACAGCCCTAGTTAAATGCCATCAATAGCTAATGCAGTTTGGACAGTTTAATTATGTACTTGTCCAAACATGTGTCACACTTCTGGTGACTTCAAAGCAGTGTAGTTGTCTTTGGCACTAAAATTTGCAAAGTGTTTTATAATTACTTTTATTAATGCTTCTTCACAGTAGATCACCAGTCAAAAGAATGAGATATGAAGAGGTTAAGTAACTTGACCAAGACTAGACTGAATTGACAGGGGAAAAAATGAGAACTGAAACAGTTAGCTAAATGATTCATGATTCATGTACGATTAAAAACACATCTTTGGGTTGGGGGAGGGTGTGGTGTGAGGAGTTTAAATGACTAAACTAATTATCTGGTAATCACTTAAACTGCAATTCTAAGTAAGATTAAATTTCAGCCCCACTGGTCTGGTTCAGTGGTTGAGCAACAATCTATGAACCAAGAGCTCATGGTTCCATTCCCAGTGAGGGCACATGCCCTGATTGCTAGTCGATCCCCAGTGTGGGGCATGCAGCAGGCAGCCGATCAATGATTCTCACTTATCATTGATGTTTTCATCTCTCTCTCCGCTCTTCCTCTCTGCAATCAATATAGATATACTTTTAAAAAGATTAAAATTTATACTCCCCAAGTCAATGACAAATACTTAGTGAATTACTCAATATTATGTTCTTATTAAAATTATAAACCCTTTGCATTGTCTTTAAAGATTCTGATGCCTTATTTTTGAAGTGTTACATATTTATACCGCCACCCAGTGGGCTGATTTGTAATGAAGGCAGACATATGGCTTAGAGAAGAAATGTGAGAACAGATGAGCCATCCATCCCTTATGGACATCTTATCTCTCAGTCGCTTCACCTCTAAGGTTGAACCTGAAAATTTTGTTCTGAATATTAACTCCCAGAGAAAGAAATTCAGAATCATGTTATTAACAGACATGTCTTGCCTCAAGGAGAAACAGATGAATGAAGTTCCCAGTGGCCAGGAAAACATGAACATATGTTAAAGTCATTAATAGCTGTGTTGCTTCTGTTTAGCAGCAAGGTATAATGACACAACTGATTTGCTTTTTCTTCATTATGAGGTGTTAACAAGGAGAGTAATTATGACAGAGAAGATGGGGATGGTGGTAGCCTTTAACTTAGAAGTAAAGGGGAAATCTAATACATAATGCATTTTTTTTTTGCTAAAACGATGTATTTTACAAAAAAATCTATTTGATATTATTTCTATGAAATATGTCTATTATGTTCTTAGGGATAAATTGGGACTCTGTTTTGTGTATTATTTCTCATTGCTCTATAATCACTTTAGGTTAAAACTGACCTTACTCAAATAAGTGGCTTATATTGTCTGTTTCCATGTTAGACAATTTTCAGGGTCATTTCAATCAAATATTTTTTGAAATGTATTATTCCTTATATGTTCAAGGTACTAAGAATTTATCCTTTTACCTTTAGAGACAAAGGGTGTCCTTGTAACTGACAAGGATCCTTAAAAGAAACAAACTTTGTTGATTCAGGCCCTACATTTGTACCAATCCTTTAGATTTATGACAAGAAATATGAAATATGATAAAGACATCCCCTGTATCATTTAAACTACTAATTCTATCATATCAAGGAATTCTCCCCCAGAACCTTGTAACTTGCCTCAGTCTGAACTGGCTGTCATTGTGCCTGGAGTGCAGCTAGCATCCTGAAATGTCCCTCCTTCATTTCCTGGGGTTGGATTCTGTGCTTTCTCTAACCCTTGATTTTTTTTTTTTCTTTTCTTGGGTTATTCTCCTATTTCTAAGAGCCCATTTTGAGAAAGGATACAAGGGAGGTAAACTTTTGAAACCTTGCCTGTCAAAATACTTTATTGTACTCTAATGCTTGATTGATAGTTTGGCTGTGTGTATAATTTCAGTTTGGAAATGATATTTTTCTCAGGATATTGAAAGCATTCTTTCACTGCCTTCTAGCTTTCACTGTTCCTGTTGAGAGGTCCAAAAGTATTATAATTCCTGACCTTTTGAATGAACTTGTAGGAACTTGTTGTCCTGAATCCTCTGGATTTGTATCGCAATAGCCTTTGTGGCATATCAATTTTAACCTACTAGGTGGACATTTAATGGTTCTTTCAATCTGAAAAGTTACATCCTCCTCTTGTAGGAGAATTTTCTTAAATAATTTCATTAATAGTTTACTCTCCTTTTTTTCTTTCTAAATTCTTACGTTTTGATGTTAGATTTTCTGAATTAATAAATCCATAATTTTCTTATATTTTTCTCTTTCCTGTCTTTGTCATTTTGTTCTATTTCAACTTTATCTCCAACTTTATCTCTCAAATCTAATATTCTTGGAATATAAATTTATTGTATTATTCCTTTTTGTTTCATTGTGAATGTAAAATCTGTTCTCATCACTCTAAGAATATTATTGGAAACCCCTTTTCACTCTTATTTTCTCTCTGCAGGCTCAATTTTCTCCAATTTCCCCCTCTACTTTTAGTGTTAGAGGATTTCCCACTTATGCAGTAGTCATTGGTTGCCTGTTTATATACACTGAGTGGCCTGACCACCTGACGTTTGTAGGCAAATTAGCTATAATTTCACGCTGAAGTTGCTAGAGGGCCAGACCATTATAAATAGGGAAGTAGGTTGTTTACCACGACAATAGAAGTGATTTTTTTTCTGAAGATATGGGTAAGCAATGCGATTTAACAGCCTTTGAACGTGTATAACAAGTGATTGGAAGGTCATGTGTTGGGCTTGCAGGTGTGTGCTTTGCTGTAGCATGTCATGGCCTACCATTTTAGTTGGGGAACTTTGATGTCAAACTTGGGCTGGACAGATTTGCCAGAAAACAATCTTCAAATATCTTGCTGAGAGAATCAAGACTAGTATCTTGCATTCTGGGAGTTAAGGGGGAAAGAGAGCTGGGAAATAACAGCATCGAGTCTACATATTAAATTAATGAAAGAAACATGTTTAGTGTACATATTTTGATTAGAATTCTATTAATATGTGTTTCTAAACCCTATTTTAGGCCATGTAGTTTAATGAATATATGTGTATCACTACATACATTTATTATGTTGCCTAGAATTATTTCCTAAATGAATCACATGGGTATTATATTCCAAAATTAATTATGATCAATTTAGGATAGAGAAATTGAACAATGTACTTAGTTCTTTTTCCAAATCCAACTGGTTTAAGATGGACAAGAAGCAATTTCTAAATATACACAGAATATATTTGGCAAAATTTTTTCCAGCAAAATGCCAGGTAAGGAATTAGAGATGGAGAATACAGTTTATTTTACAAATCCAACAGTATGGCTCAATTTTATACCAGCCAGTAATTTCTCCCTTTCAGTTATGCAACTTCTCCAACCTTCCTACTGAAATATATTTCCTACTAAATATGTTCTAGTTTTATATTCAAATATTTACACCTGTCCCCAGTGAGTCACTTTCAACTGGTCTGTAGTTGCCTGTAGCATTTGCTAGCTTATTCCAAGACAACTTTCAACACAACTGCCTGATTCTGTCCACTGAACCTGAAGGTGAGCATTGGCATTTGTCTTCAGTTTCAAAATAAATGGTAGCTGGCAGAAGTTTGCTAATAACCCACAAAATACAGAGGCAGACGTGATCCTATGTCTCAAAATAGTTAACATCTGGCCTTCTGAGCCAAATTATAGACATTATCCAGATAGCTAATCTACAGTGAATAATTCATCTATTCATGTTAGATTTTGCAAGCTGTAGATTTTCCTTGGAGTGGATTCAGAGTGGAGAACTGACAGGAAATGATTCCATAACATTTATTTAAGCAGGAAAAAAATACAAATCTAAATAATCAGAGATTCTTAATATATAATGTGCATTAATTCATCTTCTGGGTAATCAGCCCTAAAAGTATTTTCTTCTTACAAAATGTATTCTGTTTCTATTTCTTGCTCTAACATCCAGAATGAAGAGGTTCAAG
Source organism: Myotis daubentonii (assembly GCF_963259705.1). Taxonomy (NCBI): domain Eukaryota; kingdom Metazoa; phylum Chordata; class Mammalia; order Chiroptera; family Vespertilionidae; genus Myotis; species Myotis daubentonii. The sequence goes on along the minus strand of NC_081846.1, from coordinate 16,535,906 downwards.
CTCAAAACCAAAGGCTGTCTGAAAAAGAATTTCCAATAATTATGTGTCCTATGAATGGCCCAGTCTACTCATATTGCATGGATCTATTTTTAGTATTCACAGACCCTTTTGGCACAAGGCAATATGCAAATGCAGAGAAGCATGATTAGTGCCCTGTGACAACCCTTGTCTTCACTGTGCAAGCCTCTAGGTTTAAGTTAATTATAATACAATAATCTAATTCAATTAAAAGTACATCTGGAGAACTATGCAAATTTACAGGTAGTGTTGATAACTTGTTATATAGCTTTCAATATTTTTTATCATGTACTATCCATGACCTTCTTTGTATTCTATCTCTTGATAGTTTTAGGATGTTTCTCACTCTAGTCATTCAACTTACATTTTAGCCAAACTATTTATTTCATGTCTGTAGCACTGATTGCAAAGTAAACAAACCATACACCTACCTTGTTACACAGATTAGATATAGACATTTTCAGTCTATTCCCCAGTAATTAACACCTACATCAGTACTGACGACGATTGGATCTTGTATTCATTTTGTTGACAGAATGATTTGAGACCAGGAGGAAATTCCATTTGACAACCTCTGCATATGCTTCATTCGAGGGAGAAATGCATTCTGCTAGCTGCCCAATCAATTATATAGACAAAGTGAATTTCATCATAATTCTGTCAACAACATGCTAACTTGGTTAAATTATTCTCTCCACAAAATGAATTAACTTAAAATTCCTTTTGTCCACAAAATAGATTGAAGCATTTAGTGAAGCCTTGTAAATACTATCGTCTGTTAGTTTAGGATGTGTAATGCACGTATGTGGATTGGCTAGGTCAGCATTTCTGGTTGTTCAGAGGTTGTAGACCTGTGTGTGGTAGCTTCCCTTTTCAATTAAGGTCAAGTGGCGAGGAAAGGCCATTATCCAGACAATTGCATATGGCAGATAAAAGTAGCGCTGTCCATATCGTTAATTCCACTTAAATATCATGCACTTCTACAAAACGTAACTTAACAAGCTTGCCAACAAATTAAGTCTTTAATTAGGGCTTCAAATTCAACAGGTCCTTTCAGGGATAATCCTTCAGAAAGAAAGGAGACTGATGGGTCAACTCCTTGACAAGTTGCTGCTAAAGAAAATAAACTCTTTAAACTTCTTACAATATGTCATTTAAAAAACTATCCAGTTTCATCTTCCATGATATTTTTTATCCGTGTCAGGCATATAAGATATTTAAAATAAATGCTCTTGAAAATGCATGAGACGTGGATGGTGAATGTTTTCTTAAAAAATTTAGTTGGGCCCGGCCAGCATGGCTCAGTGGTTGAGTGTCAACCTATGAACCAGGAGGTCATGGTTCGATTTTAGTCAGGGCACATGCCTTGATTGTGGGCTCAGTCCCCAGTATGGGCATGCAGAAGGCAACTGATCAATTATTATCTCAAATCATTGATGTTTCTATCTCTCCCTTCCTCTCCATTTTTCTCTGAAATCAATAAAATATATTTTTTTAAAATTTTGTTGGACCCAGCTTACATTACTTGATAGCAAGTTTTTTAAAGGATTGCTTATCATTGTGACCTCCAGTTTGATGCTCATTTATTTTAAAACAGTAAATTCACTTGTTCATGAAAATATGCAATAGCAGCTTAAAAGTAATATTTTTAATATTTTTCTTTCAATTACTGTATTTAGTAAATCATATAAATTTGCATGTCTCACCAAACCTAAATCCAATTAGAACAGAGAACTTTAAAACTATTAAATATAAATAAATATTTTATTGGCTTTGGAGACACACTATTACCTCCTCTTATTCCAGTAGCTATCAAATTATTTAATTTGAAAGATGGTCATGTTTCACACTACATCTGCATAAGATTCTTTTGTTTGATCAGAATAGAATAGACTAGGCAGAAGAAAAGACTTAATAGGAAAATTAATAAGATATTTTCCTAAGCACAATATTGCTCATGATTGAGAAACATAAGGTTTAGGGGAGTTATAACTAGTAGAACAAAGGTGACTTTCCAAATCAGCGCTTGCCTAATAAAGCCACAATGTTATTAAAAACAAAAAATGGTATAACAGTGCTATAGCACTTATAAAACAATGTCCTCAGTGGTTTCACTGTCACAGTAAAATAAATACAGTATATCACTAATAAAGGCTGTAGAGACCTGCAGATTTGAGAGGGTTGGGGGGGAGGTAAGAGATTAACCAAAGGACTTGTATGCATGCATATAAGCATAACCAATGGACACAAGACACTGGCAGGTAAGGGAGGCCGGGGGAAGGTCAAGGTGAAAAAAAAAGGAGACATATGTAATTTGTAATACTTTAAGCAATAAAACAAAATTTAAAAGAATAAAAATAAAATAAAATAGGCAATATAACCATTTAAACAGAATATGAACTAAATTTTTCCACTGGGTTTAGACTAGGAACAAAATGAAAATCAGTAAAGGGGAAGTTTTATATAACTTCATTGTTATATCCCCAACATGAAAACAGTGACTGGCACTTAGAAGATAGTTAACAAATAGCTGTTAAATAATTGAATAGACTGTCATAAACTATCCTTTTCTCAAAGGCTACCGAATTTTATGTAACTTAATCAAGATATGCAATATTTTGCATTCACCCTAAAAATGTTCATCTCTTTTATAAATAGCAGCAGGGTGCATGATGAAAAAATAGTATGGACAAAATGAATTGTTGGATTTGTCTATTTTTGACAGAGTGGCAAAATTCTCATTTGCAGAAATAGAAGCTAGAGTTCTGATGTGATTTGTTCCTGCTTGGGCTAAACATGCGCATATGATTTTTTTTTTTTTGAGTTCTCATCTTTCCTCAGTGTGATGCTTTTGTAATCTGTTTTGTGTAGAAGACATAAGCTTTTAAAACTGTCAGATTTAAGAGAATTTGTTATTGAAGGGGAGAATGACAGATCCTACACTCCCTCATTCCTGGATAAAGAATATGCTATTAAATATAGGATTTGAGTGAAAAAATAAATTGGTTATTATCCAGTTTCCATTATTTAAAAGCTTACTACTAGATACTGGGTTGGGAAATACTGTTATTCCTTTGCATCCACAGACCAATTCTGTGATATAGCAGCACAAAAGACGTAGAAGACAAGGCTTTAAGAAGGTAATAAAAAAACAAACCTATTGAAGGTAATCCTGCTAATAAAAAGCTAAATGATCTGACACGGGTTTTTTTCTTTACTCAAGGCAAGACCTCAGTGGAGGGCTTAGCTACGCAACGTTGATGAAATGCATTGTTGATTTTTTAGCTAATATGAGGGTCAAATAAAATACTATAGGTAAAAATGGCAGACAAGTAAAATTTAGAGTTGTAGAACTCCTAGATATCATATTATTTGTATTGTTATTATTCTATGAATCTTCACACTTAAGACTTTTGTTATTGAAATAGCTTATGTAGCTAATGTCCTTTAGGATATGTGAATCTTGATTAGAAAGACTATTTCTCTTCTATTTTCTGTCTTCACCAGAAAAGGAAGCAAAAAGATATTCTATACCGATCTTTTCCTATTTTGTATTATAATGGCATCCATTCCAAGAATTGTATCTTTAAAGAAATAATAGAAAAGAAGCACAATATGGTAAGAAAAGGAGCATGCTGGTGACATCTCCCTGTGAATAGTGTCGGTCTTTTGAGTTGCCAGCGTTACACAATAAACAGTGTTTGGGAGCTAAAGTGATAATTTGAGATTCTCTATATTGTATCACAAAACACCATTTCTCATCTACATCTTTTCTTCTATAAACTGGCAAGTTAATGTTTAGCAGAAGTGACAATGAACAATAACAGGGGTAAAATGTTGCATTAATACTTAATGTAATGCTTTTTGAGAGTACAAAGGGGATAATGCCATTCAAATGCAAATGAAATCTGCTGGAATACTATCAATGTAAATATTTTTCTAGGGATACCTTTCTTTTGTTGTTTGCTGGAGTTCTTCTTGTAAAAAATACAGAGCACTGTAAATAACCATAAGCTTAGCTTCTAAAATTTCAGTATGAATCTATGATAGTCTTCTCACTTTTCCTATACTTCTTTAAAATAGTTCCTATATTTTTGAATTTCGCATATCAGTTGTAGGTTTACCAACTTTCTATTTTAACAAAAAAGGACAGTTTTTAAAAAGCTACTGTATAATACCATAAACTTATTAAATAAAATAAATTGTAATCCATTAAATACAAAAATAATAATCCTATAACTGGATAATTTGCATTATATGAAACACTATTCAAATATAAAATTCCCCTTCTTATTAAAGGACACATTATCTATGTTATAGAATAATTCTCATTTTCATCTCCATTGGGGAAAAAAAAAGATGCACAGATACACTCTGGATCTGAAAGGGTATGTTTCTATTACCTAGTATATCTGCAAAATACTTACCTTAGTATTAGATTTTAATTAAAAAGTTAAATACTGAGAAAATTCACTCTGCTTAGTGTATAGTGTTTCCCAGACTTTATAAATCAGAATATATTCTTTGCTCCAACTTTCTTGACTAGATATTTCAAAAAGTAGATTCTTATTGGCATGCTAAATTTCAATAAGAAACCAATACTTTATAAAAGAAATTACTTGCGAATTTTATAACTTAGGAAAATGAACTATTTTTAAGGGATTTGAACCAGAGGGTGCTTTTTAATGATAAAGGCATTTTATCTTTTTTGTGTTATTTACAGGACCTAATGAAAAAAGACTGCCTAATTCCCCATGCTATTGTATCACAAATCGGAACTTATGCATATGTTCAACATTGTCTCATATGCTTGCTGAGAAGGACATTAATGTCAGTGGGGAGTATGATTCACTACTTTAATATTTTCTCTTTATGGATTTCAAGACATAAAACATATATGATTTCCAGTAAGCAACTGGGTAAATAACAGCTAAAATAAATTGGTTGAGAGAATTTCTCCCTACTTTCTGTGACTCTCATTAATAGAACTATGTTCATTCTGAGGAAAATAAAAAAAACAAATAAGAATTTGAGAGATGAGTAGAAACAATAAGATTTTTTTTATGAGAAAACAAACAGATAAGGCAAAACTAAAACACTTGACCAAATGGTAACCAAGCAAAGAGGTATGTTAACAACTGTGGTTACTTGACAGGCACAAATCCCGAAGAGGCAAACACATTATTTGGTAGTATACATGAAATCATAACTGGAAATAGCTAAATACCAAATGATTTTCTAAAGGAATTTTGGAAGACAAGTTATTTCTCAGAGACTTTAGAAGTAGATAGTGTTGGACACTAAATCTAACATTTCTAATTTTCAAGAGTTTATGGTTTCTTATGATTTACACAACTCCAGTCAGAATAAGGAGAGTCAAAGTACAAGTCTTTGAGATTTTTCTATGCGAAGTTCTGAGCTTGGGTGTAGAGATATTTACCTGCAGGTTGCACGTAAATCCACACTGGTGAGGAGCTGCGTGACCAGAAATGCCTGTGGATAATACCTAGCCCTGTTGTCTTTGGGGAATGAATTCAGGACCAGGTCATGCTAATTAAGTGTGGTCAATAGCAGAACTAACCTCACTAGAAATGGATGGGAGCCAGAGAGCAGACAGCCGAAGGAACAGGTCAGAAACAACAGGTATTGAAGAGATCACCAGGATGTCAAGGTGTAAGGAAAGGAAATGGCATAGTCAAGGTGGAGTGCTGCCCATATTTGCGGAGAATAGCAGGTAATGGCAGCAATAGTGTTAACTGAGCAGAGCACAGGGTTATGAGTTTTAGGTCCAAGCAGAAGGAGAACTAGTGTCAGTAAAAATGAAATTCTTATAAGGACACCTGATCTTGTAAAAGTATAAGAAAGGCCCTAGAGACAGAGGAGCTAAAGCAGTTATTAGGAAATCAGAGCAGGTAACCGAGCCCATAGGTAAAATATCTAGAAGCTCATTGCTGGGGAAATAGGAGAGAAAACCGGGGCGTAGCCACAGGAGAATAATGCAAAACTGGAAGAACTAAAGGTCAGCAGATGCAACAGTGGCTGTAAGAGATGAGGCTGATCCAGAAGATTTAAAAACATCATTCTGAGTTTTCATTCTTGATACCCTTCCTCTAATCTGAACCAAGCTCATATCTGTTGCAGAGATGAATGAGAAAATATGATTTAATTGTCCCCATCTTTGAAGACTCAAATCTTTATGTCATGAGCCCAAACAATCTGTAATATTCAGAGAAACAGGTTTATCAGATTTCAACTTATTTGAAAACAAAGTAAGTTAGACATTCAACAATTCTTCACAAAGATCTGCTGAGAGAAGGAGGGCTGGTCACAGGCAGCATTGGTAGTATTAATATAGAAGGTAGTATTAATATAGAAGGTAGTATTAATATAGAAGGCACAATGCATGTCCTACTAGTTTCTAAAGCTATGTACTAGCATGAACTGATGTACTGCCACAACTTACTTGGAAGGTGTAGTGTTTATACTGAAAGTTTTCTTACCTTTGAGGAAAATGTTAAAGACAGCTGAAATCAATTTAACTCATTTAATTTAATTACCTATTATTTTTTGGTTATTGTTATGTGGTAGGCATTGTACTAGGGCTTGGAAATTAGGAGAAGAATAAGACTAGGAAAAATGATAGTTCTCAAAAAGCTTGAATCTAGTCAAGAAATACACATAAATATGTATCCCAAAGCAAATATTTATGATTCAGTTATATATGCAACCGTAGAACTATGCACACAGTAACAAACTCACTAACACAAAAATGCAAAATGGAGTGAATAACTCTGATTGAGGACTATTGGAAGGGTCAACAGTGAAATTCACCATTGGATATTAATATTGTCCTAATATCTTCAAAAGGCAAAACAGAGCAGAATCATAGAATCATGGGTCGTGTTAATAATTTTTAATGGGGAGGGGCCTGAGAAGAATAGGGTGACTTATTTCGTTAAATTTTAACAGTTAAGAATAATTCACTAGCATTCACAAGCTATCGCCTTCTTGTTCCTTCTTCCCATCTACTTTGATGCCACAAATTATAATACCATTTCATCCAGAGAGAATGCATACAAATCTCATAGTTAATTTTTATTCTCAGAACATAGCCCTCAACTGTGGGACAGACATTTCAGGAAAGAAGAAAGCTGTTTCACGGACAGAGAGGGCAAAGCACAAAAGGAAAGCCTGAAATCCCTCAGTCCTTGAGTCAAAAAGAACTAGTCTGAAGACTGTTAACCAAAATTCTGTATTTCCTTTTTCCTAATATATGCAATTATAAACTGTATAAATACATATGATCTAAATTCATAAGAATCTCTTAATAAAGAGCTACAAATCTGACTAGTGTCAATGTTTAGTATAGGATATCTCTTCATAAATATTCATTGAATAAATTAATGGATGAATGATTTGGAGAAAGAATATACCGGATAACATGAAAATCTTGGGCATTATTTTAATATTCCTAACCTATTCTAATGGGACTACTTCCAATTTTAGGAAGACTATCAAAGTCGTTGTGTGACTATAGCATTTGTTCAGCAAAAGAGAGAGCCTTGTCTATTTCAGGGAGGTATAGAGCTGACAATGCTGATAGCACTGTTCAAAGGAGGGGTGCTCAACTATCCTCTCAGATCTGCTGCTACATTGGTTTGCAACCCTGTGCAAATCATTTAATCCTGGTTTCCTCTCTGGGGACAGGGCATGGAAATGACAGGCAGTTTAACATTTGGGTAGTTTGAGACCCCAACATCCTACGCCACCTCCAAAAGTTGTTAGTACTAATCATGGCTAGCTATTTTTAATTAGTTATCATCTTTTAGCTGTAAATGTGGACTTTATTAATAAAGTGTTGAATATGAAATAGTTCCAAGCAACGTAATTGGTATTACCATTTTGAAAGTTTCCTCCACAGACATGTGAACAGGTCAGTCATGTTAAGTTTGTGCAGAAGTGGTCAATTTCAGCTCCAAAGTGCTGACCTATGGGACTTCTGATTGAACTCTGGAGTGAAAAAGCAGCAGCAGAATCAAGTAACTGATTACACACTGGCATAAAAGGTTATTTGCAATCTCTGCGAATGGACAGTCTTAAGGCACAAAGCATGTGGTCCGCGAAGTTATGGCAGTTGGTGATCAGGCCCGGAAATTCTGATCTCATCTGGCACTTTGCTGTTGATTGCTGTTCTTTGTATTTTGCTACAAAATCCCAGAATAGCAGTTACAGGATGAAGATGCCATCAGAGATTTAAAAAAAATGAATTGGACTTTATATAGCATCCTTCATGTGCCCTGTGTTTTAAAAATGGAAGGGAGAATTCAAGAAAGATATTTTGAATGACGGACACAGAAATGAACAACACTTTTTGCAGCTGGATATAAGCCAGTCAAGTGGCAATGCAAACCTCTTCCCACAAGGATACACGAAACACAGTCCATCGCCCTAGAGGCAGTTGCTGGCATTGAAGGACCTCTGGCTATAGTCTAGAAATTGCTAATAAGAATGCTGAGGCCACTTCTGTTTTATTTTTATGTGGGCAGAGATTCATATGATTGTTTAGAAAACATGTCTTATTGACTCTTCATTTTCAACCAGGAGATGAAAATGACATCCAAGCTGATTCTTCTAGGACACACAACATGAGGAGGAGAGATACAATACGACAGGATTCAAACTAACTAATCCTTATAACATTCTTCAAGAGTTAAAGTTTAATTGCTTGTCATTGAGCCAATTATACTAATACGTTTTAATGCCTAACCACAACATATTTAATTCTCTAGCAAGCTAGAGAGGGGAATTCAAGAGTTCCACTGTGAAGTGCTTTCTCTTGTAACTAAGCACTCCTTATTTAACCTATTGTAGCAGGCACTTTGAGAAGAATAATATAATTAGATGGCAAAATGCCTTTTGTCAGAAACAATGAGATACTATCGATTTACTCACACATACATCCTTCAGGAAAGCCTTCTCTAACCACCACCACCACCCTTCCAGGAGGTCGGAACACCTGATCTCTATGTCACAACATTGCACTTCTCCTTCGGGACACTTGGAATGATTATAATACCACAACTGATAGAGGCTCTCCGGCTGCCAGACCATAACCTCCAGGTTTTGCTTGCCATTGTGTCCCCAATAATTAGTGCAGGGAACATTCCGTTAATATTTATTGCCATGCTGAATAATGTATTTCCAAAACAAGCACACTTATCTCCTAAAAACCACAAGTGCCATCTGGCTTCTATCCTTAAATATATACATTTTAACAAGGAATGATCTTCATTTTAGATCCTAGATTTTAGATTTCAACCATGTCAGTTGGAACAAAGTCAGTGAGCAAAGCTATCTAAGGCTTTAAGAGACAATTTCTAGCTCACTTTCCTTTCCTTTAAGATCATTATTGGCACCTTCTGCATACGATGCTTAGAAAGGTCAAGTTCCTCCAATCCAGCTGCTTCCCAAAGGGAGACACGGTGCTTCCCTGAAAGACCATATTCAGCTCATTTTACACACTTCTAAACAGAAAGGGAAGAAGCAGTGTAGCCAGGGGGGTTCGCCTACAAAAAGATTTGTCCATAAGTAACATAAATTTTAGGACAGAACTGTGGTGATAATATCTTAATGATGTAATTATATGGGGCTTTTCTGCATAGGGGTTCGAGGCATTATTACATTTGTCCTTCCAGGTATCTTTTTTAAAATTACAAATGGCTCATCACACAAAAGCCAAAGACAAAGAAGAACAATATTAACACTCAGGGGCCTTCTTGATTCATGCAGATTATTTATCCTCCCATTAAAGCTTCATTATCCAAAAGATACCCAGTGAAAAACCACAATTATCCCTCCTGTTTCTTAAACAAAAATAATCAGCATCCATAGTTCATTTACCCTAATAGTGCCTTTTCAGCTTTTTCTTTATTCTTAGCCTCAGATTCTCTGCAAAAAAAAAATACTAAGAAAAATCATCTAGGGATTTAAGCATCTATCTGTTTTTATTTTATTCCCTAACCATGTTCTTCTTATTATCCTAACATTTTCTTCACCTAGAGAAGTGTACAAAGTCTGTCATCTTTCATTGATTAAGATATTGTTAAACATATTTGAAAAATTAGTATTTAATTGTGATGAAAGTGAGAAGGTAACCAAGAATGAGAGAAAAAACACACGAGATCTTGAACACTGATGGAAAAGAGCAATATCTAAGTAGCAGCCACTGTGTTATGAATTTGGCATCCATGATTAGATTGAATATTTACAATAGTATGTGCAGTAGCTATGATTATCTATACTTTGCAGATGAGAAAACTGAAATTGAGTGAGGTTAAATACATTTTTTTATGATAACACAGCCATAAAATGGTGGTAATGGTATGGTTTTACAGAAACCTAGTGTTGTGTTTTCAAAGTCTTTACTTTTAGGTACTGCTTTATATTAGACTAGAGGCCCGGTGCACAAAAATCTGTGCACTCGGGGGGTCCCTCAGCCCAGCCTATGCTCTCTTGCAGTGTGGGACCCCTCGGAGGATGTCCACCCCAGTGGGGACCCTCAACCCATGGAGGTTTGGCCAGCCTGGGTGAGGGGCTGATGGCTATTTTCAGGCTGGCCTCACCCCCTTTACGGTGGGGGGACCCCAGTGGGGTGCCCGACCAGTCTGGGTGAGGGGCTGAGGGCCATTTTCAGGCTGGCCAAGCACGCTGGCGATGTAAACTCACAGCCTCTCCTTTTTTTCTTTTTTCTTTTTTTATTCTGGGATTTATTTACCTTCTGTACTTGAAACTTTGTTGCCTTTAGTGGAGGCCTGCGGAAAGCTTGGCTTCCTCCATTGCCAGGGGCAACCCACTCCTGCTCGCTCCAGCTCTGTGGCCACAGCCGGCTGAAAGCAGGTATCTGGGGTTTATTTACCTTCTATAATTGAAACTTTATTGCTTTCAGTGGAGCTCAGAGCTGGCCACGGCAGGTGGGGAAGCGTGGCTTCCACTATCACTGGAGCAAGCAAGCCTCCTGCTCGCTCCAGCTCTGTGGCTGCCAGCCACCATCTTGGTTGGGTTAATTTGCATATAATCTCTCTGATTGGCTGGTGGGCATGGCTTAAGGCATAGCAAAGGTATGGTCAATTTGCTATTTGCCTTTTATTAGTGTAGATGATTCACAATAGTCTGTTGGTTTACAAACTGGCCCCCATACACAGAGGGAAAGGAGAGACTAAAGAAAAGAGGCAGCTTGAGATTGGTATGTGGCAGGTTTAATACCCAAGGGAACATACATATGAGGCTTGTTTTGGGCAGCTGTAAGACAAGTAGATCTCCCCACGCACCAGCCAAACCCTAAACATTTCTATAGCAGCCTTCCCGCGGTTCAGTCACATACACGGTGCAGATGCTCTCAATAACATATTGCTCTCTCCAGGCTGTGTCCTCGAAGACAGCTCCCACTGTGGATGCTGTGGGTGGAACATACATTCCAGGGACAAGGGGTGGGGTCAGGAGCCTCCAATGGCATGTGTAGAGTTTGCGGATTAACTGGCCATCATGTCCTCCTGATGACTTCCTCCAACAACGTTTCTAAAGATGAGAGTAGCCCTAGCTGGTGTGGCTCGGTGGATAGAGTGTCGGCCTGCAGACTGAAGGATCCCAAGTTGATTTCAGTCAAGGGCACAGGCCGGGGTTGCGGGCTTGATCCCCAGGAGAGGGCGTGCAGGAGGCAGCCGGTCAATGATTCATCATTTATGTTTCTATCTCTCTCCCTCTCCCTTCTTTTCTGAAATCAATAAAAATAAAAAAATGTTAAAGATGAGAGTCATATATGCATCTCTTTTGAACTCTATATCTCAGGGTTTTTCCAGAGAAAGCATCCAGCTAATATTTATTGATTAAAACATTTGTCTTTCCAGGTAGATTTTGAAAATTGCAAATGCCTCATCACATAAAAGTAATTTTAACTTCTAAAAAAATTGTAGAGCCCACATTTTTACTTCATGAGATTCTCCATTAAGAGTAGAGGTTGCCGAAACCGGTTTGGCTCAGTGGATAGAGCGTCGGCCTGAGGACTAAAAGGTCCCAGGTTCGATTCTGGTCAAGGGCATGTACCTGGGTTGCGGGCACATCCCTAGTGGGAGATGTGCAGGAGGCAGCTGATCGATGTTTCTCTCTCATCGATGTTTCTAACTCTCTATCTCTCTCCCTTCCTCTCTTTAAAAAATCAATAAAAATATATTTTAAAAAATAAAAAGAATAGAGGTCTATTCACCACACACCTAAATATTTTTTTTTTCAGAGAGGCAGGAAAATCAGTTGCAGGTGAGGAGAAAAAAGGTATTGATACTACAAATAAAATTAGCACCTTAATAGGATTGTACCAAGACATGCAGCAAGTTGTTTTGGCTTAAAAGTTTTTGGTCTTTTGTTTGTTTTGTTTTGTTTTATTTTAAAGTTGATGAATTGAGTGTGTTGAATGGTAACCCCTAAGCTACAACAAAATTTAATCGTTATCAATATTATTTTATTAATTTTGCTCTTTGTCTGAATTTATTTATTCAATACTCAACAGTTATAGAATTCCAGCTTGTACTCAACTATATTTTGTAGCTTTTAAGATTTGCAGCACTTGATCTCAAGTTTCTCATATTTTAAGACACAGGAGTCATAATAAGTAATATTATTGGAATGAAATTTAATTTTGGAAGTTTTTATTAAGGGCTTAATATCAACCTAACTCCATGCTAAATGTAATGGAGATAGAAGAGAATTACAGTCCATAATATCAAGAATTTATAATCTTTTAGAGAAGTAAAACTTACATAAAGTAATTATATATATAACAAACAGAACACATTGACAGATATGGCTTAAGGGAAATTTTAGCAAAATTGGACATTTGTGATATAAAGTCGTTGCTACGAAGGGGAATTAACTACACTCATAAATAAGTAGAAGTGAGGTGTCTCAGTGATAAAACTGGACAGAGGGTTCTGAATTTTGTGAAGTTTTAGAAGAGTAGAAATATATATTAGGGACAGAATAATTCCATGAGCTAAGAGCAGAGGTCTAAATGATTGTGACGTATCCAGGACACCACAAGGAGTCTGGACTGAGTGCAGACATGACAGTTATGAGGAGATGGTTCACCTGGGTGGGTTGGTCACTAGGTTCAGAATATGAAGTAGAGAGCTAATGCCAGGCTGCATGAGCTATGCACTCTGGGGCACCAAAAAGCAAATGGAAAGATTAAACCTTCCATTTCCATTCCTCCCCAAGAGTCAAAACCTCAATCAGGAATTTCTGTAGCAAAGGGAGCAGCCATACAGAGGCCTATGGTTCAGAGATGGGTGTTTTTCTAATTCCAAGACATCTAAAAAGGGAGTGAGTTCGAGGTGGGGACAATTAATTCTTTGGGGGATTATATCATTATATCTTGAATCAACACTGTTGTTTAAGAGGAGGCTTTAAAAATAATGGAACACTTAAGAAAGTTCCCCTTCCTTATTGGGAGTTTATGTGTTGTGTCTGAGAATTTATTTTTGTTATGAGGTATGTGTTTGTGTGTGTGCCGATAGAGATACAGAAAGGAGTATAGTTTTAGAAATGGGTACACACTATGGAAAACCCTGTGAAAAATTCCTTCTCTCAGTGCAGTGCTGGCCCTAACTCCTATAAGCTGGCCATAGCCCGTCAATTGTGGGTGTCTCTTCTCAACTCCCACGGTGGGAGGATTTACACCACAGATATGGGCAAACCCAATAAACCTGTGTTTCTCTTTTTGGAAAAAAGTTGTTAAACATTTTCCATCCTAACTTTCTCAAGGTACTTTTCCCTTGGACATGGTAGGGAAAAGGCCATATTTAATGGATGAATGTCAAACCATCCCCTTGCATACTGTAATTCTGCCATTTTCCTCACCATGCTATAACATTTGATAGCACCAAACAACCTGAAGTCTGTGTTGTGGATACAAGTGAGAAAAAGGGCAATGAGATGAGCCTGTGATAACCACTAATAAAAGGATGAAGAAAAGTGTTCTTAGTGTATTCATTCTGGTGTATCATCCCTGTGCCTCGGTGCTGGCAGGATTTAATCAACCCTCAGGCAAGAAGCAGTTTGCTGGTTCCTCCTGTGCCTCTTCTCCTGCCAGCTGTCAGTGTCTGCTGTTTGCTTCAGGCTACAGAAGGGCAGGGCGGATATGGCAGAGACACACCAGGTTTTTCCTGCTCCTCCGAGCGCTTGGTCATGAAAACGGAGGCAGTCATTCCTGCTGTTCACTCACTACTTCTGGCTCTTCACTATCCAGTCCCACGGCAGCATTGCATTCCCCTGTCCCTTTGTGTAATATTAGGAGGAGGCAAGGCACCCCTTGTGTGACTCCTTCTGGCCAACGGGTCATAAACCCACGCGGCACATTGTACTGTCAGGTTAGCACATATAATCGTTCATGGGAGACTCTCCAGAGCAGCGGTTCTCAACCTGTGGGTCACGACCCCTTTGAGGGTCGAACGACCCTTTCACAGGGGTCGCCTAAGACCATCGGAAAACACATATATAATTACATATTGTTTTTGTGATTAATCACTATGCTTTAATTATGTTCAATTTGTAACAATGAAAATACATCCTGCATATCAGATATTTACATTACGATTCATAACAGTAGCAAAATTACAGTTATGAAGTAGCAACGAAAATAATTTTATGGTTGGGGGTCACCACAACATGAGGAACTGTTTTAAAGGGTCGCGATATGAGGAAGGTTGAGAACCACTGCTCTAGAGATTTCTGTTCCTCTAAAAATGTTCACAAAGGTGGTTGCTTCATTTCCCTGGATCTTGGAGGGGCTGCGATGGGTGGAGTCCCTCCGCTGATTTGCAGTAGACAAAAATTTGAGTAAGAACGTTATGTTACTGAGATTTCATGGTAGTTTGGTACTGTCTCATAATCTAGCTTATTCTGATTGGTACTCTTGCCTGGAGATCTACTGCATATATAGAGATACCAAGTTCAACTCTCTCTGAGTAATTCTGTGCACGAGGAAAATGCTGAGCCCATAAAGAAAAAAGCAATTAGCAAAGGTAGCCTTGTGATACTTATAATTATAGTTCCCACTCACTCATGTATGCAGCTTTAAAATTGCCTTTTATAGAAACTTGGTACTCTATTGTGTAAAATCTCTCTAGTATTTAAAAAGTCACAAAAATGTCCAAATTTTTTACAGGTAAGATGTAATATATTGATGTAGAAAGTTAAATATACAGGAATAGCTTTGAGATAAGTAACTAGAAGCAAGAGTGTTATCTCCATTCCCCAATACAGAGTGAAATTTTGGGTTTATTTTTACTCCCAGAGCTTTGGTCATTCCATTTCATAGAGGCAAGGATGAAATAATATAAAATAAGTGGAAAATTATGAGTAAATTAACAATTATATTCATGATAAAAGGAAAGTGGAGGGAACAGTTTATTCACAACAGCAGATGAAACGTCATTATAGATTGATGCATGTTATGGTAATAGAGATTTCCTCTGTTGATTGGTGATAAACGATCTTAGGTTCCAAATTGAGAAATGTCCTGATAAAACATTGGACATTTATAAAATGTAACCTCAGGGGGTAGATGACAATTTCAATTACACATAAAAATATTTGAACAAGACAAATTTTCCAAAAGTCAAAATATTTGGTCTTCCGCAGCTCTGCTGAGACGGTTCTGATTGTATTTAATAGAAATGAGAGCTTAGAGATTTCGGCAAGCACAGTACATAAAAAAGAAAGGAAATTATTTTCCAAGAGCTTTCTAAAAAAATCAAACCTGTTCAGTTGTCTTAATTTTGCAGTTTATAACCAATATTTGAGACATCACATAAGTTTTTATTCTCAAAAGTTGTATTGCCAGCCTCAAAAACAGCTTTAAAAATATCACAGGTTAATAGTTAAGAGTCCCTAGAGAAGCGGTTCTCAACCTGTGGGTCGCGACCCCCTTGGCGGTCGAATGACACTTTCACAGGGGTCTCCTAAGACCATCCTGCATATCAGATATTTACATTATGATTCATAACAGTAGCAACATTACAGTTATGAAGTAGCAATGAAAATAACTTTATGGTTGGGTCACAACATGAGGAACTGTATTTAAAGGGCCAGAAGGTTGAGAACCACTGCCCTAGAGTAAAAAGAAAAAAACATACGTGAGTAAAATAAAGTTTAAGAAACCTTGACTATGACTTACATTTAGTGAAAATTTAGTTAAGAAAATAACAAATCATTTAATAATAATAATAGCTTCTGCTTCTTTTAATGCTCCTGACTACACTCAGGGAGTTCCCTGAATTTGACAGATATTTTTAGTAAAACAACTCCTGTGAATAATATAAAAGATAACAATTACTTTGTTTAAAGAAATTCATGTACTTAGTAGGACTATGTATATGCCTATGTAAATATATATTTTACTCACAAATGTAGATAGATGACAAATAGATTAGATAGGTAGATGATAGATGATAGATAGATGATAGATAGATAGATAGATAGATAGATAGATAGATAGATAGATAATGAATAAACTGATGCTCCCACATAGAAGATGCTTTTTTTCCCCAGGGTAGATATTTTTATTGTTATTTTATATGAAAGAGAACAGAAGCATAGAAAAATATTTGTGTAAGATCAAGAAACAAAGCAAATGGTAACACAGGGCACTAAATTAAAATCTTCTGTCTGCAAAGCAGGCTCGGGTTTGCCAGGGGTGGGAGGAGGCAGTAATGAGGAGCTATTGGTTAGTGGGTATAGGGTTTTAGTTTTGCCAAATGATCAGAGTACTAGAGATGGATACTTGTGATGCACCACAATGTGAGTGTACTTCATGCCATCAAACTGTACATTTCAAGAAGGTTAAAAGATTAAAATTTGCATTTTACCGTGATTTAGAAAAATACAATAGACACACAACACACAAACCTTCTAGTTCTAATTCCTGTATTCTACAGAGAACCACTAACAAGTTTAACTGACATATGATTCCTTGACATCTAAGTAGAAAAGCAAGTGACTGCCTAGTCCATGTGCCCTCATACATGGGGATGTTAGGGCTCTCGTATTTGATAAAAATAACCAAATCTGGATGCGCACAGAGACCCCTGAATTCCTGTCTGCATGCTGTCACCTCTGTAATTCCTTTCTTACCAAGCTATGGAATGGAAATGCATGCACTTAACTTGAAATCATTACTAGGATCATGAGGATGCAAGTGAGGCGGTAGGAGAAAGGCACACATCTCTAACTCAACATGTTGACATACCACTCCTCCCCGGCAATGCAGAGTCCATTTCAGCTGAAAGGGAATGTCAGTATCATCTAGTCCATTCCAAAGAAAGCTCTTGAATTCTGTAATCAAATATATTTGCTGGAACACCTGAATAACTGACTCACCTCTCATCTCTTGGAGATTCATATTGAAAAATATATCATCAAATATTCCAAAAAAACTCTCTGAACATAAACACAAGCAAAAGTCAGGTTAAACTGACATTTTCCAAACTATTGTTATCTTTTTATATTTAACTAAGCATTTATTATATTCCATGTAACCCAGTTGTAAAATATTTTAAACAAGATGGCGCATGTGCATGGTGCACCAGTTAATCAATTTATTAGCCCTGTTCCCAATCCTTCCTTTTTGCCTGAAACTGGATCTTTATATTTTGTTTGCCAGCCGTCACTGAAGCTTTAACAGTAGGAGGCACTAGAGAGACATTGCAGGAGAGAAGGGATTTGCTTCCTGTTCCATGTGCTTGCTCAGCAGGTCTCTGCAGTGTGCGCGTGGCTCTGCCAGCACCTGGTGTCTGCAAGGCGTGGCAGCCAGCAGCACCCAGCGGCTGCAGCTTCACCCAACACTCCTCTTGGGTAGTGTTGTAGTAGAGCACGTCTGGCCAGACACCACCCCATGAGCAGTTTCCCCTGAGTCCCTAGAGGACAGATTTCTGGCAATTTCCAGAAATTTTCTGCTATTCAGTAGCTGTGCCTTCTCTTAGTCTGAATCTCATCCCAGGTGAGGGGCAGGGTGGGGCAGGGGGAGCTGGCTCTTTCTGGCACTCTATCTCAGTCCTAGTGGTAATGACTAATATAGATCATACTATATAATATAGCTGCTATTGTACTTGCTATCATCCAACAGTCTTTATATTCTCTTGTTTCATATTGGTCCATCCTTTATTCCTCCACTCTTCTGTGATAGTTAATGATTCTATATATTACATTTCCCTGCTCAAATAATTGTGTGGTTTCTCTCTCCACATTGAACTCAATTGATGCTGATTCTCAGGTGGGGGTTTAGCTGGGGCTACCAAAGAGAACCAGCATCTGATATTTCCAGGGGATTTGTTATCTCCACGGGGTTTGATATCTCCATGGGGTCTGAGCTCCTCATGGCATGGTGACTGATCTCCAAGGGAAAGTGTTCCAACAGAAATAGGCAGGTTATGCAAGACTTCTTTTACGCTACCCTGAGAAGTCCAAGAATAACCCTTCAGCAAATCACTATGGCCACAGAGTTTCCAAGGGAGGGAAGTAGCAAAGAACTCACCTTCTTTGTATCTACCACGCCATAGATTACATTTGGTAGAATATATATATATATATACACTAGAGGCCCATTGCAGGAAGATTCCTGCAAGAATAGGGCTTCCTGCGGCTGGAGTGAAGCAGAGAAGGGAGCGAAACCCACTGAGGTGGGCTTCGCTCCTGCCCCACTGCCCGCCTGGTTTCCCTCCCGCTTCCTGCCTCTGCCACCTTGGCTCCGTTCCTGACTCCACCGCCTCTACTTTGCTCTTTTCTGCAGCGCTTCGCTTCCATGTTGTCTTCAGTCTTCACTCCCAGCCGGTATATGCAGATTAACCATCATCTTGGTTGAGTTAATTTGCATGTGGTCACTCTGATTGGCTGATGGGCATAGCGAAGTTATGGCAAATTAGCATCTTTGTCTTTTATTAGTGTATATATACATATATATATGATATCAAGTTCATAAAATAGTGCATTCACTTGTTATTTTATTCATTTTTTCCTCTGATTCATTTATTCATTCAATAATCTTTATCAAATGTCTTCTCCAGGCCCAGATCTGGAGAGATACTTCCTGCATTATACAACCTTATCTACTTTTAATATTGTTGGGCAGGTAAAATTCCTATATAATTAGACTTAAAAACAATAAAGTGTACCACAAACTGTTAGGTTGAATGCAATAAAGTACCAAATGCATCAAATTGCAGTGAGACCAAGAACAGATCCCAGGGGTCCTGACTTGCAGCCCAGCGTTTGGTTTACAGAAAACAAAGCAACACAAAATATAGTATTTAATTAAAAATGAAAGGTCTGGTTGCTGAAATATTTCAGAATGAGCATCCATCATTTTTGCATGTCACAACCATGTCAAGAAGTCCCAAAGGAAATTATTCCTGTGAAAACATTGATTTCTTTGTTAAAAAAAATTGTTCCAACCATCTCAATCAACAAATGAGAGAACTGCTGTGGTTAGAAGCTTGTTTTGTATACAGCTGGCATCCAAACTAGGTCTGTTCTAGGCACAGCCATATTTTATTGTCTTTATGTTTGTCAAATCAAAAGCCTGGAAGGACTCAGAATAACTATACTGGATATCAGCAATTTTAGAGACGTTGGAACAGTTAACTGTAATGTGCACCCATAGATTGAATTCTAAACATCAATAGGTTTGTTTGTAGGTGAGTTTTTTTGTTTGTTTGTTTGTTTTAGTAACAAAACTAGAACCAAAACTGACAAGGAAAAACCCAAACTATTTAGCTTTGCAAAGGCCATTATTTTCTTTACATATATTCTAGAGAGTAATACAATTCTAAGCAGCATTAGAGTAATTTCTCACATCAATGATAAAAAGACTGGAAAAAATCCTACAATATGATCTGCTTCCAAGTGAGGAGATAAAAGTAAATTGTAAAACGAGAGCCTCACCTGAGACTCCTGCTAGAAACAAGGCTTCTCTGAATGAAGATTAGGAAATCATCTTCCACTAAGGAAGCAAACTGAATTCCGCTCAGGGAATCTGCTCTAGGAAACAGTTGCAAGGAAGGCACATTAGCATCTAAAGAAGCCATTTTGAGTCAGAGTGCAGGATGTCATCAAAGAATGATAAAGTGTGTCTTCTCCTCGCTCCTGTGAGCCTGAGTGGTACAGAAGAGAATTTCCCAATAAACAAGTGTGACACATCTGGCTCCCAAAATGTATTCTGAGACATTGGCTAACCTCAGATTGCTACAAAGACAGTATTCTTTCTCTCTCTCTTTCATCTCTATTCACTTCCTACGCCTGCACATCTTACAAAACCAAATTCATTTGGAAACATCACAACAGTCATTTATTATGTATTTTCCTTCATCATTAAGGGCAGCACTATTTTCAGAAATAAAGCCTGAATGTTGACTTCAAGTAAGCACTCATTCTAATTCTAATTCAATTATTTTGCTGAAACCTATTTGAAACAATTAGTTATTGGAGGCAGTGGTAATCAGAAGTTACATACACTAAATTTTCATGCAGCCTAGAATTTTGAATAGGTTGTGCAATATAATAAAGAGGACTACTCAGGAGTCATTATTTTTTTAAAAAAATATATTTTTTTACCTTTAAAGTGGTATTTATAGTGAGGGTAACTTCAAATGTGCCCAAATCGTGTGTGTGTGTGTGTGTGTGTGTGTGTGTGTGTGTGTGTGTGTGTGTTTGGGGGGCAGGATTTGTATAGATGGAAGAGGAGGTTTGGGTGGGCAGGAAAAAATGAATAGAATGCATAGAAAGATTGTGTGATCTGCTTAAGGGAGAATGAAATCAGCATGGTAGATTGAGAGAAAGAATGTGATTCCAATATAATGACACTGTCAAGAGGGAGTACCTAGAGCAGAGAAGAGTCCCCATGCTCCCATCCCAATTTGACCAGGTGGCTCTCTCAGTATTCTGGAGTCATCCATCTTCCCCACCAAGGTGGTTTAATTATATTTTGATGATAATGATGAAGGAAGTCCTCAGTTCTTTCCTTCCTTCATTCTTTGGATTCTTTAATTGTCCAGCCCAGTTTTCTTATCCATGACAGTTAATATAGGCCAAACTG
Source organism: Myotis daubentonii (assembly GCF_963259705.1). Classification (NCBI taxonomy): domain Eukaryota; kingdom Metazoa; phylum Chordata; class Mammalia; order Chiroptera; family Vespertilionidae; genus Myotis; species Myotis daubentonii. Next base: position 16,514,752 of record NC_081846.1, on the reverse strand, counting down.
GCTATTTAAACATTGAGGGAATGAGAAGCCATTCTCTTACTAATAATTTTAATATGCAAATTTCCCTGGCAAGAATAAATTTTAAACTAGATCATTGAAAGAGTTGAGGAGCATAGATAAAAATGTGAGAGGACATTTTCAAGAAGGACATTAAAAATGAATGAAGATTTAAAACATGAGTCTTTCGCCAAACTATTACAATGTAATTAGCTTTCTTTATTAACGATTTTATGGTTTTACTTTCAAATGTCTCCTCTTCTAAATCTAACCTCTTTGTTAGTAGAATAATCCACACAGAGTCAACTTGCATCTATAATGGATGAAATGCTTAATAAATGTTTAAATATTGTCTCTCTTCTTACTCTTGCTTTTAACCTCAGCTCGGGTCTCTCATTGGACTATGTCCTACAGCACTGTAAGTCTTTGAGGTTATCCACCAGATCTCAATTCAATTGAGATAAATTCTGTGTCACTTATTATTGTTCTCAGTGATATCCCATAATGATCAGGTGGTATCATAACAAGAAATTTTGTTACCATGGAATTTCCCTCCGATGTTTGTCACATTTTTATAAAAATCCTATATGTTACTTATTTAACCCTATATATTAGCTACTAGAGGCCCAATGCATGAAATTTGTGCACAGGTAGGGTCCCTAGGCCTGGCCAGTGATCAGGGCCGATCTGTAGGGAGACCGGCAGGGAGATCGGGGGTCCCCCCGCTGGCTCCTGCCCTGGCTGGCCTGGTGTTGGTGCTCGCCAGTTCTGCCCCCTGCCATCGCTGGTCACCTCCCTCTGCAGGGCCACCAGCAGGGCAATTGCTCCCCTCCCCCAGCTGGCACCCACTTTGGCTAGCCTGGGGCCTGTGGGCTGGGGGCAGCTCCTGCGTTGAACATCTGCTCCCTATTATGTGGTCAGTGCACATAATAGTGACCAGTCATTCGATTTGCCTATTAGGCTTTTATTATATAGGATACTAATCTCTCAAGATAGGTCAATGGAGAAAAGAGAAAAGGAGCGAGAGAAGGAGATAACTACTCTCCTAAACACACATTTATTTCTTGAGATACTTTCTATGAAATGTATTTCTATACATCCTTCATTATTCTTGTTACCTGGGTAATATTCTGAGTACCTTGCCAAACGACCAAGTCGTTTTTTGCTATAATAAATTCTTTTGTTTAGTAAACATCATTAACATTCTGACTATATATACAGCTCCCTGTAATGCATTTTTGGATTTTTCTACCTCATTATCTCAATTATTCTCCCCTTAGAGATACTCCTGGACATTCTGCGAATTGTATTTCCTAAAAAGGACAACTGTAAACTAAAGGCTTCAGCTAAACCTTCTTCCTATAATGGAAATCAAGTACACACCAAATAACATGAAAGGTCAAAAGTAGTGGAAAATTGCTACTCAAAAATTAAAAGAAATCATGCAATTAAGAGTGCTCTCTGTGAACACCTCACATATGCAAATGTTCGTTGGAAGTCCCGATTTGGGGGACATCTAGACCTCAATACAGTTATTTTCATTCATAAAATATCAGCAAACTTCACCATTTGTCTCCTCATTCACTGCTTATGGTTTTTTCTTCCTTAAGGCTCACAAGCTACAAGGGAAAAGCTCAATATCATGAAAACGCAGTCAGCATTTAGTAAAGAGACTATGTAAATACAACTCCCGAACAAAATGTGGACATTTCACTACCAAAGCTCACCTAGCCTCAGGTTTTTCAATTAATTGCTGCAAACCAAAAGGTGGACTGCTAACTCATTTGTTTTCAGAGTGTACCATGGGTTTATCCAGAGGCTATATTAAGTTGCCCATTAAAAACATTTGTGTCACTGTCATGTTGCAAGCAAAAATAAAAATTTAAAGAAAGAAGAAAAGGAAAAGCTTCTCATTCAGACATTAAAATCAGAGGCTCCCTGTAGACACAACATAAAGGCAGGAGGTTTTTTAAAAGAATTGAAAGGTGACCTGTTCTTAAAACACATTCTTTGCACATTTCACACAGACTGGAACTTCTGCTACCTCAGGGGTTACTTTTTTCTGGGGTTATAGTATTCAGCTGTGACTATGTAATCTGGAGCATGAAAATCTCATTTCATTTAATATTTTGGTCCATGAATAATTATAAATCATCCACCAGGGGCTTGCATCATAGAGGAAACAAAGACATTGCTTTTCACCATTAAGAATCCCCCCTTCTCTTTGAACCCCTCGAACAGTCTATATTAACGATGGAAAACATATTCCTTCGCTCCAGAGGGAAGACCTATTTCTTAACAAATGATTTATCATTTTAGAACAGAAAGCTGTGTTAGCAAACTAATGAAAATGGCTAAAAGTGTAACCACTTTGCCTGGCAATTATATATGTGACAGCCTCATTTATCTAACCATATAGAGCCTGAATTTACACCAGCACTTAACAGTTAATTGTTGAGGTACACTTTTCCGCAATAATAATGGGGGTTTTTTTGAGAGTATCTTGAGACAGAAAACATTTTTAAATAAACACCCATGCTATTAATTATCCAATCAAAACAACACTGAAAAGTGCCAGAGAAAAGAGATAATACAGGGACAAAAAAGAAAAATACCATTTGTGTAAAGAAATTAAAACATCAATTATTAAATGATATCATCATGTTATTTCTGGACCAATAAAGAATGAGTTTACCAACAGTTCCTGCAGGAAACTTCTTGAAAATATCTTCGTATAACAGTATTATTTTTATTTGTTTATACTATTTGAGAATTAAAACATTACTAGAAATCTTCAGTTCTCTGTTTTATGTGCATTTGTCATAACTTTATATTTTCTGTTTTCTTTAAAGTATTACTCAATGAAACACTTATGTAAATAGATTAGTGCTATGAAGGGTATTCTATAAATACTAGAGGCCCAGTGCAGAAATTTCATGCACTGGATGGGAGGGGGTCCCTCAGCCCGGCCTGCGCCCTCTTGCAGACCAGGACCCCTCACTCCTTACCACCCACCTGCAGTGGAGGCGGCGGAAGAGGCTCCCAGCCTGCCACTGCACTTGCCAGCCATGAGCCTGGCTTCTGGCTGAGTGGCGCTCCCCCTGTGGAAGTGCACTGACCACCAGGGGACAGCTCCTACATTGGATGTCTGCTCCCTGTTGGTCAGTGTGCATCATAGCAACCGGTTGTTCTGCCGTTTGGTCGATTTGCATATTAGGGTTTTATTATATAGGACTAGAGGCCTGTTGCATGAAGAGATTCATGCAATAGGCCTTCCTTTCCCCTGGCTGCTGACACTGGTTTGCCTCCAGCACCCAGGGCCCAGGCCTTCGCTATGGCCGAGTTCTGGCCGGAGCCGGCCCTGGAGCCATGAGGCCTCACTGCTCCACTGGCCCTGAAACGTCATGCCTCAATGCTCCACCGGCCCTGGGCCCTCAGGCTTCGCTCCACCACTTGAAGCCTACGTATGCAAATTAACCGCCATCATTGTTGGCGGTTAATTTGCATATCATGCTGATTAGCCAATGGGAGGCATAGCAAAGGTACGGTCAGTTACCATGTTTGTCTATTATTAGATAGGATTAGCAACTTTCACACTGCTTGCCTAGTAAACATAAAACATGGAGAAGGAATAATAAATTCTAATTGTTTATATACCAAGTCAGTAAGAATCATCATCAGAAGAATTTCAATAAGAAGAGTATTTAGAAGAGGGGGTCTCAAGGTGATAAAGGAGGGTCTGGGAAACTTGGGGCAAGACAACCTTGAATGGGAATGCTTAGTTTACTCACATAAACTCAATTTGTTTACTTACTCAATTTGCTTTCTGAGGAAAGAAACTATAAGCTTCAATTCTCTCAAATTTAAAAAGAGGATAATAATGCTTTCTTCATGAGTGTGTGTTTGTGTGTGTGTGCATTCATGCATCAGAGAGAGAGAGAGAGAGAGAGAGAGAGAGAACGCATGAACTATGACACAGTTCCCCATCTCTAGTTACTGCTCCACATAGACAATGCTCCTGGCTTCCCTCAATCATGGACATCCCTCAGATTTCCCTCCTTTAAGATTTTCAAGAATTCAACCAACAAATAGCAAGTGGCACTTAAAAACCCAGATTTTGTTCAGTCTTACAAATATTAATAAACCATCATCTCTGCCTACAAAAGACCCTCAAATTTGTTCTTCTGTCTGTCCACTTTCCTGCCTTTTTTTCTTACCACTTCAGAACATATTTTCCCAGATCTTTCCCCAAACTGCTGATCATCGCCTATCTTTTTGCCTTTCAGCGAGTAAGAAGCGAGCTCACTTCTTCCCCAAATCCTCTAGGTCCTCTTCTCGTGACCCACTGCTTTACAAGCACAGTTGAGACTCTGCTGTTCAGTTGTTGCCCTGTGTAAGTCCTGCTTAACTCTGATCCCTACTCCTCTCGGGGCACATGAATGTACCAGGTGCCCCAAGGATCAGAGATGCGTTTTCTTGCCCAGAGCCATTATATCAAACGCAGAATCTAAAGCCGTATCTAAGAAAGAGAGAGAGGCAGGCTGTGGATGGTCCACTCGGGGATTTAAAAGAGCACTACATTTTTCTGCTATTGAATGTACCTCTTCCTCCAAAGCAAGGTTTTCATGTGGCTCCCAAGAAAGCAATAGATTTGGATATCCACATAGATCAAGCTCTCTCTTTTATTTTATCTTACCACTTCTTGATCTAGAATATGTGCATTAACTAAATCATGCTCCATTTGTAAAATCAGGTGATTGAGACTGATAACTTTCTAAGTTATCTAGAACAAATGATTATTTTACAGGAACTCAAGCTCAAAGAGACAAGGGAGCAGGAAACTAGTATTTCATAAATATCTACTTTGTACAAAGTATTATGAGCTTGGCCTATAGAAGCCTTTATTTTACAGATGAGGAAGCTGAGGCTCATGGTGCTTCTGAGCACAACTTTAAAATGGGCATAAGACTTGAATACATATTTCTCCACAAAAAGATATAAACAAATGTCCAAAAAGCACACAAAAAGATGCTCTAGAACAATTTGTTCACGAGTACATCTTTCCATGCAGATTAAAAAAAATCTCACCTTTATCACATACATTATGGCATGATGATTTATTTTTTGAACAATAACATGTTTATGAAGCCTTGTAATACATTTTGATATCTAATAATAAAGTTCCTTCTTCATGAGCCTTCATTTTCCGTTTTTTTCTTGGCTATTTTTGAATAATAATAAAATTTAAATATAATTAATTATTTTCCCTGATCATCTAAATATCTTGCTTTTCTTTATATAGAAAATTAACAGTCAAAAATATATTACACTCACTTAACTTTTATATATAAGGCATTGAAAAAGGAAGCAAATGGAGGAATTTCAGAAGGAAGGTTGGGGGGGGAGGGGGTTAGGTATGGGAGTGGGGAGTGATTAGTCTGGAATCATATATGCATAGCCCCTGGACACAGACAATAGAGTGGTGAAGGCCTGGGAGGGGTCAGTGTGGGGTGGAGAGGGTCTATGGGAAACAAACAAAAAAAGGAACATCTGCAATACTTTGAACGATGAAGATAAATTTAAAAACAATGAAGCAAATGCTATTAATTGGTACATGTTAGTTGTTTTCTAAAAAACAAACAAACAAAAAAAAACAGGTAGAATCAGACAAAATTGGGTCAGCTACCAGAAAACCTCATAAATAAATATGTACTTTATAGCATATCCAGAGTTCAGGACTTACTCCTCAATTATACTATTTGTCTTGTTGGTTCCTATTATATGTGTATGCATTCTCTATATATGCCACAATATACCTTACAATTTACCTTTTTGTTGTTGTTGTTGTTAATCCTCACCTGAGAATATTTTTTTTCAAAATTTACCTCTTGATCTGACCATGGTAGTTCGTATAAGAGGGGCTTCAGGTCTAATATAGAAGGACCTGATCAGGTATTCTCATCTGCTGTAGCCTCTTTCCTATTTCAAGCTCTACTATCCTTTCAGAGAGACTCCATGAAGAAAGATACTGGGCAACTTCTCTAAGACAACTGTCAGCTTTATGAACACTTCATTTTAGCATCGTGTATTAGGTCAATACCCAATGCTTCCTATCACTCAGTAATGGGATAGGTAGTTTTTCCATACTGCAATGAAAAGAATTATATCTAAGTTAGATTCCCAGTCCTGTTATTTACCAATTGAGTGAATTTGAAAATAGGTATGTCTCCTTAAAACTCATTTATTTATATATAATAAGAGGACAATAATTTCATTTTGCCAGACTGTTGAGTATCTATCTAATAATAGGATAATATGCAAATTGGTTGGGACACCATCACGTAACGGCCTATCAGCAGGCTGCGTCCCTGCACCCTGGGCTGGCCCAGAGACATGAGGCTCACGTCCCTGGCCCCTGCGCCAGCCCGAAGACATTAGGCTCACATCCCCGCCAAGCACCGGCCCAGAGACATGAGGCTCATGTACCCACCCCCAGCAACAGGCCCCTGGGGACATGAGGCTCACATCCCCGCCCACCTGCACCGGCTTGGGGGTCTGCAGGCGCACACTGAGGCTTCTCCACCACGTAGCCTGGTCCGGGGGCGGGGCCTTTGTGCGCCTGCACCAGGGGTCCGCAGGCCTCCCCCGACTCTGGCCTACCTCTTTGGGGCAATCCATCGAGGAGCCCCGGATGGGTGGGCAGGGCCTACCTCTTTGGGGCAATGGATTGCGGGCTCCCGCACTAAGACAGGGCACAGGCCAGGCTGGGGGAGCCCCCCCATCACCCTGAGTGCACAAATTTTGTGCACTGGGCCACTAGTCTTAAATAAAACAGTAAGATTAAATGCCCACTTTAGCACCTGACATATATCACACTCTTAACATATAGAGTACAATGGTATTTTTGTCAATTGCTTATTTTCCAAATCATGTTTTATATTATAAGTTTGGACATAGAACCCCAGTAATAATCTCTAAAAAATTAAGGTAAATCATTCTATTATCAAAATATATAAAATATACATGTAAAATGTATAAGGTATAAGCAAAAATTTGAACTTTCAATAATTCTGTTGTTTCTAAAGACTTTAAACTCTCAAGTTTTATGAAGATTTAAACATTTAAAATTCAATATCTAATATCAAAGAATAAAACTTATTTACATAGATAACTGATGGTCTTGGTGTTATACCAAATTTCACAGAAAAGTAGCAAAATATATAGGGGTTTTTTATGTTAGAGTAGATTTTTCCAGAAACTGATATTGATTTAGAAACAGCATGAGCCCATTAACTCAAAAAATCTAGCTTCAAATAAAAATATACAGGTTAAAAAATTTGGGGCAACTGATTCTTTCAGAGATTCAGAAAAGTATACTTAAATTATTTATTTTTCATCACACAAAATGACTTGCTTAAAAATTTAATAATAGGAAATTTGGGACTATATTATATATATGACTAGTAATCTCAATTCCATTTTACATATTTGATAAAGAACACACATTGATGGATTATAATACTCTAAGCAAATTTACAGAAACTAAATCAAGTACCAGAGGAAGAATTTCCAATATTTCATACAATGGAATATTATTCAGGAATAAAAAATAAATGAGTAATCAAGCCATTAAAAGACATGGAGTAAACTAAACTGACTACTACTCAGTGAAAGGAGCCAATCTAAAGAGCATATATGCAAAGCTATGGATACAATAAAAAGATCGGTAGTTACCAGAGGTCGGAGAGGTGGGAGATGAATGGGCAAAGCACAGAGGATTTTGAGGGCAGTGACATACTCTGTGATGGTATTATAATGACAGATACGCGTTGCTTTACATTTAATCACATGCAAAAAATGCACAGTACTGAGGATGAATCCCTAAGGTAAACTATGAATTTGGGATGATTATGAGGTATCCATGTAGGTTTATTCTTGGTAAGAAACTCACATTTTGGTAAGTAAGGTTGATAATTGGAAGCTATGTCTGTGTTGGGGCAGGGGAAATTTCTGTACCTTCCTTTCAATTTTGTTGTAACCCTAAAACTTCTCTAAAAAATGAAATATTAAAAAAGAACATTGGAGAAATGCTGTTAAGAGTAGGAGGAAAGGGGAAAATCCCATTTCTTAAATATATCACTGGAAGCGTTTTGTATGTGGGAGGCACAAGCAACTGGGTTTTCAGATTTTTACAGAAAAAAAAATCCACAAACAAAACAGCCTTGAGAGAGAAGCATCAAAGCTTGCATTTTACTTTTACACATGGCATAATATAAGTAATTAGTGTATTCCTGAGGAAATGAGATTTTGTGTCTTCTTGTTTGTTTTGTCTTGTCCAATTTCCTTAGTTTAACAAAAGCCTTCAAAAATCTTTTCATTTTAACTACTTGCAAAATAATAATTACCGATAATGTCTGCACCCTTTCTTTTCCATAACAAGGTTAAGCTTAGTTCTAACTACTTCTATAAACAAAGTTGATATTATGTTGTCCAGCTTTTGCCCATAAAATGGACCTGTGTACATCCTTTTGTAATGCATATTAGAAGAAAAATTCTAACACTTCATTTATAACATGGCCAAGTTTGTACTTTCAATATGCAAACTTTTTTTAACAAATATCTTTTTTTACTTTGCAAAACTTTATTTTATATTTAGAGCATCTCTATTTAAAAAAGAATAACCCTTAACATTTTCATACTTAATCCTAAAACCCCCTTAAATATTTCTATCTCTCCAACTTTCATGCATTTGTCTTATGTTAGAGTTGCCTTAGCTATTATTTTGACTGTGCAATGAACACCAGTGAGAATTTGTTGCCTTAGTTATTGCCTTTTCCTTTCTCTTTTTAACCCTCCCTTCCATTGTTGTCAGATGATCTCTGTAAAACCTAATTTAATGTTCCCATTGCTATGGAACTTAAAAATTCTGATTTTCTTTTTTTTGTTTCTCCCAGTGTCACACATAGAGACACACAGACCCACAGAGACACAGAAACACACACACACACACACACACACACACACACACACACACACACACACACTGCCTAAAAGAGTGTCAGAAAGACACTTTTAGCTACGTCTCCGATAAGCTCTGAGGCAAATGTATGCTCCAATCAAGTTGATTTGCTCATTTTTTCCCAAAACACAGCTGGCATTTTCATATCACTGTGTCTCTCTACCTGTTGTTCCTGTTTCCTGGAAGCTCCCTTTTTCCTTATGAACCTCATCATTTCTATGAAAGCTTCACTGTCTCCAGCAGGCAGTAGTTAGCAAGTGCCCTTTCCTATCTTCTCTGATGGCATTTGCTCACCTAGCATTATATTCAGTATACAATATAATGGTTTTATTTTTAATATATTTTTTATTGATTTCAGAGAGGAAGAGAGAGGGGGAGAGAGTTAGAAACATCATTGGCCAGCTGCCTCCAGCATGCACCCCACTAGGGATGGAGCCCACAGCTTGGGCATGCCCTGACTGTGAATGGAACCATGACCTCCTGGTTCATAGGTCAACGCTCAACCACACCTGCTGGGCTAAATGGTTTTATATGAGAACATTTGTTGCCTTCCCCTGATGAGATGGTTCTTGAGGGACACCCTATCTAATTATATTGAGTTTGGCCTCAAGATCTGCTTTATCCAACTGAACAGAGGTTTTTGTTTGTTTGTTTTTGTTCTTTTCTTCATGTAGAACTTTTGCGGAAGGAAAATATCTTTCTCTAATTCCCAATTTTCCCATTATTAGTATGAGATAAATAATAATATATAATATAGCTTAATTGCTTAGCAGAGTTCTCAGAGCATAATAGTTGCTTAAAAATTCTTAAAATATTTTGATAATTATATAATGATTGTTTTCCAAATTTATTAGAAGGGAGAAAGCATACATTCAGTATATTCAGCCTATGATACAGTAGAAATTATTTGTGATCACTCACCATTTTCAATGCAAATTTTGTCGTTCAATAGTTTTTAGTTAGGATATCTCGTCAGACATTATGGATGGAATTATGGAAGTCCTAATTGGGCAGAAGGGATAGTGTACTAGCCCTCTAATAATTCTGTAAAATTATTAGATGATCCCCAGAACACACTCTCTCTAATATTGTATAGGGAAGGAATATGGGAAGAGCCATCCCTAGGTAGCAATATAATCTAGTATTTAACATTAATTACATTTTACTGAGTGTCAACATTTGGATAAGGTAGAAAATTGAAACCAGTCCCAATTGATCAGCTCTCCAATAAACCATTTAACATAATTTTCAGCTTTAAGACTGGCAGAGCATTCACACAATGATGTACCTATCATTCAATATCTTCCACAGAGCACACATTTTTTACTCTTCTCCAAGCAAAAGAATGACGAAAAAGAGCCAAAAGCAGACTTGTTCCAGTTATAAAACAAAATCCAGCTTCTGAACCAAGGTCATGCTTGGCAAGAATAACTGTTGTCCAGAAACAATAAAACCAACTTATGAAAAAAAAATGCTCTTGAGTTCCAGTATAACTTAACTGTAAATCACTATTTATGACTTATCCAATATACACCAGTATTCTATATGATTCTCATAGGCAATAACAAAAACTAGTTTGAGAAACTAATTTTAAGTTTTTAGCATTAAGAGATGTGATTTCTTGTTAGAATGGAAGAGTAGAGTTGCTGACAGAGCTTATAGGTAACTAATCTACAAGATGGATATACATAGTTTTGTTTTGTCACATGATAAATTGAAATTTACTTCATGCCTTCAAAGAGGTGTTTCGAACTGCTTGGAATCTGTATTGAAAGATTAGTTTTGGTTAAATTAACTTTATTTTCCTCCAAATAGAAAGGGTGTACTCATTGGTTATAACAATAAATTTACTGGAAATCTATTAATCTATACTCCAAATTCTGCAGGGCATATTGAAATCTCAAAAATATTCACCTTTATATTCTTCCTTCATGAAGAACCAATAAACAACATTTTATCTATGTATACATTTAACTGTACCTTATTGTATGAATTTGCTGAATCTTGGTCTTCCAAGGACATGGATTAATCTAGGGAAAATCTTTTTCTCTTTCTGTCTCTCTCTCTCTCTTCTTCTCTCATCTTAAAAGATATGGATGGAAAATTAAGCTATGTGACCAGAATAATTCAGGAGCAAATGAGGCCAGGGCAGTTGTCGCTATGATAAGAGAACCCTGTTAATGATATCTCTCTGCGAGTTAGTCTGATAATGCCACTAAAATAAGATTATCCCGGGCAAGTTGACTCCCATTAAATCACTAGCATTCACTTGCTGCTCTCATGTGGTAGATATTGCCTGCTGACATATGAGGAATTAAGGTTATGTATCAATCAGCAATCTTGATAATGAATAATGGACCTAACCCAGTGCTTATCAAAATGAATATTTGCAATAATGGATCTTTCATTTTCTTTTAGTCATACTTTAACACAATTTTAAATATAACTAATTTTGCAATTGTATTATTCAAGTCACTAGCATAAAAAAGCCTGATTGGAAATAAACCAGGAGATTTAATTACAAGCCCCAGATGCTGAGACAGTCTTCCACTTCTCTATTCGCTGTAATCAGAGGCTTTGTTGTGCTTATCTAGCAATACAAAGAATTTGAGAAAAATCAGTGTGTTACATAATTGCTGCATTTAGCTACATTTATTGGTTGTATTTTGGACTACTTTAATGCTGGACAATTCTGCTATGAGGCATAGATTTATTCTTCAGACATTACATTTGTTTAAACATTAATAGAATGTCTGTGTTTCTCTGTATACTGCAGGTATAATTAGTAGCACTTTCTGCCACCCTCTCTTAAGGAAGGCCTCCTACCAGAGATTTAAAAGGCTGCTTATGTAATATGATCATAGGACAGTGAGAACTACATTTTATAAGCACCTGTCATTAAACACTTTTCTTACTTGCTTGTTGATGAGTGAAATGCCGATTGCAGAGTAATTTTCCTGATGTACCTCCATCATTTAGGTGGATACATCCCTGGGAGGGGCTGGGCAGATGTGGGTGAAATCACTCACACTCTTTCTTGTACTCACTTTCTCTCATGCATTTTGCTCTCATCCTCCTTTTGTTTTTCCCCTTAATGTGTATGATTTGCTTTGTAAACACAATCAGTGTATGAAATGCCACTTCTTTACAGCAGGCAGGACAGGCTGAGGGCTGTGAAGATTGTTGTCTGTGGCTCTTCCAGCAGCAAGAGAAGCAAAGCATCTCCCCATTCTTAATGGGGCAGAGAGTACATCATGCTGCTTGCAATTTATTAAATGTAAATACAATCAAAGTCAGCTCTAAGTAGCTTATGATAAAGTTTGTTAAATAAAATCGAGTCTGGGTCTTTGTTCATTTCTTTTTTTTCTTTTGTCCTTTTTATTGGCCATCCCACTCTGTGTCTATCTGCTTGGTTTCACTCAGGAGAAACCAGGATAGGACAGATTATGCTCTGCTGACTAACAGCTCCAAAACCTCAACTTAAACAGCAATAATTCACTCCTGTCTCATAGCACGTGCCCATTGTGTGTCCCCTCATCACTGGTCCTCTTTCTGATGGTGTGGCCTCCTTCCCTATTGCGGCCAATATCAGAACAAGAGAGAGATTGTAGATGCTCCCTCTCCCACAATTAACTGGTCAGGCCTGGAAGTGACATAAATAACTTCTGTTCACAACTCATTGCCAAAACCACGAGGGCCCTAGGAAGAACAGTTTTATCACATGCCTGGGAGGGGAATAACTTAGAGATATTTAGTGACTAATACTAATAACTATTTCATATGCTTTCTCTCCCAAAGTTCCTCCCAGCCTGGAAGATAACTGCTATGCTTTGCTGCACTAACTAGAATTTTTCAGCACGCTATAGTTCTCTGCATCTAACTGTTTGTTCATTCTTCTCATTTTTCTAATTTGCCACTGAGTTCATGTCTTGCCTTTATCTCCTTACGCCTGTTCATTACTCCCTGCATTCAAGGAGCTAACATTCTAGAGGGGCACATAGAAAAATAAGTCAGAAATAGCATACTGAAATTTAAGGGCAGTGAAGTACAAATGAAGTATCTCTATTTCAGAGTGGAGTTACACAAAATTCCAAAGTGTGAGTTGAAGTGCAGAGATGAGAGAGGATTCCATGAAGAGTAAAGCCATGCTCAAAGCAAGGCGATAGGAAGAATGCAGGGACATGCTAATTGTTCATCATAGCACCTAAAATTCAAGTTTTCAGAAAGAGCCTGACTAGGTCTATCCTGGGTCATGTGCCTTCCACTTGGCAAAAGGAGAGTAGGACATCTTTTTTCTTCTTTATTGATTAAGGTATTACATATGTGTCCTTATCCCCCCAATTACTCCCCCCACACACACTCATTCCCTCACCCCCCTGGTATCTGTATCCATTAGTTATGCTTATATGCATGCATACAAGACCTTTGGTTGATCTTTCCCCCTTACTCCCACCCTCCCCTACCTTCCCTCTGAACTTTGACGGTCTGACTGATGCTTCTCTATCTCTGGATCTGTTTTTGTTCATCAGTTTATGTTGTTCATTATATCCCACAAATGAGTGAGATTGTGTGATATATATCTTTCTCCTTCTGGCTTATTTTGCTTAGCATAATGTTCTCCAGTTCCATCCATGCTATTGCAAATAGTAAGAATTCCTTATTTTTTACAGCAGCATAATATTCCATTGTGTAGATGTACCACAGTTTTTTAATCCACTCATCTGCTGATGGGCACTTAGGTTGTTTCCAAATCTTAGCTATGATAAATTATGCTGCTATGAACATAGGGATGCATATATCCTTTCTGATTGGTGTTTCTAGTTTCTTGGGATATATTCCTAGAAGTGAGATCATTGGGTCAAATGGGAGTTCCATTTTTAACTTTTTGAGGAAACTCCATACTGTTTTCCACAATGGCTGCTCCAGTCTGCATTCCCTCCAGCAGTGCAGAAGGTTCCTTTTTCTCTGCATCCTCGCCAGCACTTGTCATTTGTTGATTTGTTGATGTTAGCCATTCTGACACTTGATTGACAATAATATCAATACTATTTGCAATGAAGAGGGTTGTCAACAAAGAGATGAGATAAATGATAGGTAGTTAGTTAGACTAATGATAGATAAGTAATGTTGGTAAACAGAATCTAGTTGTTCATTATAGTAAAGTAGTACTAAAAATGACTAAGGTTTTGCATGTCAAGTCAAAGGATCTAGATTTCATTCTCAGGGTGAATTAGGAGCAACTAAAACAATATAATAATTAAGTGACAGGTTCAGAGTGTAGTTTAGAAAGATCTCCTTTCCTCCCACAGTATCACAGAGGATGAATTCAGTGGGACTTGAAGCAGGGACACTTATTGCTATCATTTAATTGAGATATGAGGAGATCATAAAGAAGCAGTAAGAGAAGTAAAGGCAAGGAAGGCAAAGACCCAAGATATGTAAAGAATATCTCTCTCTCTCTCTCTCTCTCTCTCTCTCTCTCTCTCTCTCTATATATATATATATATATATATATATATATATATATATATATATGTCTAAGCAACCGTTACAACTGGTCGACTGGTCCCTGACCACCAGGGGGCAGGCAGATGCTCAATGCAGGAGCTGCTCCCTGGTGGTCAGTGCACTCCCACAGCCAACCTCCCACAGCCAGCCAACCTCCCTCAGTCCCTCCCCCAGGCCAGCTGGCCCTGATTGGCCCCTATCTGGAGTGGGCGAGAAGGCCCCAATCTTCCCGATCACAGGCCAGGCCGAGGGACCCCACCCATGCACGAATTCATGCACTGGCCTCTAATGTATAATAAGTAGCATTTAGAGATCAGTAGCGTGCTGGGTTTTAGAGCAAAGGAGAAATGCAGGATGGCCAGGCTTCCTGCCTTTGGCAGATGGGTTCATTGGCTACTGTGAGCAGAGCAAAGGAGAGCAGGCTGCCAGGAGATGACAGTTGTGGCAATGAGCTGAGGCCCTCACAGCCAGCTTTCTCTCCACTATCTTTGCAACCTGAGGGGAAATATCTAAGATAGAAAAATTATTTTATTGTCAGTAATAGCAGAAGAACAGGACACCATCTGGGCTCACACTATTCTTAAGGGTGAGTTCATCATTGCATATTTGATTGGCGCTGGATTAGTTTTAAAAGAATATACTGTACTATATTGCATATACTATAAAATTTAGAGAAACTTTTTCAAAGAAATAACCTTTGGTAACATCTTTAAATCACCAAAAAACTTTGAGTGCTGATATATAAAATAGCAACTGATAGGTAAAATGCATCGTTTTCAAAAAGAAAAGAATTCCTTTTATCGCCATCCCTGCCATCACAGGATTCACCAAGAGGACCTCAGGGCCTCCAGTTTCAAACATTTCTATTCTTTCCTTTAACTAATTTCATCAATTAGCATAAATCCCACATTAAGTTAGCTTCTTAGATTTCACCTTTCAATTCTCACCTTTCTCTTTTATAATTCTGCTTGGTTATAACACTATAAAACTGAATTTAACTCTGCCTGTGCTGAGACACTGTCTGACTTTCCTACATTTTCCGATATGTCAGTTCTATATACCTAATCCTCACAGCCAGTTTAAATCCATTTTAAGGCACTCTAGGGTAATCAAAAAGAATTATTTTAACATATTCAACTGTAATGTAATTAAGTTTCATCTGGGATCTAACTTTCAACTGTGGTGATTTGAGCTGAAGTGAGAAAAATATTCCTCATTCATTCATTCATTCATTCATGCATGCATGCATTAATTCAGGAAATATTAAGACACTTATATGTAAACATTTGGGAATGAAATATAAATCAAATAGTAAAAGACAAGAAATATATCAGAATAATAAAAATATGCCATAAAGCATATATTGAGTAACATCAGTTTGAAGTAGAAATAACAAATTCCATTACATTTGTTATTCCCCACAAAGATCAAGACACGCTTTCAACTTCCCTACTGAGAGGTACCATGCAATAAATTCTGACTTTGTTTTTGGAGAAAATTTTCAAATCGGGGGGGAAACGAGGAACTAATGCAATTGTGGTGAGATCTTGGAGGAATAAAATGTAAAACCTTAACATGTGGTTTACATGGAAATTGGTATTGCTTAATTTTTATTTTTTAGTTAATTAACCTTAAATATTTAATTACAAGTTTGAGAAAATATCAGATGACTTTTGTCACTAGGCCCACTTCTAGATTATTTTATTCTTAGCAAAGTTCTTTCTACATGATCCCAGCTAATAGACCACAAGCACAGCCTCACAAGGGCTGCTTCAGTGAGGAGGTAATGGGGTTAGCTAGTCAGCTTGGGCTGCTAGAACAAAATGCCACAGGCTGGGTGCTGACACATCAGGCATTTGTTCCCACAATCTGGAGGCTGGGCAGTCCAAGAACAAGGAGCCAGCAGGTTCGCTTTATGGCGAGGGGTCCTCCTTTTGGAGTGTAGACAGCTGCCTCCTCACTGGGTGCTCCCCTGGCCTTTCCTAGAGGTGTGCGCACGGGGAGAGAAAGGGCTCTGGCCTTTTCGACTTCTCATGGGAGCACTAAACGTACCATGGAGGCTCTATCCTCAGGCTCTGTTTCTTAGGAGCCCAACCCAATACAGTGGATGTGTGTTGTCTTTGGAGCTAAAGAGACTGAAATGCTGATCATGAGACACCAGACTAATAGAGTCTCCCTTTAATAGAATTTAAAATATAAGGAAGATGCCCTAGTTTTAAAGAAAAAATAATAATAATTAGTTTAGTAAAGGGCATTTGCTTTCAAAGAACCCATTTTGAGATTTAAAAATGATATTCAGAAAAGGAAGACCTATTTCTTATGTGGGAGGTTAACTACAAAGAAGAGGTAAAATGAATGAATGAATGAATGAAGAGAAGAAATATCTGCAGAGAGAGACTATTAAGGAAAAAAAAGTACCTACGTGGGAAAATCGTAAGGATAAACTACAGTCTGGGGATGTCAAGAGGAAAAATCCATAGAAGTGATTCACAAGAATCCATCTCCAAAGGAAATGGATTTTCACACAGGAACAACACAATACATTTTAAAGAGAAGCCAGAAAGGATATAACCTGAGAAACGGTGAATGCTTTGGGCAAGGAAGAGGATGTTGAGGTCAAGTGACAAGTCAGTCAGTGGCTTCCCGGTGTTGCTGGGGAAAGAAACGAAGGCTGCAAGTGACTGCAAGCATTTTAAAGATGGAAGGCAACCATAATCATTGTTTTTGCCAAGAACTTACTAGATTTCATGGTTCAGAAAACTCTGCTGTGTCTCTCTAGCACTCTCAGGGCACAAGAACTTGAAGTTAAGCAGCAAATGGACTGTTTATAGCAGTATTGGAAGGTTCATACTGATTTATTCTTTGGCGCTTTACAGAGAACATTTCAGAAAGTCTTTTAGTCCTAAAAGTTTGTCTTTCTGATTTATTTGTAGCATCTTGATTCTCACTGTCTGTTCCTAATGTTCTCTTGTCTTTGAACAGAATCAAAAGGAGACACCTTCAAATCTTGCTGTTTGTGTCATTTTCTATATCCTTCATGCAACAAAATTCAAATCCTCTAATTTTTCTTCAAATTCCCTATAATACTGTGTAATTTAAGACTGGGCAAAATAGGTTCATTTTAACGTAGCCTATAGCATGAATGGGAAGCATTAAAATATTGTCCCTTTAAAGAGTTAGCCCATCTTTTCAGGAGCATAGTTTCAGAAAGATCAAAGCAGTCAAGTAGTGTGTTAAATTCTACCAGTAACACAAAGGCTATCTCAGATGAACACATGAAAAATATCCAAAACATTTGTACATGGTACAAAAGTAAATTAAATTGCTTTAAAATCTTATTTTTTAATGCACACTATCCTTTGTCTCTTTCCTAATATTAATAGCTTTACAGTTTCTGAGTCTTAGGAATACCATACTGTTAGTCTTATTATTGCCTTTAAGTAAATGTTAAACACATTTCAAATTCTCCAAAACATTCAGCAAAACCAGTTTTTTTGTTCTAAGAGCAATAGTATTACTATAGATAAAATCGCATTCTGTTTTTTTGAGAATTAATCTTAATAATCAGAGTGCATTGGAGTGGTAGGTCCCATAACAGAACCTTACCTAGACTAAGGTTTCATTCAACATTTCC
This sequence comes from Myotis daubentonii, assembly GCF_963259705.1. NCBI lineage: Eukaryota > Metazoa > Chordata > Mammalia > Chiroptera > Vespertilionidae > Myotis > Myotis daubentonii. The sequence goes on along the minus strand of NC_081846.1, from coordinate 16,496,594 downwards.
ACCGAGGAGAGGTGATAGAGAAAAAAGTGCAACATGAGTCTGAAGACATGGATGTGTTCATCTTTCTGATACTTATTGATAAGAAAACAAAGTTCTCTTTCTCTCTACAAACAGAAGGGTTGTTAGTTTTATCCCCCGGGATCAATACTAATCATGCTATACTGCCAATTCCATGCCCTTGGTAACAAGCACAAGATAGTGAATTCAATTTCATTTTTGTGAGAGAGCTGCAAGTCAATATGTTTGGAAGACAAATTTTAAAAAAATCTAATTTTCAGGCAGGGCTATAACGGAAACACATTTATAATGCATCACTTTAGATATTTATACAAGACATTGCATGGGTCTAGTTAATGTTAAGTTGTTGTACTCATCATTGTCAAAGCTAACTTATCTCTTACTTTTGAGAGTTATCACTCTATTTGGCAGAGTATTTCAAAACATGTTTCTGCTGCCTTCATATGTGTGGGAGACTGAGTTTTAGAGAGTGAAAGGGCTGTAAGATCTCTGAGTAGAAACAGTGAGGTCACATGTAGTTTGGGAAATGCAGCAGAGAGAATAAAGGGGGGAGGTGGAGCAGGAAGGGAATGAAATGCAACTCAGCAGGACAAACCCATGGAGGAGAGCAGAGGGTGAAAGCCAAAATGATTTCACACAAAAAGCAAAGGTCTGTTCCCAATACACACTTGCAGTATCAACGGATGCAGTGTATATTGCGTTCCTTCCCACATAGAATGTAGGAAGACACACTTATTAAACTGCATGAGCTTTTAGGAGAATTTAAGTTGTACAACCTCATCCAGCAAACAACGTACACTGCATTTATGATTTGATGCAGAATTAATTTCCATTCTAGATGCTCAATTGGTGCATTTAAAACTTTTTTGTCATTCCTATTACATAAAAGCTGTACTTTAACTTATCACGTTGACCAAATGAATCTCTCTTTTTCAAGACCATAAATAAAACCAAGCATAAATCATCTCCTGGCTCCATGGTCCTCAGAGGAAGCAATAAATCAAAAATCTTTCTAGTTTTTCTTCTAGTCTTTAATGGCCAACACCTCCCTTAGTTCCAATGGCCTCTGGTAGTACCACTTAGTCACTGAAAAGTTTGTGTCTTTACTTTGTTTCATTAGATTTAACTGGCTTCAGCTCTCTCCTGTCTAGGTATATCCTCTGTGAGACCTTATAAAATTCTTCAAATTGACTGGTTTATTTTGAATTCAAAAACTCTAGTGAATAGTTGGGAAAAATAGAATACATTTTAATATTCCCTGGAGTGTTTAAGACACTGAGTCTGGATTTTCTTTAGGACAAGATCATTTGCAAGGTATATGAGTATAGGGAGATGAGGAAGGGGGTCAGCCTATCTCCAGTGAGTGCTCATTCAGAACAGATCGCAACAGTGGTCTCCTGCCTGATGTTGCTTCAGCGCATCTATACCACCTTTAATGTTCACCTTAAGGTGAGTTCCTACAATGTATCTGAAGCTAGTGGTATGAAGAACATTGGTTTGTGAAGAGACATATTTCTTAGTCTTCTTTAAAGATTGGCATCATTTGTGAATACTTGAAAAGTATGCCAATGGGATTTGTTTTACAAAATGGCATGTTGTTTTGTGTGTATTAAAAATTGTATCCCAGAAATTTAAAGAAAGACAAAATGATCTTTAATACATATTGCATAAAAATAAAGAATAGCCACAATACAATTTAGCAAATCAATTTTCTGAAATGTTGACCCTACCGTTTCTCAAAACAACCTCAAAAATTCAGGTGATCAGATCTCTTCCATCTCAATGATGATCTAAGTGGAATTCACATTCTACTCAAATGCCTATCCCACATGTGCACATCATCACATCAAATTGAAAGGAAAGGTAAATTATGTTCATTTTCCTCCATTCACAAGAAAGTAGATGTATGTATTTTATGAAGATTACCAACAATCAGAAATAAAATAAAAAAGGCTTCTGATTTAAGGAGAAAATAAACTTAATCAGAGAACCTGTTTCATACACAGTCTAGTTAATTTAAGTTTTACTAAATTAAATGAGATTTCAGTAGCTGCTTATTGGATATCAGAACTACTGAAGACAGGTACTTGTAAAAGCCAAGCAAAACTTATAGAAATTATACTTGTTGATAGTAGTATAACATCTTTTTTAGGTAATAAAGCTTTTTTCTGTCTTATGAACCTATACAAAGCTCACAAAAATAGACAAACTATCCGTGTAAAGATCACCAATGACCAATAAACATGCCTTAACAAACGGAATGGTATCTTCTCATATATTTCTCTGTTTTTGAATGACATTGCTGACGATCTTCTTCCAACAACTGGATTCTACAACAACACATTAACCTAAAACTTCCTAGGTAACTGAGGCTGGCATATTTTTTTTTAGGTTTAATATTCTGTTTCATCCATGTAGGGCCTAATTTCCTCATTGACCTTACCATCTTAGTTCAAGACTTAATTGTTTATTCCTGGATTACCCATATGTCTTTTGTTTATTCTTTATTTTTATTCTTTCTCCAACTCCAATTCACCCTGTACTGGGTTTGCACTGTGACTTTCTCTGGCCAAATGAATGTTGGCAGAAGTGATGGTGTACTAGTTCTCAGGCCTTAGATGTCACGTTTCTCAGCTGGCCCCTTGAAGAGCTCTGTCCTCCACTATAAAAAGAATTACTCCAAGTAATGGATGCCCTTCAAGGCTGCATCCAGAATAAGAAACACAGAATACTCCTGAACATAACCTATAGCTGAAAGAAAATTTCCCCAGATGACCTACAGATCCATGAATGAGAAATATATGCTTATTGTAAGACATTCAGATTTTGTATTGTCTCTTGTTCCTTTTTACTGAATTTATTGGGGTGGCATTAGTTAACAAAAGTATACAGGTTTCAGGTGCACAATTTCACAACACATGATCTGTATTCTGTATTGTGTGTTCACCATCCAAGTCAAATCTCCTTTCATTACCATTTACCCCTCTTTACTTTCCCTACAGCAATGCCTACACTGTTGCCTATATCCATGAGGTTTTTTTATCTTTCTTTTTCTCAATCCCTCCAGCCAAATTGCATTTTTGCAATAAATATCTGCCTAATATAGTGCTATTACCATTGTACAAGGGAAACAAGCAAAACCCACATAAGTCAGGTAGGCAAGGGAAGCCTGGAAATTCTGACTTGGGTCTCTTACTCAAATTCCTGTGGTCATTCCAATATGGCCTCACAAATATTTCTTATTAAGCTTTCCATGTCCTTTGGACTATATGTTTTACTTGTCTGTTGAAATTTTAAGCTAAAATTTGCCATCATATACTTTTTCCCACTTTCATTTACAAAATATTTATTAATTTATTAGCATGTTCTGTACACAATGATGGGGCTACTTTTATAAAATTTCATCCTATGTTAATTAAATATGTCTCAGGCTCCTACACAGTTTCTATGAACAGAATCATATCTGAAAAAGCACCATTCATAGCAGAAATTACTTTACAAGCATTCCCATGGCTCCCAATTTTACTAAATTCCGTGCAATAGCCTGTAAACGCTCATGTGATCTAGCCCTCGGTCATCTCTTGGATCATATCTTCTGCTCTTTTTCCTCTTTGCTCCTGCCACACTAGTGTTTGTGCAACTCTCTTTACCCATGTTTAATATTTACCTTCTTACTGTCTGTGCAACTTACTTAGATCTTTTTCCAGGTTCACTATTACTCTAAATTCTCTATCCAGCTATATTCAACTTGTTCATTATTTTAATATATTTATCATTTCTAGAAATTTTGTTTTATTTTTTATATGTGTATTTGTTTTGTTGTACATTTTTTTCTTGTTCCTTCTTTACACATTTTATATTCTCTTTTATTTCTTTGGTAAAATAAGCAAGTGTTATTAGATCTCCCATTGCAGGGTAGAGCTTTCCCACTCTGCTATTTTACTCAGTACTTAATATTAGCGTAGCAGTGTCTCTGATTCAGCATTTCAGTAGCTCCAGAAATTTCTCTCCTGTTCCCTCTGTATATTCATTCAAATCTGGGCTCCATGTATTGGCAGATGCCCTCAAGGAAATGGCAGCCTCACAGCTTGTTTATTATCCTGGATCTGACTTGATTTACAAAGAGAATTTTAGCACACATTTATTCATAATTTTAGATGCTCGATATGGAAATCATCTCCCTACATATTTTGTTCAATTGTTTCCATAAATAGATATTGTCTCCTGCATGTCCTCTATGGCTCTTGGTTTCATGTTTTATGCCTCTGAACCTACTGTTCCAGCCTCTGCCTGTAGACCCTTGGCTTTGGCCTCTGCACCCAAAGCTCTGCCTCAGAGTCTTTTCTCTCTTTTCTTGAAAGATAACAAATGTTTTTAGCTGAGCAGCTCTATCAGCCTGTTTCCTGCCTGTAGGAATTCTGGGAACCTTACAACCTCCTTTCATTTCATCCAGACTCTGTCCCTTTAGGTCCAAGTTGGCAGTGTTTCTGCTGATATAGCATTCCCAAAAACCTTGCCAGTCTCCCATGTACGTCATGGAAATCCACTGCTAGACAAAAAGGTCTCTACAGATCTTTTCTGGAAAACCCCAGCTCTATTCCTGGCTCTGCTCAGATGGATAATTAGATCTATTAGTCACATACCTCATCTCTTTATCAGAAGTTTGTCCAGCTACAATGTTCCTTCTCTCTCTAGGGCACACTTTTTCAACAGTGAATTTCCTAACATGAGCATCCTTTGCTCTCTGGATAGGCTAAGAATATCCCAAATCATTAGATGATGGTTCTTTTTTGCTTAACAATTTTTTTCTTTCCTCTCTCTTCTTATGAAAATAAGTTGAGAGAAAATAAACAAACAACAAAAACACCGAAAACCAGGCTGGAAAGCTCTTCAGTGAAATATCCAAGTTTATTACTTACAAGCTATGCTTTGCATCTAATAGTATAGTACAATATAGCCAGGTTTTCTGACACTGTATATCACAAGGGCTGCCTTACTTCCGGTTTGCAATCATCTGTTCCTCATTTCCTTCTGAGATCTCATGACAAGCATTTGAAATGTTCATATTTCTACCATCATTCTGTTCATGACTATATTCTTTTAAGATGATAGAAGCTTTCTCTTCCATGCTCTTAATTGCCTTCTGAGCCCTTACCAGAACACTCTTCATTGCCCGTATGTTTACCAACAGTCACTTAAGCCAATGTAAACCTTTTTTATCAGATGCCTCAAATACTTCCAGCATCTACCCATTACCCAATTCCAAGGCATTTTCATATTTGTAGGTATTTTTATAGCAGCATCCCATTCCATTAATATAATCCATGTTAGTTTCATAGGGATACCTAAATGAATAACCACACGGTGATGACCGAAAACAACAAAATATATTCTCTCATAGTTCTGGAGCTAAAATCTGAAATCACAGTGTTGGCAAAGCCACATTCCATCTGAAAGCTCTAGAGGAGAATCTTCCCTTGCCTCTTTTAGCTTCTGGTAGTCCTAGGTGTTGCTTGGCTTATGGCAGCTTAGCTCCAGTTTCTGTCTCCATCTTCACATGGCTTTCTCTTGGTGTCTCCATATTATCCTACTTGGTCTCCTATAAAGACACTTGTCATTTGATTTAGGATCCACCCTAATCCCAGATAATCTCATGTCAAGATCATTACCTTCATTATGTCAGCAAAGGTCCTTATTTAAAATCTGATCACATTCTGAGGTTCTTGGTAGACATTTCTTTTGGGGGATACCACTACAGATCTTTTAAAATAATACATTTCTGAAAGTATACTTGAGGTATATACAAACTCATTGTTATTGAAATTACCAAAGTCAAACCTATCTACATTTACATCTTGTTCCCTCTAGCATAACAACAGAAAGATCAAGGATTAAATCTTAATAACAACCAACACATGGAAACTCAGGTTTAAAAAATGAAGCAAAATAAAATAAAGTGAGGGGCTTTTATGATTTTTGTTTTCTTTCTACTGTTGCAATAGCATTTTTAATTACATTCCTAGGGGCACAGGTAGAAAAATATGCTAACAATATGACAAAGCACGGTGAACACAAATGATTAAGGTCTAACAGTGAGACTGCTTGGGGACAATGATTTCAACAAATCCCTTGTCACCTATTCACACTGAGATACAATATTTTTGAAAATAACAAAAAACAGAAGCAAAAAAAAAAAAACCTCAATAACAACAACAACAAAAAAAAACACTAAACAAACAAAAAACAAGGTGTTACTGCTTCAAGGCACTCAAAGAGATTTCACAGCCAGGACAACTAGAATGTTTTGGTGTCTTTTCCTTGAGATAATGAAAAGTTAAGCCGAACTCCCTTTACTCCCACTTCATTATGGGATGTAAAGTGGCTATCAATACTATGAACTCTTGAAGCTTTACCTGGCATGTGTCTATTAAATCCTTGCATTGTCAATAGACAGGGAATCCCTAATGGGAATCAACCATGTTGTAGTTGATTCTAGAGGAGCACAGAAAGTTAAGAGAGCAAACAAACTTGTCCATGAATTGTTTGTTTGTCCATTGATTGTTTTCATCCTCATTAGTAGCTCTAAACCATAGCAGTGAAGCACATGGAAAATAAATCATGACAGATGTTTCTCAGTGGTAATAACTGTCAGTTACAATGAGCAAAAGGCACATCTCTAATTTTGACCACAACAATGTGGAGGTGCGACAGTCAGAGCAGGTCCTAGGAAAATCAGGAGTCTGTCTTCTATAGCCAGTATGAGGTGCTGGCCTCCTTTCCCCATCTCATGTTTATTTTACAGAACTATCACTCTAACCCTGTCTTCTCATGTTACTTCCTAATAATCTATGGTACCAATATAATACATGTTCATATAAATATTCTTCAGTTTTGATTCCTATCATTATTCTTCCCTGCTATTGTCGATGTGAAAAACACCCAATCCTGTAGAGAATTTTTATAAGAGTTTATTTGAGCCAAACTGATGGCATATGCCAGGGAGCAAGATCGCAAATGCTCCGGATAATGACAGTTTTGCAGCTTCTTTTATGCATTTGAAATGAAGGAGGGATTTTAAGGAAGATTACATGGAGGTGGGAGAAGCAAGACAGTGATTAGATTATAGGAGAATAAACTCAAAAATATGTATCAAGGGTTATTTCAAAGGTGTGCTAACCTAAATGCACAGAAATAATAGACAGGACTTGCTTCAGGTAAAGATAAAGCTGAAGTGATATGAGTACCCACCATGACCTGCCCAGTTAAGAATTTATGATCGGATCACCTTGTGAGGTTATTTTCCACAGAACCCTTTTTTTAAAAAAAAAAATCCACACTATTATAGATTTCTCTTAGTTCTCCATGAGCTGGAGAAATCTTTTATCAACTCTCAGTGCCAATGGTGAATTTACCTTACACACAAGTACATTCTTGCTAATTTGATAATCCTATAGTCAAAGCAGAGGCTTTTCTATCCTGGAAAGGAACAGGAGGAAAAGATTACCAGAGGCACAAGAAAATTCTCAGAGAATGACAGGTATGTTCATTATCATGGTTGTGGTAATGGCTTTACTGATATAAGCATACACCCAAATTTGTCAAATTGCACACATTATGTATTCACAGTCTATTGTATATTAATTATATTGGAAAAGAATAAATTTATTAAAATACAGTAAAATTAAAATTTTAATTCCTCAGTCATTCTAGTCATATTTCAAGTGTTCAAATGTATGACTAGTATCTACTCTGTGGGACAACAGGGAACATTATCATTATCACAGAAAGTTTTATTGAACCACACTGGTTTAAGCAGGATATAAACCTGCAGATAATGTATGAGCTTAACAGGGGTCTGTCAGCCCCAAAATATGGGAAGTATCTCTGAAGAAGGAGGTGAGTGGGGCTGGGGGATGGGTGATGGTCAGAAGATTGAATTAGAGGAGAAATCTAAAAAAAAAAAAAAGAGAGAGAGAGAGAGGCAAAGAAAAAAGAACATGACATTATAAAAAGGAACTCAAACCATAGTCTCACTTTCCTTCACATGAATGCTTCAGATACGATTATATTTAGATTGAATACTGAAAAAGGTGTTTTCCAAAGTGGGTTACTAATTGTCCCATTTTCATTGGTGCAAACACTACTTTTAATTCTAGTTAGTCCACATGTCCAGCAACACTTACCTGCTTTGTCATTTTAGCTTTTTGGTAGATGTGCAATAGTGAAACTGGGATTTTATTTTGTGCTTCCCTGATTTAAAAAATCACATTAAGTCTATTTTCCTCTGTTTTCAGCCATTTGAATATGATCTTTTATGAAACGGTATTTTACCCATTTTTAAAAATGGCTTTTCTGTTATTTGTTATTGATTTGCATTCTTTGTATGTTTGCAATATGTCATTTGTTGGTTATATGTATTGCTAATATCTTCTCCCAATCTAAGGCTTCCACTCTTGATGGAGACATTTAATGAACAAAAATTTTAAATTTTAATGTTGTCTAACATATTAATTGTTCCCTTTATTAGCATTTTTTGTGTTCTACTTGAAAATCTCTTTCTTCTTCAACTATACTGGCAACCTTGCTGTTTCCAGTTAAAACTGTTACATCTAGATCCATCAGGAAGTAATTTTTGTGAACTGTGTGAAGGGGTCATTTTTTTCATATAAATATTCCGTTTACCCAGAACTGTTTAGTGAGATCATAATTTGCTCCCTGTGCATTAGTGTCACTTTGTCCTACTTTGTTATCATAAGAACTGTTTGTGAACTATTTTATTTTATGAGAATTCTTATATATATTTACAACAACATAATCCTACTTCCATTAGTTGGGACAAAAGGGATAGATAAAAGTACACATTGTGGAAATAAAACTGCGTGACTTACAAGATTTAGCAACAGACAAAATGGGGGGAAGAAAAAGTGAAACATGGTATTTCAATCCTGGGAGTTTGAGCACATGATTGTGCAATTTATGCTAAAGGGGAAATCAAGTGGAAGTTAGCATCAGAAGAAAATAATGACCTTTTCCCCCCACTATTATTAAGTACAACATTTTATTATATTATCCAGGTGGATAAGTTCCATTGTGCCTATAGATGTGGGACAGGAAAAGAAGAAGGGCCATGGTTATTAGAATGAGTTTTAAATTTATTAAAGCCCAATGAAATACAGACATAATAGAGAGAAGGGAGAGAATAGATGCAAACAGAATTTTGTGGAACTTCCATGGGGGTGAAAGAGAGGAAGAAAATCCAGCAAAGAAAACAAAGAACATAAGCTCACCTAGGAATTCTGTGTCTCAGAATTCCTGAACAACCTTTACCTTCCAATAATTATTTCAGTGGAGTGAAGAGTTTGTGAGACAGATTTCAGAGATTATCAAAGGAGTGTGTAGAAGTGGAGATTGAAAGCACCAACTCTTTTTTTTAAATAACTTTGGCTAGAGTTTGAGAAAATAATAGGCCATTTACAAGTATTTTGTTTAGCTAAGGTAAAACTGAGCATTTGTGTATGTATAAAAGAATTATTTTTTCAGCATATGGTGCTGAAACAATGGGACATCCACAAGAAACAAACAAAACACAACAAAACATATCTAAATATACTTTTTAAGAAAGTAACCCAAAATAGATCTTAGGCCTAAATGTTATGCACAAAATTATAAAACTTCTAGAAAATAACATAGGAGAAAATCTATATGGGAATATATGGGCACTCTTTACTTTCTGTTCAATTTTGCTGCGAATATAAAACTGTTCTAAAATTAAAGTCTATTTTTTTAAAAGGGGTAAGAAAACAAGACAGAGTCAGGCATATAAAAAATGCAATGGAGAAACTGAGTAATTAATGGAACAAGAGATAAAGTGTATGTATGAAAACAACTAGAGTCCGATTTGGCACATAGTAGATATGCAGCTAATTTTAGAGAAGCTTACAAAAAACTAGAGTACATCCTCATAAATTTGGCAGAATTTAGCAAAATTTGTCTTAAAGAATTATTTTAGGATTTGTATATGTATTGTCATAAACAGCAAAAGATTACCAAATCAATTAGATGGCCAATATATAGTATAAAAAATTTAAATACAAGGGATTTTTAGTATATTCTTAAGACCTTGATATATGAACTATTGTTCAATCTTTGTTCATTATTCAATTAAGAAAACAAATACATAAAACTATAACAACAATCTTCCAGACTTTCGTATATGAGAGGGGTGAGAGTTCCTGAATTCATTTAAGTTTTTTGAACTGTCCATGTTATTTTTCTCAAGTATACAAAATTATTCTATCTAGCAACCACTTTATATAAATTTGTTTTGTAATTCAGGGTCAACTTCTAACCATAAAGCAAAAATTGGCCCAGCCTGTGTGGTTCATTGGTTGAGTATTGATCCCTGCACCAGGAGATCATGGGTTTGATTCCTGATCAGAGCACATGCCTGGGACGTGGTCTCAATCCCCAGTTGGGGGTGTGCAGGAGGCAGCTGATAGGTGTTGATGTTTCTCTCTTATCTATGTTTCTTTTTTTTTTTATTGCTTAAAGTATTACAAAGGGTATTACATATGTATCCATTTTATCCCCCCGCCCTAGACAGTCCCCTAGCTTCCCCCATCACTATGTTTCTACCTCTCTCTCGCTTCCACTCTCTCTAAAATCAATAAAAACATAATTTTTTTAAGGAAAGGGAAAATTGGGAGAAAAAAAGATGGTAAAACTTCAATGCTTCTTGTCTGTGCAGAGGTAGAAGAAGGCAGCCAAATAATGTTTCTCTTTCTTCTTTTCTTCCATTTATCCCAGCTTTATTGAAATGTTATCAACATATAACATATGTAAGATAAAGTGCACAACATGAGGCTTTGATACACAAATATTTTGTGAAATGAATACCACAATATGTTATTTCTTTTCCATTTTTAAATAACAGCAATGGATTGTGACATAGAGTTGCTGAGAGGAAAGAAGCTAATTTTTCTGATTCACTGCCTTTTCTATAATCCTACTCACTGATAAATATCTGAACAGCATGAACCAGGACACTGTTTTATCAGCTAATGCTTTCTCCTGAATCCAATCCTGCCTGGGCTCCAATACCAGACAAGATTAATTCCTGCTGGTGCCTTGTTTTAGCCAGGAATCACTGCCAACTACTTCAAAAAGGTACTATCCTTGCCTGTTTTGGACTGGATTGCCCCACACTTTGACACTCCTGAAAGGATCTCTGTTCCAGAGAGTGACAAATACCCATAAGACTCAATACTCTTGTTAATTGACATTTTGGAATAACGGAATTAAAAAAAACAAAAAAAACCTGAGCTGTAGCAAAAACATATTCTTTGCCATTAATAAATCTCAAACTCAAGCAATTTTTAAGTTTTCAAAATGTATTCCCCAAATGTTGACATTTTAAATAAATCAAAGTAAAGTTTGTACATGAGAGAAAAAGATAATGAAATCAATGAGAGCATAGAAAAATTTAAATGAATTCTCAATGTTTTCTTTGGGTCATTAATATAATAACAGCCCATGTTTACTAAGTACTTACTGCATTTTTGCACTGTGTTAATTACTTTACATGTAATATTTTACTTAATATTCAAGCAATAACCCATTGATGAAGTTATTATTCTCATTTTTCTTACAAGAAAGCTGAGGCTTAGGGAGTTTAAACCATTGCCCAGGGCTGCACAGTAAGTCGGTGCCAGAGCTGGGAGGCCAGTTCAGGCTGTCTGTGCCCAAAGGCATGACTATTAACCACTAGACGGTGCTGCCTCTTGAGAAAATATCTATCCCAAGTACATCAAGCATCAAAGCACAAATACAAAAACAGATGGACACAAGAACACACACAAGACTATAAATAATTGCAATTAAAATGGTCTCCACCAATAAACAGCTTGTAGTGTTCCCTATCACATACAGACTAATCCTCACTCAGCATTCAAAGTAAATTGTGTATCATTAATTTAGAAAACAGCATTATAAAGAGTATTCTAAAAATATTGATTTTTATATTACTTATGCCCTATTCACTACCCACTATCTGATTTCTTCTTTATACAATTGCTACTAAATTTTCTAAACTATTACTTAATTTGTTCACCTAAAAATTTAATATTGCATCAGAGTCCACCAAACTTTGCACATAATTTAAATAGAAATTTCCTTTGAGCATCATCCCACATTTTTCTGCATCAAATTTAACTGTCTTGTTTCCCACAATTTTTGCTGTATTGTTTCTCATTTTTAAGTACTTCTTTATGTATGTATGTGTGTGTGTGTGTGTCTTTGTGTGATTTATTTAGAAATTCTATTTTTAATACAAACAATAGCAATGAGAACTTCTTTAACTTTGTTCTATTCTGAAAATATGTAAAATGATCTATTTTACTACAACCCTGTTAGATGTAAGAGAAACATTACCTTTGTATCTAACAGGATTTCTGTTAGACTGCATCTAACAGTGTTCTGACTAAGGCATTTATGTATCTCAAGGAACAGAAAGTCTATTGGATCAGTCAGTCAATGATGCTCAACAGTGCCCGGTTCCTTCTATCTTCCTGGTCTGGCATCCCTAGGACCAGATTCTGCATCTCAAAGTACTGTATTTGTTCCAAGCTGAAGAAATAGCACTAACTCCCTCCATCTCATTCACCAAAATTAAGTAATAAAGTCATGGCAAACCCAGGTGCAATAGAAACTGAAATATATAGTTTATATTTTGTTTTACTTAGTTCACCAACCTTCAAGTAGAGAAAAGCAAGCAAGAAGAGGGAAGAAATAGATGTCGAATGAACAAATCTACATTATTTGCTTGTTTTTAATAGCACTACAATTGCATATATCTCGGCTGGTTATGAAAACCTAATTGTTCAAGTTTTTCTGAAAGTAGCTATTGTGTTTGGAATGCTAGTTTCTCTCTAGATTCTTCATAAAGGGATTTAAAATGTAAACATCAATAACAAATAAGTTATTCTTGGTGTTATTTTGTACTCTGATGGTTAATTTAATGAATGTCATTTGTTTCATCACTCACCTGATTTCACATCTTAATTATATGCATGTATTTATCTCTATATTACCTATTATTATATTTATGCACTCTTTTGATATACTTTAAAGTCATCCTTAAGTCTTTCAAAGATTCAGTCTGGGCTGCATATTTTTTCCAAACAAATATTTTTTGAAATATTTGAAATGTTGTTAACTCATGTGTGAGCCTTTTATCAGAACTAAAATTATACAGCCCATGTTTATTTTGTATATAACATATCCCTAAAACCTTACACAGTAACTGTGATATAATGAATTATAACCATATTTTAATTTAAACATTGAAGTAGAGCATTCAATGTCTTTCATGAGCTCTTCCTTATTATTTCTCTCACATTTGTATGCTAGCGTTGATGATGGGCCATAAACGAAAGAAGAGGCCTGAGGACTGAGTCTTAGGAAACTCCTATTTTAGTAGACTGGAAAATAAGGAAACGTAAAAGAAGTATGAGATAATGACCAGAAGAAGCCCAAAGAAGTCAGCTGTCTGGAAGTCAAGTGAAGAAAGTGTTTCAAAAGGAAGAATGATCAAACTGCCTCAAATGCAACTGACAGATCAAATTCGATGATGAGAATAAACTGACCAATGGGTTTAGCATCACAGACATCATTGTTGACTTTGATAAGAGCATTTCCAGTAAAGTAGTTGGGATGAAAGCCTGTATACAACTTAGGATGAAAGGAAGATAATTAGAGTGTGTTTAGCCATTAAATAAGAAAGGAAGTCTTACCCTTTGTGACAGCATGGATCAACCTGGAGAGTTTTGTGCCAAGTGAAATAAACCAGTCAGAGAAAGAGAAATGCCACATGATTTCACTCATATGTGGAATCTAATGAACAAAATAAATTAACAACAAAAATAGAGACAGACTCATACATAGAGAGTAGGCTGACAGCTGTCGGGATGTTGGGGTGTTGAGGGGTTGGGTTAGGGGGGTGGTGGGACTGAGCAAAAAAGAAAACAAAGAAAAAATTAATGGATGCATACAACAGTGTGGTGATTGCTGAGAGGAGGCAAGTGGGGGGAGGTAAAGGAGGGGAGAGGGGGATAAATGGTGTGGTGACTAAAGGACACTTGAATTAGGGTGGTGAACACCCAATACAGTGTACAGCTGATGTGCTGCAGAATAGTGCACCTGAAACCTATATAATTTTGTTAACCAGTGTCACCCCAATAATTTATTTTTAAAGAGAGAGGATTAGAGTGTGTAAATATTGAAAGCTCAATAAATTTTGCTGTAACAAGGAACTGGGATGGTACCTAAAGAGAAATGTAACCTCAGGTAGGGTAAAAAACTTTTTTACTCAGGACAGAGATGATAGTTGGTCACCCTAAGAGAGGTATTGTTTTTGTTTTACGAGATCCAATACATCATAGATTATTTATACTTTGCTGGGAAAGAGGCAGTGTGGGGGGGATTGTTGTTGCTGGAGAGAGAACTCTGAGAAGTGGGAAGAAGATGAAATTTGATACACAATGAACATCAGGGACAGTTAAACTAGGAAGGGGATATAATGAGGAGTGCAGATGCAGTCATGTTGGTACAAATGTAAAAACTCCCTTCGGATAGCATTCATATTCACAGTGGCCTGGAAAGCAAACATCAGAGCATAGTCAGGGAAGGGGAAGGCTGTCGGAGGTTGAGAAGAAAGGAGAAAAATAAAATAGCACTTTAGGAGAATTGGAGAGTAAATGGAAAACGTAAATGTAGTATGACTGTGGCTCAGCATTAAGCGCTTGATAGAGGTTATGATTTTAAAGTGAGCTACTTTATTTTGCTCATTTGTCTCTTGTCCATCTTCTCCATTGAAATGTAGATGCTATTATGGAAGAGATTTTTATGGGGCTGTTTTTATCTTTATAACCTTATTGCCTAAAGCAGCGTGTGGCAAAGTAGAAACTCAGTGAATATCTTGATATGTATTCTGTGTAATATAAGCAATATTTCATTTTATAATTTTAACTTAAAATAAGAATTACTCATATATAATCTTCCCACAGGTGTGCTCATTAAAAAGTATAAAATTTAAAGAATCAAACTGATTATTTAAAATCCATACATACCACTTTATCTCACATATGTGCCCTGAGTTGATACTGTGAATTTTTTGTTTTTGTTGCTTTAAGTCCAATTATCCTGGAAAAAAATCTGTAATGTCTTTCCAAGTTCATGTAAAGTTCATTTTAGTACATTTATCAACTACTAAATGATTATTCTGTTCACATATTGTCACATGTAATTAGTTTGATTGGAAGAGAAACATTTTTTTGAGATGGAGCAATGCTGTAGTAGTTTTCAACCTTTGTTTCAATTACAATTGCCAAAGATTCTTTAAAGAGATATGAATTCCAAGACCTCACTTCATACCAATTAAAAAAAGCTTTCTAGGGCTTCAGATATCTGTGTTTTAAAATAATTTTTAAACTTTATTATTTTATATTACCTTTGCTCTGGTAAATATAGAACAGAAACTGTGATCAAGCCTGCAGCTGGTCACAATGCTATTTTACCTAAAGCGCTACCACTGGTGAGGTTCATATTCTCTATAGTCTCAAAAAAAAAAAACACAAAAAAACCTACAGGCATTTTAGAACCCAAACTTTTCATGTCGTGTGCCATGTTGTTTACAAGTATTTCTGAATCTTTGAAAATAGCTAAAATGCCACCCATTTAAATCTGTTTTTGAACACCATAAAATTTTGGTAGAATCACTTTCGCTTGGCAAATATCTTCTCTAATGGTAAAAAATTATGGATTTTTACCAGCTGGATTCAGATAAAAGAGAATATTCTCATCTCTTTTACATTTTAGTAATGTTATCTAATCAATCACACTTTCAAAATCTACTGATACAAATTATCCATGATGTTGATCTATAATTTTGGACTGTGTTTTGCGCTACAAGAATCTCTAATGTAAAGTACCTGAACCACATTCAAAGTAAAACATGAAATTACCAATATAGTATCAAAATAATATTTTGGTTATCAAAATGACAATATGTGATTATGCATTTCTAAAAATGAATACCTCTATATAATGAAAATGACTATCAAGATTATTCAGCAGTAGGCCAATGTAATTATCTATTTATATATTTCATATATGTATATCTCTCTCTCTCTCTATATATATATATATATATATACATATATATATATCTTATCTAATAAAATAGTAATATGCAAATTAACCATCATTCCATCATTCTATCACAAAGATGGCAGTGGCCACAGAGCTGGAGCAAGCAGGAGGCTTGGGTTGCCCCTGGTGATGGAGGAAGCCAAGCTTCCTGCATGCCCTGGCCGGAACTGGGCTCCACTCAAGGCTACAACGTTTCAATTATAGAAGATAAATAAATGCCAGATACCTGCTGAAACAAAAAAAGAAAAAAAGGAGAATCTGGGAGCTTGGGTCATGGGGGGCATGGCCAGCCTGAAAATGGCCATCAGCCCTTCACCCAGGCTGGCCACACTACCGTGGGGTGAGGGTCCCCACTGAGGGGCTTGACCAGCCTGGAAACAGCCCTCAGCCCCTCACCCAGGCTGGCCAGCCACCCTAGCGGGACCCCCACCCTGATCCAGGACACCCTTCAGGGCAAACCAGCCAGCCCCTACCTGTGCACCAGGCCTCTATCCCATATAATAAAAGGGTATTATGCAAATTTACCCTAACAGCAGAAAGACTGGGAATGACTGGTCACTATGACACACACTGACCACCAAGGGGGAAGACGCTCAATGCAGGAGCTGCTCCCTGGTGGTCAGTGTGCTCCCACAGGGAAAGCTCTGCTCAGCCACAAGCCAAGCTGATGGCTGCCCACCTCTCCCGCCTCCTCAGCAGTGCTAAGGATGTCCAACTGCAGCTTAGGCCTGCTCCCCGCTGGCAAGTTGACATCCCCTGAGGGCTCCCGGGCTGCCAGAGAGATGTCTGATTTCCAGCTTAGGCCCAATCCCCCAGGGAGCAGGCCTAAGCCAGAGGTGGTCATCCCCCAAAGGGTCCCAGACTGTGAGAGGGCACAGGCTGGGCTGAGGGACCCTCCTGAGTGCAAAAATTTTTGTGCACCAGGCCTCTAGTATATATATATTAAATATATATATATTAAAAGGGTAACACGCTAATTAGATTGGACGTCATTCCAGATGTTCTTTTGGATGAAGCTGGGGCCAGAGGAAAGCCAGCAAGCCAGCCTGGGTCCCGTGTGCCTGCTGGCAGCCGGAGCGAAGCCCGGGTCCTGGGTGCTGGCAAGAGGCCAGAGGGAAGCCAGTGCTGGCAGCCAGGGGAAGGAAGGCTTACTCTTGCATGAATTTTGTGCATCGGGCCTCTAGTATATATATAATCAGTGGCTGCAAACATTTTGTCCTTCTTTGCAAATATCTCTCTTATGTTAGAATATACTTAGAGAACTTAAATCCTCACTGTTATTTTTAATGACCAGGAAAATTATAAATTATAAATTATAAATCTCCTTTAGGAAAAAAAACCTATTACACAGAGTAAAGATTAAAGTTACACAGCATCTCCTTTGATATATGTAGGTGTGTTGTTGTTTTTTCTGACACTATAAAGATCTTAGTTCTATAAATTGGCACTTCATAAATATATTTTAGAAATTAAAGTCATGGTATAACTTGTAGTTTCAAAATAGCTCTATTTTAAAATTATTTCTATGATTGTGCTCAGAAGGAAATCATTCTCCACATTATTCTAAAGAGGAATATTTTGTTGACATTGGGGTAAATTGAGCATCACTTTACTATCAGAACTTTGGTAGCCCAGAGAGACACTGAGTGAAATAACTTATAGAAAATCTGAGGAATTAGCTGACTTCGTGGTTTTAAAAAATAGATAGTTGCTTCAGATGATCAAACAGAGCATTTTCTAGTCTTTCACTTGGACTTACAACTGGAAGCTCTCATGTGTCATTCTGGATGGGCTCTCCTGTGGACGGTGTGGTTTTACACTCTAACCCCCTGTGCCCACAGCACACAAAATATGAAACTTCAAAGAAGAACAGTGGGGGCCAAGATGCGGAGATTGCTGGATGCTCGTGCTGAAGCATATGCTGAGGTGTTTGAACACTAGCTCTGAAAATGCTCAGATCTTAGTATCTGATCCCTTGTACTTAAAAGCAGATCTTCACGAAGGGAAGGTCAAGGTGCTAGCATTTTGAAATTTGTTTCTCTCAGAGGTGGCAGCAGGCACTTGAAGGCTGAACACTTGCTCTCCCACTTAGTAGTTCAGAAATACCTCCCAAAGTAGTGGAAAGTTTGAATTCACCCACCAGTCTGGTCCCTCTGGTTTGCCTCCTGGCTCGCCTCCTGGCTCTAGATGTTCTAGTCCCCACACGTCAGTCAGTCATCTTTTTAATGGATCATCTCAGGAGCATCTCCAAACATACTGATTCCTTCCCATGTCAAACAGGGAAAAGCCACAACTTTCTAGAGACTACGTGGCCCTCAGCTGCCTCTCTAAATCGTATTTCCTAGTTTTCCTCTCATTCTCAGCCACATTTCAAAAACAAATTCACAAAGCAACTCATATGGCATTTGCCCTGCGGTTCCCTCTTCTTCGAGTGTTCATGTCCCAGATACCTTTGCGGTTTCTCCCCAATTCCATCCTGATCTCTGCTCATACATCTCCTTACCAGAAGGAATGTCCCTGCCCACAAATATAAAATACCATTCTCTCCACCACTGCCTATACCTTTCGCTGCTTTATTCTTTATAGCATTTATCACCTAACCAAAAAAAAAAATATGCATTTATTTGTTAGTGTCCTTTTTTGTCTCATATGAATTGGAAGTGCCTTGAAGGCACTAACTTTATCTGTCTTGTTCAATGATATTTCTACCTCTGGCATCTACAATAGTGACTGCTACATAATTGGCAGTCAATAGGTAGTTGATGAATAATAGAAATGCATAGAAAGAAGGGAGGGAGAGAGAAAAGTCTAATAGAGCAATTCAAAATTTTTAGAACCATTATTAAACGTACAGCCTCATTGGCCATAGCTAATACCACAATCATTATGAAAATTCCCTCCAGTAGCAAATATGATCCACCAGAGCCTGTTCCGGTATGAATTTCACTTGCCAAAGGCATTATCTCCATTCAGGAAATAGGATATTGTATTGAAGGATGATCAGGGAGTCCTATCCCATGTGAGCTTAGAAACAGCCATGTTACAACTTCAGCACACTCTTCATCTCTTTCTGAGTCACTGGATATGTTTGATGCTAAGTGTAACACAATACAACTCGGCTTTATGGAATTTTCTAGAATCATGGAACTCTGCTCATCTGCAACAATAACTATTAGAAACCCATTCATCAGCAGACAGGAAAATGTTTGGTGGTGAAATTGTTCACAGTTTCTTTCAAAGAACCTAGCAGCATGAATAGATCCTGTTTTTTTGTTTGTTTGTTTGTTTACTTCAGCAAACATTCAGGAAAACAGGAATGGAATTCCTCACTCTGGACCCTGAGCTTTAGGCTCTGGAAGACTCAGGCTTGTATCTCAGTCCTGGCAATCTTCATAACATCAGGTTACAATCTGGGAAGAGCAAAACCCTTTGGTGTATAAAATAAATGCAATATCTACCTTGCAGTAGGTCAAATTAGTGATGTGCACATAAATGATGCACATGTGTCTGGCAGGGTGCAAACTACTCCAATAATACCATAATATTACTTAATTTTTTCTTGTTATTTAACATCACATTTTAAAGTATTGCATATTGCCAAAGGGATTAAAAAATAGATGGTATAGAGTTCAGCAAACCTAGATTTTCTATTAGGTCCTGAGGTCAGCAATGGTGATGTGCTTTCTCTCTACTGATGTTTTATGCACCTGAGATTCATGGAGAACCCTGGTCTATTAATATGATCCATGATGAGAACATGAGTTGTGAAATGAACTGGTCATAACACACAGTTATTCTGTGGTAGAGCTCCTTCTAAAACATATTTTTATTCATTTGTAAAGGTCTGTGATGCAATTTATTATCTTTATTGCCCAAGAAAGTTGGTATTAGGAAATAATCCACTTTTCCTCACTCTATCCTCTTCTCTTCTTCAAAAGTCATTGGGACAGAAGGAAGGTATAAACCCCTGGCAGCCTGTGGTTCATTTTTGAGGTGACCTGGCTTCTTTTTGCATTTTTCTATTTGAAGCCCTGGCAAAAAGGTTGAAATTATTTCCATGTTCACAAATATGCCTGGGGTGACATGGAGCCCTGAGGACTCGGGCTGCTGTTGTCTCAGAAGTCAACTGAGAAGTTTATTGTTTAGGCTCATTGCACTATAAAATCATACCTTTTATATGTTAGAACAAGTGTTGTTAAATAATGATGATCAGTAAAATGGGCATCCATTACTTCTACTTGATATTTTCTAGGCAACCATTTTTTTTTTTTCTGATTAAAATAGTCTTCTGCCTCATCAAGGAAAAATAGGATTGGGTATTAGAGAAAACAATTTGCAAACCTGCCTGTAATTTTATTGTTAATAAATCCTAGCGTAGAACTAAAATATGGGAGCTTCTGGTGCCCTAACTGCCACTCATCTTAACCTCAATCCATTTACTACCTTATCTTTACTCATATATTTCACCCAATAAAAGAAGCTATGAGCTGCAAGATCTTTAACTATGATAGCTTACTACCACTAATGCTCATCTATATATATAAAACCCTAATATGCAAATAGACTGAACAGCGGAACAACCGAACATCTGGTCACTATGACATGCGCTGACCACTAGCGGGCATACACAGAACATGGCAGGCATCAGTTGTGGCAAGATGGCGGAGCAGGTGAGCGGAGCACCAGATCAAGGCAGGGTGCCAGTCACTGTCACTGGGGCAAGCCTCTGCTGGTTAATGAAAATTATTTGTTCCTGTAAGAGCAGGGCTGGCACCATCAGCACCTGGGAGCAGAGGCGGGAATGGGGCTGCCAACAGATAGAGGACTGGGGGCCACCACGAGAGGGACCAGGTGGGGATGCGGAAGATGAGCCAAAACCCGCCCCTGTGCCCACCGCAGCCTCGTAGCCCACAGTTCCTTTCAAGATGCACAAATTCCTGCACTGGGCCCCTAGTATTCATATAAAACTTATGGTGTTAAAAATATATGCAAAACTCAATTTAAATGTATTTATGTATTACACACACACACACACACACACACACACAAATATTACATTAAATTCAATAAAATACTAGTAAATTTTATTATTATAAACTATAAAATAGTATGCTAATAGAGAAGGGGCATCATGTTTAGAAGAACTCCAGAGAGAAATATATATACAAAGCTGGCACCAGCTCCTATATTCAAATGTGTATATTACTTTACCTTGTACTTTCTCTGATAATTCAAGAGGTTCTGTTTACACATTCTTCAAAGCAAAGTTCAGACAGACATCTGTTTCCATTGCTCAAGGAAAGCCCCCTTAAAAGACAAATTATACAGAGTACATGGCTTGGCAGCTTGGAAAATGTAGTTCTTGCAAAGATCTATCAGTTGCACATGCCAGACCTATAGAACACAACATTCTCCATCCGGAGTCATCTGGAGCGTAAGGAGAAAAAAACTGGTACCTGGATTTGTTTCCTCTGGATGACTCAGGATAGAACATTTTTTTATTTGCTCATTTTTTTTTCTTACTCAAAATTAACTTTTTTATTATCTGATATAAATTAAACTTTGCTAAGATAAGAAATCACTAAGGTGCTTCAATAGTTATATTCTCCATATTTTTTAATCCTCACCCAAGGATATTTTTCTATTGATTTTTAGAGAGAGTGGAAGAGAGAGGAAAAGACAGAGAGAAACAAATCGACTACTTGCCTCCTGCACGACCCCGACCAGGGCTGGGCTAGGGAGGAGCCTATAACTTCGGTACATGCCCTTGACCAGAATTGAACCCAGGATCCTTCGGCCCACAGGCTGATGCTCTATCCACTGAGCCAAACCGGCTACTTCTCCATATATATATATAATACAATTTAATCTTAATTAAACCCCAAAGAATCTCTAAATGCTGAAATTTTAGATAGAATTGAAAGCCAATGAAAAACATTTTCCAGGGGTTCTTTTGCTTTAGCTGGATTTGTTGAGATGACTATCATTTGCATTTATTTTCGAGGACTTCCTTCCTTATCAGATCAATAATGAGATTATATCTAACCAGACTGGCTTACCCATTCAGGCTGCTATAACAAAATACCACAGGCTGGGTGCCTTATAAAACAAAAGAAATTTATTTCTCAAAGTTTGGGAGTTGAAAGTCTAAAATCAGGGTGTTGGCATGTTCAGGTGACAGCCCTCTTCCAGGTCTTGGGCTTCTTGTTGTGTCCTCATACGGTGGAAGGGGTGAGGGAGCTCTCTCAAGCCTCTTAGATAGAGGCATTAATCTTATTCATGTGAGCCCTGCCCTCATGGTCTAATCCAGCTTTGGGCAAACTATGGCCTGTTTGAAATGAATAAAACTATTGAAATAAAAGACCGTACCCTTTTATGTAATGATGTTTACTTTGAATTTATATTAGTTCACACAAACACTCCATCCATGCTTTTGTTCCGGCCCTCCAGTCTAGTTTAAGAACCCATTGTGGCCCTCGAGTCAAAAAGTTTGCCCAACCCTGGTCCACCTCCTAATACTATCACATTAAGCATGAAGATTTCTGCATACGAATATGGGGCCGGGGGGACATAAATATTCAGTCTATACCAAATTTCTATCCCTGAAGTATCACTGTTTCTATGCAATATAGAAATAGAGCTCCTAGATAGTACAGTGAAAAGTTAAATTAATAAATAATACTTTGAGATTCTATTCACAACAACCTCCAAACTATGAGTTACTTAGAAACATTTCTACAAACGATGTGAAAGATCTTTATTGATATAAATTATAATGGTCTATTGAAAGCTTTAGAGAAAACATAAATAAATGAAGAGACAAATTCATTCCTGGATAGAAAAACTCAGAAGTCGTTACTCTGCAGATTTATCTATAGATTCATTGTAATTCCAATCAAAATTCCAATAGAAGTTTTGTGGACTTTGACAAGCTGCTTATAAATATTTTATGAAACATCAAAGGGCCAAGCAGACACAAAGCTCTTTGAAGAAGAGAAGCATTGTGGAGGGGCTGGTGAAAATAGCTAACAAATTTATTTATACAGCAGCAATAATTAAAACAGTGTCCTATTTGTGCAGAACTGGACAACTGTGCATGTGAAGAGAGCTGAATATATATAACATTCCACCAATATATTTCAGGTCTATTAAAGACTTAAGTGTGAAAAACAAAAACTTAACACTTTAGATAGACCTTTAGAAGAATATAGGAGGAAATGATTTCTGAAGCAAAATATAAAAAGCACAACACAAACAAACAAAACACTACTTTACTAAAATACACCACAAATAGGATAAAAAGATAATTCACAGACTGAGAGAAAATATCTATAGCATGTGTAACCAAAAAAGCTTTTGCATCAACCACAACAATAAGAAAGATTAGTAGCTGATAGAAAATGGGCAAAAATATTAGTAAATATTTTATGGAATAAACTCAAATGTCTAATAAACATAACAAGATGCTCAAAACTAATAAAATAAATACAAACTAGAACCATGAGAAATTTCACCTACACAAGACAGACAGAAATAAAAATGTTTGAGAATTTCAAACATTGCAGAGAAGTGGAGCAATAACACTTCTCACACATGACCACAAAATATAAATTGGAACCATCAATTAGTCAACTTGGCATCATCAGACAAACTCAGGCTGCCCATACTCTAGGACTTTTGTTAACATACCAAGGTAAATTGTAAAGAGCAAGCCATGTACACATTCATGGATCTATTTTTTCTTATTATAGAAAAGAAGGTTATATTCATCCAAACATTATTAACAAAAAATTAAATCATAAAAAGGAATTTATACATAAACAAAATTCATATGCAATAAAAATAACACAACTATTGCTCTAAGATCAACATGAGTGAATATCAGAAATATAATAATAAATAAGAAAATCAAATTAAAGTATACACAGAATATAATTTCATTCATATAGAAAGCTCAAAGAATGAAAAATAAATGACACATTGTTAAGGATCTATAGTGTGGAAAATCTCTTATGTTAATGAAAATAATATTGAGGACAAAGATATGAAGTATGCAATGCTTGGGAGGAGGTGAGATTGCTGAAATCAGGAAGGAACAAGTAAAATCATTCTACTCTGTAAGCTAGGTAGTGATACATAGCAGTTAATTTTAGTAGTTTTTTACTAGTTATATATGTCCTATATGTTCATTTATATGTATGAAATGTTTCACTGTGATAAAAGCTTTAAAATTCTAAGGTTCCAAGGGACTACTTCAGAACATTTAGATGGTGGCATTAAACTAACTCATTAGCACTCTGCCCTACATATTTTTACTTGGTCTGCTCTTCTTCCTTGATGGAGGTTATGATAATTAAACCATTGTAATTAGATAATTATTTATAACTAGAGACCTGACGCACGAAATTTGTGCAAGAGTAGGCCTTCCTCCCCCCAGCAGCCAGCACAGGCTTCCCTCTGGCACCCGGGACCTGGGCTTCCCTCACAGCCCTGCCTTTGTCTAGAAGGTTGTCCTGGACGACGTACAGAAGGTTGTCAGTCTAATTAGCATATTACACTTTTATTATTATAGACTAGAGGCCCGGTGCACAAAATTCATGCAAGGGGCTCGGCCCCCGCCACTGCGGCAGCTGCCTAGGCCCCCGTGGCTTCGACTGGAAGGCCATCTGGAAGGACGTCTGGTCTAATTAGCATATTGCACTTTTATTATTATAGGTAGGAAAGAAACAAAGGGAAGGCCAGACATTATATGCATGTTCCCTGCAAAACAATGGAGAAGGGAACTGCCCAGTCAAGTTGAAATGACATAGGGAAAGTGGTTGCTGTCAGTCATGCCTGGGAATAGAGGTCATTAACCAGAATGGGCATGGCTGTGGAAATTTCAGATACCTATAATCCACTTATCAAAGAAGTTTGCTTTCCTGGCTCATGGCTTAAGCTTGGCTTTCTGGAATTTTCCTGTGAGGCCCATGGCCACTCAGCCCCCTACTCACAATGGACTAATGACTGCAACTAGTCTGATGCTGAACTGGACCTGTCTCATACATGGAAAGGAAACTCTGGACACTGGTTTTGATTTTAGCTCCACTGAAATCCCAGCTACACTTCTATGACTTGACTAAAGGAAATGGGACTTGAGAAACAGGGATTTAATTCCACGCAAATAAAAATCACTTTCCTGTGTGAGTCTCAGAAAATTCTTTTTCTCAGGATATCATAAGAAGTCCACCCCCAGCAACACCCAGCGGGGAAGAGGACCCCCCACCCCGCCTCCATTTTGTCTGATATCAATAATAGATCTGAAAACAAACTTGTTTTCACCAAGTGATTTACTTTCTGGATTACATGGGTCTAACTTAATGAATAGTTTAAACTCTGAGATTGTGTTGTTGTTTTTTTCTTTTCAAAATTATACATTAATAACAATATTCAGTGGTAATATGTTCTTTTTCATTTTACACATTTTTACCAGTGCCATAGATTTCATTGCCTAAACAAGTCTTCTAAAGGAAAGGCTTTTATATTTCCAAGGTCAGGTATAAATTTAGACAATGTGGTATGTTTCATTGGGCTAGGTGGGACCCTTTAATACTGTGGCAGTCGAGGATATTTATAGAGAGATGCTGAGAATACAAATAATCTTATAACTGAACAGGGTAAAAAAAATCAATGACAAAATATCCATAGTGCATGTTTTTCACTGATATTTCAAATCAGGATATTGGAAGTGTAACCCATACTGATTTAGGTGTTAGACTGGAATCACTGAATAACAAAGAGCTTAAAGAGATTCTGTGACCTAATTCCGTGGCATGGCATCTTTCTCTTGAGAAGGAAGATTCAAAGAAAAGGAGTTAGTAAGTACACAAGCAGTGAAAGGCTATGGCTGGCATCATCCCAGGTAACAAAACCTGAGGATGGCACGTCACACCCACTGTGAACAACCAGTCTGAGCATGACACACAAACCTTGCCAGGACCACTCTGGGTCCATATGGTTACTGACTCCAGAAACGCTTTATTGCTTAGCCAAGCAACTCCTTAATCCCGCTGCATAGGCAGCAGGTAATTTTTATGCACAAAAGATCATTCCAATGGCAAGTTGCTGTTTTGTCTCTTGGAGATGAGGATTTAGATACACAGATATAAGCCGAAAGGTGTAAGAGCCAAAAATAAATACAATCAAGGTGGTGTGGAAATTTATATGGGTGTGCACACGTGTATGTTGGCCATTGGAGGATTTTTGAAAATTATTTTTCATTGGGAGCCCCACGCAGAAGATATTCATGAGAGATTTATATGTAAACACTTTCAAAGTGTCAAAAAATATCTTTAGTTTTTTATAGCATAAAATCATGAATGCACCACAGAGCTATCTCTTCTAGCATATTCTTCTTGAAATAAGAACTCAGAAGCTTATTACCTTTGTTCATTCTCTATGATTATGTACTTATGATATAAATGGGATTTTTTTAACATTTATGATTCCAAAATTCCTATCATGTTCTGTGTGATTTTAGTAAGAATAAGTCCTTGGTTGTAGCTATTTCAACAACTAGGATTTTCCATCAGCTTTTATTCTACCCAAACATGTATGTTTTAAATTATATTTTATTAAAGAGATAATATATTCATGATCTACCTAACTAGATTGGTCTTTGATTTCTCTTAGCTATGCAAAATAATTAATCTCTTCCATAACATGTTTCTTCTCCTACTTTTTTTCTAGTGAGACATAGTGTTTTGACGCTAATTTGAAGAAATAGCAGAGTACTTAAATTGAAATGTAACCATAATCTGAGTAATCTACTTAATATTTTAGATTCTGCTTCCTAGTGGTTTTCAAGTGTCTCCCCAACTCGCTATTTTAGTAAGCAGGTCAGAATAATATAAACAGTTACTGGGAGTGTTATAACAGCAAGAATAAAAATTCCGTTCAGAAATCAAGCATGTTTAAACAAAAACACAATAGGGTAAACACTACAGACATAAGAACAATGCAGCCAGTTTAAAAGGCAAAGACTTTCAACCCTATATTAACTTTCACTTATACCCCCATTTCATTCAACAAATGCTGTATAGAATACTGAGGGCCTTGATTATAGCAGTGCTCATTATGAGGCAGGAATTTTTTACTGCAGGCAATAAAATTTGAAAATAAATAAATAAAACAGCAGCAAAAACAATGAGAAAGTATCTGGAAGATTTTGCTTTAATAGATTTCTCAATGTCACTCCCTCCACACAAACCATTCACTTTTAAAATATGTTGTGATTCTCATAATAATTTCAGATGCTTTCATGTCCTTAAGACAAAGTGTAATTCCCTGCAGTAATATCTTCTGAATAAGAGGATTTTGTTTGTACACATTTACAATTCTGAATACTAAAAGATATATTTATATACAGAGGAGACACTTTAGGGATTAGAGTGACTCAGATACCACCCTGTCTAAGAAGAAAGAATTAGACTAGATGATATTTCAAGGTCAAGTTTTAGATTCCGATGTTGTAGGTGGACAAAGGGGATTTCATTTTAAGAAAAAGGTAATGGTTATAATATAGTGAGCTATCAGCAATATAAAAGCAATGATTATAATATAGTGAGCCACACATAATTTACATGTGACATCTGTCACTGTTATTTACTAGGAGTTTGACCTGAGACAAGACAGGCCTCCCCTGAATCTCAACATCTCAGACAGCAAATTAAATAATGTTGCAAACAGTCTTTATCAATTACTAAGAGCTCTTAGGGAGTCAGGGACAGGCTAAGTTTTCATTTCGTAACAAACAACCCCACACCATTAGGGGCCTAAAACTTAAAGTGTTTATTTCTCATACACGAAAAGATTTTTAAAAAATATTTTTATTGATTTCAGAGAGGAAGTGAGAGGGAGAGACAGATAGAAACATCAATGATGAGAAAGAATCATTGATTGGCTGCCTCCTGCACGCCCCCTACTGGGGATCGAGCCTGCAACCCGGGCATGTGCCTTGACTGGGAATCAAACACTGACCTCCTGGTTCATAAGTCGATGCTCAACCAGCGAGCCACACCAGCCTGGCAATGGAAAGATGTTTATAGACCTAGGCCACTTTCAAGGTAACTATGTTCCACGATGGAATGACTCCAGAAACCATTTGTTTTCAAGGACAGGGAACGAGAGCAAACTGTCCCTTCAACCAATAGCCTACTAATCAGAAGTAAATGCACAGTCCTATAGGTCTGGGAAATCAGAGAGTGAACATGCAGTTTTAGGCACTATTGTGGTCTTTGATCCATTTCTAAAAATAATGCAAGGTAGTTTTTGTTGTATCAGAAGTGAGGTAATATATAGAAAACCCAAGGAAATAGCCCCAAATTCATTACTATTTTTTAGAAACTCAGTGGGAAGAGACCACCTTTTCACCTACAAAAGAAGGGAAAATTAATGTAGGCCAAAAAATAAATAGAAATCATAGACATAATGTTAGAAATGTACTGTTTTCTGAAAGATGAAGATAGTTTAGTAAATACCCTCCCCAAGGGTGGAAAAAATTAATGCAAACAACAAAGAAATCAGAAATAAAACTCATTTTAGACAAATCAACAACATTAGGTCTTAAAAATAGTTTAGTTGCCTTTGCTATTGTTGGGGATTTCCAAGAAGAGAGTAATACTTTGAAATAATCTAAAAAAGGTCAGAGAAGTTAGAAGCCTTTGCACTCTTGTTATACTGAGGGATAATATTCATTATTGACTGGTGAGCAATAAAACTGAAATCCCACATATGCTGGCATTGATTCTCATAGGATTGGTATAACTTCAGCTAATGGCTTATAGATTGTAAGATCATCGGGCCCTGTTAAGAGCCTATTAAATCTGGCGATGGAAACAAGAGGTCACAGGGCCAGGGCCATCTGAATAGATTTCCTCAGTCAAGTGCAGAAAGCACTCCCTACCCAGATGCCCTCCTTCCTGAACCCAGATAAATAGAGACACCCAAACATGAGGTCACAGAGAATCTATGATCACTGCACAACATTAGGCCTCTGTGACTAAGAAAGTGTTACATCACAGGGTGCTGCTGGTGCTACTTGGGACACAAAATAAGACCTGCCCAAGTGAGGCAGGACGATGCCACGTGAGTTCCCTCAGGAGGAGAGCTGTCATTACCCTACCATCCATCAGCTGGGAGAAACTGATTATATATATATTTACCCTAAATGGTTAAATTTAAAGGAAAAGCGTTTTTTTTCTTTCTTAAGGACACCTTAATAATAATAGATATCAGAAATCTCAGTTTGACATCCCATGCATTATTCCATGAAAAGGTTTAAAACAAATTGCTATGATTTAAAGGGGTGATCCTAACATAACACCCAAAGGCTCCATCTTCATCCTGGGCATATCTCTAACCATTAAAACACTGAGAACACTATGAAATGTAAAATGGCTCCAGATTTCAAATACTGCTATTAGATATTTGTTTTTCAATTCTCTACATGATAAAGTTCCTAGCTTGTTTGGTCTTACCTGTCTAAAGAAAGAACACATGAAAAACAGGATACCCTGTCAACAATACCTATATGCAAGGCAATAAATATATTGAATTAGACAATGCCTTAGTAACACAAAATTGATCTCTAAGTCTTTATCATCTAAATGGCGACACACTTAGTAAGGCCCTGATAAAATTGGTTAAGAACTATTTTAAATTCCAATAAAGACATGGTTCATACCTTCAAGACATGATCAATTCACAGATAATTTATTTCTTATAAGTTCTTGCATACTTATATAGCATTGTAAAATGGTCCAAATAAAACAAAATGTAAATCTATCTAAAATTAGTTAACAAGTGACAACCACCATATCTCCTATTAATGGTTTGAGTTGATGCCTTGATAATCTAACAACTTGCTTCCCATTTTCTGAGATTCATAAGAAATTATATGCATTGTCCTAACTGGTTTGGCTCAGTGGATAGAGCATCGGCCTGCAGACTGAAGGGTCCCAGGTTCAAGGTACAAGGGCATGTACCTTGGTTGCAGGCACATCCCCAGTAGGGGGCGTGCAGGAGGCAGCTGATCGATGTTTCTCTCTCATAGATGTTTCTAACTCTCTACCCTTCTCCCTTCCTCTCTGTAAAAAATCAATAAAATATATTTTAAAAAAGAAATTATATGCATTCAAATAAGAAGGCAAAACCATTTTGTTGCAATCTTGGAAAACATTTAAATATCTCCCACTGCAGAGGTTCCCTGGTCAGTTGTGTTCCATCACACATACACAAAAATGTTGTTTTTCTTCCTTTCTTAGTACAGGACAAAGGGGATGGTTATTTTGTCTCAACTAATCCATTTTTAAATAATAATATAGAAAATATTCTCTATAAAATAGAGTAATTATTTTTGCCCAACACCTCTGGGACCTGTAGATAAAAAATATTATTGCTTAAGGAAATTAATAATTGAGGAAACATGGCTTAAACTTTGGTATGTGGCTCTGAGAGATGCTACATACATGGAAAGCCCAAGGAATATCAAGGAAAACCAGTTATAATCTTGGTAATTGGTGTGATCTCACGCTGTTGAACAATGCACAAGAGTGACTGTGCATCATACCTAGGCACCAAATGAGAAGATATTTCTAAGAGACACTTCAAAATGTGTATCTCAATAACACATTATTCTATTTGACAGTAGGGCTTCTTCTGTTATGGTGAGAGTCATAAACATATATCTGTTATATAAAATATTGGACAATAGTATCAAGAAAAGCAGGTTATTCTTGCACTACCTTTGCTCAAGTATTTCAACCAGATAAAAAAAAAGACAGTTTCCTGCAAAGTAGATAATGTCTGTACATAATGTTGTATACAAACCAATGATTATTCACAATTTCATGTAAGATTTCAGTGAAGCTGGGTTGGCATACTAAAACTCTCTAAATAGGCTTGCTATTTATTAGTTCTGATTTAATAATTAAGAGGAAAATATCATATACTATTTTAGTTGAAATATGTGATATATATAAACATAGAGTATATGTATATGAGCCCTATATTGTTAGAGTCTAAGGAGTTAAAAATGTGTAAGACATTTTTCTTACATTTAGCAGTATTTAGTACATTCAATTAGGTTTCTATACAGGCAAAAGAGAAGACCTTGAATGGGATGAATAAGAGACATAGACAATGTGGAGGTGGGGTGATACTGGGGAGCTCAAGTGGGCATCCTTCAGAAAAGTGTGGCTGTGGGAGCAAGAGGGAAGGAAAGGAGTCAGTACTCAACTAAGGCAGCATTTTCACATTGTTCTCTCAAAACTAAGTCTAATGAGTTGTAGTAGATGTTCCACACAGAAAACATTTCACTGTCAATACGTTAGGAAAATGCTATCTGTTCACCTCTGTTGAGTCATGTTTATTGACAAATTAAAGTGCCAACACATCCTAAAGTAAATACACAACATCCCTTCGACCCTGTATTTCCCAAGTTATCTGACTACCTTTTTCTACCTCAGGACATGTATTCAATTCACAAGAAATGCTTCATAACACTCAATTTAAGAAATCCTGATCTAGTGTATAATGCATGCTGGGTGCTTCATGTGTAATGGTTCATCTCTTCCACTTGTTATATATCACATGTTACATATGAATAAATTAACACTCACAGAGCCTGGATCTATGATTAGGGATTACCTAGTAATTAGAACCTCTCTACATGGCAGTAGAGTCCCTTAAAATAAAGGTTACATTCTGAATTGGTTCAAGACACACCAGAGACAACGCTATGATTCACTCTACCTGGCATTGGATATTGGGAGACAAAAAAAAAGCAAAGAAGCCTTCATAAGAATGTGCATTGGGGGTAGGCAGTCTGAGGACAGTTATGAAGGGACTTGGAAACTTGACAGAAGAAGCAAATCTGAAGAGGCTACATACTGTATGAGTCCAACTGAAGGACATTGCGGAAAAGGCAAAACTATTGAGACAGTAAAGTTACCCACCATGTTTCAAGGGGTTAGAGGTGGAAGATGTATGAATAGATGGAGCACAGAGGATTTTAAAGGCATGAAAATACGCTGTATGATACTACAATAATGAATACATGTCATTAAACATCTGTCAAACTCATATAATGTACAACACCAAGAGTAAACCCTAAGATAAACTATGAATATTACGTGATTATGACATGTCAGTGTAAATTTATCAACTGTAACAAATTTACCAATCAGAAGGGGATGTTGATTATGGAGAAAGTTACGGTGTGGGGGTGGCAAGGGTATATGGGAAATCTCTGTACCTTCTTCTCAATTTTATTGTGAATTTAAATCATCTAAGTAAATAAAATCTTAAAAAGAATTTAGGTTTAGTATCTGGTCAAATTGAAATTTTTAAGAACTTCTAAAAATTTATTTACAACTTGATTTTTTCAAAAAAGTTAACAAACTGCAAGCACCTGTTAATAAAGGTCTTAAATAATTGTCTTTATTTAAAACAAACAAACAAACAAAAGAATGTAGGAGGTAGGCAATAAGGAGGTATTACATACTCTTGATTGATGAAGGAGGGATTCAGGGGAAATTACAGAGCTCAGAATAGGAGAGAGATTAGAACCAGTCAAGAAGTACAGTAGCACAGAGAGGAAATGTGGGTTAGAGTTAGATTTATGTAGAAACAGAAGGGTGAGGATATAGAGGAGTAATGCCTAGGGCATTTCCTAAGAATTGACTTTTATTTCC
Organism: Myotis daubentonii; assembly: GCF_963259705.1. Taxonomy (NCBI): domain Eukaryota; kingdom Metazoa; phylum Chordata; class Mammalia; order Chiroptera; family Vespertilionidae; genus Myotis; species Myotis daubentonii. Next base: position 16,463,637 of record NC_081846.1, on the reverse strand, counting down.
TATAAGAGTACTGGATATAAGAAATGGAAGTGAAGGTCTATAAACATGGTTCTTAGAAGTGGATGTTAAATAAAATAACTCTGAAATTTCTGGCAAAAATTTGGAAAATGTTAATAGACACAGAAAAGTCAATTTGAAGAGAAAAAGAGGCAGTTGAATTTTATCTTGGGCATGTTAAATTTGAAGTAACACAAGATATCCAAATTTTCACCTGGGGATATGAATTGAAATTCTTAAACTGTAAAAATTTAGACTTAACTCAGGGATAAATTGGAAAAAAAGACAAATGGTAAATTTTTTATTAATATTTTTGGCTACTTCATCAGTAATTGTCAATTTAACCAGGTTTACTGAGAACAGAGGCAGTCTTTTCAGTGAAGACTAGCTCACATTTATATCAGTAAAGACATCAAAAATATTGAGGCCATTATCCCTGAAAATGAATCAAAATACATAATTTTGCACCTGCCTTGTGCTATTTTTTTTGTAACAGAACTGAAGGTTTTAAATTTTCCTCAACAACAATAATAATAACAACACACTGCAAAATACAAGCACGACACCCAAAACCTCATGCTTTGAATTAGAACCCAATGTGCATTTCTTCTAGTTGTAATTTTCTTGTCTATCATTTCCCAGATTCCAAATTAGCCTTATTTGGCATGCTGCCAGAGGACAGGCCTTTAAATCATAATGAGACTCAGCTTTTATATACAACACTATTGATGACAGGAACTGCAAATCTGGGTAGTGCAAGGATGGAATGGGCAACAGATGTAGCTTCAGTTCTGGCAGAGTGACTCAGTTTTAAACACAGTTTAAAGAAATTAGACACTCATTACCCATCAGTGGGGAGAGGGAGTAAGTGTGAGACAGATAACATCAAATTAAAATATTTTGAGAAGCAAACATTAAAATGGTGTGCTTTGAATTTTTTTTCTTTTGCATAATCAGTTCTACCTAGTTAAATACTCCAAACACTTCTCAGCAAGCAGCTAACAGTTGACCTCATAAGTTTGAGCGCATTATATTCAGTTGCAGGTTAAGATAGTACAGAAATCTCAGAGAACAACTTCACATTTAAAGAAAAAAAAAAAGTATCTTCTCCTCTGTTCAGATTGAACAAGGTATTAAGAGGAAATAAAGGGCCCTTGAAACAAAATGTTATTGGTGGAAGTGCAGTTCTTGGGATGAATGGGGAAAAGATTTCCTGAGGCCCCCAAAGAAGGATGGAATTTTGTGGACAGCTTTATTGATGATGTAAAATTAAGAGGGTTGCTGTTCAAGGTCAATTAAACTGTATGTATGTGATCAAAACTTACTGCCATCAGATATAACAATGCAGCTGCTGCCATAAAATAGAAAGGCGAAATAAAATATATAAGACACTGGCTGTGATGAGTGGGCAGAAAAAACACTTTTGTGCATTTAGAAAGGCATTCCCAAATTAAGAAAAAAGGCCAAGAGACAAGCATGTCATTTACTTAGGGAGTCAATCAGTTTACAGTCACCTACAGTATTGTCCTATAGTCTAGGAGCCTCTAAATTAATATCTTCTTCAAAATCCCACCTATTTCCCAACCAGATTTGTCCCTAATGGTAGTTACTATTTTATTATATAAATTACAAATATTAGTTATCATTTCTTTAGAATAAATATTCCTGAATCTTAATCTTATTTAAGGCTTACAGTTAATTATACCAAAAGTCAAAGTTAGTTTATTATTGATAAAAATCATACTATTTTATAATTGAACCATCTACTTAAGAAAAAAATAGCAGTATTTTTAAAACAACAAACAATCCCAGAAATGGACTTTGTCGACTATCTTTGTAGAGAAACCCTTCTACTGTCACATCTATTTCAAGCTTGACGCTGGCAAAGGCGTATGTAATGAAATCTCAAAACAGTCTATCCACATAAACCAGGCACATTGGATTCACAATGGAATTCCACTGATATTTCAAAGTTTCTTTTTAGGAAGGCTGATACTCACAAAGCTTTAATTACAACACTTTGCTTTCACTCCATGTCAATTTAGATTCCAAGCATCGGTGATGTCATTAACATAAATTTACATACAAGAAAAGATTACATAAATATCATTGCAAAGCTAACACAGAGCTAACAGAAATAGATGTGCTCTCGATGAGACTTCTTTCAACATCTTTTAAACTGCAGATTTTAACTTGGCACATGAATTCCGTTAATGAGAATTTTCAAGTAGATGTTTTTGTTTTCATGGACATTGAATGTGCTAATGAATTGGAGCATTTTTTTTATGTATATATTGACTTCAAAAAGTAAGGGAGAGGAAGAGAGAGATAGAAACATCAATGATGAGAGAGAATCATTGATCAGCTGCCTCTTACATGCCCCACACTTGTGGTCGAGCCCACAACCTGGTCATGTGCCCTGACCAGGAATTAAACCGTGACCTTCTGGTCTATGCTCCAACACTGAGCCACACCAGCAAGGCAAACTTGGAGCATTCTAAACACACTCCTTGCATTTTGGGATCCCGAATGCCATTTCCCCCCTCCATTCTCCATTAACCAGTAAAGAGAATGCGATACTATGATTTCTGTGCAGGATATTGTCCTAATTGCACAAATAACCCACAGATTTACACAATGTAATTTTTGCTTGATCTAATAGCATAGTCAAAATTTTTATTTATTAATCTTACCAACAATGCTAGTGCCACTCTTTGCTTGTGTGTGTGTGTGTGTGTGTGTGTGTGTGTGTGTGTGTGTGGCTTTTTTCTGAAGCTCTTAGTATTCTGGGCTTGATTTCCATTTAGATAGAGAAGACTCCCAACTACAATACATCAAAACGTTTTCCTATATTTGCTATTACTTAAAACTATCCTAGAAGATGTATTAGTCAAAGTTAATTCATTAAAAATTTAAGGAACATTTTTCTATATGATGCAATCTTCAGGATGGTTTCACCATTCATTTTGGATTTTCATAGTACTATGAAATTTTCAATTACACCAAGGGAAATTGTTCAGCTTCCATCCCACGCAGGAACGAGTCTTTCCTTTATCTTCCTCGGGGTCACACATTTGACTTCTTCCTTCCCCCAAAGCAAAATATATTCACCGGTGTCTGGTGGCCAGAGTTCGTCTATCCCTTTTCATAGGCAGTTGGGTTTTGATTACACTCCACCAAAAGGAGTGGCTCTTTGCCTGAGGCCTGGGGGTGGGAGGGTTCCTACCCATTCCCAGAAGATTAAGGTTTTGCATCACATGAGACAAAGGTCCAGGGTAGGGTTTTGAGTCTGACCCCAGTGTCAACCACTTTTCAATACAACTTTATTTTAAAAGAAATAGGCCAGGTTTAGCCTATGGGCCATAATTTGACAACCCTGTCTTAAAGAATTCAGGAGGGTATGAGATAAAATGCAGAGAAAGAGATGCAAAGAAAAATGAGGCCTTGTGCGACTTCCTATGTGTTTTTTTACCAGGCACAAAAGCCTAGTTTCACCTTCCCCAGTAAACCATCCCTCAAAACTCTAGTAAATAACCAAGTGTGCTGTCTATGTTTAAGCATATTTTTAAATATATTTTTATTTATTTCAGATAAGTAGGAAGAGGAGGGGGATATAGAAACATCAATGATGAAAGAGAATCATTGATCAGCTGCCTCCTGCACACCTCACACTGGGGATTGAGCCAACAACCCAGACATGTGTCCTGACAGGGAATCAAACCGTGACCTCCAGGTTCATAGGTGGACACTCAACCACTGGCTAGGCAAGCTGCCCCTTGCTTAATCTCGAATCCCTATATTGATTTTTACTTTGCTACATGATAATTAAGAGAACACACATCCATTGTGTTTTCCTAATCTATTTTGAGGTCCTTGAGAGAGGGCAATATGATTTATTCATCTTTGTATAGACATTTTAAGGAATGCAATCATAAATCTGGAAAGACAACTAGCATAAAACACATGAGCAACAAAAATGACTTTCCTGATGTCAAATCATACTCATTCAGTTGTGACCAACTCAGCCTCATTATTTTCTTGAGCAATTTTTGGCTGTGAGCAAAGTGAAGGAATGCTCGAGAGTGAAATAAAAGGAAAGAAATCTATAAGATAGTAACATGGAGGGGGGCAGGAGGACCCCTGCAACAATGTCAACATTAAACATTTTTTAAAGTATGTAATGAAATCTCAAAACACTCAATCCACATAAACCAGGCATTGGATCCACAATGGAATTCCATCGATATTTTTAGTCATGGATGTTTAGTGGTAGCAAATGTGGTAAGGACAAGGAGAATAAAAGTAATATTTAGATAATGTATGAAAATAAGATTCAAAAATTCAAGGATTATTGATGTAAATTTAGAATTATTTTTATACATGAATACATTCTATTAATTTTGATCATTCTAAGTGGAAAAATGTAAATATGGTGAAAGTTCATGGTAAAATGACTCCATTACTAACTCCTCAGGGTTGGAGTAAGTTTTCTCTACCTGGCAGAGCGTGAAGTATTTAGATATTCCATACATATATTGATTGATGGGCAAAGAGTTTCCTCCCCCAGGTATTTCTAATTGTTTCATCTGACTGTACCAACTGAAGGGGGAAAAAAAAGTAGGAAAAGCAAGATAGGGTGTTTCTTCTATAATAACAATCAACAACACTGTTGCTACTGACAAGAAAAGGTTATAGGTAAAACCTGTCAAATTCTTCAAATTTAGAAAATGTGTTCAATATAAAGCAAGCTATGTATTTCACATGGTACTTTGGTATTTCCTTTAAGCAGTTCACAGTAAATAGATTCAAGCTCTTTCAGTCTGTGTTTCAAAATTCCAATTCCGGTGTGACTTTTTATATTCCCATATGTTGCCATGTTTCCAAATCTTTCGTTTTTCTTTCGCCTTATCTCAAGAAGTTTATCATATTATTAGACAACAGAACAGAACAAAACAATACATCAAGCCACAGCACTTGGTATTATTTTGCAGAGAAAAATAAGGTGAGTTTTCTTACTATGTGATTAGAGAAGCAGAAAGGAATGCCCCAGGTACCATATTTTGACACATAGAAATGGAGCAAAAGTATAGCAAGTAGATTAGAAAGCAAGTACTAATTAAAATAAACACGGAAAGCCAAAATCCTGAGAAAAGAGATTTATTAAATCAATCTCGGGAATAGGTAGGGGAGAAAGAAATTCTGTGTGACATATAAATTAGACACATAATAGAAAATTCTATTCAACGATTTAAGTCCAATTGTCACTATCTTACATGTAAAATGCTGTCACTATTATAAAAAATATATTTTTATTGATTTCAGAGAGGAAGGGGGAGGGAGGGAGGGAGGGAGGGAGAGAGGGAGGGAGAGAGAGAGAGAGAGAGAGAGAGAGAGAGAGAGAGAGAGAGAGAGATGGAAACAACAATGATGAGAGAAAATCATTAATCATCTGCCTCCTGCACACCCCACACTGGAGATTGAGCCCATAACCCGGGCATATGCCCTGACTGGGAATCAAACCATGACCTCCTGGTTCATGGGTCGACTCTCAACCATTGAGACACACTGGCTGGGCTCAAGGGCTGTCACTTTTATTGCCATAAAGATATGTTACAATTTAATCCCCAACAGGTTGCCTGCATTGATTAGTAAATGATACTATTAATTTATTTAGGTTTGGTCTTCACTGAAAATAGATATCTGAAATATCTATAACTACATGTTTTTAAGGACTAGTCATAAAATATTAACCTTTGTCTTCTTAAAATCTCTTCAATTATAAACTAACACAGAGAAAATTACTTTTTGTTCACCCAGATAAACTTTAAGAAAAATTAGAAGTAGTATCACTAAATCTTTGGGAATGAAGATTGGGCTTATTTTATCTTGAATGCTGAAAATAAATGCATTCCAGCTATGATTTGTTGGACTACCTTGGACTCAATGAGCTTAGAATTTGTGAGAAAGTCTGTGCCGTGGTATAGTATATAGTTATAAGACACAGCTGATGTGATCATTCAGATACATGTTCCAGACGATTATTGCATGCCTCACGGGGGTAATATAAAGCACAAGAGACATAGAGCCCCTGAGAAATGTAGTCATTTTCTCCACTTGCAGGCCCTGCAGCACCATTTGATTATGAAATGCAACGTGAAAATGACAGGCAACGCAGCCCCAGTCCTGAGCTCTGCAAACCTGCCAACCGTCGCAGCAAGCGTCTCTGATAGGCACAGAGCGAGGCTTCAGGGCAAGCCAACTTCCTTCAATTTTTACCTTTAAACTTATATTTTGGTCTGGTGCTAATGAATTCCTAGCTCTATGCTTTTCATAAAACTTTTAAAAGTGTCATTATAATTTTTTAAACTATGATTCTGTTTCTTTTTAGCTCAACTTTCTTTCTTGTATATGCTAATACGAGAAAATGTTAACAGGAATACAAAACAAATATTCTTTAACTAGACCCAATTAGTGAAATGTTTGTAGTTCGACTACATTAAATGCTGTGGAAAGTTAGTCTCATGGAGCTTATGATTTAAAAACCAAAAGTTGAATGAATTTTGATATGAACAGTAAAGTGAAATTCAGAAGAGTTATCGAAAAAAGATTAATTAGTAAAATGAGAAAATTTAAAGTATTTATTAAAAGGGATCTAGGAAGGAAGCCAGGATGCAGAAATGAGGAAATATTTGATATTTTCTGAGACCAACTGGTTCTCAATTTGGCTGATATATATATATATATATATATATATATATATATATATATATATATATATACCTAAAAGAGAGGGGAAGGAATAACAAACCTTGTAATAATTATAAAGATGTAAGGCATGGACATGGAAAATGAAAAAAAGACTGAAGTGATATCATAATTAAAAGGACTCTATGTAACACTTTAAATAAGAGATTTATTTTTCCTCCAGAGATATAAAGTTTTGTCTCAGTTTGTTTGACACAAAGCTTACAGAGTCAAGCCAAACTGCTCAATACAAGGAGGAAAGCTTTGTAATACTGAAAGAAGCCAAAGTCCTTTAAAACCCTTTCAGTGTGTAGAATACATTTCAGGGCTGCCTCTCCTGCAGGCAGCCAGCCTAGGCATGCTAAAATTGTCCAGGCTCATTTTCCACACCAAATGCATTAGAAATCCTTGACCGCACCGTATACACTATTAAAGTAGAATAGGCCTCTCAGAGTGGTCTTATATTCTGTTCATATTGTCCTTGAAGTTTGAATAACAAAAGTGAACAGAAAGTTTAAATCAATTTTTCATATGAGAATTTCCAAAGGCACAAACTTCTCTTGTTGTGTGGCCTCGTCTGTATGTTCAGACTAGAGATTTTTAACAGCTCAGCCAGAAGACAATAGAATAGTTATATTTTACTTTCTTAACTTTAAGTTGTTTATTACTGTGTTGACATCAGTTAGCTATACCTACTGTAGGAAATAAATCACACTTATGGCTCATCTTGTGTTCTTGCTGTATTTTATTTAGAAGTTTCAGTTTCTGTGGAAAACACGGTGCTACTAACCTTGGGGTTCTCATTATAGTTAAATCAAAGTTTACCCCATAATTAGGGTTGCAATATTAGCACCCATGTTCATTTAATCATGTCCTATATTTAATTATGGCATACTTTAAAACTGATGCAACGAGCAACATGTCCAAAAGGGATGTTGGAATTGGAACCTGTGAGTTAAACTTTTAGATTATCCATTCCTACCCAAATTTTCACAACAAAACTATCTCCTATGATACATTTAAACTTTAGTGAAATGTAGAAATCAGACCACAATGCTGGAATTTCTTCATGTCTAAGGTCACTGTGGGAAAAGCTGATCTCTTTCATGCAGTTTAAAAAGTGGGATTTTCAAACCTTCCAGGAAGTGGCATTATACAAACTGAAAGGCACTAACTTTCAGTAGAGCCTTTCATGAAAGACACCAGTGCAGAGTACAGTCATTGCCACAGGAAAGTCTTCTATCACTCTAACCAGTGAGTATAATAAAAGACTTTTACAAAGCAAAAAGTTATGGTTCCATCTCCTCTAGTAAAATATTACGACATGCCAGTTTCTAGTTTCAGGGGAAAAAGCTGAATTTGAGAAGTCCCTTCTCCTCATAACTACCAGGGGACTAAAGTTAAAAAGACTATATACTTCAAATAAATAAAATTTACTACCTTGGAAAGAGATAAGAGTTTGGGCAAAGAGTAGAGCATCATGCAATGTGGAATATAAAGTCATTTGAAGGTCCTTTCAAATGTAGTATATATTTAGGGATCTTAATGGAGTCATTTTTTGCATTGGTCAGATGGTGTAAGAGATCCTCTGAATTTTGAAGAGATGCCTGGGGGACATTGCGAAAATTTTGTTCAGAATTTCGCATCTGTGTTCATGAGGCATATTGGTCCATTAGTTTCTTTTCTCTTAATGCCATTGTCTGGTTCCAGTATTGAAAGGGTCCAGAATAGGCCTCTGATAGATGCGCCACTTTGGCAAGAGAATTATTCTGAGTTGAAGGCAACTAAGGCCCTCAGGGAATTTAAATCGGGGAGCCTTGCCCATAGTAAGAGTCATTAACAGAAATAACTTTTTATGAGCTATCTATAGAGCAGGACAAACTTCCAATGACTGAAAATCTGCTTTTCTTATTTTCCTGAGAATTAACCTCCTCCCCTCTGAAGCCACAAAGTGTTTTACCTCATTCTTTGCTCAGAATATCACATGTATCTTATTTTACATTTCTGTCTCTGAACCTCACATGTATACCCTGTATGTGTGGAGTCTCTGACACTCTCATATACTTGGGGTTCCTGTACATATGTATGTAATGAAATTTGGTGATTTTTTTCTTGGCCATTTAATTCTTAAACTAGCCAAAGAACCTAGAAAAGAAGAAGGGAAAATCTTTTCTCTCCTACATTAGGCTATTTAAATTTGTATATTGATCATATATTATATTGTTTAAAAATGAGTTACTTTAGAAATATAAAGACACTTTTCCAGATGAAGAAAAATCCTTATGCATGTATGTTACCAACCCACATTCAGACTTACTCTATCCAACCTGGTCCTGTAAGATGAACCACAGAGCTGTTTTAGAATTGTGTAATGAGTATAGGTTTACCACCCAGAGTAATACTGCTGAAGTTCTGAACATAAGGCCTGGAGGACAAAAATCAGTATCTGCTTCTCATAGATTACATCCTATATGGTTATATCCTATATGGTAATAATGGAGATTTACATCCAAATAATATGTCCATTAATCACTGAAAAATATCATTGATTTTTTTAAAAAAAATCTTGATATTTAAAATAGAGTTTAATGCCCATATTTCATATAATAAACTACAGCATAAGAATCTAATGACAAAGAACTAATAAATGCATTTTTAACCTTTGAACCAATCTTTTCTGCCATATTAATAAGAGCAATGCAAAATATTTAATATTTTCTATTTTTCCAATGGGTGTGAGAAGCAAGGGAATGGGTGGTAAATATTTGTATGAGTTTGTAACTATTCTAGATAATGTCTAGTTTCATGATAGAGTATTTGCAAATTTATAAATTATAATGCTGTGTACTACAATACTAGAAGAAATATCCATCAATTAAACAGAGACTGCTATGTCTCTTATTTATAAAAATCATTATGAAAAACTTTGACTAAAGCTGACCCTCATTATGGGAAAATTCGTGTGACAAACCAAAATAGTTATGGGGACCCAAGCACTTTAACAGTAACTGGGAGGCACTGATTATTTTAATGAAGGGAGAGGACTTGAATTCTAATGATTACTATTGAAAAGAAAGTTCATCAATCTTAAGCAACTCATTTGTCACTGATAATATTAGCCCATGTTTTAGTCTTAGCATATATTAAAAAAATAAATTACACATGTGTTAGCTCAAGTGGCTCTTTGAGTATGAGTTCTGCAATTTTGATAAATAGACCTTATTTTTAGCAACTGACATTTATTAAACAATCAAGGTCTATTTTTAAGTCTTTTTAAATGTATTTTTATTGATTTCAGAGAGGAAGGTAGAGGGAGAGAGAGATAGAAGCATTAATGATGAAAGAGAATCATTGATTGGCTGCCTCCTACACTCCACACACTGGGGTTCAAGCCCCCAACCCAGGCATGTGCCCTGACCAGGAATCAAACTGCAACATCCTGGTTCATAGATTGATGCTCAACCACTGAGCCAAGCTGGCCAGGCTATGCTTAAGTCTTTAGTTTGTATAAGTCAATAGACTCAGATCTTCTGTTTCTTAAAGTAATTGAAATGGACAATACCCTTAGTTACCCAGTAATCTTCATGTTATTCTACAACGAATGAATAAAAGAAAGGAACCGCTCTACAGTTCAATGTACACAGACCATTGCCTTATACAGACTGTACTTAAGTTCTCCAGCTATGTCAGCTCTGATTCTTGCTTTATGTGACTCTAGAGATAACTTATCATGCATTCTCTGCTTTCAATAGTGAGAATATTTTTGCAATTATAATTCATTAGATGAACAATGCCCTGGTGTTTGAATCAACCCTTATCTTTTCTCCTTTCACTTGGTATCAAAACTTTTAAAACTTTAAGCCATCAGTGTCATTTTTGTTTCTCTATCACAGGAATGCCAACTTATTTTACAATTAAATTGGAATCACTTCAAAGATTCTTTTCTTGTTGTCTTTTTCCTGTATTTCAGAGACTGTGGCTAGTTTCACTGGCTTTGTGTTGCTCATCCTGTGCTGGTATTTCATTTGGCAGTATCTTATTTAATAAAAGAGAAACATGCAAATTGGCCATACCTACGCTACACTCACAAGCCACACCCACCAGCCAATCAGAGTGACTGTATGCAAATTAACCCAAACAAGACGGCACCCGGCAGCCAAGGACCTGGAGCAAGCAGGAGGCTTGGTTGCCCCAGCGATGGAGGAAGCCAAGCTTCTCACCTGCCCTGGCTGGCTTTCGGCTCCGCTCAAGGCAACAAATTTTCTATTATAGATAAATAAGCCCCAGATACCTGAATCCAGCCAGTCTCCACTGGGAGCTTGGGTGGCTTGGGGTTTGGCCAGCCTGCACAAGCCATCAGCCCCTCACCAAGGATGGCCACACCCTCATGGGGTGAGGGTCCCCACCCTGAAGGGGCTGTGGCCAGCCTGCAAACAGCCAACAGCCCCTCACCCAGGCTGGCCAGGCACCCCAGTGGGACCCCCACCCTGATCCGGGACACCCTTCAGGGCAAACCAGCCGGCCCTCACCCATGCACCAGACCTCTATCCTATATAATAAAAGGGTAATATGCAAATTGACCCTAACAACAGAACAACTGAGAATGACTGGTCACTATGACACACATTGACCACCAGGGGGCAGATGCTCAATGCAGGAGCTGCCCCCTGGTGATCAGTGCGCTCCCACAGGGGGAGCTCTGCTCAGCCACAAGGCAGGTTGACAGCTGTCAATACAGCGGTGGTGGTGAGAGCCTCTTCCACCTCCTCAGCAGTGCTAAGTATGTCTGAATGCAGCTTAGGCCTGCTCCCCGCTGGTAAGTGGACATCCCCTGAGGGCTCCTGGGCTGCTAGAGGGATGTCTGACTGCCAGCTTAGGCCCAATCCCCCGGGAAACGGGCCTAATCCAGCAGGTGGTCCTCCCCCGATGGGTCCCAGACTGTGAGAGGGCACAGGCTGGGCTGAGGGACCCCCCCGCGTGCACAGATTTTTGTCCACCGGGCCTCTAGTCATTTACATAATGTGAGAGATTCATGTTCGAGATATTCCATATACTTTAGTTGTTTTACTAATCCAAATCCAGGATATCCTTAGCTCTTTCCTGATACCTTTTGCATGTTCTTTCTCCATCAGTCAATTTCAAATCCTTTAAGATTCAGTCCAAATCTCTTCTCTCTTAACTCTTTACATTTTCTCCTAGATCGCCTATACAGTACCATGACTACAGGCACCACCACTGTCTGATGACCTATAGCGTTCTAACTCAAAATCTAGACCTCTTATATGTTTGCATTTCAATGTATGGGGACCAACTTGTCCAAAAGTGAATACTGATCTTTGTCTTTAAAACCTGTTCTTGCCCTAAACCCTGGAATCTGCAAATGTTAACTTGCATGGCAAAATAGACCTGCAAGTGTGATAAATTCATGATCTTGAGATGGGGAGATTATCCTGAGTTATCCCGGTGGGTCCTAAATGCAATCACAAGTGTCCTAATAAAAGGGAGGTGGATGGAGATAGAATTGTAGACAGAAGAATAGGCAAGATGGTTGAAGCAAGATGCTACCCTGCTGGCTTTGAAGATGGGGGATAAGGACAGGAGCCAAAGAATCCAGGAAATGGCAGCCCTAGAAGGTGAAGAAGCCCTGGAAACATCCTCTTAGGTCCACTGGAAGGAACTCAGTCTTGATTTTGGACTTCAGGTTCCCACAATGGCAAGATAATAAATTTGTGTGTATGTGTTTCTTAAACAACCAGGTTATGGTAATTTGTTGTAGCAGCAATAAGAACTTAATATAATTAGTAATCATGGAGATGATTTAGTCATTTGAATCCCATCCATACCTGTGCATTCCAATCAGAAATTGTGCTAGAAAGCAAAGAGCAAGAATATAGATGGCATTAGACAGCATGTCATTCTGGAGTTAAAATAAAAAGGGATGTTGAAAGAAGATGAGGGCATTGGCAGGGCACTCTTGAGAGTAGAACAAATATTATCCTCTTTCTTAGTATTGTGTATCTTATTTAATTAAGATTATGTGACCAAGTGTGTATATTACCACACTTGGTCACATAATCTTAATAAAGTCAGCAACTTCTGAGTTGAGTGGGATGGAGTTCACTTTCCTATTTCTCCCAGAGCATATGTAAAGAATAGTGTCTAAAAATAAGAATGCAAGAAAGAAATGCTGCAATACTCTTTTCTTCCAAAGCCGTGGGAAAATGATCTACCCACATCAGGTATTCAGACATCTTTTCTTTCCCTTTGTGTCAGAAATAAATATCTCCTATTGAATTCACAGGGTTTGTCACCTGAATTCTTTGTACCCTATTCAGAACAACATAATGCTTATGGAGGTATACAAAAGAAATCAAAGAATTCCAGCTTAGTCAGAGCTAATGATCTAGTTACGAAGGTAATGATACTTTCATTGTAAATCTAAATATATATTGCATTGGTTTGAAGTTTTAAGATATATATGCAGTTACATTTGCTAAAATATATTTTTATTGATTTCAGAGAGAAAGGGAGAGAGAGATAGAGACATCATTGATGAGAGAAAAATCATTGATCAGCTGCCTCCTGCACTCCCCACACATTCAAGCTGGCAACCTGGGCATGGGCCCTGACCAGGAATTAAACCAGGATGTCCTGGTTCATAGGTCAAAGCTCAACCCCTGAGCCATGCCTGTACTTATATTTTTTAAACCTTTCAAACCAACATGTCAGAATAATTTAAAGCAGTGTTTAAAAGGGAAGTAGTTGAATGCAATTAATCAGGAAAGCTTCCTGGAAGAGGTACATTTTAAGACGTGTTTTAAGCAAAAGAGAGTCATTGATTGGCAAGGAGAAAAACAGAAAATTCTGCAACTACTGAGTTCAGAGCCAAGAAGAAAGCTGTCTATCACAATAGGCGAGGGATTTTCCCACAAGCCAACGTGAAGGAACAATGTAAGTGACACCTCTATGGTTTAAGCTGGATATAGCAAGTGGAATCTGAGTACATTTTAAACCCCATTATAGCACTTTGTTTAATGGCAAGTGTGAAACACCTCTGTAAATCATTCTGGGCATAATCGATGTAGTCACTGCCGTGTCTAACTGCATTTTCATAGGTTTGCTGCCTTAGCACATTTCCAGAGTTATTCCTTCCTCTCCTTCACCAGCTCTCTACTAAAATGCTCTGGTAATCATCCTTTACTGAACTTGAAAGCTGTGTCCTCTTCCGAATGTTCATCTACGCGGATGGCCTTCTGAGTTTAATGGCGTGTAATTACTGTTCCCTCCTTAAACTGTGTGACTTCTATAACTGTAAAAGTAAGCAGTATTCTGCCAAAAATCCTTCCCTCTAGGAGAAACAGGAAAGTGAAGCAAGGTTATTGGTATCCATGCCAAACAGAAAGAGATTGACAAAGCCGATGCATTCTCTTGTCTGCAGGATCAAATTAAAGTCACAAGCCACGACTTTCCCTGAGCCTTGACCTGGCTGGGGTGACGTTAAATAACCTCATTCCTCATTTGTGTCCATTGAAACAGGGTTGTTTTGAGAGTGAGCCAAATTTGGACTATTTATTTCTGTTAATACAATCAATTATTATGACAGTTCATCGGGGTTGGGAGTGAGTGAAATTTCTAAGAATACTTGGTCTATAAGAATTCATTTATGAGCAGTTCTGTAGATTAGTGTCAGCTCACTAATACCAAGACATCCTTGACCCCATTGCATACATAAATATCAATCAGTCAATATAATATGGCCAGCTCCCACAATATTTTTATAACATTTAGGTAGTGGCTCTCCTGACAAAATAAAATAATAAAACAAAATAAAATATTTGTAAAAACATTGACAAATACAGTTAGTGTTGTTTTTGGTAGATGTTGACTGTCAATAAAAAATAAAAATACTAAAGAATATCTCCAGAGCAAATATCACTAAACTATTTTTCAAGTGAACAAAATATCTACAGAAGAGTAACATTTTAGTCTAAATATTTACGTCTTAATACTTATTTTGATAATAAATTACCCAGAAAGAATACACTATTAGCACCCTCAGGCTATCATATATATATGATAAAGAAGATATTAACATATTTTGCTTGACAAGTATACATCAAAGCACAACCTTTACAGTGGAGTAGGGATTAAATCTTCGAAGTTTAGACTCTTTCACGCCATATGAATGTATCTCAAGTCGTCTTCTATCAGTCAAATTGTACATTTTTAGACCATTTTCCCTCTCCTGGATTAACCTAGAATTTTTTGCAGCAGTCCTCAAAGTAGACTGCTCAAATCTCCCTTTAAGGGAAGCTGCCTGGGAAGCCCAGGTAATTGAGAGTCTTCAAAAGCAACAGCTCTAACCCACCTCAGTGTCAGTGCCAGACCACTCCCAGTCTGCTGCTCCGAATCTGTGGCTGGACATGGCAGGCCTAGGGGCGAGTAGTAGGATCCTCACCTGCTTGAGCATTCCTACATATGGGATTCCCCTTACTTTTGCCTTTAGCCAGGGGACTTACTCTCAGTCTGGCTGAAACTCTCAGGAGAGCAGTGCCTTCTGAGGCTCTTCCTATCCACTCCCTCCTTTGTTCCCTTACAATTCAGATGTGAAGTCTCTCTCTGCCTATGTTCCTTTTATCCTCCACAGGCGTTTACCCCATAAATCTCCTGAGAATTGAGCTTGGTCTTGCCATTGAGGGTCCCTCTAGATCCTCCTTTGCCCAATAGCAACAGCGAATAAAAACATGAAGCACCTGGTACTGAGAAATGTGTGATTATCAAACACTCAGACTTCTCAGGAGTAAAGATTTGTGTCATCGTTTTAAGATATGTCCAAGTAACAGGTGAAGCTCAAGGGAATTGAGAGAGCTACAATTTATTTCACTAACTACTAACATGCCTCTTCTACTTCAGTTTCCTCCCAAGAATAACAGCCTGGGAGAACCAGGGATAACTGCCCACGTCTAAGTGGAGAAGTGGATCTCTGCATCTCAAGGGGACTGGAGAAGGTGTCCTGCCCAGAATGCCCTTCATGGATACCCACTGTGGGAGCAGAGTGAGTTCAGAGACTTCAGCAGCCACAGCTTTGAATGTACCACAGTATTCATGTCAACCCACCCTTCCACTGGGCATCCCCAGCATTACCCCAGCCCTGCAAGGTGTACTAGAATCTTGTCATCCTTACCCCAAGTTGATTACTCGAATAGGAAACTTTTATTTGTGCACTCCTCATTAGCTTGGACAAAATTTTCTCAGAACTGTGCTTCACTGCAAACCTTTTTCTACCCACTGCTTTCTTCCCCCCCCCCCCCCCAAAGCTTTCTCACCACCTCCCATCTCAGCTGTCAGATTTTCAACATGGTCGGAAGGTCTTCTCGCCTAGACCTGCTTCTTCCTCCTTTATACTTCACAAGTATTTCCCCAATAAACATCAAGCATATCTAGTTCAGTCTTGGCATTTACTCCTCTGATGACATAAACTAACACAATTTCTTAATTTAAAAAAAAAGTTTTCTAATTGATTGAACATACCATGAGCAGGTTCACTCCTTCACTTCCTAGCCATTGTTTGTCATTCAGAAGCAGTCCCAATTGCATTGTCTTCCAATATTTTCACATTGCTATTAAAAAAAAAGTGAATACACTTAAAAATGTGTTACAATAGCATGGATAGACCTGGAGGACATTATGCTCAGTGAATTAAGCCAGTTAGAGAAAGCCAATATCATATGATTTCCCTCACATGTGGATTCTAATGAACAAAATTAATTAACAAACAAAATAGAAACAGACTCATAGATAGAGAACAGATTGATACTTGTCAGAGGTGGGGGGTTGTAGGGCTGGGTGAAAAAGGTGAAGGGATTAAGGGGGAAAAACCCCCAAACACAAAAACTTTATAGACACAGACAACAGTATGATGATTACCAGGGGGAAGAGAGATGGGAAGGGGAGGTAGAAGAAGGTATAGGGTGGATAAATGGTGATGGAAGGAACTTTGACTTGGGGTGGTGAACATACAATACAGTATACAGATGATATATTATAGAATTGTACACCTGAAACCTATGTAATTTTATTAACCAATATCACCCCAATAAATTCAACAAAAAAATTTAAAAACAAACAAACAAAAAGCACAACTTTTTTTTTTCAATATGACTAGTCTTCTAGATCCTAAGTGGGAATGAATAAATGTTCTACTCACTACTTCTAAAAATGTTCTCCTTTGTTTTCCACAAATGTAAATATCAATTTTTTCCATGAAATATTTACTTATAATTTGAAAATAAAACTGGTTTCCCATTCTGGATTTTTATGTCACCTAAAGTTTATGCTATAAACTCTGACAATACATGCAACTTTTCAGTTTGTGCATTAAACCTTTATTTTATTTACAAAACTGATTGAAACCAAATTGATTCCAAGTTTTAACACTATGGCCAATCGTTGCCTTTACAAAGTTAGGTTTTTGAAAAAAAAAAATATATATATATTAAAGGTTTGTATTAATTAAGAAAGAATTCATATTTACCAAAGAAACCTGGAAAATCCATAAAAGGCCAGAATAGAAAATAAATGATTCATAATCACACTGAACATAGTTAATTATCATGGATATTTGCTACATAAACATGTAGTATTTTTCTTTGTATGCATAAATACATAACTATAACAATGCAGCATTTACACATAAAAATTTGGCTGTTCTGCACATACTATAAGTTATTTGTTAACTGATATTTTTGCTAAACAAGTTTTTTTTAACATTTATTAAAATATAATAAGTAAAAGTATCAGAAGTACTATGATGCATTTAACCAATTTTGTAGTATTGAAAGTTTAGGTTTCTTCATTTTTATGAATAATTTTAAAGTGTAATTCTATACAAATACTTCGATGTTCCTCTCAAGATGAATTTCTTCTGGATCAAATTTCTTTAGACATTTTTAGGCTCTGGATGCATATGAGAAACATATATTGCTAGAAAAGTTATACCAATTTAATTGTTTTTAGTATTGACCCAATTTTTAGCAATATTTAATTTTTTCAATTTTGTTAATAACATGTTTTTGTGTTTTAATTTATATTTATTTATTTTATTAATAAATTGAATTTTTTCAATTTTGCTGCTCCCAAAATTGGCGGGTGCTGGGGGTAGACAATAGATTTTGTAGTTACACAAACAGGTTTGTGTTCTGGTTATGACATTTACTAGTTATGTGACTTGGAACCAGCCACTTAAACTCTTTAACACTCAGAGTCGTTGTTTATTTTCTGTAAAATTGAAAAAGAAAATTGTATTATTGATTGGTACTTAGGATGACATGAGATAAAAATAACTCTTAATATGCTGTATAGCAAATGGTAAGTGCTTAAAATGCTAGTTATTATTGGCATATCAATCTTCAGTTTTTTTGGTTGTGGTTACATTTCTATTCATATTCTTTCTCATTGTTCTCTTTGAGTCATGTGATTGCCAAGTCAGACACACAAAAATCAGTGATTCCACCCAGTCTTAAGCTTCACTAATAATATCAAGGATACGGGTAATTGCGGGGCACTGACAACGCACAGAGAAGCCTGGACCTGCCAATGCCACTCCTCAGGTCCTTCTTTGCTGTGTGGCATAGCCATTTCCCAGGTTTAGCATATGAAGCCTCAAAGTTATACAGCCAGGATGTTACTTACACAATAGGAAGCTAGATTGACTCTGAAACACTACTTTATACTCGATTATATAACATAGGTGATATTTTCTACAGAACTGCATTTCATAAATATAGTTTCTAAGTTTGATTCCCTTAGGCATTCCTAGACAATATGCATCCTAATAAAAAATTTCATGGACTCACCCATCAGCAAAAATTATTAATATATTTGAATGGAGTTGTGTTATTAGTATGTTTACAAAGAGATTAGACAGGTGTAAATGTTATCATTGCTATTTTGATTAGTAAAGATTCTTGACATAACAGAAAAGTAAATCCAACTCTTTGCCATATATGTCACAAATATTATTCCCCTAGGATTTTATTTTCCTTGGAATATACTATAATGATTGGCATATTTTTATCAACAGAGTACTTATGTCATGCTATTATTGCTTACGTCAATTCTATCATTCTTTTTTAAGAATTCAGCCTTGTGAGTTATAATTAAATAGCCTTAGCTGTTTTTAAGACTAGATGAACATTAAATTTATATTTAGAACTTGTAACATCAAAGTATTTGGAGATAAATTCTTTATAAAAAATGGTTAGGGTGCTTTATTTTTTTAATGTATTTCCAAAATGCTAACCAATTATTTCAGCATCATTGAACATTGTAAATATTCTTTGTTCTCATTTATGAAAGAATAGGACTATCAGATCATAAATATTTACAATATGTGTAATTAATCTCCTTTTTTACTTTCATTTCTGTTTTCATTACCTTCCTTTCCTCACACCAGTTTCTCATGTCCTCTTTATTCTAGAAATCTTTACTCTCATTTAACGTCTAGCACGGTACTGGTCCTCCCCGCCCAACCCTGCTTCATTATTCTTTAGTTGCATGATTCCCTTTGCTGTTCTTTCTTAGTCATGCTGACAGATGGCTTTTAGGTTCAAGTTGTTCAGTAACCCCTAAAATCCCGCCAGCATTTTGATTAGAATTGTTCTGTTTGAATATCTTTTTTCAAGCAAAGTGAATAATTTTTTATTTCTCAGCTTTAATATCCAGGACATATGATTATATATATATATATATATATATATATATATATATATATATATCCATTTATTCACTGTTTTATGTCATTCAGAAGATTTTTGAATATTTCTTACACATGTCCTATCTATATCTTGTCCAATTTTCTCTCGTGTATTTGTGGTTTTGAAAATATGAAGAATAGTATATTTTCCCATTATATAACGTAAATGGTATTTGGTGATTGTCTTTGCTAAAATTGTATTTAGGTTATCAGTGCCTATATTTGATAGTTGTCTCTTAGATGCACCCTTTGTCATTTTAATTCCAGAATAATTATCACTTTATAAAAGAAATGGTGAAGTTCCCATCATTTTCTATTTACTGAACAACATGAACATTATTTATGTCTTGAACATTGTCAGTAAATCCATTCATAAAATTAAAATGCTATATTTTAAAAGTAGTTGTTTGACAGATTTTTAGATATTTACTATGATATTCTTCTTCTATATCAGCACATGGAAGAAGGGGGAAAAATGTAGAGAAAACAAAAAGCAGTCCTCCGCCATATATAACCCAGGGAAATTACATGAGTAAATTGGAAGTATCTACCAAAACACCAAACATATATGTGTATTTTATCTTAAAGTTTGGTGGAAAGCTAAAAGCTGCTAGAGTGCTTCAAAGAAAGGAAATTTATCAAACGTAGTCCATACCCTGAGAAAAATCAGAAATGAGTAATTTTATCATGTATTTTGTCCCAAATAAATGTCCAACCTGATTGCTTAAAGGTGACCAAATAATATCTGCTTTATAAGCGAAACCAGGTCTAGGCCTAGCCGATAAGCAACTGTGATTTGGTGAAACCAAGAACAGAATGTGGCTTTCTGTCTGAGCAGCAGACTTCTCGGGGCTCTCCTCATCCCAAGCTCAGCACATAAACACACTGCCTGCAGCCGTGCATTGATTGTCAGCACAATTAATTGCCAGGAAAACTGCAGCTTTATTAAGTGTGCGGTACTAACAATAAAAACATCACTATTTATAGCACATAGCATGGCGGGATATCTATACAAATAAAATGTAATAATAATGGACAAAAGGCCAGCCGGCAGTCCCACAGAAGGACATCAATAAATTTGTTTTAATGCCAAGACACAACAGGACACTCAAGTGTCCCTGGGCATAAGACACCACAACCTCTACTAAAAGACAAGAGCCTTTTGTCTGATGTGAAAAGTGGATGTCAACCAGTCCCTTCAGAGTCATTTCTGATAGCTTCAAAGCTCTATTGCTCCTACACCCAACTAGAGAAATGCTGCCTGGGCAGAAGAGAGACGTGAAATATCATAGGGTCCAGTTATTGTCAGTATTGAAGAATATCTATAATTTAATCAGTGATGACATTTTAAAACCAGATACATCTTGATACATCTTGAAGATTATAAAAGGCATACTGGTAGCATTGAGAAAACTTCAGCCTGATAGTAAAGACTAAATTGTGTACATCACCACTTCAGATTAGGGTTTTGAAATGAGGGAAAGTAGTGTTTTTCCTCTATCCTTTTGTTTATATAGATATTTGTTGTGCAAGTTAGTAATGTAGAATTGCATAAATCTTAGAGAGGCTAACATTTGAGAAAGGAAAGGAATAGAGGAAGAGTATGGAGAATAACATGTATTAAACATTGCATGAAACATTTGGGGACCAATGGTTATCTATATACAACATTGGTATGTTTCTTCATACAGAAATGTGGTGATTACTATGGCCAAAATGTCTATGCAATAAAGTATGTCTGTACTAGGAATATTTTAAAAATATGTTCAGGGCATTCAATTTGAAGAAACTATAATTAGTTTTACTAAACACTCTTATTTTTCATCATTCTTCAGACACGTGGTATGAGGTGCATAGAATAATGTAATACATGCAAGGCCATTGATCTTGGCAGTAGTGGTGCTGACAATCAAACCCCATTCTGATATATCGGGTTATATACCCCCCTTGTGGAACACACCGAGATAGATGGCATAAGAACACTTAATTATAAAGAGATTTAACTAGCTGAAATATAAGCAGATGTTTTCTTTATTACATATGCATCATGTATATTATGTGCAGTATATATTTTAATCCAGACCTTCTAGTTCACGCACAGAAGCATTTACAAATATTATTGCAAAACAAACCCTTAATTTAACCCGAGAAACCTGGGATTTGGAGAGTTTAAAATGACTTGTCCAGGTCCCCTTGCTGGTTGGTGACAGAAGCAGAATAGAACCTTTCTTGTCCTTTTCCCTTAAGCTGTATAGCATACACCAGGCACCATGGAACAAGTAACTTTGTCCTTGATTCCCTTACAAACAGTAACAGTAGAGATAGGATTTCTAAAATGCTGAACTGAATTGAGGTTGAAAATTTTTAATTTGCTGTAACATGTCACACCACAATAAAACAAAACTCATTGACTGCTGAAAGCCACGTTTTTCTCATATTTGTAGTCTCAGCACAAGATACATCTGCAAGTATTATGTATTTGAAGTTCTTCTGATAACCTAGATCACTCATTTACATTTGTCCTTTAAAATTGAGAAATTTTTAGTCTCTTACTTCTGGATGAAGAATTTTCTTTAAAAGAGTTTGGAAGGTCATGTCACAGTTATCAGTCTACTTGCTGGGAAGGCAGAGGAAGTAAGAAGAAGCAGAAAGCATTCATAGTTTCTAGGTTTACAACTCATTTGGGGTAACCTTAAACTACTCTAAGTCATGTTCAAAATAAACCAAAAACAAACAAACAAACAAACACACCTTCCACAAAAGAGAAAAAGAAGTTGAGATGGAACAGCACACACATGATCTGACTCTGAAAATATGATTCATTAAATCATCTGCATTCTGGGCACCTGGTCCAGTTCCCTAGTTTGGACAACAACAAACTCCTGTGACAAACGTAATAACAGAGTAGGTGCAGAAAGAGCCAAATCCTGAATATATTTGTATTTTTTCCTTGAAAGCCCATGTCTAAATTGAAGTAGAGATCATGTGATATATGTCTTACAACATTGAGCCACTAGGAAATTTTAATACAACTGCCTCCTCTGGTTGAACATCAGGAAAATGATGTTAACTATGAGAAACTTGATTTCCAAGCATTTTTCATTTAGTCAGACAAAGATGATAATTGAGGGTCCACTATTTTCTAGGCAGTGGGGTAGATGGAATAGTAACAAAGGAGGTAGGGTTCATGCACTTCAGGGACTTAGATCTGCCAAATATAAACACTTGTAGTTTGGGCTAAATTTGAAAGTTAGATTGACCTGTTTTCATATCTATGTATATATAATATATGTGTATACCTCTTAATTAATTTATTTAGTTCTGGCTTTGTGATCTTGAGAAGAAGCCAATTACCGTTGGCCTCAGTTTTCTCATTTGTAAATTGTAACGAAGACAATTCACAAAGCTTTTATGAGAACTAAGCAAAATAACACTTTTAAAGGACAAGTCACGTAGGAAATATTAAATAAATTCTTGTATTTTTCTTAAGAACTGCAATTTTTCAAGAGTTCAGCTTTCCAGAGGAGCAAAACCCCTGTGAGCTGTTGACTCAACTGGTGAACTTAAAACCCCTTCTGAAATGATTCTGCTGATGTTATGAAAGGTACCTCAGTCTGGCCGGTGGTGCTCAGTGGTTGAGCATTGACCCATGAACCAGGGGGTCACAGTTTGATTCCTGGCCAGGACACATGCCCAGGTTGTGGGCTCAATCCCCAATGTGGGGCATGCAGGAGGCAGCCAATGATTCTCTTTCGTCATTGATGTTTCTATCTCCCTCTCCCTCTCCCTCCCTCTCTGAAATCAACATTTATATATATATAAAGAAAGGGCCTAACCGGTTTAGCTCAGTGGATAGAGCGTCGGCCTGCGGACTCAAGGGTCCCAGGTTTGACTCCGGTCAAGGGCATGTGCCTTGGCTGCAGGCACATCCCCAGTAGGGGGCGTGCAGGAGGCAGCTGATAGATGTTTCTCTCTCATCGATGTTCCTAACTCTCTATCCCTCTCCCTTCCTCTCTGTAGAAAATCAATAAAATATATTTAAATAAATAAATAAATAAATAAATAAATAAATAAATAAATAAATAAAAAGAAAGGTACTTCAATTAATTTCAGGGCTTAAAAGAAATTTCTTAAGGTAAAGAAAATATTGTAGCATATTTGGGGATTCTATGAACTTTTGATAGAGCAACACGTTTTATGGCTATTTTTGTTTGTTTTTGTTTTCTTAAAACAGAACAAAAAACTCACAGTATATAATTTATGGGAAGCATATGCCTCCAGTAGACATTTTTACAAAAAGCTACCCAAATTCTATGTATAAGACCATATTCAATAACATAAAGGAAGTGGCTTTTCTCTGATTTCTGTGTCCAGTCCTTTCAACAGAAATTCTTGTTGCTGGAAGGGTCTGGTGTTGAGAAACGAGAAGCAAGTAGTGAACTGACCTTCCGCAAGGTGGCCTTTATTGCTATAAAATTACTCCACTAATCTTTCTGTCTTAAATTGTTATGGTAGGCAACTATAGAAGCAAACAGAATAAAATGCCATTATTATAAAACTATAACATTGGGCACAAATTAATCATCTATCTTTTAAAATAACAGATAAATATTTTTGGTAGGTGCCATTTTTTATTTCAGAAAGAGAAAATAACACTTTTTAAATTCAAATACCATTATCTGTAGCTCTGACTTTCTTACTGGACAATCCATACTAATTTACAGAACCTATGAAGTTCAAAATGTATACAGTAGACAGATGATTAATATTATGATCTCATTAAAGAAAAGACAGGAGGAACTCTTACCATTTGCAACGGCATGGATGGAACTGGAGAGCATTATGCTAAGTGAAATAAGCCAGTCAATAAAGGAAAAATACCACATGATCTCACTCATTCATGGACAATAGAGACCATTATAAACTTTTGAACAATAATAGATACAGAGGCAGAGCTGCCTCAAACAGATTGTCAAACTGCAGCGGGAAGGCCAGGGAGGGTTGGGGGGCAGGAGGTAGGGGGGTAAGAGATCAACTAAAGGACTTGTATGCATGCATATAAGCATAACCAATGGACATAAGACACTGGGTGATAGGGGAGGCTAGGGGACTGTCTAGGGCGGGAGGATAAAATGGATACATATGTAATACCCTTTGTAATACTTTAAGCAATAAAAAAAAAATCAAAAAAAAAAAAAAGAAAAGAAAAGACAGGGCTGATCTGTGATTACACTAGCCTCCAAAAGGTGGACTTTTTATTCCCTAGGTTTGAACATTGGAATTGATTTCCTTCATCTTATATCACCCCCTTTTGTTGTGAGTTGCAATGATTGCCTCATTGTTCGTGGTGGAAGTTTTTGGCAGATGGGAGGAACTGCTTTCTGGAGTCTGTGTTCACCACCATACTCTCCTTAAAACTGGAAGACATCCGAGTAGCACATCTGTTATTCCTTTATGTCACTGAACCAGAAACTGGGCCAAGGAATGGGATTAGGGAAATCAGGTTGCTAAACCTTTTATACTTCTTCTGTCTCCTCACCTTTTTTTATCTTCCCAACAAGCAGGTTTTTGACTACCAAAAAATAGAAAATTTATTACCTGTAACCACTGCTGAGATTGTTTGTCAAACATTTTTTTTCTGTGTCTTTAAACAACATTGCCTTTCTACTCTTAAAACTTTGTTTTGAATAACTGTTTTGTTTTATAAAAACTTCAGATTTACCAAACATTATGAAGTTGTACAGAGTCCCCATATACACCACTACACTACACTCAGTTTCTACTTTTATTAACATCTTGTTAGTCTAGTATATTTGTTACAGTAGCAATCTTTTTCTTTCATGGATTGTGTTTTAGATCTAAAAATTCATCGATAAATACTAGGTCACATAGATTTTTCTGCTCAAAGCTTTGCATTTCACAGTGAGGCCTATGATCCATTTTTGTGTTAATTTTTGTGACAAGTATAAGCTCTTTTTTCATATAAATAATGCAATTGTTCAAACAATATTTATTGAAAAGCCTCTTACTTCTTCATTGAATTGCTTTTGCTCCTTTATGAAATATCAGTTAACTATTTTGTGTGAATCTATTTCTGGACTCTTATGTTGTTCCATTGATCTACAGGCCTATTTTTTCATCAATACTATGCTGTCTTATTTACCATAGCTTTACAGTAAGTCTTGACATTGGGTAGTGTGAGTCTTTCAAGTCTGCTCTTTCCTTCAGTATTTTGTGGTCTTTTGCCTTTTCATGCATACCTTAGAATCCACTTGTTGATATCCACAAAATAGCTTACTGGAATCTTGATTGAGATTTCATTGATTCCACAGATCAAATGGGAAGAATTAACATCTTGACAACACTGAGCATTCCAAATATAAAAACAAAATATCTCTCCATTTATTTAGATCTCTTTTAATTTATATCAAAATTTTATTTTTCTGTTTATATATCTGGAATACATTTTATTAGACTTATATCTAGCATTCCAATTTTTGGTGCCATTGTAAATTATTTATAAATATATACCATTTATTTGTTTTGTTTTTAAAATATGTTTGTTGATTTCAGAGAGGAAGGGAGAGGGAGAGGGAGAGGGAGATAGAAACATCAATGAGAGAGAATCATTGATCAGCTGCTTTCTGCATACCCTCTACTAGGGATCGAGCCTGCAACCTGAGCATGTGCCCTGACTGGGTATCGAACTGTGACCTCCTGGTTCATAGGTTGATGCCCAACCACTGAGCCATGCCAACCGGGTGAAATATATACCATTTTTAAGTTATCAAGTCCAATTGCTTATTGTTAGTATAACAAAAAGTAATTGACTTTTGAAAATTAATCTTATATTCTATAACATTGCTATAATTATTATTTCTATAAGGTTTAAAGAATTTTATTGCTTAGAATTTTCTACATAGATAACTATGTCATCTACAAATAAGGAGAATTTTGTTTCCAATCTGTATACATTGTATTTCCTTTTCTTTGTATTGAGCTACTAAGACTTCCTATACAATGCTGAATAGAGTGGTGAGAAAGGACATTCTTGCCAGTCTTAGGGGAAAAGTGTTCAGTTACTTATCAATAAACATGATGTTAGATATTGGGGCTTTTTGTAGATTTGTTGTATCAAGTTAAAGTAAGTACTTGCCCAGAATCCTTGAGAGTTTTTAATCATGATTGGGTGTTAGATTTTGTAAAATGATTTTTCTGAATCAATTGATAGGTTATTTTTGTTCTTTATCCTATTCATATGGTGTATTACATTGATTTTTTTTTGGCAGACCTTATTTTTTATAGAAGTTTTAGGTTCATTGAGTATAAGATACAGAGATGCCTCACATATTCCACCTATGCATGGTCTCCCTCACTATCAGCATTATTCATGTGTGGTATGATTGTGACAATCAATTAACCTACATTGACACATCATTATTACCCAAAGTCCATAGTTTACATTAAAGGTAAGTCTTAGTGTTGTATACATGGGTTTTGACAAATGTATAATGACAGATGTGCACCATTATAGTATCATACAGAATAGATTCACTGACTTGAAAATCCTATGTGCTGTCTATTCAATTCTCCCTCTCCCAGCCTTTGGTAACCATTGGTACTTTTACAGTATCCATAGTTTTGTCTTTATATAATATCATACTATAGGCCCGGTGCATGAAATTCATGCATGGGGAGGGGGGGATGGGTCCCTCAGCCCAGCTTGCACTCTCTCATGATCTGGGACCCCTCGGGGGATGTCTGACTGTGGGATTGGGCCTAAACTGGCAGTCAGACATCCCTCTCGCAATCTGGGATTGCTAGCTCCTAACTGCTCACCTCCCTGCCTACCTGATCGTCCCTAACCACCTCTGCCTGCCTGCCTCATTGCCCCTAAACACTAGCCTGCCTGCCTCATCACCCCTAACCACTCTGCCTGCCTGCCTCATCACCCCTAGCTCCTCCGCCTGCCTGATCACCCCTAACCACTCTGCCTACCTGCTTGATGCCCCTAACTGCTTGCCTGCCTGCCTGATCACCCTTAACTGCTCATTTGCCTGCCTGATTGCCCCTAACCACCTCTGCCTCAGCCCCCACCGCCACGGTTTTATCTGGAAGGACATCCAAAATTATGTTCAGTAGGTCATTGGGCTGTCTGGTCTAATTAGCATATTTTGCTTTTATTATTATAGATAGTTGGAATCATACCATATGTAGCCTTTTCAAATTGGCTTCTTTCACTTAGGATTCCTCCATGTCTTTTCATAGCTTGATAGCTCTCTCTCTCTTTTTTTTTTTAATGCTGAATAATATTGTCTAGATGTACCATAGTTTATCTAGTCACCTACTGAAGGACATTCTGGTTGCTTCCAATCTTTGGCAATTATGGAAAAAGCTGCTATAAAGAGCCTCATGCAGGGTTTTTATGGACATAATTTTCAACTCCTTTAGGTAAATACCATGAAGCACAATTAACTGATCATATGGTAAAGAGTATGTTTATTTTTATAAAAAACAACAACCCACTAGACTATCTTACAAATGGCTGTATCATTTTACATTTCCACCTGTGATAAGTAAGAGTTCTTGTTACCAACACCTTTCCAGCATTTGAAGTTGTCAGTGTTTTGGATTTCAGTGATTCTAATAGGTTTATAGTGATGTCTTATTGCTGTACTAGTTTGCAATTCCTAATAATATAAGATGTTGAGCACCTTTTCATATTTTTATTTGCCATTTGTTTATTTTCCCTACTTTTCTAACTTTATCAGATATTTTCTTTATTAAAAGGTTTCTTCTTCTATACCATATTTTATTCTCTCCTCTTTGATTAAACTCAGAAAAAAAATATAGACTTGTTATATTAAGATGACAAATATTTAGTAATAGGGATAGATATTCTAGGCTCATGACAAAAATAGGAAGAGTTCAATGGGTTGACTATTGTCTAATCCTGATCAAGAAACCATTAATATCAGGAAAGGGTTCTGAAGTTGGCTCTCTTGACCCTTACATACCTTCAGGATGTTGCTGCATGAACTTTGTTTGCCTATACCAGAGCACCAAGTGGTGTTCAAAACAGCACTTCACAGCTAATCACACTCTTTCAATTGTCCAACAGCACAACAAATGTGTGAATATGTGAGAGTCTGTGGTATAATTACTTGCTTGACAACTGCCCAATCCTTTTATCAAAGTTGTTTACTTGGCATTACATAAAGATATGACCTAACACACAACAATGAAAACTGTTGCCTCTCCAGACTCCTGGTTTATCCCCACTCATTTTCTTTTTTGAAATAAAATCCCTCCCCCCCCCCAAAAAAAAAAGAAATCAGGAAATAAGTGTTAATTTCCTTTTGGGTACCTACAACTTGGTCCTCTTCCTTTCTTTTTGTTTTAAAATATATTTTATTGATTCTTTACAGAGAGGAAGGGAAAGGGATAGAGAGTTAGAAACATCAATGAGAGAGAAACATTGACCAGCTGCCTCCTGCACACTCCCCACTGGGTATGTACCTGCAACCAAGGTACATGCCCTTGACCAGAATCGAACCTGGGACCCCTGAGTCCGCAGGCTGACGCTCTATCCACTGAGCCAAACCTGTTAGGGCTCCTTTCTTTTTCTTTTCTCTTCTTTCTTTTAACTTTCCACTTTCTCCCAAATAGCCTTAAGAAATGTAAATGTAAGAGGAATTATGCTGCAAGCTTGTTCTTCATAAAAGAACAGCTTTTAATTAAATTAGAAAAAATACCGCCACAGGCAACACTTAAACTGACAAGTAATGCATTCTATTAATCTTCGCAGAGAGGCACTGTACACTGCACTTAATTTAATTAGGTATAGAAAAGGCCTGTTCAGTCCTAGGGGGGTTACCAATGTCCTTTTAAATTGAGGACACAGCATTTATATAAAGTCATTTTCATATCAGGCAATACATTTCTAAACAGTAATTTAAAAATATTACTTGCTATTATTAAACAATACCTTGTTGCACCTTCTCACTTTATGAGAGGACTTTCGTTTCTCAGAGAAATTCCACGCACCAACAGGCCTTCTGCCCCCTCCCATAATTTATTGACTTTGAAAGTGTTAAATAATTAGGACGAGGTTCCCTGGAAAACAACAGCACTAGGGAAATACACGTCAAGGCTATATTACAATGGATAATGCATGTGGATTATGTTTCACTTCTGGGCCATGGTAGAGAGTCATAACAAATAACTTTCATATTAAAAATTATATTGCAGCTGAGAAGTAGGTTATATTCTGATGTCACTCCTGGCCCAACAGATACAAAAAGAAAAACTTTAGGAGATTTTAGGCATCTTTTCAAATTTCAAATCTTACTTTCCAACGCTTCAAAAAAACTAGACAGTTTATTAATCTGTCACACCCTAAAATTATAATAGAAAAATCATCCAGCGACCATAGTAAGCAACCAAATGCAAGCAACTATTATTCAAAAAGCAACTTACTATATATACTTAAGAAATCTTCCATCTCATGCAGATTTGTTTTTACCCAGAATTTCAGATTCTGCTGTATCATTGATATAGTGTCTCTGGGGAGCATTATGTTTCAAAGTAAGAAAATATATTCCCTTGGATATTATTGGTTAATTTATCTATTCATGAGGGTACTGAGGGGATAGCGATTTACTTGAACTGGTCAAACCAAGTTCCTGACAGCAAACAGCTTCACGTCCAACAGTCCCGGGGGTTGTTGCTATCTTTGTTTTCAGGTTGAA
This sequence comes from Myotis daubentonii, assembly GCF_963259705.1. Classification (NCBI taxonomy): domain Eukaryota; kingdom Metazoa; phylum Chordata; class Mammalia; order Chiroptera; family Vespertilionidae; genus Myotis; species Myotis daubentonii. The sequence goes on along the minus strand of NC_081846.1, from coordinate 16,433,391 downwards.
GTGGAGGGTAGAGTAATTTTCAAGCAAAAAATAAAAAAGGACTACTGAATAAGGGTTAATATGAAGTGTACTAATCTCTCTTTTGCTTATTTCTCAGCACAACAAAACATCTTTTCCAGTTATAAGGATAATGTATGTTGACAAAATTAGTCCACAACAATCGGTGCCAATTCACTTTCAGCGATAGCTAGGAAGCATGCAATGACCAGTTCTGACCTGAAAACCCAAGCAGATCTCTGATTTAAAATTACTGTTTGGGGACAAATTGAAGAGTTAATTTTCAGGCAAAATGTTTCCTGGCCTTCATTTGCACAGAGACTTAGGTAACTGGTCAAAATTCTCCCTCTGTTATGCAAGATGAATTTATTGTCAAATGCTTAATACAGAGTCAGGATTGAGGGAAGCCATACAAGTGTTGGGTATTATCACTACTTTATACTCTGTCAGGGTTAGGAACCTCGGCTTTGTTGCCAGGTGGACCTGAGTTTGAATCCTAGGTCTGTCATTTATTAGCTGAATTGTCCTAGGCTTAATCCTTCCCCAATAGAGGTTCAGAATCTTTGTCTTTTAAAATATTAATAACAACTATCTAGGGTTATTGCATAAGGATTCAATTTTAAAATGTACCCAAATTATGTATTGCTAAACTTGCATATATAAGTACTGAGGAAGTATTGGATGTTACTGTATTTAGTGGCAGTAAACGGGCATTCCGAACTGTTTGCATTCCTTGATGATTTGGAGTAACCTCTCTTGCCACAGTTAACAGGAAACCTGATTCAAATTATTTTAAAAATGAGGAAATGTCTGAGTGTAAAAGTAGAATAATTCCAGAAGTTGTTTCTATAGATTTAAGAATATCTTCAAAAGCACACGTTCTCTTTTTTCTTTTTTTCTTTTTTTGCTTTGCCATGCACAGCTTTGACATTTGTCTTCAGACTCGCTGCCTCATGATAACAAAGTAGCTGCCACAGCTCTGCTGCCACATTTTCACAGGACACTGTGCAATGGGCAAAGCTGGGAAAGTGAGGGCCAAGAGCTGCGCAGGTCTGTGATTTAACACTATTTGCAGGGGAGCAAATTAACCTGCCACATTTCCATGGATGTGATAGAAGAAGCAAGAAACCTTGAGTGTGTGAGAGATGGACAGTTTGTTACTCACAACAAAAACAACAGCCACAGTATCATCATTTTCTTTTAGCTATTTCCCAACGTCTCAATTCCTACAGGGCAGATGCCTACGTGCTCTCTGGATTGTTCTACAGGAAAGGAGACTGATACTAGAGAATCACAATCTTTTATAATAGACTTTCAGCACACCTACTTGACTTTTGTGCTGGAGGGAAACATTATCTTTATTAGTCTGAACAGTAAATGAATCTGCCCTTTGCTTCAAAACTATTTCTATCTTTGAATGCTATTTACTATACAAATGCCTTAAGAACTCCCGTGCAGAAAGCATACCTCATGCCCCTTGTTAAAAGCCACAGAATCTTTCTCAAAAGTTTCCTAAAACTCTTTGCTTCATTCAATATATTTGAGCCTTATTTAAACTCTTAGTTCCAACACTAGCAAGGGAAATGGAAGTGTCATGATTGACTTTTATTAATCAAGATTTCGTTTCTAGGACTAAGGAGGGGCCAGCCCCCCTTCGGTACATGGTCCCCCCACATCTGAAAAAAATTTGAGTTTTCTTAAATGGGAAAAATGAAGAATTATTAGTAGGCAGGTAACAAACCGATAGAGGCTACAATACCTGTGTGTGTTTGTGTGTGTGTGTGTGTGTGTGTGTGTGTGTGTGTGTGTGTGTATGAATTCACATTAGTCAGGATAAATTATCCTTTAAATTAAATAAAAAGGAGACTTGACTTGGGTGGTAAACACACAATACAATATAAAGGTGATGTATTATAGAATTGTATTACCTGAAACCTATATAATTGTATTAACCAATGTCACCCTAATTAATTAAATTAAAAATAAAGAAAAGAAAAATAAAATCCTTTTATAAGTATAGCTACATTATGGCAATTGAAATAGGTAGGAAATAGGCTCCCCTCACTTTGAAGTTTTAAAAAATGTGTGTGTGTGTGTGTGTGTGTGTGTGTGTAAGAGAGAGAAAGAGATTATACCAGTAACAATGTTTATCTGTGAGTACTGATTATTTGGCTGTTATTATATCTGATTTCTCTCACTTTTCCACATTGATTATATATTATGTTACCTGATTTATATTAGATGATCATTAAAAGTTACTAATTAAGTAATATGCTATTTTATAACAAAGGTTATCTATGTGGAATACTCCCTTAAGAAGTCATAGAGTGTTAATTACGTTGACACTTCATTTTGTTTTTTATTGTTGCTCAATATTAATAATTTTCTAAAAAACTATATTACCACTAAAATCTTAAAAACAATTATCTACTATAGCTAACCAATGTCACGTAGTACTTTCATCATATACTTCGGTGTTTTACTCATCTTGTTTTCTGTCAAAACCAAATAAACAGTAATTTAGATAAACCCATGCCTTAGAAAATTACCTAAGGAGTTCTAAAATTCCTTTCATAAGCCATACATCTGTGTTACCTATGCATTTTTAGATATTTTTTCTTGTTATTCACAATAACAGAAATACTGGTGTTGCACAAACTGTTGAATACATTATCTTGGCTGTTTCATATGCAGAAAATAAAGAATAAAAGAATCATCTGACAGCTGCCCTTATGACCTAAAAAAAATGCTTTTGAAAAGTTGAGCAAGAATTATATAGTTCGTGTCAAGTTAATAGACTCAGGATGGTTTTCTTTCTCTGTGAACTCAACAAGAAGCCATTCTGATTTTAGGAATGTTACTTCTAAATCGTGGAGACCCCTCAACATGGTTTAAACCTTTGTCCAACATCAAATTTATGCAACAAGAATCAGGTCATTGCAGATTCTTGACTAATATTTCTTCTTATAATTCACATAATTATTCATTCCAAAAGCATGCGCTGAGTACTCATTATGTCTTGTGGATATAAAGATGAATAAGGCATAGTTTCTGACCTTAAGGGCATTCACACAGAAAATTGCAATTAATGGGATTGTTGCTGTGATGAAAGTATACACAGGAGGCAAAAAGAGAATTTAACTGCCCAATGGTTAAGAAAAGTTCGTGCCCTAGCTGGTTTGGCTCAGTGGATAGAGCGTGGGCCTGGGGGCTGAAGAGTCCCGGGTTTGATTCCGGTCAAGGGCACATGCCAGGTTGTTGACTTGATCCCCAGTAGGGGGCATGCAGGAGGCAGCCGATCAATGATTCCCTCTCATCATCAATGCTTCTATATCTCTCTCCCTCTCCCTTCCTCTCTGAAATCAATAACAATATATTTTTTAAAAAGTTCCTCAAAAGTGCCTCAACCTTATGATTTTAAGTCAGTGAGATGGAAGCATAATAAAAAACCTGCCAGTATGAACGATCATGAGCAAAAGCATGGAGGCTTAAGAAAATATGATAAAGGCCTAACTTCCCAGAGGCTGCTACCGTGATGCCCTGCAGGGATTTAGAAGGCGTGGTAATAAACGTGCCCTTTAAGAGTCAAAGTATAATATCAAAACCTAAAGAGCTATATAAAGGCAAAGTGATCAAGAAAAAAACTGAATGTTTCTCATGGAAAGGTGCCTGCATTTTTCCTGAAATTATCAGTGTACCTAAAGAAGAAAGAAAGGTTTTGGTCTTCTCCGAAAGTGCAGGGCAAAGGAGAAGCAAAGAAGGGAAATTTGATAGGTACGGTGCTTCTTGTTACACAAAATCAGGATTCTATGCTTAAAAGGCTCGGGAGAGAATTTTACCGCAACTATCTCCCTGTGAGCTCCCTTAAGAGAAAGCCCCCCAATTTTTGGTCTCATGGTCACGCTTAACCCCTTTCCCAACAAGCATTTTCAATATAAAATTGATGTGTTTAAGAAACAGTGAGAACCTCGCAGCCTTAATTTGGATCCCTCCCAAAATCAAGCCCTGAGGCAGGAATTTGGGAAGCACAAATAAACAAGGGAGAAGATGTGATGGGAAAGGGAGAGAGGGAATAAAAACATGTTAATGAGCAGCTTACTACTTTAGGCTACCAATGTGGAATCCTATAACAGGTATCAAGATTTTCATTGAATGATGGGAGATTGGGTCATTTATCCAGAACTCTTATCTCCCATTATTGAGGATTACCCCCAGGGTGGTTAAATCTCCTCATCTCCACCCCCCCCCCAGCCCCCCCCCCCCCCCCCCCCCACACACACACACACTTCTGGATTACTTAAATGCAGAGAAACAAGCAACTAACAAATTTGAGAAAGCCATCAACAGAGAAGTGAGAGTCAAGTACTTAAAGCAGGAAGCTGTCAGCTTGATGGTACCAGAGCTGCAGGTGGACTTGGGTGGGGCAAGAGAATGTGGAGTGGCATCTGCTTCAAAATACCCCTGTAGTGCTAGTTTTCTCATGCCTCACATAAAATCCTCCTGTCCCATTTGCTCAGAATTGTGGCCAGTCAAAAGTCTCTTGACAAGCCCAACTGGCATGGCTCAGTGGTTGAGCATTGACCTATGTGCCAGGAGATCACGGTTCGATTCCTGGTCTGGGCAGATGCCCCAGTTGGGGCTCGATCTCCAGTGAGGGGAGTGCAGGGGGCACCCTATCAATGAGTCTCTCTCATCATTGATGTTTCTATCTCTCTCTCCTTCTCTCTTCCTCTCTGAAATCAATAACAATATAAATGTTTTAAAAGAATCTCTTGACAAAATGAAACTTAAAGCACAGGGTTAAAGAGACCTGTTACATCTCTTAATGCAGCAGCTCATTCTGTGCGGATAACTGGGCCCAATCTAAACTCCCCTCCCTGCCTAGCAGATTAACTTGCCCATTGGCATGAAGAGAACTTTGTTTCTGAGGGGTTGAAGTCTCAGGGCACCTGTTCTTATCAGGCTGCCATTGGTGGAATTAGGTATTAAGAGTGTTCTAATAGTTTAACAAGAATTTTGTATACACTTCCTGTTTGCAGAAACACTTAAATGAGATAACCTATCTGAAGGGCACGTGCGTGCATGTGAGTGTGTGTGTGTGTGTGTGTGTGTGTGTGTGTGTGTGTGTGTGTGTAGAATGGTTGTTTAGGAGGTGGGAGGGAGAAGCAGAAATTAAATAAGATTAATTCTCCGGTAGTCGCTAACTCCATGTGTGCATATGTAAAACATAAGCAGCGGTCACATAGGGTACCACACTGTCACGTGGTACCTCTGGTTATACAGCTTCAACATTCTATATAGTTCAAATCCCCTCATTTATTAGATCGAGGAAGATATGTAACAATATATCTAGGTTACAAAATAGATATGATTCATATTTATTCACTTAAATATTGACCTTCATTTTGTGGGGCAACCTATTGCCTTATGGAAACTTGGATCCAGTCACATTCTGATAAACTACTCAGTCAGGTCAAACCCTTCCTTGAGAAAAAAAAAAAAAAGTATTTCTATTGCCATAAACTGTCCTGTTTAGATGCTTCCTCTCCTTGATCTAATCGTATCCTCCCTCGTTCTAGAAATGTATCTTTATAATTTTTCTACATAATTTATTACTCTAATTGGTTTTCCCAACTTGGCAAAATCTCTCATATTGTATTATAAGGAAACTTTTCCTTGAGGCCAAGTTTATGAGGCTCAGACAGAATACTTACTATTTATTAGCCCCATGCCAGTGGAAGAATCTCAAAATATACCATAAAATGCAGCTAGGCAAATGTGCTAATATTCAAACAAGAAAGCTAAAGAATAAAGGGAAGCTTATATTATAAAATAATAAAAATAATCACTAATAATCCTACCAAAGAAAACCTTTGAAGTTTTCTATTGCTAATTGTCTATTGAAATGTCTTTGCTCTCTTCTTTTATAGAGGCTCATTTACAACAAAATAACGCAAAATATACTTATTAAATATATATCATTTGGGGTAGGGAAATTTACCTGGGTGCTTATAATATAGGCACCAAAGACAATGTTAGTGTAATAGGGCCTTTTTATACCACCTACATTGTATTTCTGCCTCTGAATATGTTTTAGCAAAGCACTAAGAAACAAATTAACACAATGCTGCATACTGAGCACCAGGGAACAGGTGTGTATGAGCTCTATTCTTGATGAAAATCACTAGAAAATCATTTCCTTATTTTACTGATAACTTAAGTAGAGTTTTACAAATTCCACAGGTTTGGTTCAGAGGAAATGAAGAATTGCTGGGAATGATTTAGGGAAACAGAGTAAACTTTCCCGTACTAGTTTGATTATACAGTCATAGAGGAATAATTTATTGAGCTGTTGATTTGTCTTATGTTTCCAATGTGATGTCTCTTCCTTTCTCCCTCCAATAAGACAGTCATGCCCCTGTTGGAAAATTTTGTGTGCAGTAGTTCATTGAAGAGATTATGCTTGGTTGGTGTATCAGGGGTAGGTAGGGTATGCCAAAAGTAGAAAGAAGAAAAGGAAGAAATATCATGAGAAAAATAAGATTCCCAAGTCTGAGGAAGAACAAAATTAAGTGATCAGAAACATAGGTACTTGTAGCCCATCAGGGACAGCCCAGAGAAGACTCTGGACCAAAGAGGGAGATGGCTGTGAATCTAGATAAGCTAGATTCTGGTCCCAAGCCTCTGGACTTGTGCAAAGATGGTCATCCCCGAGTGTGGCGTAGTAAAAGCAGAGTTGCTGGATTGGGTGGGACCACAAGGGTTAGAGAGAAAATACGTTGTCAATAGGAGGTGCTGTATGTAAAAGAGCTCTTGCTCATTAGAAATCATACCACTCTCCTGATTCTTGAGCAATCCAAGGCATGAGAGTGCTTCAGCCCCCACCCTGACTAATAAAGGTCTGTGCCATTACGTGAGTAAGACTCATGATGTCCTCACATGTTTTAATGATTACAAACTAAGTTTCTAAATTTTTCCTAGTTTTTTATTCCTCATTGATTGTTGTATAAACGCCTCAGATAGTCATCATGATTTTTCTGAACTCCAGATTTCTTCTTATTGACCATAACTTATCAACCTGTTCTCTAAAAATTTGAGTTCTCTCTCTCTCTCTCTCTCTCTCTCTCTCTCTCTCTCTCTCTCTCTCTCATTTTTTCCCATTGCTCCTGTGAATGTGGATTACTTTCCCCTCAAATTAACAGAAGCTAACAATATGTTTACCTATATCTTTGTAATTATTATTTCTTATCCATTTTAAAGTTAGTGCTGTGCCTACAATATTTTTTTCCTTTTACTAGCACTTTCTGTAATGGAAATGACAACAGCAACCTTGGAAGTACCAAATTAAGGCAAAGCACAAGTTTTATATTGCTACTGTGACAGATTACCACAATTTAGTGGCTTAAAACAGCACAAATTCACTATCTTCCAGTTCTTGAGTCAGAAGTCTAAAATGAGTCTCAGTGAGCTAACGTCAAGGTTCACAGGGCTGGCTTCTTCTGCACAAAACATGTCTGGATGATGCTCTAGAGGAGTATCTGTTTCCTTGTCTTTTCTAGATTCCAGAGGCAACCTGCTTTCCCTGGCCTGTGGTCCCTGGCTTCATCGTTAAAGCCAGAAGTGCATCATTATCAGATGGCTCTACATCTTTCACCTTTGCTTCCATTATTCATTTCTCTCTGCTCCTGCAGTCACATTGCCTATTCTGACTTTGACCTTCCTATGTCTCCCTTATAAAGACCCTGGAATTATATTAGACCCACCTGGATAAATCAGGATAACCTCATCTGAAGATTCTTAATCACATCTGTAAAATTTTTTGTTTGTTTGTTTTCTTTTCCCATAGAAGGTAATGTATTCACAGGTTTCAGGGCTTAGAATGTGGACATCTTAGAGGGGTGCATTATTTGCTCTACCACAGCAACCATGAACCAAAATGCCTAAATGCCATGATGGAGCAGAGACACCCACCAGCCTAACAACATGCATCATGTACTGTTGCTAAAAGCCAAATTTCTTTGTTGTATAACCACTGACTTTAGTCATGGTATTGGCCATGGCCACTGTAAGTTACCATCATTCTAACCTACTCTAATGTTTCCATTTTGTAGCTCTGTATACTTTAGCATAGAATGTTTAGAATTGTTCATGTGATTAACTGCAGCAATTCATAATGTTACCTAAAATATTATTTATAATACTATTTGTAGTATAATATATTTCATAATATAATATCTTATGTTAGAGTATACTTCATTATTCTATAGTAATGTAGCACTTATTCTGTGGTAATTTTTAACTTACTCTATTTATTTATTAAATTAAAAATTTTAATACTGAGGACTATTTTTTTTAAAGAAAGTAACCTTAGAAATTAAATGTAAAGTGAGGTTGTGTTCCTCTGTAAGTGTCAAAATTGATGATCTTGACCCTTGGATTCCAGATGGATCATTAAAAAAAATAAACCCTGCCAGTTACCTCTAATTTCATACTGTGCTCTCCATCTGCTAGCTCACTCACTTTGGGGAGGGGCTGCTTGTATGGCTTATTCTCTACTACTCCACAAAGACAAAACTCACCTGACATATACACACATTATGTGTAAGGGTATCTATTTAGAATGTATATTAGAAGAATTCAAGGAAAGGATATAAACAAAGAAAATAAGACATTAAAATAAAAATAAAAAACTAGCTTACGAAAGCTAGGATAGAAACCATCAGCCAAAATAACCAACAAGTCCTAAGTGTGGGGGGAAGATATTGAGTGCTTGTTTTTTCATTTCACATTTAGGTTAGAAAGCAAATCAGGAGCATTGATGAATCTTAGCTTAAAAGCTACTGAATTTACAACTAAAACTCTTAACAAGCAGTCAATTAGATGGCAATTAGATTTGGGCTTAAAACTATCAAATATAGTAGGTTAGCTCAGTGTTTCATTCAAAATGATGAGTTATGTGACAAAATCATTGTTTAAAGTAAATTTCCAAAAATATGCATGCTCTCATTAGAATTAACAAAGACAAATACTAGGATGATAAAACAAAGGAAATATGATCCATGCTAGACAGTAACATCTTGAATTTTCTGCTTCCTGTACATTACCTCGCACATGCACATCCGTAGTTCTCCATTAATGTATGCTAAACTAGTGACCTTAACTAGAAACCATAGAGTTAAACCCATGATGTTCACTAGGATAATGAATAAACCACAGGGTAGCTGATTAAAGAGTGGCATATTTATTCATGTTCTTTACTATTTATTTTAGCAATGTCTTCAGGGTTCTGAACCCAATTTATATTCTGCTACTTCATTATATATGTGATTGAAATGAAGATGGTAAGAATTAGAACAGCTAGAATATGAACAGCATTGAGAAGCAGAACTTGCATATTCTTATGTCACCATTCTAGAATATGTTTGTTTGTTTTTTCTTGAAAGGTCTACCTGAAAACATCACCCACAGGACTGTAGTTTTTGCCTTTTTTTTTCTTCATTCTCCTAAAATAGCCCTGGTCCAGTGTCAGTCTTCAGTTCATACATGCTTGGTAAGTCAAAGCAAAAAAATTGATTTTGTTAAAGAAAGGAAATCTTTAGGAATGAAGTATGTTCTGAAAGGAAATCTTTTTGTGTAAAATATAGCCAGATGAAGAGTGACAGGTATATTGGGGATGCTAGCTAGGCTTTGTTCACTATTAGAATCCAGCAGTGACATTTACAACAGGCAGAGGCTAATGATGATGACAGGAGAAGACAATAAGGAAGATAAAATGTTTAACTGGGAGCTTAAATGTTGGCTCAGGTCCAAAGATTCCCATCTGAACTCCATGGGGCTGCGAACTGAGATCTCTCTTCACCCTGGGATACACTGTTTTGCTGCCCAAGTAAGAATGCATCCTGAGGATTGATGAACTACTTGGCTTGGGTGCCTAGAGGATGTGTCAGGAAGCAACACTTTGCCAAAAATGTCAGTGACCTGTAGGAGAACACTAGCTGCAGAGGCAGTAATCAGACCTCAAGTGACTCTGTCATCTGTAGCCAGGAGTTGGAACAAGCATACAGAGGCATGGTGGGTTCTGGGACAACAGAAAACCCCTTCACAAACCCCCAAAAAAGGTAAGTGCAAGGACTCCCAGTCATGACAGAGTAAGAGACTAAGGAGTTCTTTCCATCAAAGATTGGAAGATTGAAGTAAGAACTGGTTGCACAATGGTTAGTGCTAAATATGTGGGCAAATGGTCTTTGACAAAGAACGTTTCAGATTGTGGCTTGAGAAAGAAAATAGCGAAAGGGAAAATGACTTGGATGTTGACAGATGGCTACACTCAAGGGGAAAAAGATCAGAAAACTTAAAGCACTAAAATACTCAAAGTCCAACAACTTAATCTGACTCAAATATTATGATAAAGCTTAACACTTAAAAAATATAAAAAATAATAAAAAAAACATTCTTAATATTCAGCTATTTACATCAAGGTATAGGGGTTATAGCTGTGGACTTCATCAGTGATTCTAGCATATAATGTTAGAAATAAAGAATTTGAGCACGCAAAGTGTTTTATTTTCTTTGAATTATAGCAGAGACTGCTGTCTCTGCCAGAAATTCTGTATTTTGAGCATATTCCCTTGTTCCATTCTGTTAACTAACTGGGCCCTAATGAATCATTTCTCTCTAGATAGTCTAGGCTTCAGGTGTAACAGACAGTGATAGTTTGTACACTAATAAAAGAAATGAGTCTTCATGTACTGTTACATGTCGAGTCAGAATTTCTGCCATGATATGCATTAGCTAAAGTATGGAATCCAGGAGTCTTAACTTAAAGATCTCTGTATTTCCTCCAAACCTCAAACAGATTTTAAAACATGGTATCATTAATTCGCTCCCTCCTGGCCACACATGATGCTGCTGAGTGAAACAGCACTCATTCCCCCTCATCAATATGATGCTCCCCATGCCACATTTAAAAAAAAACAGTATTAAAATAAGGCAAAGCTTTTTTAGAGCAGTTTTAAATTCACAGCAAAATTGAAGGAACAGAGAGTTCTCATAGACAAACCCCCCTTAACGCCACACATGCACAGCCTCCCCCACTATCAGCATCTTGCTCCAGAGTGGTACCATTCTTGCAATTGATGATCCTACATTGACACATCATTCTACCCAAAGTCCTTAGTTTACATTCCAGTTCACTCTTGGCATTGTACATTCTATGAGTTTTGATAAATGTATAATGATATTTGGTGTCATACACAATAGTTTCACTGCCCTAAAATGTTTTGTGCTTTGCCCATTCACCACCACCACCACCACTCCTGTTCCTCTCAACCTCTGGCAACCACTAATCTTTTTACTATCTCCATATTTTTTTTTTTTACTTTTCCAGACTGTCATATAGTTAAAATCATCTAGTCTGTAGCCTTTTCAGGTTGGCCTTTTTTTTTTTTTACTTAGAAATATGCATTTAAGTTTTCTTTATGTCTTTTCACGGCTTGGTAGCTCATTTATTTCTAACACTAAACAACATTTCATTGTCTGAATGTTACACAATTTATTCACTCACCTATTGAAAGACATTTTGTTTGGTTGCTTCAAATTTTTGGCAATTATGAAAAAAAGTTCCTATTAATATCTATGTGCAGGTTTTTGTATAATCTTAAGTTTCCAACTCCCTTGGGTAAATATTAGGGTGCACAACTGCCAGAACGCATGGTAAGAGCAGTTTAGTTTTGTAAGAAACTGACACAGTGTATTCCAAAGTGGCTGTGTGATTATACATTCCCACAAGTGATCAATGAGAGTTCCTGTTGCTCTACAGCTTTATCAGAACTTGGTGCTATTAGTGTTTTATATTCTAGTGATTATAGTAAGTGTGTAGTGGTATCTCGTTGTTTTAGTTTGCAACCCTTTAATGACATATGAGGATGAGCACCCTTTCTTATGCTTATTGTCATCTGTAGATCGTCTTTGTTCATGTATCTGTTCAAACCTTTTATCCATTTGTAATTGGGCTGTTCATTTCCTTATTGTTGAGTTTTGAGAGTACTTTTGTATAATTTGAATTACAGTCTATTACCCAATAATGAGTTTTACAAATATTTTCTCCCAGTCTGTCTATGTCTTCTTAATCTCTTGACTCATCCCACATTAATCAAGTTTTAGAAATAAAGTCCATGAAAACACAAATAATAAAAAATAAAAAGTGTCTCCTCATGCATCACTTTTCTCCTTTTAAGAAAAATGTTGCTATCAATATCTATGTGCAGGTTTTTGTATAAGCTTAAGTTTTCAACTCCCCTGGGTAACTATTAGGGAGCACAATTGCTAGATCACATGGTAAGAGCAGGTTAGTTTTATAAGAAACTGTCACAGTGTATTCCAAAGTGGCAGGAAGTGTGTAGCAGTATCTCATTGTTGTTTTAGTTTGCTTAAAACTAAAGCACCTTCCTATATTTTCTCAAAAGTCCCACAAGTAACATCAAATCTCCCTTCTTCTGGAAGGCCACTTACTAAACTGCAGTTTCTTTCCATTTTAGCTTATCCTCTATCATTTCTTTCAGGAAATTTTAGATGCTCCAAAGCCACCTTCTTATAAAGAAGGCCGTGGTCCAGAAGGAAACTGCATACATTACATGTTTGCTGTTGAACATGCAGATCGCAGAAAGAACACAGACAGAAATTAAGAGACAAGCCCATTCTCACAGCCACACCTACAGGCAGCAGGAGTCTTGAGCACATCATTCAACATGTTCACACCTCCATTTCCTTATTCAAATAGGAATTCAAATAACTGCTATGCCCACTCCTAATTGCAAGGCACAGTATGTGCCTATCCTAGAAGCTGCAACGTGCCATCAAAATGTACTTATGTCCTTACAAACATTCTCTGGGTCAGCTGCCTCTGCATTGTAGCCCCTCACGCAGTAGATAGGATTTCTTCTGTCATGTTGGTAGGCCTGTGACTGGCAAGCAATTACAGTGAGTGATTCCATTTTAGGAGGAGATAATAAAACATGATATCATAACGACCCACAGAGTCTCAAAAGTATTTATGTTTCCTCTAATAACCTGGTGTGATGCTGTTAATCTTGACAAAGGCTGCCTGGCAGGTGTTAGCGAGCTGAATCTTCATATTCTTTCACTGTTTGCTGACTCTTCCACAGGGAAGGATCCAAGCTATTAAAATGCAATGGCCCTGCTCTATTTTTAATTACATTTAGTTTGTGAGAGGAACAATCAGATGCATAACAAGTACGGTGAACAGACTTTCCCCATTGCCTCAGTGAAGGCCTGGAACATTCCATTATTTACAAAGTGGGTCACAGGGAGCCATTCCTCCACTTCTTTTCACCAAGAGGAGTCAAGAGAAGTGAATCATTTCCAGAGGGACTCAGTACTTCATGGATGATTTTTCCTTCAATCCAGTTAACCTTTCTGTTCTAAAGCTCATCATCACAAACTTTATGTAAATAAGTAGGTACCCATCAGGTAGGTATCAGGATGAAAACTCCAAACTTCTCTCTTCCATATAAAGTACAGTGTCTCCATAGATGTGTAATATATAATATTTCCTTTAGGAGAACTCTGCAGGTTGTAAGGTATCAATATACATAATTCTCACAGTTCTGAAGAAAATAGACTGTGCCCCTTGGCTGACCAAATCAAACCAGTTCCTCTCAATACACAGCATTATAACTGCTGTAATTTCATGCATTATTATGTGCAAATAGAATTTAAGAATATCTTCCATTTTATGTATAAAGAAAGGTATATACCAGGGGAGAAGAATAATACATTTTCCACATTTATCATAAAGTTGTTTTCCAGTCCCATTTGTGAGCAGACTATATTTTGGGCAAATGGGCATTATCATTAATCACCTACAGCAGCCAGAACATGGCAGGGTGTGAAATGCAGATTGTCTTTTTTTTTCTCTCCCTTTTATTTTGAGAGTGGGATTGTGTTAGAGCAGTGGTTCTCAACCTTCCTAAATGCCGCGACCCTTTAATACAGTTCCTCATATTGTGGTGACCCCCAATTTCATTGTTACAAATTGAACATAATTAAAGCATAGTGATTAATCACAAAAACAATATGTAATTATATATGTGTTTTCCAATGGTCTTAGGCGACCCCTGTGAAAGGGTCATTCGACCCCCAAAGGAGTCGCGACCCACAGGTTGAGAACTGCTGTGTTAGAGTTTCCAAACACTATATAGGACTGTTATAACACTGAGAGAACACATGCAAACAGGGCAAATGATTAAAGAAAATATTAGAGAATGTGCCATGTAGGGGTGTTTAATTTGAAAGTGTCAGATATCCAGATTATGTTTATTTTGTTAATATTAAATAATAATCTGATACATATTTTGGCTTCTCCTTAATTACAAGGAATTTATATTTAAAAATAGTTAATGACCCCACCACACCCCAATAAGTTGGTCCTACCTTCTGTATTCATGACTTTATGTAATTATGTCCCCATGATTCTTTTCTAAGAAAAGACACACAGCAGAAGTAATGTATGTCACTTTCAAGAATAGGTTACATATAAAGACTGTGGCTTCTGTCTTGGGAATATTCTCTTATTCTTTTTTGGAGCCTCGTTTTGGGTTAGCCAGCTGCCGTGTCATGAGACAGTTGTGTGAGGAGGCCCAGCCAAGTAAGCTTGAAAGGATCTGAGGCCACCAGCAGTCATCTGAGTGACTTTAGTTAGAAGCAGATAAGATTCATCAGAAGTGTGGACAAACAGACAGAGGAACAGAGACCATTGGCATGAAAATAGTTGAACTAATGTGATCTTTGGATTTGGACTGGATAGGAAGAAAATTGATGACAGAATGTTTCAGATAGACGTGGAACTGGAATCTAACAGACTCTTTGAAGAGATTGGGAGGTAAGCAAGAACAATGAAGGCAATTCACGCATGAAGGAAGGTTTAAGGATGGGAAAGCAGATAAGATAAAGAGAGGTAACATGAAGAAGTTTAAAAAGAACTTTAAAACCAAAAGAAGGAATCTTGCTGCAGAGATGAAAAGGAAAGTTATGTAATGTGAAATGCAATTCTAGGCATCTATATATATAAAAGCCTAAGCCACCAGCTGACCGGCTGCTAGCTATGATGCATGCTGACGACCAGGGGGCAGATGCTCAAAGTAGGAGTGGAAACCACATGCATGGAAACATGGAACAGGCTGATGCATCTCAGAGGGAAGGAGGGAGTGTGGAGGGCGGGAAGAGATTAACCAAAAATCTTATATGCATACTAGTGGCCCGTGCACCAGTGGGGTCCCTTGGCCTGGCCTGTGGGGATCGGGCTGAAACCAACTCTCTGACATTCCCTGAGGGGTCTCTAGTTATGAATAAAAAAGTTGACATAGTCAATATTATTTAACTCTTTAAACTAAAAGCTTGATGCAAACTCAGAGGACTTATTGTGATTTCTGCTTGAGTCTTGAGGTTCGTGGTAACTGAAAAAGCAACAAAATATTTTGCCTATTTTTTTAACTTACTTTTTAAACCCAAATCACTTCCACAATATTTTGAAAGTAGTTTAAGGAAGTTGAAAGCTAACATTATACTTTTTCTTAATAAAAATAATTATATTCTTGATTTGTTTGCTAGAAAAGAATTTGTAAAGAATTAGGAAATGTAAAAGGTATATGTGTGTGATTGTATACTCAAATTCTTTGAAGAAAAGATTTGTGTTTTTTTTGAAAGGAATGATAATAAACCAAATAATTACTTCTCAGAACTTACCACAGTGCAATCAAATTAGAAGTCAGCTTATCAAAGAATGGTGATAGCAGAGAAAAACAGTAAATTTCTAAATTAGAATCTTGGGTAAATCATTTAAACCAATCAATTATTTTAATTAAAACTTCCAGTTCTCATTTAAATTCTGCATTTTCATAAATAAATGCAATGTTTTACTTCAGTGGTATCCTTTTTTAATTTAACACAGCCACTGTTCATCTGATAGGCTCGAATTCAATCAATAATAGTTGTTGTTTTTTTATAATAGTACAAGTTCTCATAGCACACATAACTCCTTTCCAACACTGAAAAATATAATTATTCTTTGAAATAAAAAAATAGCAATTGAACAAATTTCATCATTACCTTACAGTTTAGTTAACCATATATTAGGTGTGTGTGTCTGTGTATGTGTTTGAACATTTTGATTATTTCCATTGCCCAGAAAGATCACATTGTATTATCTAAACAAAGCAGATTAATACCTCTCACATTAATAGTAATGATCTTTAGCTTAGTAGCAGAATAAATAATATGATATCAGGAAGATCACCTGACAACTCCCTTGCAGCAAAAATAATTGTGTTGACTCTGAAAAACTAGAATGGAATATTTCTGAGAAAAAGCTGACATTCTGCATATTCTTGGGCAAGTCAAATGACTTTCTGTATTCACAATATATTAATAATTTCTTAACATTGCATGAAATCATAACAGTGGTAATAATTTGCAATTTTCATTTTTCATTGGATATCTGTAATATGGTAGATTATGTGATATGCTGCCCTTTTATATTCCTAAATATTTCTTTCCTTGTACTAGTAAGTCACTCACTTTATTATAGGTCCCATCATCATGTGTACAAATGGGAGTAATAGATAAAATATTCCTTTAATTAGTTAGCGTGTAGTAAAATTGGTTTTTAATATTATAGTTCCATAAGCACAAGAATTTTTGTTTGTTTTATTCACTAATGTGTTTCAAAAACTTAAAATAATGACTGGCAAGTAGTTGATGCTCAAAGATACTATTGGATGGATGGAAGACAGTTGGACTAGTCATAGTCACGGGTACTAAGTTCTTATTCCTCTCAAATTCACAAGCATCTCTTGAAGGCTATACTATCATGCAGTGTTTAAATGGTATCTCAAAAATACATTACGGGGACATATGTAATACTTTCAAAAATAATTTTTTAAAAAATACATTAAATCTTTCCTAAAACTCCATCTATTGCCCTAACCAGTTTGGCTGAGTGGATAGAGCATCAGCCTGTGGACTCAAGGGTCCCAGGTTCGATTCCGGTCAAGGGCATGTACCTTGGTTGCAGGCACATACCCAGTGGGGAGTGTGCGGGAGGCAGCTGATCGACGTTTCTCTCTCATTGATGTTTCTAACTCTCTATCCCTCTCCCTCCCACTCTGTAAAAAATCAATAAAATATATTTTAAAACATTAAAAATAAAACTCCATCTATTAAACACTAACATAACAGCATAGCCTATGGTGCCTAACACTATGAAAATGTATCATATTTATGTTGCGAGGGTGAAACTGTATTGTCAATTTCTATACAGGAAAGCAGTGCCCTCTCAAACCTCCTATTTAGCATAAACTATAGCTGCTTAGTTTAGCATAATGGTAAGAATTCTTCATTGTTAGCCTCCATCCAGGCTCCCTGTATAGGGAGGGCATATTTTAAATTGTATATGTGTAATCACTTTGCCAAAGGCAAACACAGAAAATATGTTAATGTACTATGAAATTTGACCTAGATTGTTAGTGCTTAGATATGTAAAATGAAGATACTACTGACTTACATGGAGTTTTGTAACCTATAAAAATGTTCACTTAACCATTTCAGATATAATGCAGTTTTAGGCCCTGTAATTTATATATCTTAGCTAAGCAATAATTTATATTACTAAATTAAAATATAAAAACTTTGGAATCCAAAAGGAACTCATGTATACTTAGTGTTTACCATGTATATGGCACACTATAACTAAGATATCTATTTACATATGTGTGTGCATATACATATAAAATATAGAGAGACTGATGGAGAGACAGACAGAGATTACACTAACGTGTTTTCCAAAGCTCTAATCAGTTTTCCTTTGACCACTTTAGCTAATCTAATGAAGAAGGAAGCATTGAAATGAAATGAAATGAAATGAAAATCATCCTTGTTGATCTACAAACAATAAATTGGTGCCACTGAGTGACTATAGAATCATATGCATTTCTGAATTTGCATTCACTCAATCAAAGGTCCAAACATTTTGAAAAAGGCAAAGATAGCAGAACCTTGGGGAAAGAACTCAAATCAAAATTTTAATGAAACTTTAGAGAAGCCATCAATTTAACTACAGACAAAAATGAAATTCAATGACAACAGAGACAGAGAAGGTTGAGGAAAGAGAATGATCAGAAATAGGAAAAAGAGAAAAAGTCAGTGAGCCTAATCAAATCTGAGTCCCAGATGTGAGTAATCAACACACTGTCATCAGCACAGACTGACATTGCATAGGAAATGTGTTAGGACTGCAACGACAGGGGGGCTGAAGCCTCCTGTCACAGAGTGCAGACCTCAGTTCATCTGATGCTAACACCCCTTTCAGAGTCAAAAGAAGATGGTGTTTGGAGGCTTGTTCTTCCAATAACTACCCATAAGTACTGGGAAAGACATCTAGCAGAATCTGCCTATACTTTCTGAGACCTGTATTTTGCCACTATTATATGCTACCCTTTTAAAGTTTGATGATTAGCCTCACTTTTCATTATGCCTAAAAAATGAGAATTTTCATTGTGATTACATTGAGTATATATATATATATAAATTAATTAATGTTATGAGTAAATACCACTTGTGTAAAATAGATAACTCCTTCATAAAGATAATTGAGGATATTACTGAGTTGCCCTTAGTGCAACTATGAAGAAGATATAGTAGCCTTGACAAACATTGCTTAATAACAATCATTGTGAGTTATTAGCCTCATTGGTTTTGCAAAAAAGGACACATTATTATGTAGCAGGAAAATAGGCTCTCATTTTCCTGAGGTTTAACCATAGATCCTGTGACGTGACACAACAATTTCACCCATAAGAATATATCTTAAGGAAATAATGAAGCCTGTGAGTGTATATGATGACTGTTCCAATGTTGTTTATAGCACACAAAAATGAAATAAATAGATTTCTGCTAAACAAAATCAATGTGATAAAATAAGTTATTGCACATCCATATTATGAATACAGCCACTAAAATGAGGTTTTCTAAAATAGTTAATGATATTGAGAAACACTTATAAGAGTAAGTGAAAAATTCATTAAATAAAACTCATTAAAAGATATAACATTAATTTTGTAATGATATCAATATGTAATAAAATGTAATGTATATGTAATAAAAACCTTAATATTTTTTGAGAAGGTGATGTACTTTTTTTTCTAGGAAATCCACTTGAGTGAGCTCTTTAGTTTCATGAATGTAAAACAAGTCCCAAGTCATTACCTTGGAGAAATGTGTGAAGACAATATTTACCTGACTGTGAATAGCAATATTTAGGCTGAGAATGCAATGCAAATTATGCACATTTTTTAGCAGTTTTGACTGTAAATGGTTTTCTGCTTCCTTGGTAAAAGTGTTCTTTGCTGTTTAAAGATTTGGAATATTTAATGCCTGGATATTCTATTTATTCTTCTGAAGATAAATGTTTGCAAACTCACGTGAGTGCATATATGTGGCATATCTTTGTTTAAATAGTTGCTCACAGAAAATCCAAAACTGAGATTTTGAAAACCAGAGGAAGAACATAAAGAGATGCAGGGATGGTCACCTCATGCAGGAGATGGGACTGAAGGAATCACACTAGCATGCTGGATTCTGTAAATATTAACTTTTTTATCTAAGACTAGATATCTCCATATGTACTGGTATTGCTGGAATGCTTTAATTGTACTGTCTGGTCAGAGAATTGGGACCCAACTATGTCCACAAGAGAAGTTTCTCTACAAGAGAATTTTAATTTACACTATATATCATCCTAGGATATGGCAAATTCTGGTTTAGGAAAGAGAGTTGTGAAGGTAAACCTTAGGCAATGAGAAAGGGATTTCCTTTGCTTTTTGAGAGGTTTTCAAGACTTTGGACAGACACACATGGGGACAACCCACTATTACTAAAAGAAGACTTGCACTTTTGCATAGAGGGGCAAGCAGGAACTCAGCAGATAGGAATCTGACCTGCATTTCCTTGGCCTTAAGTCTATAGACCCCAAGAGTACCAAAACCCAATACAACTTTAAAAATTATTCTCCTGGCATGTATTCCTGAACCTAATAGTGTTTGGTTATGTGTCAAGTCTGTACAGTGCTATAGGGAATTAAGAAATTCCCTATGCTCCACCCTTGGGCTAGAGTGGCAAAGAATAAATATTATCCCCATCCCAAAGATCAGTAATGACAGCAGAAGACCAGTCTTGGGAATGGGACTTTAAGGCAGTTGTTCAGAGTTCCAATCTCACAGAGCACCAAAAATATCGCAAAAAATGTAATGAGATAGAGAAAATGCAATTACTTTCCAAGAATACTTTCTGAGTACTATCAATTCTTGCAAGGAATATTTTGACAAGCCACTAGTGTTGAGTTTAAAACACACATGTGCAATAGTGGGATGCTCAACCACCTTTTAAAAATGATGCTCCAGTTAATTTCAAGACTTTAAAGTGCAGAGGAAGGAATGCAATTCTGCAGAATCATTTGGAATAACATGTAATCCGCCCCCCTCCTTCCCAGCAGTGGTCAGCCTCTTTTCTACAAAATAAAAGACATTTAGAAATGAGTACTTGGCACCAAACCACAAGCCTTGTGTCCAAACCCAGGCCTTCCCCAGTCATGTTCTGAGTTTGACTCTGGGGAGCCATGGGGAGCCATGGGGAGCCCTAAGGGTGGCGGACCCAGCACAGAGACCATCCCCAAAGGCCAAAGGCTGAACTCACAGGGGTGCGGTGGGATGAAAAGGAGGCTGAAGAGGAGCGAGCATAATTGTCATACTGCTGAGCACAGGACAGATTTTCGGGAAAGGTTGTGAGGTCTTTGAAGAAAAACTAGAATTAAGGCCTAAACCACTGTAATTACTGGCATTGGAAGTTATGGTCTTTCTTCCCAGATCAACCCTCTGCTGCAGAGATTTTTCGTTTCTGTTCACTGTTAGATCCCTAGTGACTAAAACAGTGCTTTTACATTATTATTTATAGAATCTATGAAAGTCACCTCAGTTTACACTCATGTGCAAGAAGTTTAGACATTAGGACTTAATATATAAGTGAATACAGGGTGGGGCAAAAGTAGGTTTATACTGGTGAGTACATAAAACACAAAGATTACTCTTGAATTATTATTCATTAATTACTGTAATAGTTTGCCATACAAGCAGCTGTAAACCTACTTTTGCCCCACCCTTAAATACATACTTACATACCTACATATATATATGCACTACACACATCTCTAAAAAGATATTACAAGGAAATTTACAAAAAAATATCAACAGTATTTATACCTGGTTCAAGTTATTACAAGTCATGATTTTCTCCTCTTTCATATATTTCTATGTTTGTAAATTTCTTACCTAATTAGAATTAACCAAACAATGCTGTTCAAAGAAATAGAATTCAAAATTCATAGAAATATGTCCTGGTGATATGAATTAAATAAAAATACTTTAATATATAGCAGATTATAATCACAAATATTGTATGTTTAAAATCGCTCCATATCTCAAACCCTGTTCCATGTTTCATAAACATAGGTCTTTTATGTGTATGACTGCCAAGTCCCATATGGGAAAGCAGCACTGTAAAAGGCAGGGATTTAAACACTAATAGGGGAAAAGAGCATCTATTATTTCCCTGCAGAATGGAAGTTAAAAACAAACAATGGCCAAAGGTGTCCTATCTAGGGTTTAAGCCCTACAAATGCTGCATTTCCCCCCAGACAGCAATCGGATGGCTACTGAAAATATATGCCTTCATTTTCCCTGGTTTCAAAATAACCACACCACTGATGGACACGTTGCTTTTCTAACTTTGCTAACACTTTAGGAATAATCTTATAATGTCGGCTGGAAACTAACTAACTTTATCTTCCTGAGTGAAACCTGTGTGTTTTTGCTGTGGTACTTTATCTGTTGATGTAAAATTTTCTAACTTTCTTTCTTTATAAATTTTCCTCTCATGTACTGATCAAAGACCTTCTACAGGGAAGAACGAGGAGATCTGCACAGATCAGCCATTTAATGAAAAGGCCTTTTATCCCCCAGTCTGATTCTGCTTTGATATCTTTCACAAATGAGTTAAAGGGCAATAAAATGTCAAAAGAGAGGAGGACAAATACCTTCCAGGATTAATGACTGTTTCACCTCCCTCCAGATGTGCATCTTTTCTAGGAAGGTAGGAGCTGGATGTTCACTCAGGAGTACAGAGAAACTGAGCAAACATCAGGGTTGCTTTCATGGGTCCTCATTAAAATTAGAAATTAAAGTGCTGGAAAAGGCTCTCATCTGAGTGATCTACGCTCTAAATTCATTAACTGAAGTCATTTTGAGGAGATTCATGAAGACTGCTGACCTAAGAGTGACTTCTGAAAGATACCCAATTCGTTCCCCTAATACTGAAGCAAGCTTAACTTATACCATCTCTCTAACTAAGCATCATCATGTCAAAAACAAAGGTGAAAGTGGACAGGTAAATCTCCCAGACTAAATAGAGGCCCATTTCTCTGTTTATTCACACAAGAAATATACACTGATTGACTACTCTAGGCACTGGATCTCCCATGGTTAACAAGGGAGAGAAGATTTATATCCTAGTGTTGAGTACATTCCAATAGGATAAATAAACAAATGACAAAGAAAAGTGCAGGCTGAAGTTGGGGCCCTGGAGCATGAATAGGATGTCATGGCTGGAATAGAGAAAATCAAGAGGCACACAGCTGGTCAGTCAAGGCTGCTGTAAGGGGAAGGCCTGAGTGGTCCATAGGCGAGATCTTACAGGGTAAGAGGCACATGAAGGAATAATTTAGAGACTTTCAAGATTTAATCAATCTCCAGAAAAAAAGGTCCAGAACCAATGTGATATGTGTCTTCCTTCAGTCTTCAAAACAAAGATTGCCGGTTCTTTAAAAACCAAGGTCAACCAGATATTATCAAAATCAGGTGTATGTCATTGGGACATCCTGATGGTCCTAGAGCAGTTGTTTTATATTTGCAATATTCATAAGAATGTCCTAATAAGCCTGTAAAAGTTTGAAGTCCTGAATTCTACTCCTAAATATATGAATTCTTGAATTTTAGTGTGGGGTCCTCAAATTTGCCTTCTTGGGTAATTCTGATGTAGATAGTCTAAGGACCGACCATACTTTGAGAAAATCCATTCTCAAAATCTCTTCTCAGCAGCATGGCCTGGACTTTACCTAAGACTTGACACCACAGGTGGGTCAGCTTAAAATTGTGATTGGTAGCACAGCAAACTTGGTCCTGCCCTGTCCCATTGCACAAATACCTATGTGTGTGTTTGGATAGGAGTTTACATAAAGGCTCCTTTCCTCTAGCAGGCATATCTCTGAACCAAGATGAATGGTTTGGCTATGGGACAACAAACTGAATTTCAGCTACATTAACGCTTCAGACTTGGTTGGCCTTACAACAGAGGCTACCCAACTGCAGGCTACAGTCTTTTCATTATCCCAACACACATAAATAAAAAAGAAAATTAGCATCAGAACCAGGAGTGCCAAATTATTTTACAATTAAGATGGAATCATTTGCAAAGATTCTTGTCTTATTGTTTTTCTCCTTTTCCCCCCATACTACAGTTAGTTTTACTGGTTTTGTGTTGGTATTTCATTTGCAGTATCATTTGTATGTGATATATATATTATTCTATATTCTAGTTGTTTTATTAACATGCATGATATATTTTTTAGGTTCTTTCTCCACCAGCCAATGTCAAATCCTTCAGGATTCAGGCCAAATCTCTTTTATCTTATGTTTCTCCAGTTTTCCCATGACTACAGGCATCATCACTATCCAATGATCTAGAAATTTATATCTCAGAATATGGTATGAATTCTAGACCTCTTAGTTGTTTGCGATTGAATGTATCAAGACCAGCATGTCCAAAAGTGAATGCTGACCTCTTTCTTCCAAAAGTATACTTATTCCAATATCCATGCTCACTCCATCAAAGTTAAAATACTTGTGACATTCTTGATTCTTTTCCTTCATTATTCTACATCCTTTAGGGTCTAAATCAGTGTTGGCGAACCTTTTGAGCTCAGCGTGTCAGCATTTTGAAAAACCCTAACTCTGGTGCCGTGTCACATATAGAAATTTTTTGATATTTGCAACCATAGTAAAACAAAGATTTATATTTTTGATATTTATTTTATATATTTAAATGCCATTTAACAAAGAAAAGTCAACCAAAAAAATGAGTTTGCGTGTCACCTCTGACACGCGTGTCATAGGTTCACCATCACTGGTCTAAATAGTAAAGGAAAAACCACTTATGTGTCTATAGAAAAGGACATCTAATGTGAAGAATTGGTTAGATGGGTGATAAAGCTGAAAAGCTAAACAAAAATTGATGATGCAAAGATTAACAGCAGGATCATGGGAGGATAAGGTGTTACTAGGGAATAGAGGCTAGGAGCATCTGGCAGAAACTGGAACCAAAGCTATTCAATCTGGCATGAGATGAGGCCATAGGTAAAATGAAATACCTGCAGGAATGACTTTCCTTCCAATCTCCAACTGGTGCCTTGTGTCAGCGGAAGCCACATACAGCAGTCTAAAATGCAGAAATCAAAAGGGTGAGGATGAGCAATGGATCTGAGGGCACAACCAACAATACAAGTTTTCCTAAAATCTGTATACCACCTTCATCCAAGTCACAAGTATTATACCTGCAGGCTTCTCACATGTTTCCCTCCAACTGGTAATTCTTTTTTTTAAAGTATAAATTGGACCTGTTTCAAATTTAATTGTCGACCTTCACTCTTTCCCCATTTATTTAAAGCACATCAATGGCATCCTATTGCACTCAAGTTACTAACACTTAACTATAAGGCTATAAGACTACTTCATTTAGGCTCTGCTAATCTCTCCAAACTCATCTCCAACTACTATCCACTTCACCAATCCATTCCAGAGATACTAGCCTCCTTTTTAGCTTCTGGAAGATACCAAACTTTTTTCATCCTTAGAGCCCTAGAAGTTGTGCCACTATTCAATTACCAAGTGGCTGCCTTCTTCTCAACTTCCAAAGCAGATACAACATCACCACCTTGGCCTGCCCAGACAACTGCATTCAAATAGCACCTATCCTGCTAGCCTGTCTGTTACTTTTCTGGCTTTTTCTCAGTTTATATTTCTGTATTTTTTAATTTGTACCTGTCTTCCACCATTAAACTATAGGCCACATGAGATAAAGGATCCATACTAATTCTATTTCCAATATATATTCAGAATATAGCAGAGTATTTGTTGCATTACAGATTATATATATATATATATATATATATATATATATATATATATATATATGCCTAAGACGGAATGACTGGAATGACCAGAATGACCAGTTGCTATGACGCACACTACCCACCACGGGGAAGACGCTCAACGCAGGAGCTGCCTCCTGGTGGTCAGTGCACTCCCACAGTGGGAGCGCCACTCAGCCAGAAGCCGAGCTCACAGCTGGTGAGCACAGCGGTGGTGGCTGGTGGTGGGAGTCTCTCCAGCCTCTGCGACAGTGCTGAGGAGCTAAGGAAGGAGCAGCAAGCAGTAAGGAGTGAGCAGTTAGGAGCGAGCGCCAAGAGCCGAGCCTGGCTTGGGTTCCTCCCCGCCGCCTACCGCTTCACACACTGCTACATCCCCCGAGGGGTCCCGGATTGTGAGAGGGCACAGTCCAGGCTGAGGGACCCCCAACCAGTACACAAATCCATGCACTGGATTTATAGTTATAGAATAAAGGAATGAATGTATGAATCCAAAGAGGGCTTAAAGATGCATTGGAAACTATTAGTTAAGAGAAAGTGCAAACATGAAATAAAATTTTAAAAAATCAAATTTCTAGCATTTTTGTTTTTCTAAATTATTATTATAGAACATGGAAATTATAGTACTAAGGATATTAATTATATCATAATACCATGGAGGAAAAAGGTTCCTGGCTGTGTTACAGAAATCCAATAATCATGTATAATTTTAGTGGTATAATGACTCACTTTTTTTTATTACTTTCAACAGATCATTGTTTCTGAAGATTCTGATTCAGTGGCTCTGGGATGGATTTGAAATCCTGTCATTTTAACAAGCTTCCAGGTGATCCCTAAGCTACTGGTCCAGGGACCACATTTTGAGTAGCAAGTGAGCCATCAAGTTGATGAATTGGTTTTACATGGATGTTTTCCAATGTCCACACCTTTTAGTTTCTCTGCATTCTGAGCTGGAAAGTAGAGAGAAACCACAAAATCAATAAGATGCAATGTTCAATTAGTCTAATCAATTCCTTGGCCACATTTTGTCCCCCTGGAATTATGGTCTCAACCTCTATTTACTCTATAAAAGCATTCTCTAACAGATTTTGTAGTTCAAATTTTCCTCAATAAAGCATTAACTAACTCATGTTTGAGGACTAACAATTAATGTCCAAATCAATACTGATAACCTTCATTGGTATAGTGCTTTAGAGCTTACAAGGAACTTGCAAGTACATTATTGCATTTAATCCTTCTGGCAATCCAAGATGTTGCTGAGGTAAGAATCATTAACCTTATATTATAGAAAAAGGAAGTTGATGTAGAGACACATTAACTGTGATAATAATCAGCAATATGTTCATAGCTTTAAGTTTATAAATTACTTTAATAGGCATTAACTAATTTGATTTGCATAATGATCCAGATAAGCACTTGCACATGGTGATTGGTCAAATGCAGCTGCAGGGTCCCAAAACATTTTTTTCACATCAGTTTTATTGTATCTGTCTCCTTGGCTACTTTTAAAGAATATAGACTATGGAAATATGAAAATTTGGATTTGAATCCTTGCTCTATCATTCACTCCCTGTCAGACCTTGTGCAGGTCTGAATTATCTACTGAGGCCACATGATCTTATCTGTAAATTGCAAGAAATAATAACTTCTATTAAAGGGAAACACGTTTTTCTCTCCTCAACTTTCCAAAAGGTGATATCTACTCTACTTCCTAGGAAGAAACAGTTTTGAAGCAACACCTTGGAATTATCTGTCTTTACACCCCTTTTGCTATACATATGACCCGGCAGGAGGTTGAGATAGTTATCTGATCAAAGGGATATATTCTGACTCATTGGTCACCTCCTACTATTGGGAAGGGTGAAGTTATTCCCATCTATTGTCAATGATATCTTATGTGTAGAACCATGTCATTCTCCTCCTGCCTTCAAGCATTAACACTCTCGATTAGAACTGAAGATTTTCTTCTAGAAATAAGTCTGGAGGCCAAAATCAGTCAAAATTTAGAATCTGGAGGTTCTCTGAGTTCAAAGTTGTAGGAGATACCAAGATTCTCTCATGCAGCTGGCAATGAAGGTCGTGATGGTCTAAATTCAGGGGGAACAGTGCTGTACCCAGAGGCCTGTTCATAGTAGCATTATCCAATCCTTCTTTCCACTGAAAATCTGATATTTTAATCCCTTCAAACACATATGTCTATTTCTCAATTGGTTTAGTGCTTAGTAAAATGGTAGGGTGTCATTAATAACCCTTTTTAAAAAATATTTTATTGATTTTCAGAGAGAATAGAAAGGAGAGAGAAAGAGAAACATCAATGTGAGAGCAGAACATTGATTGGCTGCCTCTTGCACAAATCCCACTTAAGATTAAGTCCACAACTCGGGCAAATACCCTGACTGGGAATTGAACCAGCGACCTCTGAGTGCATTGTATGATGCCCAAACAACTAAGTCACACCAACCAGGGCAGTTATTGTTTCTCAATAAAAACCTAACTACTATGTGAAGAGCTTGTATGAGAGCTAAAATTATACAGTTGATACTTGACCAATGTGGTGGTTAGGAGTGCAGACCCATGCACAGTCAAAAGTCCACATATAACTTTGACTCCCCCAAAACTTAACTACTGATAGACTACTGTTGATCAGAAACCTTACAGATAACATGAATAATCCATTAACACATATTTCATGTTATGTGCATTATACACTCTATTCTTACAAAGTAAATTAGCAAAAGAAAATGTTAAGAAAATTATAAGAAAAAATACACTTAGAGTGCTGTATGTATTTTTTTAAATCCCCATATAAGTGGACCCACACAGTTCACACTCATTTGTTCAAGTGTCAACTATATTTTATTATATTATATATAACACCCAATTAGTGGAGATGTTATTGTTAATATTCCCATCCTAACTAGCTCCTTTTAACAGGAATGATAAATTTGCATGTCAATAGAAAAGTGAGAAGGAACAAAATAAAAGGAAATGAGATTATATGAGAGCTACTCCATTATTAATTAAGATATAAATACTGATTCTTAATTTTAGTTTAACAAATCAACAGAACAAATCCTTGAATATTATCTTTAGTTCTGTTGAACAGTTTAGGATTGAGAAGCTCAAACAAATTATTTTCCCAAAGCCATTTATTTAATAAGTGCCAAGGCTAAGTTTTAAGCAGTGACTTTTTAAAATTTATATATGTGTTTTTTCCATTTGTGATTATTGCCTCTTAGTCTCAATAATCCCATTGTTTCCATTGATATGAAAAATAACCAAAGTATAATACCCAAAACTTAAATGTATATACTCCCAGTTATATATTTTGAAATCATAACACTCTTCAAATATCATTTGTGGGCACCATGTTTTTTTTTTATCATGTATTTAATTGTGTTTAAATCCTCTTACCTTATAAATTACCCACAATCAAACTTTACTACTTAATACAACAATTATTATCTACATATGCATTTTTTAGAGTTTATCTTGAATCAGAAATTAAATAAAAGGAAAAATAGCAATAAGAATTATAACATAAGCTTAGACCTAGAAAACTGATAAACATAAAATATCCCATAATGTGAGGACCATCTGCTCTCCAGAAAAACAAACAAGCAAACAAACAAGTAAACAAACAAGCAATGGGGTGACTTTGGACCATTAACACTTATGAATGTCTCTGGAGAAGTGATCAAACATCCACCAGAACCAAATTGGCTCAGGGTCACATTAAGGCCAGAAACGTTCTAATGAATCAAAAATATCATTGGTATCGCACAGCTGAAAAAATCCTGTTAGTAAAAGAGAAAGAAGGCCAAATATCTTTTCTCACTACAGTCTAGGTGAAGAACAAAGAAACTCTGAAAATGGGCCAAGAAGATTCAATTAAAGAATGGCTGCCATCAATAAATCAACAAACCATAATAACCATAATAGCACAGTGGAGGCCTAGGGAGGGGAGAGGCGGGTGACTGTGGTGGGGGGGGGGGGGGGAGAGATTTGTACAACAATAAAGAAAAAAAGTAATTTGGAATAAAACTATACAAGAACATGCAAGGTATGTGCATCAAGTTTACCTATTACCTTTCATTTCATTTATGAATGTTTATACAGAAAGGTAAAATGACTTTGTTAATATTAGCCAAAATGTAGGTTTTCAACATCCTGCAAAGTTGAGCACAGTCTCAATAAATACTCAGAATTTAAAGGATCTGCTAAATTACTGAGATGAGTCCTGAAAATGAATCAAGAGGAAAGGGATAAATAATCCCCACCTAGTATTATGCTATTTTCTAAAGCACTTTACCAAAGGGCTCCATGGTTAGATTAATAAATATCCCCCATTTACTTCCTCGTTTTAATCTATTTACTTCAATTTAGCAAATGTACATTAAGTGCATAGAGGATAAATAAAATAGCAAACTATTCTGATTCTCGAGGGCACTCACATTTGATGATGGGAATTGGACCCTGTAACAATTTACTACAATTAAAAATAATAATTAATAATAGCATAATAGAATTCTATGAAAGAATTAACCAGGATGAAGCATGAAAAGGGGAGCATGGCATAAAAAGAAAGCACAAAAATATTAAATAACAGGAATACAATTAAGTGGATACAGTTCTCAAGTACTGGACTCTCTCTCTCTCTTTGGATTACCCATTGAAACATATGGTCCTTATTTTCACAATTCGAATCACAAAATCCAGTGCTATGCCCTACATCTGGGGGGGGGGGGGGGGTCAGAATGGTTCCCAAAGTACCTGACACACAACGTGTCACACAGCTGAAAGACACTCAAAGCTAGCTCTTGCTGATAATGAAATCTCTGATCCATTATTTATACGCAACATGCTCATAAATGTAGTTCACTGATTATCAAAACATGATTAAGTGAATGTTTACAATAATTTACAGAAAAGGTAGCACACATGAGATCTGTTAGAGAGGTCTGTTATCAGATGGGGTGACCTGGGGAATAGAGCAGAAAAGCATCAACCTCATGAAAGGCATGAAACAAGGTAACGTGCCAGCTTCTGAGCAAGCATTTTTATTCAAACATGTCAGGTCTGGAAAATAGTGAGGAAATTGTTATTTTTAGGGTTCAGAGAGTATATTCTCAGGTCTTAGAAAATGGTGTGAGTTCAGTGGGCTTCATGAGAAAAATCTATTACATTATACAGAAAGCAAATGACAAGAGACTCAGAGTCAGTTTTTCATATTCAAAAAAGAAAGAAAGTAATGAAGAGGAAAGAAAGGAAGAAATCCTTATTTCCCATGACATAGCTGCATTTATTCAATGAGATATAATGCAGACAAGAGGAATACTAGAAATCTCCCATATCTTTCTTTTCAAGATAAAAATCATAACATATCACTTAAATAAATGTAGGGCCCAGCAGGTGTGGCTTGGTGGATGAGTGTCAGCCTTTAAACCAAGAGGTCATGGTTTGATTCCAGGTCAGGGCACATGCCCAGGTTGCAGGCTCCATCCCCAGTGTGGAGCGTTCAGGAGGCAGCCAATCAATGATTCTCTCTCATCATTGATGTTTCTATCTCTCTCTTCATCTCTGAAATCAATAAAAATATATTTTAAAAAAGAAATAAATGTAGAAAATGTTATTTTTAAATCCTACATTTAATTCAGAAAAATGGGCTCTAACAAGAGTTTGAACATGAGAAAAAAGTTTTAAAATAAAAAAAGAATATTAAATCAAGGAGATAGTGACTTTGAATTTTCATGTTTTATAATATATAAAATACTAGAGGCCCGATGCATGAAATTCATGCAGGTGGCGGGGGGGGGGGGTGTCCCTCAGCCCAGCCTGACCCCTCTCACAGTCTGGGAGCCCTCAGGTGCAGGACGTGACCCAGCAATCAGGTGAAGATGATGCCCCCATTACACCTCTGCTGCTGCCACTGCCAGAAACACAATCCTCAGCCGGCCCTGGTTACCTGAGCCTCAGGCAGCCCTGGGCAGTTGGGCAGCTGCCATCCAAGGCTTGCCTGCGCCTCGGGCCGGCCCTGGGCAGCTGGGGGGCTGAGGGGACTGGGGGACTCCGGAAACAGGCACCCCAGCAGGGCTGAGGGGACTGGGCACCGCCATCTTGTGGCTGTGGGTGCCACCATCTTTGAGGGTGTGGCAGTCAATTAGCATATTCCCTCCTTATTGGCTGTGGGCACCACCATTTTTGTGATGGTGTGAGGGTCAATTAGCATACCCCCTCTTTATTATATAGGATATCACACTAGAGGCACAGTGCATGAAATCTGTGCACTCAGAGGGGTCCCTCAGCCAGGCCTGTGCCTTCTCACAGTCTGTGATCCCTCGGGGGATGTCCGACTAATGGCTTAGGCTCACTACCCGGGGAGTGGGCTAAGCCATCAGTCGGACATCCTTAGCACTGCCACAGAGGCAGGAGAGGCTCCCATCACCGCCGCTGCTCTCACCAGCCATGAGCCCAGCTTTTGGCTGAGTGACACTCACCCTGTAGGAGCACACTGACCACCAGGGTGCAGCTCCTGTGTTGAGCGTCTGCCCCCTAGTGGTCATTGCTCATCATAGTGACCAGTCATTCCGCTGTTTGGTCAATTTTCATATTAGCCTTTTATTATATAGGATTATTTGAGCTAAGATGAGCAGGTATTATTATTTTACAAAAGACAAATGAGAGAAAGAAATTTAAATGTATTGAGTGTCTTCTCTTTCTGGCAATATTCCCATGCAAATAAGATGAGAAATGGTCCAAATTTAATTTAAAAGAAAGAAAAATTGTGCAATCAAAAACTTCAACGCATCAAAAAGCTACTAAGGCAGCCAGGACTTGAGGGTCTCTGAGAAAAGGGAAGGAGATTGAGATGAGTCCAGTATTTGGTGGTGTGTTTACTCCATATCATTTGCTAATTGGTAGGTGGCATAGGACCAAGAGGCTAAAAAGTAGAGCAGAGATTAGTGGCTGAAAGCCTGAAAACCTGAGCCAAGTTGTCTGCAGTCATAAAGGGATAGAGAGACAAGCATTGAGTTTGGAACAATCAAAACAGCCCAGATTAGAAGCCAACCCACTGGGCGGAAGGAAAGTGCAATAAGGTAAGCCCTACATTCGGCAGCTATTTTTCCCTTGTGGCATTTGACAATTTACAAACAGCACATAATGAGGAGTTAAGAACTGAGCAGTGATAGCTAAGAACTGGGAAGACAAGAATGGCTTTCCAAGATTTCACAGAGCATGGGACATAAAAAACGAAGTCCAGGTCTCATAAAGGAGGAGCATCCTGAAACACACTGTAGACTTTGAGATCAAATCCTAAGAGGAAGAGAGCATAAATCGGGACCTTGCATTACCTGTAGAATTGGTGATTTAGATATTGGAATTGTCAGAGCTAGACTTGAAAATAACAGTGAGTAATAGTTTCGATAAAATAAAAAGTATTTTACCAGAAAATAGGAACTTATTAAAGGTACCAAATACAAATTTGACAGCTGAAAATATACATTGAGTGGCCAGATTATTATGACCACCTGACGTTTGTGGAAAATTAGCTATAATTTCGTGAAGTTGCTAGAGGGCCAGACCATTATAAATAGGGAAGCAGGTTATTTACCAAGACAGTAGAAGTGATTTTTTTCTGAAGATATGGGTAAACAACACAAATTATCAGCCTTTGAATGTGGGATATATTGAATGTGAGTGGCCAGATTATTATGACCACCCCATCAATACTTTGTTGGGCCACCTTTTGCCTTCAATACTGTGACGATTCTTCTTGGCATTGACTCCACGAGATGTTGAAAGGTGATGTGAGGAATCTGACACCATGCCTGATGAATAGCACTGTCCAGTTCTGTGAGATTTGATGGTTGTGGAACCAGCTGCCTGATGGCTCTTTTAACTTCATCCCACAAACGCTCAGTTGGATTGAGATCTGGTAATTGTGGGGGCCACCTAAGCAAGGTAAAGTCTCCCTCATGTTCTTGAAACCACTCCTGCACAATATGAGCACCGTGGCATGGTGCATTGTCTTGTTGGAAGAAGCCATCTCCATTGGGATACGCCATCAACATGATAGGATGAACTTGATCAGCAATGATACTTAGGTGTGTTGTGCTGTTCAGATGCTGTTCCACACGAATTAAAGGGCCCAAATCATGCCAGGAAAACATGCCCCAAACCATAACACTGCCCCCACCAGCTTGAAGGGTTGTGCTCATGCATGTGAGGTGCATGCTTTCATGCTGTTTCCACCAAATTCTCACTCTGCCATCTGCATGATGCAACTGGAAACATGATTAATCGGACCACATGACTTTTTTCCAATGCTCGACTGTCCAATCCTTGTGTTCCTGTGTGAATTGGAGATGTTTTATCTTGGTAACTGCAGACAGCATAGGTGTTCGAACAGGTCTTCGGCTTCCATATCCCATACGATGCAGTGTATGACTAATTTGCCTACAAACATCAGGTGGTCATAATAATCTTCAGAAAAAAATCACTTCTACTGTCGTGGTAAACAACCTGCTTCCCTATTTGTAATGGTCTGGCCCTCCAGCAACTTCAACGCGAAATTATAGCTAATTTGCCTACAAACATCAGGTGGTCATAATAATCTGGCCACTCAGTGTATATAACAGAAATTAAGAATGCAGTAGATGAATCTAACAGCAGAAATGTTGACTGCACCAGCTTCAGAATACACATTTTTTCAAAAGACTTTGGACATAAAAAAAAATAACGAAAAACACATGTTGGGCCTTAATATAGATTAAAATAGAATATGTTCTCTGACAGTTGTGAAACTAAGATAAAAATATATAGCAAAAATACAAAGGGAAAATATTCAATTCTTTGGAAAGTAAGCAATAAACTTCTACATAACCATAAATAAAACAAGAAATTACATTGGTCATAATAAAATGTTTCGATATACAACATATCAAACTTGTGGGATTGAACTAAAAGAATGCTTAGTGAGAAATGAATTTCTCTAAATAAGTATATTAGAAATAAAAGCTTGAGAAGCAATAAACTTATTAACCATCCCAAAATGTTTGAAAGAAGGGCAAGTTAAGCTCAAAGAAAGTTGAGAAAAGAAAATGATAAATTGCATAAATTAATAAATCAAACGTGTACTAAAAATAAAAAAATTGCCTAATCAATCAATCAAGGAATAAAAAATTTAAATAGTCTTATAACTGCTAAGGAAATGCAATCCATAATTAGAAATATTTTCAAAAATAAAATTATAGGTCAAGACAACACAAGGCTTATACAAATTCTTCCAAAGGTATAAACAGAGGGACTACTTTGCAATTCATTTAGTGAA
The DNA here is from genome assembly GCF_963259705.1 of Myotis daubentonii. Classification (NCBI taxonomy): domain Eukaryota; kingdom Metazoa; phylum Chordata; class Mammalia; order Chiroptera; family Vespertilionidae; genus Myotis; species Myotis daubentonii. The sequence continues at coordinate 16,398,739 of NC_081846.1, read as the reverse complement.
GTCAGTATAACACTTATCCTCAAAACCATACAAGAAAATATTACAAGATAAGAAAACCATAGCCCAATTTCTTTCACAAATATAGATATAACATTACTAAACAAAATTTTAGCAAACAGAATCCATTGATATATAAAAATGAGACTATGTCACAAAATATTTCACAAATTCAAGGTTGGTTGATAAGTATAAAAAGCAATCAATGAATGTCAACACTGAATAACAGAGTGAAATCATACAATCATCCCTGTACAGAAAACTGTTACTATTAATGAGTCAATTTGCTCAATTATTGTATATGAATCCAATATATAACATTAATATCAATTTTATTGATACACACCAGAAAAAAATAAAGTTGGATAAATGATACAATATATAATAGCATCAGGAAACATCAAATCTCTCTATATAAAAGCCCAATATGCAAATTGTTCCCACAGGAGTTCAACCAGGAGACTGAGCACTTATTATGACATGCACTGACCACCAGGAGGTGGCACAGAATGAAGGAAGGCCCCAGCTGGTGGCCGGCAGCCAGGGAAGGGCGGCTCTGATCGCCAGCCAGGCCTAGGGACCCTACCCGTGAATAAATTTCATGCACTGAGCCTCTAGTACTAAATAATAGCTCTAACAAATTATATAAATTACATACATAACTACAAATAATTACTGAAAAAATAAAAGACCTAATAAATGGTAGCTTATCTTTGTCTATATTCTTGTCATTTCTTATATAAGTAAGTCCTAGATGCACAATAAACTCTTCTAGCCCTAACCGGTTTGGCTCAGTGGATAGAGCATCAGCCTGCAGACTCAAGGGTCCCAGGTTCGATTCCGGTCAAGGGCATGTATCTTGGTTGCGGGCACATCCCCAGTAGGGTGTGTGCAGGAGGCAGCTGATCGATGTTTCTCTCTCATTGATGTTTCTAACTCTCTATCCCTCTCCCTTTCTCTCTGTAAAAAATCAATAAAATTAAAAAAAAAAGTTCTAGTTAAGACACTTAGAGTTTCAGAGTCGCCAATACAGCTTTCATAGGAAAACATAAGTCAATTTTGTAGCCCAGGGGACAACACAGTAGGGCTACATGCTACTCTTACTGTAATCCATGGACCAGTTATATAGCACCAGTTATATATCAGCCCTACTATTCCTTGGCACCCCTACCCCAACACACATTAAAGTTTGAGAATCACTTGTCAAAATAATGACATGAGCTTGTCCTACATAAAGGAGTGTATGCTTTAGATACCACTCACCCTAACTATCCCAGGTTTCAATTTAGTTTGAGAAGCTGAATTCAATCCCTTGTAAGTGCATTGGAAAACCATCTTTCCACAGAAATAACCCAAGACAAGGTCTGATTCACTGAGGTGGAGCACCACCATGAGACATAAACTCACCAGCACAGAATGTCAATGGGTGAAAACATGTACAACTTCAAAAGTCTAAGGGATCTCCTATGATAACTTCCCATTCTATGTTTCTGTCATCAAACCCAAATATTACTATAAAAATAATTTTGGATTATAAAAGAAATACTTTGATTTTGCCAGTTATGAATGTAGATGCCAAATGCGTGTTTGAGTTTGGGACATCTAGAATTATGTAGCTGAGACTCTCAAAGCCTTCAGATAATAAAATGTATTGGCTCTGTCCCCTTGTCTTCATTCCTGTTCTCCCTCTGATCTCATTACTTCTTACCTATACCATTCATTACAACTATCTTCTAATTGATTTGTCTGCCTACCATCATCACATCCCTCGTAGAATCATCCTACACATTTGCCAGAATAATTTTTATTTCAGTTCTAATTGCCTCATTTTTCTGCTCAAAATAAATTAACACATAAAATATTCTTCTGTGGTTTAATAAGACTTATGTTTCTTTCAATTCTCCTTTAAGCCCTTTGGTTTCTAAGCCAAAATTAGGGCTAACATTAATAACCATTAACATTATTGATTGCTTACTTCCTGTCAGGCACTACACTGAGTGCTTAATATGCATTATACCATTCAATGCTCCCTAGAACCCAATGAGGTTTTCTGGAGAACTATCACAGAGAGATTTGAAATGCATTTGTTGAAGATGGCAAAGCTGCTTTCAACCTGAGTCCCCAAATGATTGCATAGAGTAGAGCCTGCCCACTATCTTGTTATATCAACAAGAAACAAACTATTTTATTTTAAACATTTCATTTTTTTGGATCTAATCATTACAGCGATTTAGCATATCCTAACTCCTTTATTATAGAAAAGAAAATGAGACTTAGGTTGGAGAATTTGCTCAACTTTTCATAGCTAGTAAGTGATATAACTGAGATTGAATTGAGATCATCTACATGGAGAGCAAATGTTTTCAACCACTACATCACAATGCCCCAATGTTACAAGCACCCCAAAAGAGTCAAAGCTCTAATCACAGTCTCCCTCCCCCTTTTCTGGCTCTTTGCCTTCAGTGTTTTCCACCTGGAATGCCCTTTCTGTCCTTAAAATACTATCAGCCACTCAAGGATCTACTTCTCTGCTACTGCCTCAGTGATTGATCAGACCCCCTGTCTGCAAGAATCCCACCATGTCCTAGGCTGCTTTTCAGCTTTCTTAGACTACATGATAATCTATCTTGCTTATAGTTTACCTCCAACTATCATCATCTCCCTATTTAATAATAAAATGTTTGTTCTTTTTCTTTTTTTGTGAAAGGTAACTTGTGTTCTCTCCCAGCCATTTCCCTTTATTTTTAACTAGAGGCCCAGTGCGCACAAAATCGTGCACAGTTAGGGTCCTAGGCTATTTTCTGCCCACTTGCCAGTCCCCACCGCCACCCCCTGGTTTGCCATGGTTCCCCCATCACAGCATGGCTCCAGTTCCCAGGAGCCTGTGGGCGGGGCGGGGCGGGGGGCCCAGGAGGTCAACGTTTGCCCGCTTGCCAGTCCCACCCACCCCACTGCCACTCACCTCTGTTCTCTGTGGTTCCCTGATCACAGCATGGCTCTGGTTCCCCGGAGCCTGCGGCAATGGGGAGGGACACCTTTCCACCAGCTCACCAGTCCAGCCCTGCTGCTCCATTTGCCATGGTTTCCCATTTGCCATGCTGCAATTGGAGACTGCGGGCCATGGGGAAGGGACCGAGGGACCGAGAGGTGCTCAATGCACCTCATGGTGACCGGTCATTTGGTCGTCCTGGTCGTCATAGACACTGGCTTTATATAGATAGATATCAGACCTACAAATTTGTTCAACGGTCAATATGACCAGCTCCAGAGGAAGAAAGATGGTAAAGCATGATAACCCTCTAAACCAGATATCCTTTGCCCCTTCTCAGGGCCTCACTTCCCCAGTAGCAGAGTTGCCAGGTAACATGGTTCTGACTAATGAAAAATAAGGAAAAGTCTGTCAAGAAAGTAGACAAGTTTCTTCTAGGAAATATTTTACTACTAGCTAAAAGAAGAGAGAGATCACGGAGCAGATATGAGAACGCGATTGTTATAGCTGTAAATACCTTCCTAACCCCACAAGGTGATCGGCCTGAGGACAAAAAGCCATGATTCCAGGAATAGAAGAAAAATACAAGAGGGCCTGATCCTTCATCAAGTATCTTAGCTCCCACGCCAACTCAGAGACTGTCTGCCTGCTTACTCTGATTATGTCAAACAACTGAATGTCTCCATGAGCCACTCTTAGCCACACACTCAAGCTGAAATCATTCTCGAAACAGAATCATGCCTTCAACAGCATCTGACCGTTCACAAACATTCCAGTCCCCCTCCTTCCGGGTTCACAGAAGAATCCCACTTCCTCACCTGCTTTGCAGAAGGGCACATGGCCATGCGCTTGCCTTTGGCTAACAAAATGTGAGAAGTGGTGTGGACACCTCGGGGTGAAAGCTTTAGGGACCAGCATGTACAGCTCACTTTAAGTGTCCTTTGCCTGATGTGTATAAACTGAGTCTCAATTAGCCTCTGTTACTGAATAAATATGTTGCACAGAGCTTCTGTAATGACCATTGCTGGAAATGAAGATAAGCAAGAAACAAACCCTTGGTTTAAAAAGCCACTGAGATTTTGTAGTTGTTTTATGTGTGTATAATTTAGCCTCTCTCTCTCTACTCACCCTGATGTAACAGAATCAGTGGTCATGAGGTGATGGCACAGGCTTCCTTTCTCAGGATTAGCTGCATTAATCTATTAAAACATGTTAAATATTAGGAACATGGAAACCACAAGGTGACCGACCTAAGGACAAAAATCCATGATTCCAGGAATAGAAGAAAAATAGGACCAATAAGAACAGTTTAAAAAAATATTCAATAGAATATTCTTGTGCATGGTAGCATTTCAATTCTCACTCTAAGGGAAGTAGGAAGGCAATATTTATTGAATGTCTACTAGACAGGAAATAATAAAATATAAATTGAAGATTCAAGACCATGAATATTGTTCCAAACACAAAATAATGATGGTACTTTTATTAAAATATATCTCTAAGCAAGAACATTTTAAATAAAAATTCAGGTTAATGTTTGGGGAATGTCATAAAATATTCATTCTTAATAAATACTCTTTTTCTTTCTTGTCAATGTGAGAAGATGCTAATCAAGTCTTGACCCTTGATTTAGTTAGTGATAGTGCTAGCAAAGTTACACAATACATCTTAATTATGTCATAGTGATCACTACCCCCAAAGAATTTAGCTTATAGATTTTTACCACTGTAAAATGACAGGCTAATTTATATTAAATTGCATTAACTTTGTTTGTATCACAGAGGCCTTTGAAAGTTTTATAACCCAATATCTTTAGAATTAAATGATACCAATTTTTTAGAGAAAATCAACATAAGAAATTGGAACTGAGTTGCTGTGATGGTTACTTATGTCTACTTTCAAGGCTAGGAAGCCCTGATGTATGGTCAAACAGTCTAGATGTTGATGTGAAAAATGTTTATATGTGATTAACATTTAAATCCTTAAATTGAGTAAAACAAATGATCCTCTGTAATGTGGTTGGGGGCCTGAGGAGAAAAAGAATGAGAATAAGAAGTATTCTGCCTCCCAGCCCTTGAACTGCAGAGAACAACATCAACTATTTCCTGGGTCTCCAACCTGTAGTCTTGCCCTACAGATTTTGGACCTGCCAGCCAATCACTACAGCCAGTTTTTTAAAATCTCATAGCTGAATAGATAGATTAGATAGATGATAGTTGATTAGCCAAGTCCTTAAAATATCATGGATAAATAGGTAGATCAATTAGTAGATGATGATTAATAGGTAGATGATAGATATTTGGTTCTATATATAAATATTGTGTGTTTGTAAGTGTGCGTCCACACGTGCATAAATGGGTTCTGTTTCTCTGGAGATCTTTGACTAGTGTGTCAGTTACTTTAAATCTGTTATCAGATGTCTTCAAAAGTAGTTCAAATTATGGCAGCCAAAATTAGTGGCTATATAAAATAGAACCTTGATAACACAGATAGTTCACAAAGTATAAATTAGCTCTAACTCTGAAATCTCAATGTCCTAAGGGTGCCAGGTTATAAGGTTTTTGTATACATAAACACATCCAAAACCAGGATGCTTCAGCATATGAAATTTGCATAAAGTCATTTAGCAAGTGTCTAGATCATGCTACAAATTTGATGACTAAATAAGGTATCACTTGCAAATCTGTTATAAGTAATTTATAAGCACTAAACCAAAACTTGAAAGACACAAATAAAAGAGACATCATGATATATTAAAGCCCGTGATTTCTCTTCACAGCAGAGAAAGCATCACACTGAAGAGATTGTTATTATACCATAGATTAGTTCCTGAAATGGCACCGCGGAAAATATTTTTAACATTACTATCATTTAGAAACCCATATTGTTATGTGTTTGGGCACATAAAAGGCATTCTCTCAGGACTCAATGTCAGTGATAGGAAAGGCAGATGATAATGGAAGTGCATGTTCAAAGTCGAGCATTTCCTTTGAGACTTTATAGACTTTAGTTCCAGCAACATAAATGTCACTTTTATGAATTTGGTGTTATCTAGAGAAATGAGCAAAGGCTTTCAAATGTGTAGTCCTGAGTGTGAATCTCAGTTCCAAATATTTACCCAATCCAAGACCATGGGAAATTACTATAATTCTCTGTTCCCCGATTTCTTCATATATGAAATAAGGAGGAGGAGTATTCCCTTCAAAGTTTAAGAGAATTAACTGGATAATATTCAACAAAGCCTAACCCATGAAAGATGTGGATATTGAGCAGAGGGTTGCATAAAATCCCTGGATGGTGTCATTTATAGAGAAGCATGAACTATCGTATTTCTTAAAACAATATTAAAACTTCCTTTAGGGAGAAATTAAAATAAAATTATAATTGAAAAATATACCCCAATCATATAATAAGGAAAAAGAAGCTTATATTCCATCATACAAAGAAAAGAAGAAACAAATAATACTTGGTCTCTTGAATTTTGAAAATCACTGAATTGAGTATGGGGAAATAACAGAGCAAAGGGTAGACATCGTAAGAAATGAACACAGAAGCTCATGTCCTAGTAGAACAGTCTAGAGGATGTTCTGACATTAAAAATAAACTCTACGTGAACCAGAAATGTTCTGGTCTTTATTGGACACTTCGCTAAGCTTGCGTAGGCACATCCTATGGAGGATATTAACACTTGTGCTTCAAAAGTAGGCTTAACCTCGGTACCATCTTTGAAACAAAATATTTAGAAAAATTAGCCAGACAACTTGAATGTAATTGAGAATTACCATCATTCCTTCCTAGAGGTATCTCTTTGGAGGGCTTTGATAAAGGTATCAATATATTGGTTAATAGAGAACAGTTTACTAAAAAGGAGAAAAATACATGCCAGCTCTAACTCATGGTTGTAAGAATATCAGAAACACAACCATGGAGTCATCTGGTTATCTTTTGGTGCATCAGCAACCTAGTCTGACAAACATCTCTGGGAATTAGATCCATTTCAGAGAGAACAGCAGAAGGAATTAAAACTCAAAGCTAAAATATGCCTTGCTAAGCAATAAACTGCTTTAATTAACAAGCTGAGCAGAGGACGCAGTTACTAAAATTGTAGACACTATTCTAGAGTTGATGAGAGTGCTCTAGCAAGTAAGACTTCAAAGAAAACAGAAGTAGAAGTTTTTAGTCTGTTCATAGAAATAGACAAGAAAATGACGGCGTTTACTCTGAACCTTATACAGAGGTAGGATTAGCCCATGTGGGTTAACTGTCCCTCACACCCAAGAGCTCCAACCCTGGTAATAGTCCTAGGTGAGAACTGCCCCTGAGGAGGCCGTGCAGTAGCAGTGATAATACCTATTCTTTATTGAGCGTGTGTTATATGCCGGGCACTCCACAAAGCTCTTCACATGAATTATGTCAGGTAATCCCCAGCAACCCAGTGAGTAAAGCCCCGTTATTATCCTTCCTCACAAGTTTCTATCCTGGGGGTAATAAAGGTCTCACAGCAAATAAGTGGTAAACCTGGGACTTTTATTTCTAGTTTTTCAGTATTTATTTTTTTATTCCAAATCCTGTATTTTTAGCACTATGTAATCACTATCAGATCTTAATACAGAGGAATTTTACAACAAGCGTGATGATATAAACAAACCTTTTACACCTTATTTTTGTTCATGAAAGCCTATCCCGTATGAAAGCACATCATGACATTTCCCTTACCCATGTAATCACTGCCTCGCAAACAATAGCCTGGGACATTTTAGTTTAATTAGTTCATGTTAATCACATGAATGTTATTATACCCTTACAAATAGTATCAAGTCATTTTTAAAACCACAGCACATTTTGGATAGATTCTAGGGAACTAACTGGAATGGTGATTACATTCATACGTACAAACTATAAATGTATATGCATATACATGATATACTAGAAAATTATACATGCTTATACACATATTTTAAGAATACAAACCATGAAAATTTAGCAAGGTCAATCTAAGCCTGCTAGGACCTATGGCATCCTGTTGGTGTTTGTCTATTGTGATGGAACTGCTTTTTTCTTAACCATTTTTACACAGGCAGAGAGAGGCCTATTTCTCCCCGCTGCTCCTGACAGTAAGGCTTTGCTGAATGCCTTATTCTGTACCTAAATGATTATTTAAAGGGCACGGACAGCAACTCTGTAACATCAAGTTGAAAAGATACAGAAGCTTCGGCCTGCTAAAGTCAAAATACTGTAGCGCACGTTAGAGCAAAGCAGTCTTCTGTAAGAGATCAATTCTCAGTTGTCAAAATCTGTATTTTGTTCACATTCATAAGCAAAATCTAAGAACTGCTAATAAGTCTATGAAGCAAAAAGCCAGCCTTCCAGTGAAATAAGATGACATCAAAGGAAAACAAAGGAACCCAGTCATAGCAAGGCCATTCCCTTAGTCACATTGGTCAAGATTATGCTTAGTACCTTTGAAAAGGGGAACGGAAGACTACTTGAGTGTCATTTATAATTTACTATATAAATAATCACACTCAGCAAATGCAGTATTGTTCCTGTGCACAGCGAGTCCAGTCATTCCCAACACATCCTCTTGTCTTCCTTGTAATGTCCGTAGGTAAAGAACATTGTCACTCTGTAAAAAGATTCTTCAGCTTTCATAATTTTTTAGAGGAACCTGTGACCCTCCCCCAAAATTTGAGAACTACTAAACTATAGTTTTACACCAAGAAAGCATATGTGTGCCACTTCAAAATCCACAATGAAAAGCAAAGAGTTTCTCACCATCTTAAGAAATAACATGGAAAAACAAGCATTTAGGGGCGGGGAGAAAGAAAAAGAGGAGAAATACTCTAAATAGTCATAGAGAAAAAGAACCTTTCCCTCAATAAGGTCCAGAGCCCAAATTATATTATTCACAAATATTTTTCTGGATTGTATTTAAAGAGAAATCAATCACCTAAAATGCCGGGGTCCAGCCCCAGCAGGTCCAGGGGTCCCCAAAGGCGTGGACGGAGTAGGCGAAGAAGGAAGGACACAGAGGCTGCATTCAGTTGATCAGCAGCCTAGCCAGGATCTCCAGCCAGGATCTCCAGAGAGGTTCTGCTTTGGATTTCCAGCGAGGTTCTGTAGCCATGTTCCCTCGCTAGGTTCTCCAGCCAGGTTCTCTCCAGGCTCTCCAGTCAGGTTCAGTGTCCAGGTTCCAGTCAGGTTCTCCTGCCAATCTCTGTAGTCAGGTTCAGTCCAGGATCCCTTGCCATGTTCTCCCGCTAGGCTCTGTCTCTAGGCTCTGAGGCCAGTCTCTCTCCAGGATCCTCCGGCATGCTCTCGCCAGCAAAGTTCTTCTGTCTCTAGAGAACGTTCTGTGTAGGTTCTGTGCCTAGGCTCTGTCTCTCTTGGTCCTGTCTTCCAAGCCCTGTGTTCTGAGTTCTGTGTTTTGAATTCTGTCTCATGAGTTCTGTGTTCTGAGTTCTGAGTCTTGCTGTCTTGTTACATCTGTATTTATACCAGTTCATTTTAATCCTGTCAATTTCTATTCCAAAGGTTAGGGCGTTTCTTATCTCCATTCCAGGGAGAAAAGATTATTTAGTTTAAGCATGATTGTTCGTAGTTAAAGGGATTAATTACCTGCCTGGCACTTAGTTGAGGGGTTTTATTCCCTCCCTAACTTCAGGGGAAAATCCCTACCTGGGGATTCAACCTTTCTCGGAGAGGTGACCTTGGTTAAAACACAGCGCCAAGAAGGTGAGCAAACATATTAAGAACCGTATGCCATGTATGCCAGGTCCCTTGAAACAGCAAGGATGGACCGGCTCCCGGCAAATTCCCCCTTTTTTATTTTTTAAAAGCAGGCAGTAAAAAGAAAAACCTGAAATGCTCTCTTATATCCATTTTAAGAGTAGGATTGGCGCTTTCCGCTATCACAAAGGCAGCAAAGAAGCAGGAGTAATGGTGGGCTTGTATTTGTTGCAACCTGTTTTTATTTTTTAAATTTTATTATGAATATATTTATCTTTTGATGCCTATAGGTAAATAGATTCTCATCTCTTAATTTTTCAAGAAAAATAGGGAAGTGATGGCTAATTAAAGCATTTAGCAAACATAATAGAAAGGTCAAAGTATAAAGCTGAGCTCAATTCAAAATTTAAAGACATAATAATAATAGAAAGGAAGGAAAAAAGAACTAAAAAAAGATTGGGCATTTAAATTGCAGTGTTAAACTACCTATAATTAGACCTACCTTGGCCTTTCTCCCAGTGTTCATAAACCCACACCAAGGAGCTCTCCAGGGAATGATATAGTCAAATTGTGTCTTCCTTTTATGACCCATTGAAATGGCCAGCCCTATTCTACTTGCTCTCGTTTTTTTTTTGTTGTTGTTTATGCCATTCACCTTTCCTCTTAAGCACGTGACCATTAGCCTGTCTAAAGTGTTTATGAAAGCAACTTGAAGCCAAAGCAAAATAAATTCCAGAATGCTCAGGTTTGCAAGTAAAAGAACCTTGTCCCTGATGCTAAGATCAGTCACTATTTGTCCATTTCATTCTAGTTACACCTAAGTCCCCATTTCATGGAACTATGGATGAGCAAAAAGAAAAATACTGGAAATATGAGGAAATGCCATTTTAAAAAACTAATTGGAAAAAAACAAGTCATTAACAATGGAATTATTTTTATTTTAAATAAGTACTACATAAGAGAAAAATCTAAACTTCCAAGACTTAAATAGCAGTCAGAACTTCCAGTTTTAGATCCCTCATATAAAAAGGTAGGAAGTTGTCATTCTCCTTCTTACAAAAAAAAAAAAAAAAATAGAGGAGGAGGAGGAGGAGCAGGAGAGGGAGAAGGAGGAGGAGGAGGAGAAAAGACAGAACAAACTGAAAATCAGTGATTTTCCTTGGTCCTGTGAAAGAGCTGAGGTCTCCGCAAACCTGGTATCTGGAGACAGAAAATATCTGCCTACCTGAAGGAGAAGCGGCTAGAGCCAAAGGCTGTAGAAAACATAGGTGGTCACTTTGACAAACTGATGAAGGCTGAGTGTGGACTACTTCAAAGTGAGAAACTCCTGGGGACCCACAGTCTTAGAAGCGGTTCCACACTTTCATGAGTTCTTTCCTACAGGGGCCTCACAGAGAAAGATATCCTTGTGGCTCTTCCCCCAACTTCTTATACCCTAAGAAGAGCCCTAAGGAATCACCTTTCTTCTCTATGAATTTATAACACCTTCTTTGCCCCAGGAATTGGATGAGAGGCCAATGAATGTATAGTTTGCCTTGGGAATAATGAGACCCTTTTACTTTATGTTACATTTATGAATTTTGCAAGCTGTTGGCTAATAGCACAGCAAAGAACAACCAACACATTCCAGATGTCTTTGACTATCTTAATACAATGAGATAAAGCGTAGGAATTAACCTATTTAGTGTAACACTTTGGCAATATTAAAAACACATTAAAAATTGTCTTTCCCCAGTAGCCAGGTAATTTTAGCATGGGTTATACAGATAATTTATCAGATCATTCTTTATGAGAATAATTTTTAATCTGATTTGGTGTAAATTAGAAAAAAATTAACTACTAATCAGGTAGAAAATATTAAATTTAGATAGTAATTATAATTCCAAAGAATTAAAATGATATGAAAGAGGATTTATGAAGGTAGATTAAAGGAAGAGTATATGTTATCTGGGAAAAGAGGCCATTCTCCGGGCACATTAATAATCATTATTATATACATGATAGATTATGATATGCAAGATGTTGACCAGCTGTTCTTCATTTCCACTGAGTACTGACTATGAAGAAATATATTTTAAAACGCAGCAGAATTAAAATAAAATAGCAGCAAAAATGTTTTAGGAAATCCTTTTGAAAGTGAAGAGCAATTATGAACATTTAAAAATGTGATTATAAGAGCCGTGAAGTTTCCATTCTCAAGAGATGTGTCATCGATTAGAATAGAGATCAAGCCTAATGTTTAAACACTTGATGGCCAGTAGAGTCCTTACCGAGGAGGATTTAACCTCTCATGTTAAAATTTCCCTATAAGACTATAAACTACTGCAGTCTGACTTACTTTAATATTTCACTTTTTGAGATGTACTATTCTCCTTATGAGTTTCATTGTTATCACACCGTCACATCTTATTTATTTGTGATCCACCTGCTTCTTTCTATAAATAGATCGGGTAAATAGCTTGCAAAATCATACTGAGCACTACATCATTTGTCATTATCTTGTCCAGCTTGCTTTTATAATCTCCTACTACTTTTCAATGCCTGCTATATCCCCTATAGTCATAGTGGCCATTGTGTTCAAGAATATGATAATACTACCCAGCCAGTGTGGTTCAGTAGTTGAGCATGGGCCCATGAACCAGGAGGTCATGGTGGTTTGATTCCCAGTCAGGGCACATGCCCAAGTTGTGGGCTCAATCCCCAGTGGGGGGCAGGCAGGAGGCAGCCTATCAATGTCTCTCATCAAAGCTTCTGTCTCTCTATCGCCCTCCCTTCCTCTCTCTCTAAAAATCAATAAAAACGTATTTTTTAAAAAATATACAGGCATACAAACATATAGAAACACAAAATAGGTGTCTGAGGATCAAAAGATAATGCTGATATAGGTTTTATGGAGACTTGTAACCCCAAACAATTAGCTGAAATTTTCATGTTAGCCTTGATATATCACGTTATATTTACTAGTGGTTCCTTGTACTATTAATCTCAACCCAGATATAATGATTGCTACTTGGCAAGTGAAGGAGAGAAATTATTTTAAAGCCTGAAACTATTTCAATAGTCATTTGCTTCCATGGTAGCCACCATGAGAATGAATTTGGGGGTGTGGGGAAGAAACCGGAAACCCCTCACACCCCTTTGCCCCAGTCACATCATGAGTATGGGTAAGACTCCAGACTATCAAATCAGTGCCTGTTTGACTCTGTTTCCTCTGCAAGTTAATCTTTCAGGTGAATGGGTCAGTATTAGAAGCAAAAACTTCCATAACCAACCACCGGGCATGTTTTGAGAAGCTTCGGAGGATCCAGCCTCTGAGCAACAGCGTAGCTGCTGGAGTTTCTCAGATCTGGAGAGCATTTCCTTTGTTTGCTTTATTTTGTCGCAAATTAACAGTAAGGTCTCCTTGGATATAAATTACATTTCAAGAACTTATAAAAGCTGCCAAAGCATTATATAGGATCTCTACACACAACTGTTCATGTGAGCTTTTTATGCCTTTTTGTTAACTCTCTCATCCTCTGTTCTTCACCCTTCACCCTTGCCTTCCCTGTACCAAAAACTTCTGACACTCACTGGCAAAACTTGAGACCCAGGTATTGAAGATTCCCCAACTAATCATAAACATAACCACTCATTCATGAGCTACTCATTCCCTATCCTGGAATTTGAGTCTGTGTGAGCTCAAAAACAAAAGTGAACACCAATCGGCTTTTCCAAAATATACAGCCCTCAGCAGAATGGCATATTTTCTCACCTGAGACTTTCACAACAGTGGCGATCAATTTTTTGAAAGGTTAACAGAACTCCCTTTAGCTTTTTAAGGACCTTATCCCAGAGACTCCTGCATGCCAGCATCATAATTTTGCAGACAATCCCTAGGTTTTAAAAATAACTAAGTATCTTTTACATGACGGTACATACTTATTTGGCCCATTTACTGAGGTGTTTCTGTGTTTACTGAAGATAGCTTTTTGTTTTACTCTTTCTGGTTTGTTGGCTTTCAAGCCTCTCTACCCCATAGGAAGCCATTTCGATCTAAAGAAGCCACTCTCCAAAGAGCATGGAGCTACTGCAATATTTATGAAATCTAAAACCTCTCTTGATCTTTTTAATTAAGATCCCAGAGGATGGTCTGGGGGCTAATAAAGAGGGAAAGGTGAAGGAAAAGCTTATAAGAGAATCTAACAGTACACTCTCAGCGGCCTGCTAAAATGTAAACAGAGGTGATCAATGACAGGCTCTGCTTCTAAATTAAGTCTCAAAATGCATATTAATGAATGTTTTTGAAAAAGTATATTATACCGAGAATGGCACTTAGGCAAATGGAAGCCATCTTAATTTTAGATTCAGTTTCCCACTCAGCTGAGTTTCCTGACTAGGAAATACTTGCCTATTTAATGGATAGCATTGTATGGTTCATTTTTAAAGTAATCTAGAAAGAGAATTTAAAAAAAAAAAAACAACTTCCCAAAACATAAACAGGTCAAATGTGGCTCTCAACTCATCCCAGAGGGTCTCTTAGAAAGACTCACAGCTGCTCAGTTTTGTAGGGCCACCTGTCATACTGATGAAAAGGATGGGATCGCTCTGAATAGCAAGGGAAAAAAGCCAACCTCCTGGAAATAAGCATGAAAAACTGAAAGGATTAGTATTCAGGATCTCGATTCAATGAAACAACTGTGCAACGTAAAGCAAATTCATGCATCCAAGAGGAAACAAAATTAGAACTGGCCTAATTCAAACTGAATATACTTCTGAGGGCAGTAGCACAGTAAAATCCCATCTTTCCTTTATTAAGTAAGTGGCTACATGAATGTGACGGAGCATAAATTAAAAGTCAAGAGAGCTTTAAGAGATGAGGCTGGTGAGGTCAGAGGCTAGGTTATGCAGAGGGTTGTTGATCTTGAGTACCATGCAGGCTGGTGGCTTTCAAAATTCATAAAAACTGTCAATTCCCTTCCTTCCACCTCCTCCATCTTTTTGCCCCAAATTAAATGTCATGCAGAACTACAATCTAAAAAAAGAAAAGTAGAACTAATCTAGTTAAGAAGGGAAGACAGAGTAAGAATACAACCAGAATGCAGGAATTGTACTAGCCCTGCCCACTCAAATTTCCCCACTCAGAGTCCATCACTACATGGACCCTGATTTTTTCAAAGAACCATTTGTGAAAACTACTGATGTGTACAATAAAGAGTACTTGGAAACTTCAAGCAAAAGATGAGCATGTCCGGATTATGATTTCTACGCTGAGCATCATCCTGAGATGGGTAAAGAGGATGGATTTGAGCTTGAGAGCTTGAGCGTAGGAATGAGTTGAGAGACTGAAGTATGGGGTGGATAAAGAAGGCTAACAGCCCTAACAGGACAGAGATCATCAGAATGGAGGGGTGATGTATGGGAAGTGATATGAGAAGACCAGGCGATTGATTGGACAAGGAAGATTCAGGGATAAGAAAAGTTGAAGAATGTATCCTAAGCACTGGCTGGTGTGGCTCAGTTGGTTGAACATTGTTCAATGTACCAAAAGATTGCCGATTCAATTCTAGGTCAGGGCACATGCCCAGGTGGGGGGTGAGGGGGTGGGGAGGCATACAGGAGGCAGCCTATCGATGTTCTGCCCTCTGTTTCTCTTTCTTCCTCTCCCTTCCTCTCTCTCTAAAAATCAATAAAAATATTTTTTTTAAAAAATTGAGAACTTTCAAATGCATTTGATATATATGGTTGGTTCCAAGCACTATGACTGTGTAGATGTATGGAAAATGTAAATGGAACAATTATATATTTGTCGGGGGAAATAAATTGTTTTACTTATTTTTAGGTTGGGATGCTTGAGATGTTTAGTCAACAATAACAAACATGAGTCTAAGTCTTTAAAGACAATTTTAGTTTGAACATTCATATCTAGTGTCACTAACATATAAATAGTAAGTAAAATAATAACAAAGCAATAGACAGAAAAATGTATTAAGACTTACAATTTATGCTGACTGGTTTGGCTCAGTGGATAGAGCGTCGGCCTGCAGACTGAAAGACTTACAATTTATGGGCCAACAACATTTAAGGAATAGATAATGCAAAGGTGTTTAACAGAGTCAGAAAAGTTTTAAAGTAGGAGAAAAGGGGGAAAAAAGGAGACTGTACTATCAAAAAAGGAAGGAAGGAAGGAAGGAAGGAAGGAAGGAAGGAAGGAAGGAAGGAAGGAAGGAAGGAAGGAAGGAAGGAAGGAAGGAAAGAAAGAAAGAAAGAAAGAAAGAAAGAAAGAAAGAAAGAAAGAAAGAAAGAAAGAAAGAAAGAAAGAAAGAAAGACCACCAGAAAGTTTTAAGAAGGAAGAAGAGAATGCAACAGACATATCAACAAAGGTAAAGAAGCAAATTACATCTTTGAGTTTAATATTTAGGAAGACATTTGAAGACCATAACAAAAAAGTCTAAAGTCAAATTATAGTACAGTGATGAGTGAATGGAAGGTTAAACTTCCTTTCTACTACTACTAGGAATGAAGGAAGAAGAAAGAACAATTGGGTCATAGTAAACAGTAGTCTAGCATGCAAAACAGTATCTGACAAATAGTAGTATGCAATCAATATTGAAGATCTACATGACTGAATGACTATCAGAATAAATTAATGAAATTAATGGGGAGAATAGTGTAACAGGTAGGATGAAATGAGGGAAGCATAACATGTTTATAATAATTATGTTACTTCTATATTCATTAAGCTACTTCAAATCCTTTTGGGAATCAGATGAGAAACTATTTAATCACTCAGCAATCCTTATATTATTCAAATTTGTCATGAGCCTTGCCACATTTCCTTATCCTGGGACTTACAAGGAAAGGGATGGGAAAGGAAGGGAATTGAGTGAACATTTATTCATTGAGAGTACTTTGCTTATGTTATTGCATTTGATCTTTGAACAAGCCTGTGAGGCAAGTATTATTATTTCATCATCTTACAAATGAGGAAACTGAAGTTCAAAAAGGTTAAGTGATTTGCCTGAGGTCTTACATCATTATTTATAAGGTACTATTCTCAGCTGTCAAAATCAGCTACTATAAATACTATATAAAAGGAGAAAATAGATCTGTGAGTACAATTTAAAAACCATTCTGACTGGAGAAATTGAGTGGCGACAGAACATGTTTAGAAAATCAGCATGGGAAGCAGGAAATTCTTCAAACACTGAAGTATATACAGGGTGGGACTGTAGGGTTTGGAATCAGACTGTCAATGTTCTATGACCTTAAGCAAGTTATTTATCCTCTTTATGCCCCAGGGTCCTCATTTGACAAAAGAGAATTGGAATCTTCCTCCTGATGCATGATATAAAGTATGCAAAATCTTGGCATAGTTCCTGCCACATAGTAAATACTTAATTGGTGACAGATATCTTTATCACTGGTATCATAACTATTATCTTCTACTAGAGTGACATAAAAGAGGGAAATTATAACAGGTCTTCTCTCTTAAAAGTATTTGGAGATTGTATGATTATGAAATACAAAAGGAGATGCTACAAAAATTTGTCTCAGAGTATGTTCCACCAGAACGATGCTAGAGGTCTCATTGGGTGAAAAATATATGTTGGCTGCCAAAGAGCATGAGAGTCAAGCCAGATTTCTTCAAGATCTATACTTGAAACTCATGAAAGAACAATAAATAATTCCATATTTACATTATAGATTGTACATTGAAAACACCCTGGAGTCTGTAGCTAAATGACAAGGTAACTTGATCTGGAATGGTGGATATTCACAATAAGGACACATAGCCATGCTGCTCATACATGACAGGGCAATGTTGCTTCTAACAGGTCAGCCCTGCTGTGGGATGACCCAGCCCACTCATCTGAAAAAACATTTCTCTTCCAACCTGAAGTCACCAAGGAAAAGAAGGCAATTCTATTTCTCTGAATGTTCTGGAGGACTTATTACCACCTGCCACTGTAGAGTTAACCACTGAAGACTCTATCCTGAACATGATGCACAGCCTCCTGATTCAGCCGATCTCTGGAGGAGTCCAGCCCTGAAAGGGGGTTTCCACAGTGAAGATGATGTTTTTCACTCAACAGTCACAGCACTGTCTAAAGCAGTGGTTCTCAACCTTCCTAATGCCGCGGCTCTTTAATACAGTTCCTCATGTTGCGGTGACCCCCAACCATAAAATTATTTTCGTTGCTACTTCATCACTGTAATTTTGCTTCTGTTATGAATCATCATGTAAATATCTGATATGCAGGATGTATTTTCATTGTTACAAATTGAACATAATTAAAGCATAATGATTAATCACAAAAACAATATGTAATTATATATGTGTTTTCCGATGGTCTTAGGTGACCCCTATGAAAGGGTCGTTTGACCCCAAAGGGGTCGCGACCCACAGGTTGAGAACCGCTGGTCTAAAGGAATGGAAGGCAGGATATGACTCAAAAAACAAAGCCACATAAAACCAAAAATGAGATTCTGGAGGAAATCGGGATGATGATGTAAACTTATTTATCGAGCGTGGAAGCTTGACCTTTGAGTGGCAAAGTTTGTCCTGTAATGGAAACAAATTCCTTCAAGGGTGCCTGCGGGAGTCCAACAGCACATAAAAGTAAATTACAGCTGAGGGGTAGAAATGATGAAATGATGACCTGTGGTCCCTGGGCATAGCTTCAGTCTAAGGAAACATACTATTATTAGCTTGGGAGAGAAAGAACAGCAAATGACTTTCTCTCCCTCATTCCTGTTCTACTGACTCTGAGTGTAAATATCACAGAAATCAGTGAACAGAAAGCCAACAGAGAGGCATAATTGGAAGAATATGGATAGTTATGTACAAAATAAGAATAAAGATGGATATAAATTCAATGTGTTCTTAGACACTAAAAAAGGAAATATATAATTGTGCTTAAGAGCCTAGGTACTAGTATCAAACCATCTAGG
Organism: Myotis daubentonii; assembly: GCF_963259705.1. Taxonomy (NCBI): domain Eukaryota; kingdom Metazoa; phylum Chordata; class Mammalia; order Chiroptera; family Vespertilionidae; genus Myotis; species Myotis daubentonii. The sequence goes on along the minus strand of NC_081846.1, from coordinate 16,380,089 downwards.
ACTGAATCCTAGCTTCATCATGTGCTAACAGTATGGCTTTTGTCAAGTCATTTAACTTCTCTCAGCCAGGGTTTTCTTAACTATAAAATAGAGATAACATTGGTACCTACTAGTACAGTGGTTCTCAACCTTCCTAATGCCGCGGCCCTTTAATACAGTTTCTCATGTTGTGGTGACCCCCAACCATAAAATTATTTTCGTTGCTACTTCATAAATATGATTTTGCTACTGTTATGAATCATAATGTAAATATCTGATATGCAGGATGTACTTTCATTGTTACAAACTGAACATAATTAAAGCATAGTGATTAATCACCAAAACAATATGTAATTATATATGTGTTTTCCGATGGTCTTAGGCGACCCCTGTGAAAGGGTTATTCGACCTCCAAAGGGTCGCGACCCACAGGTTGAGAACCGCTGTACTAGTATGTCATGGTCATATGATGTTTTTTCCCTTTCTTAGCTGTGAGTTCTTCTAGGGCTCACAGTTATGTTATATGTATTCATCTTACATACTCAAGTCCTGATAAGGTGTCTAATGCATAATAGGCATTAAAATATTTGTTGAATATGCCCGGCTGGTGTGCCTCAGTGGTTGAGCATCAACCCATAAACCAGAAGGTCATGGTTTGATTCCCAGTCAGGACACATGTCTAGATTGTGAGGGGCAGCTGATCAATGATTCTCTCACATCATTGATGTTTCTATTTCTCTCTCCCTTTCCCTTCCTCTCTCTGAAATTTGTTGAATAAATATGAAATAAAGTACTCCTTTAATCCAACCTCTAAATTAGATAAAAATTTTTCTCTAATACCCTCAAATCTATGTTTGACTTAATGCCAAACAGAATCAAAGAGAGTGTATATGATCCTTAGCTTACATCTCTGAGAAATTATTTAGCAAGAAGCATAAACACTGTCATCAAACCTTGGTAAGCCATAGAAGATGGGACAAGGGAAGAAGTGTTTATTGAAAATAATTTAACATGGAAAAGTCTAAGAGAAATTTGAAAATTACACTGCTCTTTAGTATTATTAGCAATATAAAATTAGGCTGTCAAACGCTGCTCTATGAATAGTCAGGAAGAAAGAGAAAGAATCACAGGGGACAAATCACTGTCAGTCACAGGAGACTACATGGCAGTCTAGGAATTAAGTTCACTCGTCAGGGCATGCTATCCTCAGCTGTTATAAATATGCCGCGTGCCTGTCAGCAGGCTCAATAAAGAGGCTGCCTCCACCAATATGGTGCTTATAAGGTGAAGTCTGCTGCTCAGAGGGAAAGGGAACAAAGACATTTTGTTTCAAATTATTGTCACTTTGCCTTTTAGCTCATCCCAGCAATTTCTTGACCAGCCACGACAGAAAGGATTCTGAACAGTAGAGTAACTAAGCAAAATCCCTCTAATTAAATGACCCTTGGCAAGGGCGGAGGATTAAAGTGAGTTGTCCTTGCGTGGAGTCCACAGCTTAGTGTTTGAAGGTTTAGAAAACACTTCTACATGTGCAGACGACCCCACTGCCTCTCCGGTGTCACTCTTAGGCCTTAGCTACATGTGAATCTTCTCAGTGCTCGCTGTTTTATTAATCTTCATGGTATGGCATAATAATCAGTATATTGTAGCTGTTTGTTAGTTTATGAAAAAATGAAATAATGAATGAATGAGTAAATCAGTAAATTATATGAGCAATTTAATGACTCAAAGAAACCACGTTAGCCTGAAATAATTAGCTCAGTAGTGGGATAGGGGAGATGAGACTTGAGAATCCATAGATCTCCAATCACCTCTTTATCAAAGTCATTTCAAACAAATATGAAATCTAGGTTAAACAGTCTGCTATCTTTCCCCACAACCTTTCGTTCATTGACACATCCTTCCAAGAAGACTACCCCAATCCAAGCTTGTTTCATAATGAAAGTGCAGTATTGCAATTAAATAAGCAACAAAGACAAATCCATAATTTACCTATTCTCATTTTCCTTCCAAGTATTTTGTTAATATTTCGAAAATTCTGTACAAGTCTGCCATAGCATAGCCTTTCTTGAGTACTCTAAATCAAGCATGTCAAACTCACAGCCCACAGGCCACATGTGGCCCATGGCAAATATTTTTGCGACCCAGCCAATATAACAGTAAGAAACATTTTAATAAAAATTTCATAACTTAATTTTTACAATATCCTGTTATACATAATGATTAACAATGAACTACAACGTTTGCTAATGACTGGTTACTATAATCGTGTTGCATTCATTTCCCTTCTGTGCCTTCTGCGCAGGCGCATCATTTCTCTCCACTAATACTAGCAGTGAATATTTTAGCAGCCAATTGGCACGTCATTAGTCTTGGACTGACTTGTTTGGTGTGCGCAACAGGAAATATTTTGCTTTTAGAGAACAATAAAAATAGGTTTATTTGCGTGACGCTTATTAATTTGTGCAGTTATTCAGTGTCTGGTAAGTTAATGTTCAAGAAAATATATTAATTTTTATTAAAATGTTCTATTATTTTATGTTAATGATTACTCATTTATTTCAGCCTTTTGTATTCAGCATGTCTCTATTGAAATAAACCTATGTTTCTATGAAAATTGAAGCTTTTTGTTTGTTTGTTTTTGCGGCCCAGATAAACTTAAACCTTGTTTATTTGGCCCGTGTTAGCCTTTGAGTTTGACATGCTTGCTCTAAATCATTAGAATAAAAGCTTCACAAGGACAGGGATCTTTGGCCATTTGGTTCAACAGTTCATTCCAAGCTCTAAGAACAGAGTCCACCATATAGTAGGCACTAAGTATTTGTCTCATTTTCATGCTCCATTTACCTCTGTCAAACACATAGCCTTTGATGCTTCATTCCTCCATGTGATTCTCTGCTTACATGTATTCCTGATCTAATACCTTATTTTCCAAATTATGTTTCCCTTATTCAAAATCCATTTGAACAAGAGAGCACTATAAGCAATACAGTGGTGACATTTATCATTAACTGTACTCCTACTGAGGCAGTATTCCTCTGGGTACTCAACAGTGACACACTGTAATGGATACCTTGCGCATCTTCCAAGATCCTGGGGAAGGTTCCTAATAATATCTGCACATAGCCATATATTTGTAAAATTTATAAAACTGCTATGTATATTTTGACTCTCGCACTGAGAGAACAGAAAGGTGACAAAGAGGGTGAAATAATACCTACTCACTTCTGCAGTTACACTTTGGAAATCACTTTTATATACACCACCTTATTTAATCTTCATGAACTGTTTTGTAGCATCAGGAAGATCTGATTTCCTTAACATTCAGAAAGAGAAACTGAAGCCAAGAGAAGACAACTTGCTTAAGGAACACACAGGTAACCAAAGTGTGACCCTGTCCCAACCCTTTCCTTTGAAAATCTGCTTTCCATCTAGCACTTTAGGTCCAAATGCATTCCACAGAGTTATATACTTAGCAACTTACAAACAAGCCAACAAACAAGGATATATGTCTCATCGTTTGCAATCCCAAATTGCTGTGCAAAACCTTTGAGGAGTAAAATGGCAAGAGTAAAGAACAAGCCCTCATTTCTTACAAAGGAGCCCTCTACTATGAACAAATCTATGTGAAGTAAAAATCGGGAAACTCGGCAAAAGACAGTGAAGTATGTAAAGGCAAAAGTGGACAACGTTTCAAAGTGAAGGAGATAATTGCAATTCTGCAGGGATGCGCACCCTCCAGACCATGTGGCAGCTGCTTTCTAGACCTCTGTCGCACTCTGCTCTGCATGCCCCTGAAGTCGGTAGGGGAAGGAGGGCTTCTTTCCTTTCTCACTAATCATCCTTGACATCCGGTTGGCACACCCATCAGAGACAGTCTATTTGTGGCTTTCTAGGTCAGCTTGGCACTGTGCAAGGAGAGTGTCAGTATTTATAAGTAGCCAAGGGTAGTAATTAGCGCTACTTTGCATTGTTTGGGGGAGCTCTGGGATACCTGGGCTGGCCTGAGGATTCAATTTGCAGATATGTTCCTGTGTCCTTTAAGGGAGACAGATTCAACCTAAAGTTAAAAAGCTTAAACTGCATGGCCCCTCCCTATCATGAGCATCTTCCAAGACCCTGGGGAAGGGTCCTAATAATATCTGCACATGGTCATATATTTTTTAAAATTTATAAAACTGCTATGTATATTTCTATCCTAACAACCCCTCCACTATATTTCCCCTGGTGTCTGGTGGCATTGACGTAGTTACTGGCACTTTGGGGGATTGGCTAAGAGTATATTAAATCTGAGATACATATATGAGGTTTAGAGGATATATTTGTGTAGCTTATAGTCACCTCTCCGTACAGTTATGTTATGCTAAAATAATTACCTAGCTACTAAGTTTAAGAGTTGGTACTCTGGTTAACCTCTGTCTGTCTCCAACGCTAATGAACTTAACACTACACTCTATGGCCCTTTATAAGCTTAGTGATCCATCAAAAGGCATTTGATTCCTAAACCTAAGGGCAGGAGAAGAGAGCCTAGTCACTCACCAACATTTGTCACCAGATCACATTTCTTTCCCTGGCCAGACACTCTTATCTAGCTTAATTGCTGATTGCTTCCTCTTTGTACACACCATAAATATGTTACAGTTCCCTATATGTTTTCCATATAGGTCTTTTTGCACACTCTCTTTTCTTGGCCTGAAATGGTCTGATCTAATATTTCTACAAATTCTTAAGTTCCTGCTGATTTAACGTGAAGTACTGACACTGAAAAAAAACAACTATATTCATATTATGCTAACACTATGGGATGCCAATGATAATTGCCTAAAAAGAGTTGTCAAATCGAACAGTATTTAAGAACACTCATGGTATATATAAATTTGTTATGCTGTGAAATCTTACCACTCAAGTAAGACATATTTTTCCTAAATTTAAAAATTCTTACAATTTACATGACAACACCAATAGCTGTAGAAACAAACAAAAAATACTTTTGTAAGTTCCAATAATCAAATATAATATTTTAATCAATACTGACAAAGAAAAGACTTAATCATTTTCTCTTTTCTCTGTAGAAAATGATATTGCAAAATTGTTGTCAAAAAATCATGCAGCCCAATGTTGGTATAATGTATTGGTGTGTCAAACATTTAATTAATTTATAGTGGTGTGCTATTTTCCTGGGTTTTGTGAGTTTTTTAGTTTTTGTCACCTTTTCAGCATTGGTACTTTATTGTGATTTCTTTTTTCTTCCTACTAGTACATACATATTTATTTTATTTTGGAATTTTTATATTTTTCTTAAAGAAGACCCTCAGATTTATAAGCTTTCAGGATCCACACGTCCTGATTTGACTTTGTTGGAAGGGGGGCTTTAGAAGAAAGCACAAGGTATGTCAAGACCATGGCATCTAGAGAGGATGAAACTCACTTGGAGCTAAAGGAATAGACCGGGTGGGGCAAAAGTAGGTTTGCAGTTGTGAATACACAAAACAGTTTATTCTCGTTGTTAGGATGAACTACCCTAAATCTCTCCTGCTTGGACATGTTTTCTGAAATATATATTGTTATAAACCTTTTCCCATAGCTTGAAGTAGACAGCTGGTGCCTGCAGAAGCAAGATAAAATTAATCCCCCTTTCCTTGACCGCCTTCCTCACTCTCCTCTCTTACCAACTCCTGCCCTCCCCTCTGCTTGACTGACTCATGCACCCAAAACCTGACCCTATATTGCATAAGAGAACCTAACCATCCCCTCAGGGCTGACACCCAGCACACTGGTCTCAGCCTGCTGTGAGAGAATATAATAAAATTTCTTAAACACTCACAACATCTTTCAGTGCGGACCTAATACTCCTATTACTATTTATTAATTACTGTATTATTTTCCATCTAAACAACTGTAAACTTACTTTTCCCCAACCATATACCATATATATATATATATATTCCTCTTATTTCAGGATTCAGCAAAGAAAGCCCTGGGGTGTCAGGAATGTGACACTGTGATGTTTTTGAATTTGTTTCTTAGGCAATCTCACAATATACAGAGAGAATTCTTAGGAAAGCTGGTCTCAATAGACTTGCATTTCCGTGGTGTTGATTCTCTAGAAAGGTTGGGGTAAGTGCCTAGGGGATGTCTCAGGGAGTTAGCAAGAAGAACTGCTGAAACTGGGATATCTGAAGCCCTCTTTGACAAGTCAATGGTGACATAGGGGCTGAGTATTCTTTTGGAGCTACTGACCCACAGGATGCTAAGGGCAGGGTGAAAACCAGTGCACCGAGCAGCAATTCTCAGTGGGAGCCATGTCATACATAGTGGATGTTCTGGAAATATGCAGAGATATTTTGGGTTGTTGCAATGATTGTGGAACACTGCTGGCTCTATCGAGCAGGGGCAGGTTCCTAGATGGTCTTCAATGTGCAGACCAGGCAAGCCTAGAAAGGACCATTCTACACTCAGCACTAGTTTCAAATTGTAACTGGACAATCAATTGGTCCACACCTCCTGTGGGATTTAATCATATATGAGTGTTTATTCCAATAATGCTGGCAGTACTGAGAGAGTAGCAGGTCATCCACGAAAATCTGCTCTCCCCCTCTCTCTCCTCTGCACCCCCTACCACCATAAGTCAATTGCTTATATTGGGTAAAAGGGCAGAGATTATATGGGGAAGTAAGCAAAAGGGTATGCCAAGCGGGCAGTTTACAGTTAATAAATTTGCAAAGGTCTGCAGGTATGCAAAGGGCTGGTGGCTCTGGTTTTTGCAACAAGGTTGTTCATCTTACCATGATAATAGGCAGCTCCCAGATTAGGGGATGGGCTGCATTTCCAGGTGAGCTCCCAGGTCCCACATGTGATTCCCAACCAGGTTAGAATGTGCCTTCTTTTATCAAAATAAAACAATCATGGTTAACAGAACATGCTTAATATTTCTAACAATTATAGTTGGTTCCCAACATTCTATTTCTGCCCCTATCAAAATGTTGATGCAGAATGGGTGATCACCCTATTCATAGTTATTTGAGGTTTGTTTTTAATATAAACACAAAGTAAATTTGTATGGTTTTAACATAAATGAAATTTTACACCATATTTGTAACTTCCCCAAGGCTTGCTCATCTCTTCCAAATATCATGGCCCTCTTGGCAAGACAACGTGTGTTATTTCCATCTCTATACCTAAACCATCCTGTATTTGTAGTTATTGTATTTATAACAACTGTACAGATACACAAAACTGCACTTACCTTTCACTGACTTGAACTTGTCTTTATAAGGAAAAGGTTATTTAAAATCTTAAAACCCATCCATTATGAATATGTGCAAGCACCTCACTCGGTCATTATTTATTCTATTGTAGTGGTTCCTGAACATGCTCCTATTGTCAAACAACAGCTGGGAGATGTCCACATAGTTATTTTTCCCACAGAAAGTTGGCTTCTCCAATGCAGGAGAGTAAGCTGGCAGGTTGAGGCAAGTAATAAAGGCAAATGGAAGTTATATGAGAAGGAGGGAGGCTGTAGTCTGAAAATAGTGACTTCTGTGAACAAACTTTTGGTTAAGCCTATTGGCTGGAAACTAATACTGAAGGGAGCATTCTGACTTTGAATAGGACAAGTAGGATATGAGAAAAGACAATTTCAGTTATTTATGGTTCTCTAGAAAGCCTTGAGAGTTTTAGATGTAGGCATTCATGAATGTTATGTCTCCTTGGTATGGTCTATACCACAGGCTTCATTAGAGTTTTTAAATATTGACGTACATACTATTTCACTTTAAATTACTTTACTTTCTTTTATAGTGCTCTAAGGATATTATATTGAGTTCTTAGGAGTTAGGTAAATAGATGAGTTTCATTATCTATGACTTTTATATCAGAAGAATACAGAGGTGGTGTAAAAACCCTCACAATGAAAACAAGAATGTTGAGTCCAACAGGGCTGAGGACCATGAGCACTGAGCAAAGCTGTGGGAGATGCTGATGCTTACAGGTCTTCAGCTGGGACTCTCCACTGGTCCATCAGAGCCTCCAGCAGGATGAAAGGGTCCCTAGCGGAGTACCTCCCACATGGGAGGAATTCAATTCATGTCTAGCATATGGATGAATACATTTAAATTTAAATTAGGTTTCATAACCCTCATGTGTCTCTGGAAGGAGAGTGCAGGCATTTTGTTTTGTTTTGTTGTTTTAAGTAAGTATATCAATAGAAAGGTGTTTTGAGAAGTTTGCTATTTCAGAGAAAACTGTAGGTAGAGAAGCAAATGAATTAAACTCAAAATTATACCTCAGAAACCCTTCAGGTTTAGCCTCAGAAAGCTCAATTTAGAATCTCTTAAAAAATCAATAATTTTAAATTTTACTAGGAATAAGACTAAAGTAGGTTCATATGACATAGTTAACAAAAGTAAGGCTCTTTGCTAACTTCTAATGACTGCTGCTAATTATCAAAAACAGCTGAGCCATGTTAGATATGCTTGCAGCCAAAAAATTATATGGCTTTAGATAATAAATGGCTAAATTAATCTGGATATTGCATTATCCCAGCGAATGTGTTTAACATATTAGCATCCAGACATTGCAGCATTTCACTATTAGTAGTCACATCATGATTTTTCTCAAAATTGTGGAGACTGCCATATGTGTGTGTGTGTGTGTGTGTGTGTGTGTGTGTGTGTGTGTGTGTGTGTACGGGTAAATAGATTAATACCCATAATAATTTGTACTAGAACCACAATGCTGCTATCCTTGAAAAGCTTCTCAAAAGACTATTCATTCTGCTGCACTGCTTAGGATGTCACCTTGTTAAGATATATAGTATTCAAGCATTCATAACTAATAGCAAATTTCATTCAAATTGAGAGTTTTGTGTATTAAAATATATCATAATGGATGTGATATAAGAAGTCACAAACCAGGAAGCAAAGCATATAACTGACAAAGAATTTGTATCCAAAATTTAACTAAATTCAAAATACCAATAAGCAAATGACAAAAACTATAAGGGAGAAGAACAAAAGCAAACTCCTGAACAGAGCGACACAGGTGAGCAAACACAAAAGATGATTACTTGAGAAAAGTCAAACACTATGTAATCATAGAAATTCAAAGGAAAGCCAGAGTGAGATGCCTTTTGAAACCACTAGATTGGCAAAGATTTAAAATTTCTAAGAATACCAAGAACTGACAAATACCTAGAGCAATGGAGCCAGTAAGACTGGTTAGAAGAAAGAGCAAAAGTAGGCACAGGTTGAAGTAGGAAGCAGGTCAGAGGTGACTTGGGAAAAGACAATCAATAACAAAACTGATTTGTCACATATATGCCTTCTCTGCCACTGGGCCAGGGCTTTTCAAAATTCCCTTCAGATGAGGCAGCCCAAACCTAAAGCAGGCCCGAATTTGAAGATGGAAGAAAAGTGTCACAGCTCTAGGGATTGAAGTGATGAAAAACCTAGGAGTATGAAAGGCTCTTGTCTCATTCCAGCAGAAGACAACTTCCTACAATCCTGAAGAGCAGAAATGGTTTGACCAGAGTTAGGCTTTAAAGCCGATGGAGGAGGGCAGAGAATCAGAACATGTGGTCCCAGATGTTTCTGTCCACTCCTGACCGTGGTCTTTAGATCCTGCAGCACCTACTAGGTAGTATCAAATAGTCTTCATTAAATACTATTCAATGAATGAATGGACAAACCTCTCTGTGTGGGCAGGATTGCTATTCCCCATGAAGACCCTGTTTGCCAATAGCCATACCAAGGGTGCAGAGAAACCTCTGGCGGGAAGCCTGAAATCTGTAGCAAAATTTATCTCCTCCAAAAATCTAACAGGTAGAGTAAACCCACATGAGGCTTGGAGAGTCCCAGTTCTCAAGAAAATTTTCAGATCCCCCCAAATTATTCCTACTATCTTACAAGTCCTTCACTCTGATAGCTCCTGGAGCTCATCCCCACACAAGAAGAGCTTTCTAGAAATACAGATACATAATTTTTCTTTCTCCCTTTTTGATTCACATAGGTCATGATCAAGCTTCTTAAGTATAGTTTGAACTTCCTCCCTAAGTTACAAAATGACAATATTCATACACGGAGCACATCTATATATATAAAAGGCTAAGTGACCGACCGACCAGCCAGTACATGTGATGCACACTGGCAATTTAAAAATGAACATTGACTTACACATGTGCCATGCATATTAAAATATTTTGTATTTTAATTTTATATTACTATATATATATATACACTATTTTGACATGTAATTTTTTGCAGTAATGTAACTACCACACGAATCTTTCTTCTAATTAATTTCCTTTCAATGTGCACAAATCCGTGCACTGGGCCACTAGTATTTTATAATTGGGTAACAGAATAATTGTTAGTAAAGAATTTGATCTCTCGTATATACAGTCATCAATTCAAATTGCACTGTGATGGCTAAAGTGCTTATTAGGACAACTCCCCTCAAAAGTTCTCATTTCCCAAGTCACCTGCTCACACCAACACCTACTAATATCCTCTCTTAATGAGGGGGTCATCTTACACTCCCCATTAGCATTATAAATAAACAGATATTCCAGATAACATCTCCTCTGAGCTTTCTTCTGTATCTAAGTGTATCTATGTTGTGCCTCTATTGAGACAAAACTTAAAACACGTTTCCTTTCTCAGATTCAGCTTTCTTGCCAGCTCCTGACTTCCTTCTCATTGGGTCTCTGCTTCTCTCTGGAAATTACTCAAGGTTCCAATGATAGGGATGGGTGGATGGAGAAAACTTACCAGGAGTCATTCTATTTCTCAAAAGTTTCTCAGCATTCACATATTCAGATATACCATAGGGTCACCTAATAATTACTTCACTCATTCACTTGCTTATTTTGTATTGGAATGTAGTTATCTTGTACATGAGGTGTTTAGAGTGGTTTGAAGTCCAATACACCATATCAGCTAGTCTCAGAATGAACGCAGTCCCATCATGACGGCAACTATTTTCTATCACGTCATCCTGTTGACAAGGTGGCAAAACCACTCTGTATCTCTGGCAAGGCTCTTTTGCTACACAATGAACTCATGAAAATTATTAAAAATTGAGAGCACTGAAAATTCTCTCCAGCCTTTTGGAAGTTAATGAAAACAACCTGCAATCTAAAAATCAGTTAATTAAAAAAAAAAAACTTTTCTGAGTTTCTTTATCAAGATATTGATATTGATAAGCAAAGTAATGACTAAAAAAATCGTAAACCTCCTTTTTGGAATGCAAACTGGTGGCTATAGCTTAGATCAGTGATGGCGAACCTATGACACACGAACTCATTTTTTTTGGTTGATTTTGCTTTGTTAAATGGCATATTTAGTATATATAAAATAAATATCAAAAATATAAACCTTTGTTTTACTATGGTTGCAAATATCAAAAAATTTCTATATGTGACACGGCACCAGAGTTAAGTTAGGGTTTTTCAACATGCTGACATGCCGATTTCAAAAGGTTCGCCATCACTGGCTTAGATCTACAACCACATGAGACGACATCCCAGGTACTAATGTGTAAGCACAATATTTACCTTGGTAAGAAAGTAACACAGGATCTCCATGTGGCTTTTCATTCGTATATCTTTAAGATTTTTTTTTCTTTAGCCTAAAATGGTAATCCTGCTTAACAATAGCAGGCAGGAAGTTACTTGCTACAAGAGGATTGAAATAAAATAAATAAGCTGAATTGGATTCTTTGCCTTAAAAGTGCTTATACGGCTAATCTCCCTCTTCAGCAGCAGCTGCAGAAAGGCAGGGGCAATGCCGAGTTTCAGTTCAGCTTTGCTTTACAGACTGGCTGACTCCAGATGCTAGGATTACTCTGGAAATGTAATTAGTTTCAATTAACTAACATCTGGCCAAACATCAACACTAAATTTAAGATTCAGGTAAAGGAGAGCACATTCCTACAGAGAAAGCTTGTTTACTGAACAGTCTGAAGAAGGTTAAGAAGTCCTATTTAGGTCCTTAAGAAAAAAGCTCATTTATTAGAAGTGGCTTTTCAGACATATTCTTTGAGATTTTCTCCATCCCTGGGTTCCTGGATTAACCTCCAGTATAATTATATGAACCCAAATCTGTTTGCAAAATACCAAGTCAAATCCTACCCCAGCAAATACCAAGTCAGCTAAAATCTATGCATGTCTCAATATAGCCAAGAGTGCATCTATTTCAAGAAAAAAATATTAATCCGTTTTCAATATGACAAAAGAAGTATCCCCTGAATAGGCTGTAATAGGAACGAGTGGCTCTTCCATAGATAATATGTGTGAGGGAAGAATTTGGTTTTATGATGGTTATGAGTGGCTCTTTACATGGGAACTGTACAAAGCAATATAGAAAATAAACCTCTAATTTGATGTGCTTTCTGTAGAGATCAAACCAAACACCACCAGGCTTCGTGGGAATAAAAACCATGCTTCATTAAAGAGCTCTTTCTGAACATGTGCTTATAGAACCATCAGCATAATAGACTTCTATTCCGATTTAGGGACTGCGGACCTGCCAACGGGTGGAACATTATCAACATAGACAGCAGGTTTCATTCTGTAACTATTAAGTGGTCAATAACTCATGTCCTGTAAGACCTAAATGGAAAAGCATTTGGTTTCTTGCTCATTTCCATGTTTTTAACATTCAGGTAAAATTTTTTAAGATAAATCAAAAAGCACTGGCTTATAGTGTAGTCTCAAACTCCTTAGTAGAGCTAGTCAGGATCCCCATGAACTATCTCTTCTTCTGCCATCTCCTTTCTAGCTTTACTGGTACATTCTTGTAGTTTATAACCTAGAGCGCAGTTTATGCTGATTTTGCCTTGGTTCACACTGTTATTTCCTTTGCCTGGAATGTTCCTCTCACTTCTTCTTGCCTAAATAACTTCACTTATGTGTCTAAAATAAGCTCAAGGATCACCACCTCCAGGGAGCCTTTTAGGAGACCACAGGATGGGGTGGAGGAGGGGGAAGGAGAGGGTCATACTCTCCACTCTTGTAGTATCCCAAATACACCTCTATTGTAACTCAGCATTACACTGACATTATCTTCTCCGTGACTATTCCACATTCAACTGGGAGTGCTGCTAGACATGCCTGAGTTAGCTTTGTGCTTCTGGTGCTTCGCATGGCCACCAACATCGGGTTCTATGCATCATTATTGAAAAAAAACTCTCCCAAATTTAAATATCATAATTTATTAAAAAATTAGAAAAGGAAGAGAAGGAGAAAAGGAAATAATAGGTGACACTTTATTTAACTCTGAAAATGTGTTAGCTGATGTCCATACATAGTCTATTTGAGCCTCACAAGAACTCTATGACACTAATACTCTTATTCCCATTTCAGTTAGGAAATTGTGGCTCTCAGAGGTTAGGCAAATCATATGGGATCAGATACCTGGGAAGAAAGTAAAAGGATTAGATTTCAGGGTTGGCTGACTTCAAAGTCCAAGTCTTAATGCAGTAATACATAAGTGATGGTTAATTTTATGTGTCAACTTGACTGGGCTAAGGGATACCTTGTTCGTTGGTAAAATATTAGTGCTGGGTGTGTCTGAGAAGGTGTTTCTAGAAAATATCAGCATCTGAATCAGTAGACTAGGAAAGTAGATTGTCTTCACCAAGGTGAATGGGTATACTCTAATCCCCAGAGGGCCTGAGTAGAACAAAAAGGTAAAGGAAATTTGCTCTCTTGCTTATACTGAGCCTTTCATCTTCTCCTCCCCTTGAACTGCAGACTGGAACTTCTACTGTTGGCTCCCCTAGTTCTAAAGCCCTCAGATGTGAACTGGAACTGCACCACTGGCTTTCCTGGGCCCCCAGTTTGTAGACGGCGGGTTGGGGGAACTTCACCTCCATAATTACATGAGCCAATCCCTCATAACAAATCTCTATATATCTCTCTATATTTATTCTATTGGTTGTGTTTCTCTGGACAACCCTGACTAATAGTCCATGTAAATAGCATATGTTAATGCTTATTACAATGTGACAGCAGAGAAAACTCTCCAAGAGAGTGCATTTGCTCTACAAAAGTCCCCCTAACACCGAAGCCTATTTGTTGTTTTCTAATGTTCCTGGCAACCAAGATTTTTAAATAAGACATTTCTTTCAAAGAGTAGCAGTCTATTTCTAAGAATATGCCACCTACTCAGTCAATTTCATAAATATTTATTTAGCACCAACTAAATGCAAGTCACTGCATATAGCATTAAGGGGGCATATAAGTGAAAAAGGCATGTCCCTGCCCTTCAGGAACTCATAATCTAAAAATATGCATTAACAACTATGAATGGAGGCAGATGGTGATAAGTGGGGTAATACGGACACTTACAATGTGCTAAGGAAGCATAGAGCTTCCTTAATTCCAACCATAGGGTAATAAAACACCTTGGTAACTGTATCTTTCCTTGCACAGCAAGAAAGTCTTTTATAACCCCAGCCAAAGGATGCATTTATTTGTAAAATACAAGAATTTATTCAAAATAACTAATAGACGTGGCTTTTGTTAGCAAGAATAGAATTTAACAACAATAGAAGCAGGCCTACCTGTAAATGTTTTCCATTCTAATTGGAGAAAGCCCATGGGTCTCTTTATTTAAAGGGCTCTCAGTCATTGTGGAAGAGACTGTACTTGGTCCTGCCTACAGATCCACATACATTCATAGCATTTCTGTTCAGTCCACTTGTTGCTTAAAGTGAGACTCTGAACAGTCAGTCTTGAAGTAGGAAATGCTGATTTCAAAGGCTATAGCTCAGGTCTTACCAATGAAGACTGAAGGCAAAACAGATTTTTCATTTTTAACGCTTTAACAAGAAGAAACCACAGCAACTTAACTAGTTGAAACCTTGATTCAAAGCACTTAAATGGCCGTGAAGGAGGCCAACGATGTTAAATGACTTCCTCTATGCACCAGGTAGATGTATCGGGTGCCAGCCCTGCTGTACCAGAATAAAATGGTTGCTCTACAATTTAAAGTGAAAGCACAGACAATTCATACTAAAGGATCAACTCACAGAATTTGCCCTGTTGTTTGCATACTGGTAGTATGCTCTACAAACAAAGCAAAGCAGATTATTTGCACTTAAAATATTTTAAAATAAGAAAATCCTTACTTAATGTAAAAGTACACATGTGGTGTATTTTTACCTAAGTTTCTTTTCTTTTAATTTGCAATTTTTTTAAGGAAGACTTAACCATGGAAAACAATATAAAGTGATAAACATATGCTGTTATTTCTTTAAAACTATCCTTCTGGTAGGATATTCATATCATATAGCAGAGAGTGGGTGGAATTTCCCAAAAGCCAGTGGGCCAATGAAGAGTTCTGCTTGAATCTGCTTTAGACTGGATGGAGAATTGAGAGGGAAGTATCCATGACTTTATTGCCTCCCATTTGACTGCCTTCCCCTTCAAATATTCCATATCTCTACTATCCTCAATCTTTCATTCTCAAATATCAACTTTTATTTTATTATGCTTCATAAGTGACATCTATGTAGCATATATTCAATATCAAGTTACGCAGGTTACTAAATAAAAAGAAGCTGTATATACAACTTTTTCCCTAGAATTCTAGGATAGATGGTATTCATTACAAGCCTAAGGTTGTATATGTACCTACACATATATACGGACACCCCTACATGTTTCTTATAGGAATCCATGGAGTTTAACAAATGGCTAGAATTAAATTGGTCGAAGGCTCTTGATATCCAGCTTTTAAAACTCTGAATATTTGCCACTCAAGAAGGTTTAAAATGGAGTTGCAAAAAGAAATATAATATATATGCCTTTAATGTTACTCACATTATAGCAACTCCTTTGAAAACAGCTTACAGAAGGAAGTTGACTCAAAATTCATTGATTCCCAAACCTCTTACCTTCCAAATGAAAATGATGAAGAGAATGAAGATAACCAGTTTCATGGGGCAGAACATGAGCATTGCATTCAGATAGGTCTAAGATTGTATCTCACACATAATTTCTCTTTCCTCATAAACTTAAAGAACTCTAAACTTAAAGAAACATTTATAGTGATCTGAAAGCAGCCTCTAGACATTCCTCTATCCCATATCAGCACATCCCAATTTAATCTCTCCATCACCTGGCAGGTGTGTACAGTCACGGTGTCATGGGGAATGCCTCAGAGATGCTATGTGTAGCATTTTATGTCTAAAAGCAGCAGCTTAATTACTCATATCATTGCTTTCCTGTAAGACTTTTTATTATTATTTAAATTATGAAGGCTTTTGACAAATGAAAAAATAATTATATTAAAATTAGTTCAAAAATGTAAGGATATTTGCTGTAGTTTAAATTAAAAATTCAGAGAATGGGTGTAAAATAGATGATTAGATAACTACCAAATTTCTATTTTAGCTCAGTACATATTTTGTGAATTTAGCTTTCTAAGGTGTATGTGCAATTGTCGGCAGAAATGAAACCAACAGTAGACACATTTCTCATATTTGTTAAATTGATATTTCTACATGTTTAACCAAGTCGTGATTTTAGTTGGTTTTTAGGCAATTTCCAGTACTGTGTGGTTAGAGCTACTTTAGCCATTGAGAAGTGCAGCCTGGGTTTCCATCTACATTTCACGCCTCTCAGGACCTCAGACTGGAGCTTGGTCCTGAAGGGACTGTGCTCAGAAAGTACGGCTCATTTCCCATAATTCAAGGTAAGGCTTCAAACACACAGGTAAGGATGAAAAATGAATAAACAAATTGGACCTGCCAGAGCTTGCATCACCAATCAGAGAAGCAGAGAAGGAGAACAAAGAGAAATGGCTACTCTGGCCTTGTCTCATTCCAGGGCAAGAGGAAAGCACAGGGTGAGGAAAAACCCCTGTGCCTCCACTTACCCCACATGGAGATCGATCTTACAGTTCTAGTAACGAGGGGAGACACACAGTCATGCCAGACATCCAGCACGAAAGCATTTCCACGGCAACAACCCTCAGCTCACTCTGTCCCTCTCTAATGCGGGACTGCATAGCGATTGCTGACAATATCACATGCTAAATTTGTGCTTGGTGGGCATGATTTGTTCTCCTGACAGAGACAGAAATTCACGAAGGACACAAATTCGACTGTCACATTCATTCCACTTCTGTTCTCAAACAGATTGAAATGCCAACGGTGTGTGTGTTGGGGGGGCGGGGGGGAGGGGCAGCAGAGGGTTGGACAAAGAACTAGATGCGGGGCCACTCAGCATTCCTTTTGGCTAAGTGATGGGGACATGGCTGAAGCAGGCACCTTTCCCAGAAATCCTCAACGACCACCACCAAAGGCAAAGAAAAAGAAAGGAAGCTCATTGCAATTCTTTTAAGCTTAGTTTTCGAATGCTTCTGGGAACTTCAGGCTGTTATTTTAAGCAGTGCCATCCCACACAATAGGTGAATATATGATTCCTCCCTGTCTGCCTGATACCTCTTCATCAAACACCCCCCCACCCTTCCCCCGCAAGCATTCCCACATCCTCCCCCACCAAGAGCAATTAAAGCCCATTAGCCCTTAGCAGGGCCACTCAGGCCCAATGGCCACTGACAGCCTGTGGAACTGTCGCCAGGTCATTGCCATCAAGGTGGCTCAGAGATTCTGTCAGGAGCAGCCAGAGGGCTTCAGCCTGGAGCCCCGAAAGCTGCTCTAGCACATCCAGGAATCCCACGCGCTCTCGGGGAATCCTGACTCTGGACTCCCCTTAATGATCCGTTGTTACAGGCCCCGTCTTCTGGGATTTCTCCAGGGGGAAGGCAGCTGCCTGCCTAGTCATTTCTCTACAA
This sequence comes from Myotis daubentonii, assembly GCF_963259705.1. Lineage (NCBI taxonomy): Eukaryota > Metazoa > Chordata > Mammalia > Chiroptera > Vespertilionidae > Myotis > Myotis daubentonii. Next base: position 16,362,306 of record NC_081846.1, on the reverse strand, counting down.
TAGTTAACTGCCACCGGAATGGGAGTCCTTAATATGGACTCACAGGAACCTGGAGGGAATTCAAGTGTTACTGTCATTTCCATATCATTAAAGAAAACCCCATGGCAAAGGCAAGATGCTACCCTGTCACTTGCAGTGTGACAGTCATGCATGTCCCCTAGCAAACCCCAGCCTTGTCAGTCTTCCTTGTCTCTCGGTGCCACCTGGTCTGAGGGCCCCGTTTGGAGACCCGGGGAGTGCAGTGCGCTCTGTTCGGCACCCCTCCTCCACCACAGACTCCGTGAGGTGCGAGGGCGGTTTGCAGAAGTCACGCCAGTCTATTAACCTTAGCATATTGGTATTTTCCAGTCTTGCGGGTAAATGCATCTTGTAAGAACGAGAGACAGGCTATCCCCAGTGCGCAGCGTGGAGAGCAGCATGGGAAGGCCTCTGGCCTGGCTGACAAAGGGCAACCTCCTCCAGCTTCCTCAGCGCACCTCTCAGCAGGCACCCCACGGGAAGAGCTTCCCGGTTTGCCTTTGCTCCTCATCTCAAAGAAACGCAGGGAGTGGATCGTGCGTGCAATTTACAAATACACTGAGTGGCCAGATTATAATGACCACCCCACCAGTACTTCATTGACACTTCCAAAAACACTGAATATTGAAAACTTCCTAAGCAAATACTCTCAAGGTTTTAGTATTATCATTATTTGCATAACTAATTCACTTCATTGTACTGATGGGGTGGTCATAATAATCTGGCTACTCAGTGTATTCATTGGATGCCTGCGCAGGGAAGTTTTCCACAGGCGAGGGAAAAAGGAGTTAGGAAGTCATCCTCTGTACCGAATTAAAAAGGAGGAAAAAAACAACAACAAAGAAAGCAAAAGCATACTTGTTTGCCTATTTATATTTAATGAAGTCTATGGTGTTATATCAGCAATAAATTAATTTTATAAACTCGGGGTTTATAAACATGTAGAGGAAAAAAACATATAAGGTAAACATCCAGTTCATAGTAGACTAAGGAGCTGAATGCACCTAGAGATGACCTTGATTAACCTTCTCCTTTACTGATAAGGGGGCACTAGAGCTCTGGGAAGTGGTGGCTGAGGGATAGCACACTGCAGGGTAAGCACTGAGTAACCACTTGGTTGCCTTAAAGTTAACCAGGAAGCCAGTAGCAAAGAATTAGAAAGTTCCTGTTTTCTTTCCTGATTTTTATATACAAGTTATTCAGCCCAGTTATGCAGAAAAAATGTCAGGGAGCCTCTATGGTAGTAAAAAATCTATTCACAGACAATAAATGAACAATTAAAGAGAGAAAGGGAAGCAATAAACAGGCACCATAAAATCTGAGCAACTCAAAATACACGGAAGACAGGCAAGGAGAACTGCTCCTTTTGGGTGAAAACTGTGTTTATGTACTTTTAAGTAAATGTGAAAATACAACAAATAAAACATTATCTTATAGAGCTACTTCCAAGTCAACTTTTAGACAAACAAACATACTTTGCTGAGATGTGCCTACTAGAAAGGTGTGTGATGGGGATGATATTTTTAAAAACCTCCGGCTACATTTTATCTCTTTTTAATACAGATTTCCCCTTCTCTTTAAGCCTGTGTCATTAGGGGTGGGCCAATTAGACTTATTCCCTAAAACAGGGAAGAAGAAAGATGTAGTATAGGAAGTCATCCACCTCGAAGGAATAAAAGCTAAGGGAAAAACTTGGTTTGGAGAGAGTGGCTACAAGTGTTTTGGGGAAAAGGTTGGTGGATCCCGAGAGAAAAATAATGGACAGATTAAGGGGTAAAGTATAACTCATTTCACTTTCTTCTTTAAACTCAAAGCATAAGGTGAAGGGCTGGTGCAGGAGAAAAATGAGAGGCAGATGTAGCATAGGAGGTTCAGGGATATCCAAAAACACAAAACCTAGAGCCCCATTAGCCTGCACACAGATTGGGGGGAACTGGGTGTTTAGGGAAACCTTGGTTTGGGCACAGTACTAAACCCAACACGGCACGGCAGCACACTCTCCATAAAGTAGCTGTGGCTGAGCGGTGCCTCAGTGCGGCCTCCCTGAGCCAGGCACGCTGCAGATGCGCAAGCACTGGGCTATCCATGCTGTGAGAATTCATAGACTGGAGTCAGCCTGGGATAAAAACAAGGCATCAGTAGAGGCTCTGAAACCCCTGGTTCTTCATATGCAAACCCCTTCTAGTCACAGCCTTTTCTCTAAATCTCCCTTTAATTGGTTGCTCTAACTGAAACCTGTCTTTGCCTGAAAGACACTGCCTCTAACAGCCGATCAATGATTCTCTCATCATTGGTGATTGGTGTTTCTCTCTCTCTCTCTCTCTCTCTCTCTCTCTCTCTCTCTCTCTCTCTCTCTTTCTCTCTCTCCCTCCCTCCCTCCCTCCCTCTCTGAAATCAATAAAAATATTTTTTTTAAAAATAAAAAAGTAAAGACACCGCCTCTAAGTGGTAGTGTCGCACTCTGCGCATTACTGTTTTTGGAGGTGAGATAGGTGCTCATTTTGCTTCTCCTATTTCCTTGAAAACTCATTCCATGGGATTGCACCACCCACTTACACCTCCTTATCACACAGTAACAAACTCATAAAGGCAGCGGGGTGACCATAGTTCCCTTTTGTTTTGTGAACTTTAAGACTGATTCACTGACACTCCTACAACTACCACTTGTGTCATAAAGGGTATTTCCTTTTCCATATTGTTACCCAAGACAGCGTCCAACATGCTTGCCTTTCAGTTCCTTAACTTGTTTCTTTATCTGCTCTGCCCTGGTAGCATCTTCCAGTGGCTTCTGCAAATACAACTAGAAGTTCTATTGGACTCCTCCTTTTTTGTTGTTTTTTTCACTTCCATTATCCTGTCAACTTGTTGGGCATCTACTTTGCCTCCAAGTAGCCCAGGTGCTCCCGAGAATGCTTCTCAGTGCAGAGAGGCAGAGGGAAGTATTGATTTATTGAGGCAAACGGCACATACCTGGCCACAGTGATCATTTCAGAGATGGCAACATGGTCCATGTGGCTCAATAAATACAAGATGTTTATGGGGAAAGTAACGTGATCACCTAAGAGAACTACCTGAAGAAGTTCTCACTCTTTTTCAGGACAAGGTGGTATAGAGATTTATGTACTGGAATGGCTGTAGGCATAGTTAGGCTACGATGCTATAGTATCTGGATCAAACCATACCTGAAGTTGGATGAGCAAATAAATCCCATACTCTTTCATACTGAAGCACTAAGCCAAAAAAATGGTCTGGGCAAAGCAGAGGCCAGAATTACTAAAATAAAAAACCACAGCTCTGATTGGCTGAGACACATCCGTACATTTTTAGAAGAAGCCCCTTGTGTTTCTTGAATAAATGTTGGTAAATTTAGTAAAAAATAGGTCAATGACAAGTATTTTAGTGTCACTCCCTTTGCAAAGCTTGCGATCCCTAAAAATGTTAATGGCATTAACCACGGGGGGTGGGGAGGAAGTGGGGTGGGGTTGTGGTGGTGGTGGTATTTATTATAGCAGCTGGCACTATCCTGACTCATATATACTTATAAACCCTAGTAAGGATTTTGTTTATTATATTCTTTATACATCAAGGGAAAGCCATAGGAAGGTAAAACAAACAGACAATATAAGCATTTTTCTAACTTTTCTCCGAACTCTTTAAAAAATTCAAGTGTCAAGGAAGAGATCCTCACTGAAAACTGGGCCCTAATGTATAGACAAATGCATTTTAAAAGGCTGTACTCACATAAAATGATCATAGGTCGCCTTATATCTGAGACCTCCTTATGTACTATGGGTCTCCCCTATATTTATTTCTTTTAGTTTTTCTCTGATAATCACTTAGGCAACTATTGATTCAGAAACACAATTATGACAACTTTCAGGCAAACTTTATTATTATAACTTCACTCAAATAACTGTATATCATTCTAGAGTTTTCTTTAAAGTCAGTTCTTATGCTTTCTACTACTCCTGCCTTGGGCCAGCAACATGGACATGCAACCTGCACAACCACATAGGTCACAGGCTTAGCAGGATGCATCTTGGTTTAATGTTTTTGGTTGCTGTCTTCAAATTCTCAATTTTTGAACAAGTGATCCTGGGCTTCATCACCACTCTGTACTCTCTCTCTTCTTTAACCAAAATCTAGTTGAATTCCTCTAGCCATCTTTGTGACTAGGCCTCCACTCCCTCACCCCTCCTGTCTTTGGCCTGCTCCTCAGTCCAGTCTTAGCAAAGCATCCTGCTGAGTTTAAAGAGAACCCTCCATCTTGATAACTGACCAAGACTCCATCTCCCACCTTTCATGTCTAAGTCCTTGGCCTGCCTTTTAGCAAGAATCCCCCTACCCTTAATGTCTCCTCCTAGTAATTCTTTATCCACTGAACCCCACACTCTGCTGAATTGGTTTATTTAATTTTTATAACAATGCTGTGGAGAAAATAATTGTATTATTCCTATTGACAGGAGAGGCAGGGAGGGCTTAAGTAAATTATTTCAAGAGACAGAACTAAAATTTGAATGAGCAAACTCTAACTTTTAACTGCTATTTTATACTCTAGAAATGTTTTTTAAGTAGACTTCAGAGTCTATGTTAAAAATGAGTAGAGGGAGGAATACACTGGAGCTAGTTCTCCTTTCTGGTACAAATAAGCATCATCGTTTTGGGTCAGAACCATATCATGTAGCCCAAATGAGTATTAAAAGCCATAGAGAACAATGACCTTTCTTGACTGAAATATATGAATATGTGGCTTCACTAAGAGAAACAAATTTATTTCAAACTATACTTTGCTAATATTCTACCAGGAAGGATGGAAGCTAAAATATATGCACAATATTCCCCTTAATCTCCTTAAATATCAAATTTTGACTCATCCAATCGTTTAACATTCATAACATACTGTTACAGAAGTTGGGGATGAATTATTAATCAGAATCAGAAAAAAATCATAATTACATATTTATAAAAGTAATCCCTATATTTGGTTCTACACTTATTGAGAAGAAAAGGCAGCTGAATCTTAGCTAGAAGGATCCAGCTGCCAGCTCTTTTCATTGCCACAAGAAACAATAGCAGATGTGATATCTTTTAAATATGCTTAAAATGCACATTTGAGAAATACTTTGGTATTTTTTAAAAAATAAACTGAGAAGTATTAATAAACTATAGTGTTACTAATATCAACTCATTATTAAGAAGCAAAGACCATATACCCCTTTTTAATGTTAATTTCTGCTGTCTCAGATTTATTAAATAGGATGCCTTTTTCTTCCCAAACTACTTTCTCAATTAGAGCTAGATAATCCTTTCCCCTGTTCTGTCCCCTACTTCTTTAAGATGCTCTTTTCAAACTGCTTCTGCACCCTCTCTTTCCTTTCAAGGGATGAACCACCTTTTCTGGCAATAACTCATTTCAGTTTCCAGCTTACTGATATAAAGACATCAATAAGTTTCATCTTTCTACACTATAGGGTAGCAATGAAAAAATGTCTGCATTTATCTTCAAGCTATTCATGTTTCTTTTTCTTATGATCAGATTTGTCTTCTTGGAAGATTATTTCTTTTAAATTATTATTGTACTTTTCCATTCACAATAAATCATATCAAAACTGTTTTGTTTCCCTGCTATACCATTTCTCTAATGCCACTGTGCCCTTAATCTTACCCTATTTGAATCACATGGGTAATGAACCACATCCTTCCAATGTAATTTCAGAGGTGCTGTCTTGTTCCCATCCTTCCCTAACCCCCACAAACACAGTGTGGATCAAAAGTCTCTCTTAAGTTTCCTTTTATTATAGTTATGATCACACCTTATTGTATACTATTTGCATGTTTCCTGACTGGGCCTTTGATCTCAGTTCTGCAGGGGAGGAAAAATAATTTTTCTCCACCCTTTTCAGTTTTTGGCTAAGTCCTCTGTGGTAAAATACAGATTTACAAGAGAAAAACAGAAGTTTGTTAACATGCATACATCCTGAATACATGGTCAAGATTCAGGGGGAAACATTAAGTAACCACACAAGCTGGCTTTAGGATTTAGGCTTAAATACCATCTTACTAGGGAAAGAGAAGGGGCTTAGAAAAAATGTAAGACTCGTAGGGGAAAACAAATGATTTTTAGAAAAGATGAATGGGCCCTTAGAAGAACAAAAGAAATTAGAGTTTCTGAGAGAGTTTGTCTGGGTAGAGTGTTGACTTCTAGTCTTTTCTCTCCTTTCAAGAGTCAATCTTTCTTGGTTGATGAACTCCTGGGAATTAATGACAATTGAGTTCCTTTTGAAGGATCTGTTTTTAGGCAGATAAGAGGAGTTCAGAGAAAGTGCCTCCCTGCATTTGCTGTTTTTCAAGTGCCTACAGCTCAAAATAATCAATGTACCAAAGCAGCCTATTTTAGGGTGGCCTGTCCTGAACTCCTACAAACATATTTTGGGATGGCATATTCTGCTTCCCTTCAGTTCCTATCACAATCTATACAAAGTAATATATGTTCGTTTTAAGAGTGTTGAAGAAAATAGACACTTTAGAAAATTGTTCCGGTCATATTTGGGTTCTTGTATGAGGGACCCTTTGTCATCTGCACAGTTGGGTGAAATTGCTGCAATGGTAGCACACACTGTGTTGGGTAAAGGAACTAATGATCATTTGAAGAATCTGCAGTGATTGGGCAACAGGACTCCCAGCCTTTGTTTTGGCTGCACATGCTTCTGGTGTTCATCAGATGGGGCTGAAATCGTGGGACTCCTGGACAAAGTGTACACTTAGCATTTGAAAAACACATTCCTAATAGCTTGTTTTTTGAATCCTCACATCATTTTATAAAGGAGACATGCTAGAAAAAAGAGCCAACAAATTCAGTGCCCAAATAGTTACATAGTATTTGAATACCATAGTTTGACTCAAATAAGTCTTTCCTTAAAATATTTTTAAATATATATATTTTTTATTGATTTCAGTAAGAGAAAGGAAGAGGGAGAGAGAAACATCAATGATGAGAATCTTGATCAGCTGCCTCCTGCATGGCCCCCACTGAGGCTCAAGCTCCATTGGGGATCAAGCCCGAAACTTGGGCATATGCCCTGACCTGGAATCCAACCGTGACCTCCTGGTTCATAGGTTGATGCTCAAACACTTAGTCACATGGGCTGGACTTGGATAATTTAAGGTAGCTTAGCAACTATCTACTTATAACACCAACCACCTAACGAAAAGACCACCTGATGATTCCTTTAGGAAAGAGAATCATTCCTTAAGGGTAGCACTTACCCTTCTTCACTGAAAATGATCCTTGTTATTATTGCCCATAAATAATAATAGCTTAAATCTAGGACTTAGCATAAAGAATGTTTCTCTTCAGGAAATTCCTCATATAACCACATGGGGGTTAGCCTCATGTTCTAAACTTCATCTGGGCCACATGGGAATATTGAGTATTTATGGATTCATTAATAAAATTATTTTTTAAAAAATTTTGGTAACATCTAATTTTATAAAACTACTAGAGGCCCGGAGTACAAAAATTTGTGCACTGGGCCGGGGGGGTGGGGGCGGGTTCCCTCAGCCCTGCCTGTGCCCTCTCACAGTCTGGGACCCCTCGGGGGATGACCACCTGCTGGTTTAGGCCCACTCCCTGGGGGATTGGGCCTAAGCTGGCAATCAGACAGCCCTCTGGCAGCCCGGGAGCCCTCGGGGTATGTCCATTTGCCAGTGGAGAGCAGGCCTAAGCTGCAGTCTGACATCCTTAGTGCTGCTGAGGAGGCGGGAGAGGCTCCCACCACCACCATTGTACTGGCAGCTATCAGCCTGGCTTGTGGCTGAGCAGAGCTCCCCCTGTGGGAGTACACTGACCACCAGGGGGCAGCTCCAGCATTGAGCATCTGCCTCCTGGTGGTCAGTGTGTGTCATAGTGACCAGTCATTCCCAGTCATTCTGCTGCTAGGGTCAATTTGCATATTACCCTTTTATTATATAGGATAGAGGCCTGGTGCATAGGTGGGGGCCGGCTAGTTTGCCCTGAAGGGTGTCCTGGATCAGGGTGGGGGTCCCGCTGGGGTGCCTGGCCAGCCTGGGTGAGAGGCTGATGGCTGTTTGCAGGCTGGTCACACTCCCTTCAGGGTGGGGGTCCCCACTGCGGTGCCTGGCCAGCCTGGGTGAGGGGCTGAGGGCTGTTTCAGGTTGGCCAAGCCCCCCAGTGACGGAAGCTCCCAGCTTCTCCTTTTATTCTTTTTTTTTATTCTGAGATTTATTTACCTTCTATAATTGAAACTTTGTTGCCTTCAGTGATGTATATTCCAAAATGAGTATTAACAATAATGATTACCTATGACAGGAGGGCAGCTAGTGTGATATAAGCTTGAAGGAATAGCTAAAACCACAAGCTAAATATTCAAATGAAACATACCACTACTCTGGAAAAATAGATTCAAACAGACTGAATATTCCAGCCCCCACCAAAAGCACATAAACAAACAAAAAAACTGACATTAGTGAAAGAATTATTTTTCTTTCACATTCATTTAAAATTTGGAACATCATGTGTTTATTCCTAAATATTCTGAATCATGAGATGTGTTGACAAATCAGAACATTCCCTTTACTTAAATGACCTAATAATCTGCCATTTGTATTTTACAAGGTGGAAAGAGAATTTATTTTAATGTCTCGCCAGTTTAACCACTGATCTCAATTCTTTTATATGCCAGTAATTTTGATAATATTTGCTTGTAGAAAACAAATATAATGCTTGTCCTTGCAGGATCTATAAACTCATTTATGTGAATAATCACCAACAGATTATGATGGTGATATAGCTTCACAAATCCCTGGAGTGTAAAACTGAACAGAGAAATTAAATATATTGCAAAGTCAAACTAAGCAAATCTCTCTTCTCATTTGATTTTACATTAAATTCCACAAGGTCATTTAACTTACCCTGCAGTTGCCAGGGTTGCCCAGGTAGTGACTGCTCAATTCCCTATCTTTTCAAGGAAAATTCATTGCTGAAATTGCCACTCTTGAGACATACATTTGACTGTAGGTGAACTTAGTCCCTTACCAAAACTGCAGAATGACCCAATCCGACCCACTGACAGTAGCTGCCAGAAGCGTGGCTGATGTCTCATATGTCTAATAACATATAGCAGTACTTCCCTTGTATTTTTCAGACCTCATGTTCTAAGTTTTGGGGTATAAGAACAGAATCATTATAACCCAAAGAATGTCTATGACTATGACCCAATTCTAGGTGCCTGGTGATTTGGACCCTGAGCAAGAGATGCAGATGTTTTATACACAACAAACTATGGTTCAAATTTAGAGCTCTGAATCCCTCTGGAGTTTCTCCCAGCATTCATTGCACACTGTAGTTAGAAAAGGATTAGCCCGAGAGTTATTTTTATAGCAAAAAGGTCTGTTTTTGAAAACTTGTGCATCCTTTGCCTCTTACATTGTTCCAACACAGAACAATTCCTACCAGCAAAGTAGAGCTTCTCTTCTCTGATGTAAGAACTCATTATCCAGAAATCAGAACATATTGCAGCCCTTCCATAACCAAGTCTCTTGAGATTTTGCTAAACATGAATAAAAGTTTACTTACTTTTATTTTCTAGTTCATCCACTTTCAGTTAGAGCTTTTAATGATTACTAATCAGATCAAAAAAGGAGTAAGACTTGTCTAAGGCCCATTTTCTTTGCCAAGGTCATTCTCAAACTTGATATTTTTGTCTTATGATTTCTAATCGCTGCTTCTTCAAATGTATTGGTTTTTTCCTGAATTTAATTCACACTGTTGTAAACAGTGGGGCCATATTGAATGATCTTATCGTTTAAATGTAAATAATTGTTTATAGAAACTATTGAAACAAAATCCTGAAGTTTCTACTTTACCCCAAGGCAATTCCGCCACAATGAACTAAAACAATAGTAAATTCACCATTGTATTTGAGGGAAGTAGGTTTCCTTTGCAGTTAAATAGTCACAGACCAGATCAAGCTCCCAAGAAATTAGATATATCATTTAAAAAGTAAAAATTTGCCGAAACCGGTTTGGCTCAGTGGATAGAGCGTCGGCCTGCAGACTGAAAGGTCCCAGGTTCGATTCCGGTCAAGGGTATGTACCTGGGTTGCGGGCACTTCCCCAGTGGGGGATGTGCAGGAGGCAGCTGATCAATGTTTCTCTTTCATCGATGTTTCTAACTATCTCTCTCCATTCCTCTCTGTAAAAAATCAATAAAATATATTTTAAAAAAAGAAATAAAAATAAATAAATAAATAAAAAGTAAAAATTTAACAAACTAAAAAACTGTAATTAATTTAATCAGAAAATCCCATTATGCCCTTTCCATTCATTCATCTGTGCACTAATTCATTCTTGCATTAAATCCACTGAGCATCTACTTTGGATCATCTTTTAGGAGCTGGGACATTGAGGCAAACTAGTCACAACCTTTGCCTTCTTAGAATTTATACCTTACAAGAAACAAAAAAAAAAGATAAACTGACTAGAGACAAATAAAATATGGAATATGTCAAATGGTAATCATTATTATGGCAAAAAATAAAGTAGGGAAGTGGCATACAGAATGCAGGCTTAAAGAGGAGAAGATCTAGAAGGGATAAGGAAGGTAACAGGGAAGGGACCCCACTGAAGGCTGGCATGTGAGCAAATAATGAACAGAGATGAAGGAACCCAGGTGAATATTCAGGGACCATTTCACACAGACATGTGTCTTGAACCAAGTAAGCCAGAACCAGAGAAAAAGGATTAGGAGATAGAACAACAAAAAGTGGTGTAAGTTGGGGATGGAGGAGCATGATCCCACACAGCACTAGGGCCTGGCCAGCACGGTGATACCGAACTGAAGGAGGTCTGTTTATTTGCCTGCATGCATCAAAGCCCATTAAAATATGAAAAGGAGTTTGCAGCAAAGAAAGCAAAGGCTAATTTAAGGAAATGCTACTAAGCCTGGAGAAAAAGGTGAGCTAGCTCTCTAAAACCTGGCTCTCCAATGACAGAGGGAGTTTATGTACAGGAAAATTATTAATCATGGTGAGTCATGGAGTTGGGGTTGTGGGCTCTGTTGGTTGGCTGGGGCCAGGGTAGGGAGTAGCTGATCATTGTGTCAGGTCCTGATGTCAGCCATGGTGTCTTTCTGTCTAGTTTCATGCAGGTGTGTTCATTGGGTCATTTTGCTTTCACAGGCCTGCAAATGAAACACAACTGAGGTCCAGATGTTATCTTTAGTTTCAGGAAACTGAGGCTTTAGTCTTAAAACAGTTTGATGCTGACCAAAACCTGACGTCAACCTGATATTAAGGACTTAATGATTAACAGTGAAGATGTGCAGTATGCCTTGGTATTTGTAACAATTGGACGGGACAAAGATAGCTTGAATTAAGGAATAATTCATATTAAAGAAATGAAGTTCCCGTGCAGTGATAATGGTAGGTACTATGGGTTTACACTCGGTGAGGTGGGAAGACATTGAAAGGGTTTGAGCAAAGCAATGACAAGATCTGGCTTAGGTATCACTATGAGAAAAGAGTTTTGAAAGAACAGCAGCGCAGAGAAGACCTCTTACTGTCCAGGACTGTCAGGCAGACCATTTCATCTGTCTTTGCCTAATGAAAATTCTCAGCATCTGTTTCCTCCTGTGGCAAAAACAAAAGTGCACCTATCGTGTCTTCCAAGGGAAACTACAAACCGAGGCAACTTCTCATGTTAAGAGTCATTCTGTCAAAGCAGCCAATGCTCCCTCTGGGCAGAAACGCTTTGAGAGAGCTTCTTAATTGCATCTAATTAAAGAGCATGTAAACAATCTTAATTTAAGATGTCTATGTGAGGATGGATTTTAATTATTTAGTATTAAATTTAAAAACCCTCCTCAATAAGTGGATTTCTTTTCTCATATGAAAGGTTGATATAACAACATTCTCTGGACCAGACATATGGTGAGGCAGCCTTATAATTAGGTTAGTATAAACAATTTAAATCTCACACCCGCTTAGAGTTCTATAATATTGGTATTAAAGAAGTTATATGCCTTAAAATTCAGAATTATAAATGAAAAAAAACTTATAAAAATCTTTATGTTTAAGGAAGATTTCTTTAATCTACAAAATATTTAATAGAAAGCTCCCATGATGAATTATTAATATATTAATATCAACACCTTTACAGAAATGTAGTTATACTTTAAAAATTGAGATTTCTAACCTGACCTACACAGTTTATTAGATTTCCTAGAATTTGTAAGACCCCTGAAATTATATGCAGAGTTTTGTGTGTTGGTACCTGTGTGCGTGAATGCGTGTGTATATAATATGAATTTTTCTGAAAAGAGTGGTCATAGATTTCACTAGAGTTTGAAAGAGAATCTCTACCTAAAATATTTAAGAACTATGATATAGTCAGTATGAAGAAATGATTATAGTCACAGGACAAGTAAGATTTTAAGCAAATATTTAGTTTTATTCTGAAATCTTTTTTAGGTTCATCTACATGCAGAGTTCTTTTTATTTTCTTTTTTTTTTTTTTTAGTAAATCTTTATTGTTCAGATTATTACATTTGTTCCTCTTTCCCCCCCCCATAGCTCCCCTCCACCCAGTTCCCACCCCACCCTCTGCCCTTACCCGCCCCCCCCCGCCCCCCCCCGCTGTCCTCATCCCTAGGTGCACAATTTTTGTCCAGTCTCTTCCCACATCTCCCACACCCCTTTCCCCACCAAGAATAGTGAGTCCATTCCCTTTCTATGTCCCTGATTCTATTATAATCACCAGTTCATTCTGTTCATCAGATTATTTATTCACTTGATTCTTAGATTCACTTGTTGATAGATGCATATTTGTTGTTCATAATTTGTATCTTTACCTTTTTCTTCTTCTTCCTCTTCTTAAAGGATACCTTTCAGCATTTCATATAATACTGGTTTGGTGGTGATGAACTCCTTTAGCTTTTCCTTATCTGTGAAGCTCTTTATCTGACCTTCAATTCTGAATGATAGCTTTGCTGGATAAAGTAATCTTGGTTGTAGGTTCTTGGCATTCATCACTTTGAATATTTCTTGCCACTCCCTTCTGGCCTGCAAAGTTTCTGTTGAGAAATCAGCTGACAGTCGTATGGGTATTCCCTTGTAGGTAACTGAGTTTCTTTCTCTTGCTGCTTTTAAGATTCTCTCTTTGTCTTTTGCTCTTGGCATTTTAATTATGATGTGTCTTGGTGTGGCCCTCTTTGGATTCCTTTTGTTTGGGGTTCTCTGCGCTTCCTGGACCAGTAGGTCTATTTCTTTCACCAGGTGGGGGAAGTTTTCTGTCATTATTTCTTCAAATAGGTTTTCAATATCTTGCTCTCTCTCATCTTCTGGCACCCCTGTAATTCTGATGCTGGTACGCTTGAAGCTGTCCCAGAGGCTCCTTACACTATCTTCGTATTTTCGGATTCTTTTTTCATTTTGCTTTTCTGGTTGGGTGCTTTTTGCTTCTTTGCATTTCAAATCTTTGCCTTGATTCTTGCGCTCCTCTGGTCCGCTGTTGGGAGTCTGTATAATGTTCGTTATTTCAGTCCATGTATGCTTAATTTCTAGTTGGTTCTTTATCACAACATCGAGGGTCTCATTAGATTTCTTGAGGATCTCAATAACTTTATCGGCAGCTTCTAGACAGTTCTTGAGAGACTTTAAAAGTGTGGTTCTGAACTCAATATCCTCCATTGACGGTTTTGTCCTGTTTCTTTGTCTCCGCATTTTTTATGCTTTCTTGGTGCACCCCCTAGTGGTCTTTGTGCGCAGTCTTGTTGTAGTTAAGCCTTGATTGTTGTAGTTAATACTAGGGGGATTTGACCCAAAGGCACGGATCTAAGGCTCCTAAAACGTATGTTCTTTTTTAAAAAGATAAATAAAATCTACATGAAATGGTTCAGGGGAAAGGCAAGGAAGTGACCTGAGCAAAGGTCTGAAACCCAATCACATTGAATTAAATAAAAAGGAATTTTTACTGACCCCACCTGCCAGGAGCAATACAGCTGGCATAGGAACCGAAATATCCTATTCTGTTCTCCTCTCTCTCTCTTCAACTCTGCAATAAACCTGATCCATTCTTTAGTCTTCCAACTATCTCTAACAGAGAATAACTTTTGCTCCTTCAAACATTTGGTAATGATTGGTTTTGCATTGCCATGATGCTAATGTTGAATTCTCAATTAACTAAACATTTAAGTCTCCAAGCTTATTCAGATTCTGCTTCTCTTAAGAAAATGTCAGTTCTTTAGAGAAAGAGAACCTGTTATTCTCAGCTTGGATTCTGAATCCATGTGATATAAACCTGGCTACGTGGGCCCCTCCTGCAGTAAGGGCAAGTGAGCGCACCGGAAGATGGTTACATAGCATAGGCTGGCAGCCAAACCCATCTGTCTATCTCAGCAGTCTATGACCTAGTGCTCAAACCAATCAGGGCTAAGTTTTATCTTTAACTTGCAAAGCACCCTTGATATCATTGGGACTCATTAAATATTAGTGCTGTCACCATACACCCCCATCATCAGTCTCATACACACACTCACCCAAAACAACTACTTACGAGGACCTCTTGTATAAGATCGCCAAAGGGATAAAGATAAATGCAAGCCTTCTTCCTGTCCTTAGGGTTGAAAAATCTATTTCAAGATAAAATAGTATGTGAGAATGCCCAAATGGTGATCCATACGGAAGTGCTATATTTAGAATAATTGACACCCAAGGCCTGCCCCTTCTCTATATGACAAAATTCTATCCAGTAATAAGATTCACATTAGCTGTTTTGTGGTAATAAATTCTTTAATAATTGCCATGTTTTAATGGAAGTTAATTTGGAGAACTCCTGGTATATTTGTAAAGGGTCAGAAATGTTTCCATTTGCATAGAGCACTCACTGTTCTTGTCTTCAACCCACGTGATATCACATATTCCTCCATTTAAGTAGGAGATTTGAAATAAATTATGAAAGCACAGTGATTGTAAAAAAAAGAACTTGAGTTACTTCAAATCTGTCATTCTGTCATTCTGGAGATTTGTGTTTCACATTAAAACAGTAGAGTGACTGGAGAGAACAGTTTAAAATCAGGCCCAGCTGATTCTGAATCTATTAAAAACCTCTTCAGTTTATTCTTAAAATGAGAATGCGTATCTGAGACTGCACTTCTTGAGTCAACTGTATTTACATACATAGTATTAAAACTCAAAAGTAATTAGAAGAATTATTTGAAACATAGACCAACAAAATATTTTTTAGGAAGGAGTATTTTATCACTGACATTATTAAGAATTCCCGACTCCTGGGATAATGAAAAGTAAGTAGACTCAGCTCTCATCTCTGTGATTATCGTTGACATTCTCTATAGACAGCACTTCCAGGGCACACTTCTCCTCCTGTACCCAATGCCCTCTCTTATTTTGTGATGCCAGAGAGCAAGTGCCCTGGCAGTGAAGGGAAAGGAGACTTTAATGCCAGCATTATTTAAGACATAAACACCACAAGCCAAGTTTTTAAAAAAAGCTTATTGATTTAATGGCTTACGACATTATTGAGGTCCCTGAGAACTGTGCTGTCATGAAAGGTTAGGAAATATTGTCAGGACCTTCTCATGTTCTACCTGTCAGTTATGTCTCTTCCCTTGTGGTGCTCACTCTCAGGCAGCATGGCCTCTCCAGGTGCAAAGGCCTCAACCAATATCCCTCAGCCCTCCTCTGACTCTCTGGGCAGGCCCAGCAAAAAGAATATATTTCTCCCTGTCACTCTACCTCTGACTGAATCCTCTGCCCACCCTAAGCCAATCACTGAAGCCAGGGATATGCATAACTAGATAATTCGATGACAATGTCCAACCTTGGAACTGGAAGTCAGTTAACAGCAGTCCAACAATAAAATTGACAGTGCTTTGATTACTGGAGAAAAAATGGAGAATTTGGGTGCAAAAATATAACATATTGACTGCATTCACTACCTCACGACAAGTTGAGCAGTTTTGTATTAATGATTGTAACTCCCTTGTGCCAGTTTCTGAGCTAATCAGTAAAATAGGAATAGTGGTACATACTTCACAGTGTGTGGTAAGTATTAAGTGAGAAAACACATGTGAAAACCGAACACAGCACTTAGCATTTATTTAATGAAGAGTAATTAATAATAGTAACTTTGGCCCTGGCCGGTTTGGCTCAGTGGATAGAGCATTGGCCTGCAGACTCAAGGGTCCCAGGTTTGATTCCAGTCAAGGGCATGTACCTTGTTTGCTGGCACATACCCAATAGGAGATGTGCAGGAGGCAGCTCATCGATGTTTCTCTCTCATCGATGTTTCTAACTCTCTATCCCTCTCCCTTCCTCTCTGTAAAAAATCAATAAAATATATTTTAAAAAAATAGTAACTTTGGATGAATGCTTACTATGGGCTAAACCAAGCCTTTCGATAGATTATATTATGTTCACATTATTGTCACAATGCTGAGATGGCAAAATTTATGTGTCAATTTGGCTAGGCTATCATGCCAAGTTATTTGGTTAAACACCAATCTAGATGTGTTTTTTAAGATGTGATTACCTTTTAAATCAATAGACTTTGAATAAAGCAGATTTCCCTTCAGAATGTGGGTGAATCTCATCCAGTCAGTTAGATGTTTTAAAAGACTGAGGTCCGGTGAAGAGAATTGTGCCCCTATATTACTTTTGGACACAAGACTACAATCTCAACTCTTGTCAAAATTTCCAGCCTGCTGGCCTGAATGGTAAATCTCAGACTTACTAGCCCCCACAACTGTGTGAACCAATTCCATAAAATCTCTCAATAGATAGATGATAGACAGATGATATAGATAGATAGATAGATAGATAGATAGATAGATAGATAGATAGATGATAGATATGAGTAGATAGATGATAGATAGATGATGATGATAGATGATAGATAGATAGATAGATAGATAGATAGATAGATAGATAGATAGATAGATAATAGAAAGATAGATATTGATATATATACCTCCTATTGCTTCTGTTTCTCTGAAAAACCCTGATTAACACAGATTTTGGTACTGAGAGTAATTCTATAGAAACAGAATCTGAATGGTGAGTTTTCTGAACTGGTTCTGGGGTTTCTGGAATTGGTTCTGCTCTGATTAGAGTTAAAAGCACTACTGGCTTTATTTCTAGTTGCAAAGGGAGTGCTGATAGTTCATAGTGTGACATGGCAATAGAGATATAGAAGCTATCACCACTGCTAATCAAATACTTATAAGGTACAAGGTTCTTGGTGACCATGTATTTGATACCTTAGAAAATTTTTGCCAAACTAGTGAGCATAATGAAATTGGTCAGTTGCCTAATTGTGCTGGGCAAATGGAGAAGAGGAAAGACTCAGCTCAGGTATTCCCATTCTCAGCTGAAGCACTTCAGGAATGACCTGCATTTTCTGTCCATCCTGAAAGGAACCCTTAGCTCCTGCAGCTGCAGGACTGAGATCCTGATGATCCAGACCCAAATCTCATTCTGTAGAAGAATTGCAACACGAATCGAAGTCCCCATCTCACAGGGTGTCTGCTGTTTACATGAGGGCATAGATGGGAAGAAATGATGAGACCCTGAAAATTAGAACAGGGACATAAAGGAAGATCCTGAGGACACTGAAACCTTAAATTCTGTTGAGACTTCTTTGCTGGTAGAAGCAGCCACTCAACACCCGTCTGAGGTCACTAACCCTTATTTGCCTGAGGAAACTGAGAGGGTCTCCCTGAGACACTGCCTTGAAAGACACTCAAGTTCACCTCAGGACCCTCCCCCACCACCCCACTTTGCTTCTAAACCTAAAGTAGACTCATGTCCCAGCAGGCCTAAAAAGGTTATATGCAAATTGTGATTCCTGAGGAGGTGAGCTACACTCTAAAAAAGAACTACGTACTTTTTCTAATTTATACAGACATAAATCGGGTGGGGGGTGAAAATGGATATTAACAGTGTGAAATTTATTGACAGGGCCCTACTATGCAGGTATTCTGAATTTAATGTTGCAGTTTGATTGATTGGCTGAAGCGTGAACCAAAAGGTAGCCTATAATAAATAAGACAAAATGTCAACACTGCCGTGAATACACTAGAGGAAGGGATCCAGAAGCTCCGGGAGATTTGAATGTTAGAGTGCATTTATCACTTACGTCCTAGTCACCCATCCTGGAAGGGTCCAGAGGACACATTTTTCACCAGGATTGTAAGCAATAAATTTTCTGGGGGGAGCTCCAGCATTCTCAAAGAGTGCTCCTTTCTGTAGGTCAGAAATTACAGTGGGAATTGCCGCCACCAAATCAGAAACCTAAGTGCAATAGGAATCTTTGGATCATGTGGTGGCAGGGGTCAAGGGTCAAGGTGGCCATAGTTACCATAATGGACAGAGTCAAAGCAATAATCAGAATAGTCTGACTCACAGATACCTACGACCATGGTAATGCTGGATGTAAGGTAGACGGGCAAATTCTTACTTCATCTGTATATGTGGAAGTTTCAGATCAAGTCAACAGAGGCGTAACTTGAATCATAAAAATTGAGTGAATTCTCCATCAATTCTCAAGAGAAACCTGAATACTAGAGGGTACGGTTGTCTTGTTTTGAGATAGTTTCTATTCTCCTTATTGTACAAATAAAGTCAACAAGATTCAAACAACTTAAGTAAGTTGTCAAAGTTCTTATATTAAGGAATTCTGTAGCCCTGGGATTTTAACCATGATCCAGAAAAAAAATATCTAGACTCATAATCACTTAACTCTAGCTCCAAGCAGAATACCTGTAAATACTCAATAAATGTTTGTTGAAAAATGTTTCAAGAAAAATACAAAAATAGTGTCTAAAAATATTGGATTTTCGTTAACATTGCAATAACTACAAAAATAAAATTTACTGATAATATCTTAGTAAGTAGAAACTAACAAAAACATAGTCTCTAAAGTTACTAGTATACCTGATGTGATAGGCAGTTGGAGGCAGAAGCTAGAGAAGTTGCATGAAGACCGCAGAAGAATTGTAAGATTAGTGTTCCATGCAGCACTGCTGAAGATCAGGACTTGGTTTACAATACTTTTTGCTCTTGTGAAAAATAGTAGAGGAAAAGAAGGAAAGTTATAATTTTTAAAAAGATCAGGTTCTTGTGGTACAGTTTTTTCTCCCAACCTGCTTTTCTCACCTATGATCTGTACATTAAACTTTGAAGAAGAATAGAAAAGAAAATGTCCTCACTTGAAAGTTTAAGCTCATAAATCTTCTTCCCTTGCTACACTTATAAATTTGTGGGGAAAAACCCATCACGGACCTTTGACTCTGTCTTAAATCTCTGGGAAACTACATTGTAGTCAGTACCTTTTCTTGACCAGAATTCCATCAAGATATTACATAATTAAATTCCAACAACAACGACAATGAAAAATAACTGGGCATGTTAAGTCGCTAGTAAGACCTTTATCTCTACCAAGTGAAGATAAATAGATATGTAATCCATATCTTCCTGACTAAAAAAGTAATTATACATTGCCAAACACATAATTGCCAGTTTATGGGATAAAGATGTAAACTACAACGTATCAGAATATGTAGCTAATGTATATCTAAATTCAAAATAAACATAAATAAATTAGTGATTGTTTTCCACCCATTCTGAAATTCTATTATTTCTCTAATGCTTACTGTATGTGTGTGTATATATATATATATATATATATATATATATATATATATATATATATATACAAAGTGGAGCAAAAGTAGTTTTACAGCTGTGAGTACATGAGTTTACTCTTGTATAATTATTATTCTATCCTTTTCTATATGAATAACTGTAAACCTTCTTTTGTCCTACCTGTATACACATACTAAATATTTCTGAAATAAAATGAAGAATCTTTCTCATACATTAAAGAGTAGTTTTCAGGACAGTGACTAATGTTAGATGCATGCTTTTGGGAGTCTCATTTCTTTATCACTTTCTAGTATTTCCCAGATATGAACATATATGGTCACTCTTAAATTTATTTATTTTTTGTTAATCCTCACCCAACGATATTTTTTTCATTGATTTTTAGAGAGAGTGGGAGAGAGACAGAGAGAGAGAGAGAAAATCAAGGGGAAAGAGACACACACACCAATTGGTTGCCTCCCACATGTGGGATCAAACCAGCAATTCAGACACATGCCCTTGACCTGGAATTGAACCCACAATCCTTTGATGTACAGCCCAATGCGCAAACCACTGAGCAACAGCAATGTGATTTCTTAAAACTTTTCCTGACCTGGATGGAAATGTGGGCCAGATATGCTTTCATTTAAGCTCAAATGCCTACAATGACCAGGCAGTGAGGTGGGCAAGTATAAAAAAAACAACACAGAAGGTAGGGACTGTTAAGCTAGAGAATGTGGCCCATGTGAAGGGGACAGAGTTCTGCACTCTAGTTGAGATTTGCCATATGGTAACCTCTCCAAGCATGGCCAGACACCCTGAATTTTCAAGAAAGCCTGAAATCCAAATTTTGTATCATTTTAAAATATGAATAACAATTTATTTAACATTCAAAGCTGTGTGCAATAGTGAGATGGGTAGGTGATGGAAACCTGGATATAATTACTCTCACCACTAGCTTGCAATTTCTTGATCAAACAATCCTTAAAATTCATTTCATATCGTACAGCCTTCCTTAACTAATGGGAATAGAGTGCTACACCTCTCGGATGCTTAGACATAAAACTATGAGCTCTGATTCAGTTTATGAAAACTAATACAGAAAATAAATATGAATCCTGTTGTAAAATTATGCAAACTAATTGAGCAAGATTACCTTACACATGCAATGGGATTGGAGTGGGCTTGTTTGAATTAGGCAAACACACAGTGCTCTGACAGGCAGAACATAGTCTAAGAAGAAAAGTATCAAGAAACAGCCTATATAAGCAATTCTGTTATGATCACGAACTGTTTCAAATCAACATCATCAATCTGTTTTAAATAAGCAACAAACAACTAATTAAATCCAGAATCATAACAGATTCAACAGTTAAAAGTGTTGCTGGCAAACCAGCTATTTATTTTTTTACCTAGAAATAAATCTTGAGTTGACATACACATAAGTTATAGCTTGTAGGTTTCTCCGTACCCGCATCCCTTTTACAAAGGCAAAGAAAAGCTCATTTAGTTATTTCACAAGTACAATAATTACAGGATCCAATCTAGTCACAAGTCCTGCCAACTTTCTAGCTCAGAAACACTGAGAGGTTGGCTAGTGAAGTCAGCTCTATAGGCCCTTTCTGAATCCTGCTTATACCTCTCCCCGAATTCCCCGTTTCACTCTGGAAATGAAAATCTACCCTCACAGGGAAACTGACATGACTGTTTACTTAAATCAGTTTCAATATGCAAAGAAATGAACATTTCCCCAAGTACAAATTTTCCAAGGCTTCTGAAAATTCCCGCTTCTAAAACTCCAGATGGCCCCCAAACACCTAACATTTCACTGCCTATATCTTTTTGCCCATGTCTCAAATATAGCATTATTATAGTACGTACCACAAATCTTGCCTTGTTTTTAAATGACTTGTATATGGGTTTTTTTCCATTGATTTTTACGTGATTCAATCTTATTTATCTCATTGTTTGTCTATAGATGATCAATCCATTATAGTACCAAAGTAACCACTCCTTCCTTCCCTGGTACTTTTTGTTTTTTTGTGGTTGAAACCAAAAACTGGCTACACCTGCTACCCAACAATTTTATAAGATGGTGAAGAGCTTTTTGAGTTTCCCATTTGCCAACAGAAGATATTTCTTAAGAATATGGTGATGAGTCATATACATACACTAGAGGCCTGGTGCACAAAAATTTGTGCACTTGGGGGGGTCCCTCAGCCCGACCTATGCCCTCTAGCAGTCTGAGACCCCTCAGAGGATGTCCACCTGCTAGCTTAGGCCCGCTCCCTGGGGAATCAGGCCCAAGCTTCCAGTCAGACATCCCTCTGCCAGCCCGGAAGCCCTCAGGGGATGTCTACTTGCCAGCGGGGAGCAGGCCTAAGCTGCAGTCGGACATCCTTAGCACTGGTGAGGAGGCGGGAGAGGCTCCCACCACCACCACTGTACTGGCAGCCATCAGCCTGGCTTGTGGCTGAGCAGAGCTCCCCCTGTGGGAGCGCACTGACCACCAGTGGGCAGCTCCTGAATTGAGTGTCAGCTCCCTGGTGGTCAGTGTGTGTCATAGTGACCAGTCACTCCCAGTCGTTCTGCTATTAGGGTCAGTTTGCATATTACCCTTTTATTATATAGAATAGAGGCCTGGTGCATGGGTGGGGGCCAGCTGGTTTGCCCTGAAGGGTGTCCCGGATCAGGGTGGGGGTCCCACTGGGGTGCCTGGCTAGCCTGGGTGAGAGGCTGATGGCTGTTTGCAGGCTGGTCACACCCCCTTCAGGGTGGGGGTCTCTACTGGGGTGCCTGGCCATCCTTGGTGAGGGGCTGATGGCTGTTTGCAGGCTGGTTAAGCCCCCCCGCAGTGGGGACCCTCACCCCATGGAGGTTTGGCCAGCCTGGGTGAGGGGCTGATGGCTGTTTACAGGCTGGCCACATCTCCTTTAGGGTGGGGGGTCCCCACTGGGGTGCCTGGCCAGTCTGGGTGAGGGGCTGAGGGCGGTTTTCAGGCTGGCCAAGCCCCCCTGGTGATGGAAGCTCCCAGCCTCTCCTTTTTTTCTTTTTCTTTTTTATTCTGGGACTTATTTACCTTCTATAATTGAAACTTTTTAGACTTGAGAGGAGCTCAGAGCCGGCCAGGGTGGGTGGGAGGGAAGCCTCCTGCTCGCTCCAGCTCCGTAGCCACAGCCGGCTGAAAGCAGGTATCTGGGGTTTATTTAGCTTCTATAATTGAAACTTTATTGCTTTGAGTGGAGCTCAGAGCCCGCCGCGGCAAGCAGGAAGCTTGGCTTCCTCCATCATTGGAGCAACCAAGCCTCCTGCTTGCTCCAGCTCGTGACTGCCGGCTGCCATATTGGTTGGGCCAATTTGCATATAGTCACTCTGATTGGCTGGTGGGCGTGGCTTAATGCATAGCGAATGTACAGTCGATTTGCATGTTTGTCTTTTATTAGTGTAGATTCCCCTTAAATAGAGCATGGAAAGTGATAATACAAGAGCAATTGTGAAATTATATGAAATTTACTTTTTATGTCTTCACTAGAATACAAATTCCTTAGAATGCTAATCATATTACAGTCTCTTCACATTTCTAACACAAAGCACAATACAGAATTTGATATTTGAGATATACTCAATAAATATTGATTGTCTGTTAATATAATAGCAATCAATTAAAAATAAATTTGAATAAAAATGACACCACCAGCCTCATAATCATACCCAATAAAATATATAGTAAAAGTACTTCCAGGTAGACACAGTAATGGTTGATGCCCAAATCTAAATCTTTTCATGCATCTTTCAAAATTATACAACTAATAAAATGAACAAATAAAATGACACAAATGCCATGTTTTCAGTAAAACTAGACGATAGAGAACTTAACCAACTTCATATTACCTGAATAAAAAAGACAGTTTGTAATGCAAAAAATCACAATTCACAATAAAGTTGAAACAGTTGTGACTGTAAGTCAGATAACATAGTAGCCACTGTTAATAATTAAAACTATGGAAGCCACAATGAAACATTTCATTTAAGCTCAAATGCCTACAATGTAAGTACTGAGATTTTAATGTACTACCTTCCATATAAGAACAAATTAAGTGCACAAAAAATGAACTAGAAATATTATAAATAATACTCTGTTCAAAAAAAAATAAAACTAGAAATGAATAACACAAATTGTAAAGGCCTTCCTATATAGAAATTTAAGAAAGCATATTGAACAACTCTTGTATAAAAGGCAAAGCACAAACCAAAATGATAAACACTTTCTTATCATTACTCTTGAGAAATTCTATGTAGCATAACCTCTGGGCTCCACTGAAAGCAGTAATCATGAAAATTCATAAACCAAAACTCATAATAATTAAAATAGAAAAATTAATTAAATGAATTAAATTCACAATTAAAAGCTAAGAAACAATAAAGTAAACCTAGGGAAACCACAAGGAAGGAAATAATAAATAGCAAAAATGAATGAGTAAAAAGCAGCACTGTTCAATAGGATTTTTGAGTGTCTATTCATATGAAATGTAATAAAAATTAACAAAAAAGAGCCAACAAAATGGATGAATTTCAAAAACATTAGGCTGCCTGAAATATGCCTGACACAAAACAAAAGGGAACTCTCATCTCTACCTACAGACAGGAAGTTGGTGTTTGCCTAGGTTTGGGGTGGGGCGGGAGGACCTACTGCACTGGCACCAGGCAGTTTCTTAATTTAATGGTAGTGTTGTTTGCAGGGGTATTTATATTTTTCAAAATTCATTAAATGGCACCCATACAATAGATACATTTATATATGTAAATTGTACCTCAGTTTGATGTAATACATGTATCTATAAATCTATGCTGATATAAATAAACTCACATAGTGAGGTGAAGCAAATCTTTTCCTTATAGTAGAATCCAACTAACAGGTGTAGAAACAATGCTAAAGTTACAAAATTAACATTAGCACCCAATATAATGAGTCAGATATATAAGAACCATTATCTAATCTAATAAAAGAGAAACATGCAAATTTACTGTACCTCTGCTACACCCACAAGCCACGCCCACAAGCCACACTCACAAGCCAACCAGGAGTGAATATGCAAATTAACTCAACTAAGATGGTGGCGGCCACGGAGCTGGAGTGAGCAGGAGGCTTGGGTTGCTCCCGGCAATGGAAGAAGCCAAGCTTCCCGCCTGCCCTGTGGGCCCTGAGCTCTGCTCAAGGCTACAAAGTTTCAATTATAGAAGATAAATAAATCCCAGATACCTGCTTCCAGCCGACGGGCATGGCCAGCCTGAAAACAGCCCTTAGCCCCTCACCCAGGCTGGCCACACCCCCATGGGGTGAGGGTCACCATTGGGGGACTTGGCCAGCCTGCAAACAGCTATCAGCCCTTCACCCAGGCTGACCAGGCACCCCAGTGGGGACCCAACCCTGAAGGGGGTGTGGCTAGCCTGAAAACAGCCATCAGCCCCTCACCCAGGCTGGCCAGGCACCCCAGCGGGACACCCACCATGATCCGGGACACCCTTCAGGGCAAACCAGCTGGTCCCCACCCATGCACCAGGCCTCTATCCTATATAATAAAAGGGTAATATGCAAATTGACCCTAATAACAGGACGACTGGGAATGATTGGTCACTATGACATACTGACCACCAGGGGGCAGATGCTCAATGCAGGAGCTGCCTCCTGGTGGTCAGTGTGCTCCCACACAGGAAGTTCTGCTCAGCCACAAGCCAGGCTGATGGCTGCCAGCACAGCGGTGGTGGTGGGAGCCTCTCCCGCCTCCTCAGCAGTGCTAAGGATGTCCAACTTCAGCTTAGGCCTGCTCCCCGATGGCAAGTGGACATCCCCTGAGGGCTCCTGGGCTGCCAGAGGGATGTCTGACTGCCTCCTTAGGCCCATTCCCCCAGGGAGGGGGCCTAAGTCAGCAGGTGTACATCACCCGAGGGGTCCCAGGCTGCGAGAAGGCACAGGCCGGGCTGAGAGACCCCCTGAGTGCACAAATTTTTGTGCACCTGGCCTCTAGTCCTATCTAATAAAAGAGTAATATGCAAATTGACCATCACTCCAACACACAAGATGGCCACCCCCATGTGGTCAAAGATGGCCACTACAAGATGGCCGGCAGGGGAGGGTAGATGTGGGCAATCAGACCAGCAGGGGAGGGCAGTTGGGAGGGACCAGGCCTGAAAGGGAGGGCAGTTGAGGGCGATTAGGCCTGCAGGGGAGGGCAGTTGGGGGCCACCAGGCCTGCAGGGGAGGGCAGTTGCGGGTGACCAGGCCTTCAGGGGAGGACAGTTAGGAGCAACCGGGCTGGCAGGGGAGGACAGTTAGGGATGACTGGGCTGGCAAGGGAGGGCAGTTAGGGGTGACCGGGTCAGCAGGAGAGGGCAGTTGGGGTAACCAGGCCTGCAGGGGAGGGCAGTTAGGGGCAATTAGGCCAGCATGGGAGCAGTTACATATTGATCAGGCTGGCAGGGGAGTGGTTAGGGGCAATCAGGCAGGCAGGCAAGCAGTTGGGAGCCAGCAGTCCTGGAGTGTGAGAGGGATGTCCGACTGCCCGTTTAGACCCAATCCCAAACGGGCAGTCTGACATCCCTCGAGGGGTCCCAGATTGGAGAGGGTGCAGGTTGGGCTGAGGGAGACACACCCCCATGCACAAATTTTGTGCACCGGGCCCCTAGTTGGGATAATAAAACTAAGGATTGACAGAACATTTTGTCATTAATTTTCCAATAATAAAGTTCCTGGGATTTGCATTAAAACAATATAGAAATGAAAGAAAGTAGGTGAGGATATAAATGCAAAAGACTGCACCAGCCTGTATTCCCACCAGCAGTGTACAAGGGTTCCCTTTTCTCCACATCCTCGCCACCCCTGTCGTTTGTTGATTTGTTGATGATAGCCAACCTGAAAGGTGTGAGTTGGTACCTCATTGTTGTTTTGATGTGCATCTCTCAGATGATCAATGACTTTGAACACTTTTTCATGTGTCTTTTGGCCTTCTATATGTCCACTTTGGAGAAGTGTCTATTTAGGTCCTTTGCCCATTTTTTAATTGGATTGTTTCTCTTCCTTTTGTTAAGTTGTATAAGTTCCCTATAAATTTTGGAAATTGGTTAATCTTATCAGATGTA
Source organism: Myotis daubentonii (assembly GCF_963259705.1). Classification (NCBI taxonomy): domain Eukaryota; kingdom Metazoa; phylum Chordata; class Mammalia; order Chiroptera; family Vespertilionidae; genus Myotis; species Myotis daubentonii. The sequence goes on along the minus strand of NC_081846.1, from coordinate 16,335,475 downwards.
TCATTGGCAAATATGTTCTCCATGCAGTGGGCTCTCTTGTTATTTTGTTGATGGTTTCTTTTGCTGTGAAGAAGCTTTTTATTTTGATGTAGTCCCATTTATTTATTTTCTCCTTAGTTTCCATTGACCTAGGAGATGTATTGGTAAACACATTGCTACAAGAGATGTCTGAGATTTTGCTGCCTATGGTTTTTTCTAAGATTTTTATGGTTTCACGTCTTACATTTAAGTCTTTTATCCATTTTGAGTTTATTTTTGTGTATGGTGTTTCCTCAAAAAATTAAAAATTGAACTCTCATTTGACTCAGTGATCCCACTTATAAGAATATATTCTAAGAAATCAGAAACACCAATCAGAAAGAATATATGCAGCCCTATGTTCATAGCAGTGCAATTTACAATAGCTAAGATTTGGAAACAGCCTAAGTGCCCATCAGCAGGTGAGTTGATTAAATGTGGAACATCTACATAATGGAATGCTTTGCAGCTATAAAAAAGAAAGAACTCTTACCATCTGCAACAGCATGGATGGACCTGGAGAGCATTATGCTAAGCAAAATAAGCCAGTCAGAAAAAGATAAGTATCAAGTGATCTCACTCATATGTGGAATCTAATGAGCAACATAAACTGATGAACAAAAATAGATCCAGAGACATAAAAGTAGCAAACAGACTGTCAAACCTCAGAGGGAAGGCAGGGGAGGGTGAGTGGGTGGGAAGAGATCAACCAATGAATTTGTATACATATATACATAACCCATGGACACAGACAATAGGGTGGTGAAGGCCTAGGGTGGGGTGGGAGAGGTCAATGTGGGCAAAAGGGGACATATTGATACTTTCAACAATAAAAATTTAAAAAAGAAAAAGACTGGCTGTGAGTTATTGTTAAAATGCTGTGTAATGAGTTCAGGAAAGTTTCTTATAATTTTTATTTATCTACTTTTATTTTATATTTGAAATGAAAGTATTATATTTTAAATGAGACATGTCCTCATGCTCCGGATATGAAATTATGTGCAAAATATATTAAGATAAAGAAGTACAGAAGATATGGATAGTATGATAACCTTTAGACTTAAAAGAAAAGTGTCTGTGGTGGAGGAATATACATATTTGCTTATATATGTAAAAATTATATAACTCAGTGGGAACCACACATATAGTAAATGTTCAATAGAAAAATATTTAAAATATATTACATTCTTTGAAAGTTTGTCTGCCAAACAAGTAATCAATCATAATATGAAATCAATATACTTAAAAAAATTTAAGTACTGCCCAGCTGGTGTGTCTCAGTGGTTGAGTGTCTGACTATGAACCAGGAGGTCACAGTTGGATTCTCAAGTCAGGGCTCATGCCTGGGTTATGGGATTGATCCCCAGCAGGGGTGTGCAGGAGGCACCTGATCAATGATTCTGATCATTGATGTTTCAATCTCTCTCCCCCTTCCTCTCAAATCAATTTTTAAAATTTCTAAATATAATAATAATAAGTGCTGAAAAACTGATTATAAAACTTTTTGTCAATATGTACCCCTATGTTCATAGCAATACAATTTACCATAGTTAAGATTTGGAAATAGCCTTAGTGCCCATCAGCAGGTGAGTGGATTAAAAAACTGGTACATCTACACAATGGAATATTACGCTGCTGTAAAAAAGAAGGAATTCTTACCATTTGCAACAGCATGTACGGAACTGGAGAGCATTATGCTAAGCGAAATAAGCCAGTCAGAGAAAGATAAATACCACATGATCTCACTCATTTGTGGATTATAACAAACAACATAAACTGATGAACAAAAACAGATCCAGAGACAGAGAAGCATCAATCAGACCGTCAAACCTCAGAGGGAAGGTGGGGGGGGGGAGTGGGGGTAAGGGGAGAGATCAACCAAAAACTTGTATGCATGCATATAAGGCTAACCAATGGACACAGACACCAGGGGGGCGAGGGCATGAGTGGGGGGTGGGAGGGGCAATGGGGGGAATAAGGACACATATGTAATACCTTAATCAATAAAGAACAAATAAATTAATTAAATTTAAAAATAAAACTTTTTGTCAAATGATTTACAATAGTAGTAGCAGAGGTCCATAGTCCCTTAACTAAAACTCTTGGGACAAATTTTAGAATTCAGAATTATTCAGATCTTAGAAAGATAATACACTGCAAAGTCTGGTAGAGAGTTCTTCTATCTCTATTTCATACCTCCAGTGAGGTCTGAGGCAGCACCCCTGATTACAGTAAATACATAAATATTCTGTAGTGAAATGTATGAATATTCAAATTGAATATAGCTTTTAAGAGATTATAATTCACCTAAACTCAGGGGAGGTCAGACTGTGTAGACAAATGACTTAACAGAAAGATTTTCATTTTCTGAGACTTGGGATTTCAGAACTGTAGGCAAGAAAGCATGAATCTTTATTTGAAAGCTACTGACAGAGCTGGGCATGCAGAGAATTCTTTATGTATTGTTAACTGAGTGATTGCCTGATCTGAGAAAATTTTCATCAAAACTCTCTGGTGTGTTTCCATAAGTCAAATGTGTGTATCACGCACATTAAGTTCAGTAAGTCAGCTATGAACTCTTGCACTTTTCTAGACAAAAAAAGATCTGATTGGATTAAAAACTGGGGCTACTTACCGAGAGGGTGGCCTCATTAAGAGATCTGTAATAATTTTGTTAAGCCATGCAGTAGTTTTGCTTCAGTTCTTCCCAGATTCTCAATATGCAAAGGAACATAGGCATAAAGAGGATTTTATTTTTAAAAAGGAGGAAAGAGAGGAGGAGGCAGAGGAGAAAGAAGAAAAGTGCTGTCAACCATTCAGATTCACTAGAACTGTTGTAATTCAAAATCCACTCCTGTAAAATCAGCCTTTCATAAAAAGCTATGTCTTAATTTGTTGTTATTCATGCTATTAATATAATCCAAACACTGTGTCAACTTTATCTTTTCCAAGAAACACATGTCCAAATAATTTTCTGGATGTTATTGGTTTAAAGAGTCCTCAGAAAATTATGTTTTTAAACAAAGGTCAATAAATAACCACATGTTTGGTTGCTGCTCTATTTCTCTGGATTTACACTAATTATTTAACTCTCCCTGCATTCAATTAATTGGAGAAATGAGTAGAATGCTTTGATTGTCTGGGTGAAAGGTTTTATAATTATGCTGACAATTATTATTAATAATTACAACACTAATTCAGTGTAACTGAATTTTGCATTTACTAAAATCAATAAAGAAAACCACATTCTGATCCTATAAAACCTTATTTATAATCAATTGTAATTTCTCAGCAATTTATTTTTTATATTTGATACATCAGAAGCTATGGATACTTGAAACCCAGAAGCCCAGAAATAAAATGGAGCATTTTAAAAGTGAGAAGCATTTCTATTTATAAGTGAAAATCTCATCACTATCTCAAATTCCATATTCCACTTGGCTAAAGTCATCTTTAGAAAGACAATCAATAAAGGAAGATAAATATTTGGAAAACTGTTATTTTCCAAATATTAAAGAATTTTCCAGTTTCAAATGTCACATAGTACTCCAATCAATCTTTATGGGATTTTTACTATCTCGTTCCAGATACAAAAATATTAGCACTTAACATCAGGGCCAAGAAAGAATAGTAAATGTAAAACTTGACCATTATCTATCTAATTGATGTCTTAAGAGCTCATGAAATGGATTCGACTGCTTTACAAATAAAAAAAGCAGCAGTTGTTTTCAAAGTCTCCTACCTTATCCACTATGTCTGATAAGAGTAGTTACTAGAAACTGTGTTCCATTCCTTTAAATCGGTCCCTAGAGCAAAGTTTCAAACTCAATGAGAGAACATACCTACTACCTCCACTCTAACTGACCAGGCTGGGAAGTGTTTCTTTATCATATTAAAGCTGAGAAACAAAGCTTATCTTTTCCCCAAACCAAAATAAATCATTCAATGTCCAGTTTGACACTAACTACAAAAGATTTCTCACACACAACATCAAGGGTCTGCTGAAGGAAAGGAGGCAACATCCAGGTCCTGTGAATGCCCACTGCAAATGATTAATGAATCAACAGGAAGGGGAGTAAATCAACACAGGGTCAAGTGGTTCAGATGTCAAAAGGCAGAGCAAAGAGGCAATTTGTTGTGATGCTCATGGAGAATTTTCTCAGGGAAGATCACAAAGTACTGTGACTACAAATACAAGAGGTATGGACACGCTTCCCCTGACCTCCAGGGAAGGATCTGTCTGGCTTCCTACTGGATGCACATGAAGGCACCTGTCCTGTGTGCTCGCTGATCCTATCAGAAGGGGATGAGGAAGTGACTCGGGAATGTGTTCTCTCTACTCTATTTGATTGGAGCAGATGAACAGACCTTGGACTGCACAAAATGAATTTAGGGAAAGATGAGAGGAGAGGGAGTGGGAGGAATCCTAGAAACTGGAAAAGAATGAACAAAATATAAACCACCATAAAGTGAAGGGAAACACCTGAGAAGAAAATCTTCATCTCTCTTTATCGAATATTCAAAGTCATAGAATCAGATCATCAGATCCTCTATTGAACATAGAGATTCCATAGCTTCCCCTCCCCCCGCCACCCCTGCAGGCATCTCTATTTTACACATGTAGGTGTAACATGTTTGAGGACAAGGAAGAAGACTAAATCACAGCAGTCATTATTAACCAGTTACTGGTCCTGCTAACTATGATTGGCAGCGAGGGCTGTTGTTCTGCCAAGAAAGAGCAAAGAGTGTGCAAAGACCCTCAGCATACAATGTGTGTGTCCTTCTGTCTCAGGAGAGTGAAGAATAGCTCCAACACAAACTTGGGTTGGCACTTTAAGAGAATTTAATTTGGGGTTCACAGACACGATTCAGGAAGTCCAAAAATCTAGTCCCGCCTCCCTGCCACACACACTATACTACTTAATTGTGTTCATTGGTGGGAATCTTACAGGTTCCATAAAGTTCTCGAGTGGTCCTCAAAGGGTTAATCACCATCAATTTAATGTTCTACCCATAAGGCCGGTAGGAGGTAGAACACTACTAAAGGGAAGAAAAAGCAGTGGCCATCCATTTAGTTAGCTAACCCTAGGAGGGCTTGTTTTATAGAAATTTGAGAGAGAGAGAGAGAGAGAGAGAGAGAGAGAGAGAGAAAGGAAAGAGGAAGAAAGAAAGAAAGAAAGAAAGAAAGAAAGAAAGAAAGAAAGAAAGAAAGAAAGAAAGAAAGAAAGAAAGAAAGAAAGAAAGAAAGGGGGGAGGGAGGGAGGGAGGGAGGGAGGAAGGAAGGAAGGAAGGAAGGAAGGAAGGAAGGAAGGAAGGAAGGAAGGAAGGAAGGAAGGAAGGAAAGAAGGAAGGAAGGGAGAGAGGGAGAGAGGGAGAGAGGGAGAGAAGGAGAGAAGGAGAGGGAGAGGGAGAGAGAGGTGGCGGTGTGTGTGTTTGTTGGAGAAAAGAAAAAGTGAGGCAGAGTCAGACATCTTAGTATTAAACAGAGTCGGGCAAAAGTAGGTTTACAGTTGTTCATACGGAAAATAATACAATAATCCTTTATAATAAAAGGCTAATTTGCAAATCGACCGAACGGTGGAATGACCAGTCACTATGACATGCACTGACCACCAGGGGGCAGATGCTCAATGCAGGAGCTACCCCCTGGTGGTCAGCGTGCTCCCATAGGGGGAGTGCTGCTCAGCCAGAAGTGGGGCTCATGGCTCCCGAACACAGCGGCAGTGGCAGGAGCCTCTCCCGTCTCCACTGCAGAGCTAAGGACCCCTCAGGGGAGGTCAGGCCTAAGTCAGACATCCCCTGAGGGGTCCCGGATGGTGCAGGCTGGGCTGAGGAACCCCTCACCCCCCCCCCCACTCCAGTGCATGAATGTCGTGCACCAGGCCTCTAGTTAATAAATAATACCACAAGAATAAACTCTTTCACATACTCACAATGTTGAACCTACTTTTTCCCCACCATAATTCTTAATTTTATATCAGAGTGAAGAATTTTAGAAAGTGATGGGAAGAAATTAAGAAGAACTGGGAGAACATGTTAGGTAGAACAGGTAAACCAATGTGGGTTAGGTGGTAAGTGCGTAGATATTTAAGAGAAAGATGACAAGATTCACTATGGGACTGTAAAATCAAAGGTTATTAATACAATATAAATCATTGAGGAAAGGTTTCTAGCTTTCTTCAGGACTTAACTGGAAGGCATATTTTTAGTAGGCATCTGTTATCTTCACAAGTGGTGGTCAAGCTAGCAATCACAGTATGCTACATTAGCAGGAACTCTTGAAAGTATGTTTTTGTTTTTTATTTCCATAAAAACACAGCAAAATAATAGCCTACCACAATAAGACTGTTTCCTAGTCTTCTTTGTAAAGGCCATGTGTCTAAGTTTTGGCAGATGGGATATGGCTTCATGAGGTACCTTCTGCAATCCTCTTGAAAGACTATCATTTCATCTTTTTCCTATGGCACATCTTTCCTGCTAGATGGAATATGAATTTGGAGGTTGGAGCTGGGACAGCAATGTTGAACTATGAAGTGCTTGCAAATGGAGCCTTCCCACATCATAATGATAAGAGAGAATAAACTTGAGAGAGTCTCTAAAAGTTCCACGAAGGATAAATGTTCCTGAACTTCTATCTTGCTAAAGCTGGGAAATCAGGACAGTATTTCTGGAGTCCAAGGGAGAAGCAGTGTTGCTTGGACAAGGCAGAATATAGTGAGAAGTATTTATTTTAAAGCTAAAAGGATTGGTTAATGGAGATGAAACTAGAATGACACCTACATTTTTGGCTGAGAAACTATGGAAAAACAATTTATAAGGATTAAAAAGATTGGGAATGAAACTGTTTTTGAGGGGGGAAAAGACATTGTTTTTAAAGGTGGCATGTTAAGATAAGTATTAAATATTTAAATACAAATATTATGCAGGCAGTTGGATATAACAATTCTGGATTAATAGATTGAAGATATAAATTTGGAATGCAATAGCATATAAACATTATTTCAAGCTATGAGACTGTAAGGTCACTTATTAAATGAGTTTTAAGAAAAGGTCTCAGGAAGCACAATCATTTCAACATTTAGAGGTTGAAGAGGAAGAAATGGGGAGAAAAGAGCTGCCGGTGAGATCCAAGGAATATCAGAAAAGACTGTGTGAGAGCATGTTTTTAGGAGGAAGGAATAATCACATGCCGCTGGGCACTTTATTTTTAAATTTAGGGTTGAAAATTGTTTTCAGGAATTTCATTCTATCCTTGTGCTGTGTCCCCCTGGCCTTAACCCTGACTTACTCATCTACAGTGTGATCCTGCCACCTGACAACAGCTGGTTCTTTCGTAGCAACCAGAAAAATAGCCCTTTTTAGTTTTAGCCTCTCTTCCCAAAGACATGAAAACTAAATCACATTTAATATGTATCAGGGGGCAATGGTTTAATAGTGCAAGAGATAGCAGAGGCAAAGAAAAACAGACTCCAAAAGCAATTACCTTGGACATAAAATTAGAAGTTGTTTAAGTCAGGTGAAAAATTTTGCAATCCTTTATGCTTTTCTAATTTTCTTGTCTCTACAACTTCCTGCAGCAGCATTGCACACAGCCCAGGGACTACCCAATTTGGGAGCTTCAGAGCTTCCCACTTTGAAAGTAATTCTGATTGATAGCATTAATATTATAATATTGCATCAGAAGAGCTATCAAATATTTATTTTTAAGCATTTATAACATCCATTTTCATTACACGGAATGACAATAAAGATTGCCTAGGACACTACAGGCAATTTTACAAGCAAATCCTAAGACTGATCTAAAGTTTTGCTGGTTTAACTTTGGAAACAGACCAGGTTATCAATGTCAGCTAAAGAAGTGGTTCTCCATGTATGCTCCCAGTAGCATCACCTGGGAAACGGTTAGAAATGCAAATTATTGGGCCTCCACCCAGACCTACTGATTCAGACACCTGGGATACAGGCCAGCCACTGGTGTTTGAACAAACTCTCCAGGTGATTACAATGCACGAAAAGCTTGCAAAACACCGAGTAGACGGATGGGAAGGGGGCAGGACAAAGAATACAGAGGAGGTGAGGAAGAAGAAGGACAGGAGAGAAGGAAGAGAAAGAAAGAAGAGAAAGAGGAGTTGGGGAAAGAAGGAGGGGACAAGAGATAGGAAAAGTGAGAAATCAGAGAAGAAGAAAGAGGAATGGCAAAGAAAGGGAGACTCATAAGTATCCTTTGATGGTAATAAATGATTGTCTGCCAATTGGAAGTAGATAATAAATGCTCCACAGTATTGTACTCTGAATTGAAAAAAATAAAGTAAAACATCAGGTGCCCTGGCACCTAATATTTGTAATATCTATGTAAAAATTTGGGTCACAAAATACCCAATATGAAAGTAGCTCAACATATACTTTCATAATCCTTATATTCCTCCACTATTAACAATTATTATTTTTTAATTTTCTCCAAGGCATATACCTCCTAGGAGTCCTATTCTCCATGTAATTCACCTCATGGCTTACTTTCACTCTGCTTTAATTCTAGATCCTTCATTACTTCCTTGAAACCCACTTTATTGTCTATATTCAAACTTATCCAGTTGACTTTCCAACTAATAGAAAATGTCGTAAAAGTTTCCCAGGGTGTGGGGGGTGTGGGGAGAGTGTTGAGATTTAAACAAAAAAATAATATGATTGATATGTGTAGAAACTGAGGTAGGAATAACTTCCCTTTAAAAGAAAGAGCCAAACAGAAGAGAAGTCAACCTGTTGTTTTTTCAGTATCATTTGACTTCCTTGAGGAGACTTAAAGATTTCCTGGAGTTTTATTGCCAACAGAAAGCACCTGAGAGACCAACTAATTCCAAAGATTCAACTCTTATTCACTGTTTAATAAAAACCATAAAATCTACCTGGCTAGAAAATTTAGAGATTAAAAAAACAACTAATTAAACTTAATTGGGTCAGTCTGGGCAGGCTGATTAGCCTGTTTGATTGGCCTCAGGAGAATCTGATCATGGATTCACCAAGGGCAACCTGGCAAATAAAAAGCCTGAAGCCAAGACAGGTGCTATATATCTGTCTGACTGGAGATGGAATTTTTACTGAGAAGTATGAAAAAAAGGTTAAAAAAGGAAACGATGTACTGGGGTATAGCATAGTCAACCATAATCAAGTCATCTGAGACCCTTCCTATTTTCTCAGACGGAAGCAGAGCAGGGGGAATTGTTATAAGACAATGGGATTATTTTATAGGAGACCCTGGCTTTCCTTCACCTGAATTAACCAAATATACTTAATTAGATTTTCTTTGCAAGTTCTTTCTTGCTTGCAACACAGAAGAAAAACTAAAAGAGAGCTATGTGGTGTGAATTGGACACACGGATGAGGGCCAAGTTTGCCTGAGGGACCCAAATGACAATATACTACAGATAGAGTGCTGATTCCTAGAATTTGAAGACAGTCTTTTCCCACCAGCATACACACATATGATATTATTTATTCTGGAAATCTGGGTTTTGAAAGCAGTAACAGTTAACCTGGTTAATATTGGTTTCCATTGTATAGAGATAAAAATGGTTTTACACATTGAAATGTTTTTTGCACCTAGAAAAAAACTTTATAGAGTTTTTGTAACAGTGGGAAATTATAACCCACCCCACCATTCTTCAGACATTGTTTCTGTAAGTGCTGACTCTGAATAATATGTACCTTGTAGATAAACAGCACATTTGTATAAGAATTCTAGGAACTAACTTCAGAAGATACAGACTCTGACCTTCAGTCATCCCAGCTCTGGGAGATTTGCTGACCTTCAACTACAAAACCAGGATGATGAAAACTAGGATGATGCACACCAGACTATGGCTAGACCAGTTTTGAGGTCCTCGTCAGAATGGACTGTGCCAGTCTGCCTGAGAGAACTTTTCAACCCTCTCCCCTTGATCTCTTTGTTCTGCTTTCCCTCTCCCTCCCTATAAAAACCCCTGCCTGCACTGAGATGTTAAGATGTGCTTTGGGACCAAAGTCCTCCATCTTCTCAGTAGGCAATGCTTGAATAGACCTCTTTTCTCCTTACCAGCACTTGTCTCACAAGATTGGCTTTTGTTGTAGCAGGAGCCAAACCTGGGTTTTGGTGACATTTTCATCCTCCATTTTATCTTATAAAACTCGAAAGATTAATCACATTTTCTTTTTTAAAAAATATATTTTTATTGATTTCAGAGAAAAAGGGAGAGGGAGAGATAGAAACATCAGTGATAAGAGACAATCACTGATCGGCTGGCTGTCTCCTGCATGGCCCCCCACCGGGGATTGAGCCTGCAGTCTCGGCATGTGCCCTTGACCGTAAGGGAAACCAGCTAGGGCAATTACATTTTCTTTAGAGATATATAAAGAAGGAGTTCTTACCATTTGCAACAGCATGGATGTAACTGGAGACCATTATGCTAAGTGAAATAGCCAGTCAGAGAAAGATAAATATCACATGATCTCACTCATTTATGGAATATAATGAACAACATAAACTGATGAACAAAAACAGATCCGGAGACAGATAATCATCTATCAGAACATCAAACCTCAGAGGGAAGGTAGGGGAGGGTGGGGGTAAGGGGAAGAGATCAACCAAAGGACTTGTATGCATATATATAAGCGTAACCAATGGACACAGACAACAGGGGGGGGTGAGAGCATGAGGGGGGGGAGGGTAATGAGGGGATAAGGACACATATGTAATACCTTAATCAATAAAGAAATTAAAAGTCAAAAAAAGGATATATAGACCTGTTTCTCAAAGTGACCTATGGACCACTTGTATTTAATTCATTAGAAACATGGGTTAAAAATAGATTTCTAAGCCCCAACCCAGGTTATAAAATCACAGTCTTTGGTAGGGGATTTAGGGAAAAAATGGTTTTTTTTAAAAAAATGCTTATCAGCCGAAACCGGTTTGGCTCAGTGGATAGAGCGTCGGCCTGCGGACTGAAAGGTCCCAGGTTCGATTCCGGTCAAGGGCATGTACCTGGGTTGCGGGCATATCCCCAGTGGGAGATGTGCAGGAGGCAGCTGATCGATGTTTCTCTCTCATCGATGTTTCTAACTATCTCTCTCCCTTCCTCTCTGTAAAAAATCAATAAAATATATTTTAAAAAAATGCTTATCAGGTTTTTCTTAATTACTATAAAAAATGTGAAATTTACTTCTAGTGTCTTGCTTAGTGGTATAGTAGTTAAGAGTTTGTGTGCCTGGTCCATCATATGATAAAGTCATTTTACTTCCTTTGTATCTTGTTCCTAGAATGAAGATATTAAGAGTCCCTACCCCCAAATATTGTTGCAAATATTAACACACAAAAATGTTAACAGTGCCTGGCTAAATAAATCCTGGCTCTTGTTAACATTAACATTATTTAGATAAAAATTTTAAGTCAGCAAAAAACGTGGAGTCTCAGTGAAATCCATGTGGCAACCCTTTTCTACTACTACATTTTTGTAGTACCTGCAACATGCTAGACATTCCTCATTGAAGAATATTTTTTTACAATTTCTTGAACCTTCTTTTTGCTTTTTAAATTGCACTTCTAACACTGTCAATCTCCTTAAAGAGAGGCAGAGAATAAACAAACAGACAAGGAATGTTTCAATGGCACAAAAACATAAGAACAACACAAGAGACCTAACTATGTGTGGCAGCAATGTCCACAAATGACTGTAGAAAAAAATAGTTTAGATCTTATGACCCTCATTTACACAACATAAAGGCTGATGACCCAGAGAGGGGGAAAAAAGAAACTCACAGGCACCAGCGACAACTGTCAAAAGTGAATTAAATTAGACATGCCTATTGTGAAATGTGTTGTGTTTCTCATTGCTCTAGTATATGTACATTTTTTTCAGCAAGAAAAGAAATAAAAACCAAGGGAGATAATGAGTTTCATATCATGTGAAAGCCCCATCTAAATGATGACTTTCATCCACCATAGTTTTTATACTGTTCCTACAGGTAGAGAAGCGTGATCTCATTTAATTTAATTCTCAGAAAACTGTGCAAGGAAGATAGTATTCCTTTTCACGTGTAAGAAAAATAGGTTAGTGAGATTAGCTAACTTGCCCATGGTGATACTCTACCTTCAACTGGTGTCTGGTTGTTTCTGGCTCCAAAGACTGCTCTTAATCACTTCACCTGAGTAATAGATACAAAGGAGCCTGCTGGATGCCCAACACTGACCTAGTAGCTAAGGACACAGCAGTCACATGGCCTCATGGAGCTTTCAATCCAGCAGAGGAGGTGGAAAATGAATGCATCCCAAACAGTTTCTAAGTGTTATGGACCATAGGAGGTATAAAGAGTTCTAAGTAAATAGCAAGGCGGTTGATTTTACTGTGGAGATAAAGGAAAGCATCCTCAAGTAAGAAACATATAACCTGAGAGATGAATGAGTGGGGTCAACGAGGGAAAGAGAAAGGGAGAATAGTAGGAATGGCAGGAGCAGCATGTATGAAAAACTTGAAGCCAGAATGTGTCAGATACTTTGAAAGAAAAGAATAATCCTGGAAGGCTGGGGCACCTGAAGCAAAGGCTTAGAAATGGGCTAAAAAGGAAATAATGGGAAGTTTTTCAGGTCATGTAAAGTTTTGGGAATTCATCCTAAAAGAACAAAAAAATCAACAAAGACATTAAGCTGATGAAAGGTATGAGCAGATTTTCGGATTTGTAAGGCTCGCCCACATCAGTGACTGCGCAGACACGTTAGAAGACTGGCTAGATTTAGGAGTTGTCACCCTCTATTTAGCATGCTTTTGAGCATTAGATGTATGGCTCTCTTCATACTATACTCTTGCCAGTTCCACTAATGCACACAAATACAGTAAGTACTATAAATACTCTGTAATTTCTATTAAACTATAGCTCCAAGCACCACCTCTTATCTTGATCTCAAGATGTACATCAGCTGTTTCTCTCTTGGCTTATTGTCGGCATCTGTGTACTAACAACACCCCAAGCACCCATTAGAGTCAATTTTATTGGTAACTTCTGCTTACTTAGGAAGACACCATTAATCAGCTTCTGGAAATCAAAGCCAACTACAGTCTCCTTGCTTACATAGCCTTGCAGTCCACCAAGTATTAGAACCATATGGAAAGACAAGAACAATTAAACACACACACACACACAAAAAAAAAATCTGTACAGATAAATAGCCTTTTTGTGTGTGTTGCATTGATAAGCCACTGGCTGCTTGAATAGTTTTAGCTGGAATCACTGCTGAATGAAAGTCTTTGTGTTAATCTTGAGGACTGCCTAAACCTTGCCTGTTCTCACATCTTCTAAACTTTTAAACTTTCTTTTTAACGTATCATTAACAGATGAGCTGGAGATTTTTTAAAAAGGTGTGTGAGTAAACAATTGAGCTGATTTTATTTCTCTTCTGATTTGCTACTGAGCTATAAACAAGATTACAAAGTTTGCCTTTTGGTCCCTTGCTATTTCTCTTTTTCTTTATCTCAAGTATGCATCTGCCTCTTCAATTCTTTCTCTTGGCTAGCCCAGGCCCTCCTTTTTACACCATCCTCTCCCAAAGTTCCTCCTCTACTTTTTAAAGATCAATTTAAGAGCTACAAGATTGCAAGAATATACCCTACCTACTCCTTGGAAGCTGAAGCCACAGAATGTAAAGTAGAAATGAAAAATAAATAATGCATATTGTAATTTGATGTTGTGATTCCCATCAGCGCCTTCAGAGCAAATACATAAAGGTTGGGGTATTGCCCTGAGAGAAGAGATTCTGCACCAGGGAGGTTAAGAAGGAAGATGTTTGTCTGGTTCTTCAATGTGAACTGATTGTTCAACTAGTAAACCTCCTTTGGCTATTCTGAAACTGAACAAACAGCTTGTATACTGGCATTCATTAAATATTCCTTTAAATTTTTCTTAGTATAGAAACATTTGGTGGACACACCCTAAGGTGACCCCAATGAGTCATGCCCTTCCCTTGAGTGTAGGTGGAACCGGCAAGTGCTTCTAAAAGCGATTATGGCAAAAGAGATCAGACGCCATGCCTTTGATTAGGTTACTTGGCATAGATAGCAAAGGTGACACAATGCCACTCTGGTGATTATGTCACCTTATATAAGACTGTGACTTAGAAGACTGGAGAAAGAAATTCTCCTGCTGGCCTTGAAGTCAGCTACCATGTTGTGAGCCTAAAGAGGTAGCTCACACAGCAAGGAAAGGTGGGTGGCAGCCTCTAGTAGCTGAGAGCAGCCTTCAGCCCACAGGGAGGAACAAAATGGGGACCTCGGCTCTACAGCTGCAAGAATTCTGTTAACAACCAGAGGGAGCTAAGAAGCGGCACTGGCCTCAGTCCAGGCTCTGAAGAAAATGCAACTTTGGCTGGTACCTTGATTGCAGATAATGAGAGCCTGAGCAGAAACTCCAGCTATGAGGCATCTGTACTCCTGACCCCAAAACTGTGAAACAATAAAAAGCTGGTTTATTTTCTTTTAATACTTTTGTAATATACATTTTCTTCTCGTAATCAGATTTCTGTTGCAATATGTGTGACATACAATTGATTTGTTTTATCGTTCCTAGGTGATCTGCCCTTATTCTTTTGTAGCTGTTGGAATTTTCTTTTTGACTGGACCAAATAGACATTTAAACAAATTACACATTTTTCTGGATGGCATGGCTAGCAATGCTTTTAGAAAGGCAACATGAGGAGTTCTGTTGACCTTATCACTGGTAAAACAACCATAACTGGTGAAAATTTATGGAAAAAAAATTGGGTATTGTCATAAGAGCATACATCAAATGAAGAAACACTTAAGAAAATATATGCGATCTCGGTAAGAACAGGGAAGTCTGTGGCATTTTGAGCCTCTTTACCTGGCCTTTCTCCAGTTCCAGGTGACCATGACCGTAGCCCTACTCCAGGCAGGTGCAGCTCAGAACACAGGGGTCTCTTCCCCCAGCTCCCAGTCCAGCGTTGACTATGCCCCCTGGGAGGGCAGGCCCACAGAACTTCTCACCTTCCACCTTCCTGTTGCAGAAGCTCTATTCCAGGCAAGAGTGGCTGAGGGGCCTGGGGTGCTCCCTTCCTCCCCCTGGCCCACACTCCAATTGCTGCGCCAGACCAAGAAAACTGGTTCCCAACTGCCTTGTCTCTGCTTGCTTCCAGGTTGGGCAGTTTCTATGTCTGAAGAGGCAAGCCCAGAAGTCCAAAAAGCTAATTGCCTCATACCATATCCCACTTGTAAAGAAGGAATCTCACTTCCAGAGAAGTGGGTTGCTGTCCTTCGCAGCTCTGGAGCAGTGATGCGGAAGTTTTAGTGGTGAGCAGTTAAAACGAGGCTGGTAGCTTCATGGGTGAAACGAACTAAGCCACAGACTAGGTAAACAGAAAGAACTGGGGGGGGAAACAGCTAAGATCCCTCATAGGCTGGCTTCAAACACTGTCCCGGCAAAGACTGGAGTTTAACTGGGTTAGGCTGTGGTTCTCAACCTTGGCTGCACATTAGAATCACCTGGGAATCTTTTTAAAATCCTGATTTCTGGGTCTCATCCTCCGGAAATTCTGTTTCTTTGTTATGGGGTGAGGCCACAACATTAGTAACAAAGAAACAGAATTTCTGGAGGATGAGGCCCAGAAATCAGGATTTTAGAAAGATTCCCAGGTGATTCTAATGTGCAGCCAAGGTTGAGAACTACTGCCATAGAACAATCAGCCAGCAATTAGGGGAGGCTGGCAGCTGGGTGTGATACCATCAGAGATTGGGAAAAGATGAAGACAGCCCTGCTAAACCACTGTTACCCCAGGGTGTGTGAGATGCTGAAGGCTGCATCCTTGGAGGCAGCACACTGTTGGGGAAACAGATTTCACTGAAATAGTCCAGCCAAGCAGCTAAAAATATAAACAAAAAAATATCAACAACCACAGTGAGCCTGGAGGAGCCTATCAGTGTACTAGTAAATATCAATTGGAACCCACATAGAAAGTCTGTGGAAATGCAAAATGCTGTAGCTACTTTGGAAAGCAGTCTGGAGATTCCTCAAAGGGTTCAACATACAGCCACCATATGACCTAACAACCTGCCTCCTAAATATATACCCCTCCCCACAAGAAAACATATTTCCACAAATGCTCATTATTCATAATAACCAGAAAAGTGGAAACAACCCAAATGTTCATAAACCAGAAAATGAATAAGTGAAATGTGGTATATTCATATAATGATATATTACTTGGCAATAAGAAAAGAATGAAATACTGATACATGCTATCACATAAATGAACCTTGACAATATTATGCTAATGAATGAAGTAGTCACAAAAGAGCACATTTTGTCCATAGATATGGAAAGTGAGGTGGATGCCTAAACCTGGGGCTGTTGGGAAGAAATGGGAAGTGACTGCTAATAGTTACAGGGTTTCTCTCTGGGGTTATTAAACTATTCTAAATGCTTGTGACAATAGTTGCAAAAGAAATCTGTGACTATTCTAAAAGCAATTAAATTGTATACCACTTTAAATGAGTGGAGTGTATGGTAGGTAAATTATAACCCAATAAAACTGTTCAATAAAAACTGGCAATGCAACCAGTTACCTTTCTAACTGAATTAATATATTTATGATATTAGGATTTTATCTAAAATTTTGTTTGCCCAAGAATTTCTAGAGCATTCCTTTTAGTTGTGTGATGGGGAAAGAGGAGAACTTTTAATTGCTTGGTCTCTTTGCAGGTATATATTTTTTTCAATAATAAAGCATATGTTTCTATAAATGAGCACACGGGCAGGAATGGAGAGGTTCAATATTGCTCAATGATATGGGCTTTGCCTCAAAAGATTCTGAGGCTTAGTAAATAGGATCCATATTATCCTTTCTGCTCTCAAATCAGTGGGTTGCTTAATTCATTATTAGTGATTCTATTCAGGCATACCATGTGCTTCTATGCTTTGTTTTAAGTTTAGGAGAGGCGATCTGTAAAATTAGGCTTATTCACCACTGGAAAACACTGGGCCTGTAATTTCAGCTCACCGCACCATATCTGTGCTTTTTAAGAAGTCAGAGTTTAGTCAGTTATATTTAAGAAAGGAGATTGAAATGTATCCTTCGATACCAAAACATAACTCTTTGTTAAAGCAAGTAAATATAAGTAACATTAGCCAATGAAGCATAATTTTTCTAGATAAAATGTCTTTTAGAAATAAAGACTTAAAATGTATTTCTTAATAATTACTTTTAAATAAAAGATCTTTAACTTACGTTACACATCTCAGCTGGTGGTTAAAAACCTCTCTAGCAGTATATTCTCAACTGTTCTCAGGATTAGAGAGTAAAAGAGTATTAACTGCTCTTGCCGGTTTGGCTCAGTGGATAGAGTGTCGGCCTGTGGACTGAAGGGTCCCTGGTTCAATCAGGTCAAGGGCACATGCCTGGGTTGCAGGCTCCATCCCAGTAGAGGGTGTGCAGGAGGCAGCCGATCAATGATTCTCTCTCCCTCTCTGAAATAAAAAAGAACATTTTTTTTAAAGAGCATTAACTTCTCTCTCACAGCCATAGATTATTAATCAGTGTCCACATTAATTAGAGAAAAATGGTTTACATTTGCAAACAACTTGCATCTAGAAGTTCTATATCCTTCCCTGTACACAGTAGAATAGAGAAACCTCTATCCCTTCCCCTCCATCTCCCACCAGGTCATGGTCCCTCAGAGCCCACTCTCTCGGGCACCAGGGCTGTTGTGTTCTTTTCTTTACTCTTTCTTTTGCTTTTCTTTTTTTCTTTTTTAATCTGGGCCACTTCATGCATTTGCCTGTCATCCAGGGGCCATGCTAATCTTCTCAGTATCTTTCCAATTTTAGAATATGTGCTCCTGAACCCAGCACTTCTTTACTCTAACTCCTCCTCTGAGCAATGATTTGACTCCGAAACTGGAGCCAGATGGAACTTAAGGAACTTAAGTATATTTTTACATTTTGATGGTAGCCCCCATCAAAAAAATTCATATAAACTATTACCAATAATTTATAAATACTCATAATATTGTGAGAACAACTTAGAGACTTTCACATAGAAATAATGCTTGTAGAGTAAGGTAACAGGCCGAACCATATCAGGCATTAGTAAATAGCCTTTGTTTAGCCAACTACATCCAACTTGGGAATCAGACCCTCTCCTCGCTCAAGGCAGCAACAATAAATTGATGGCAAGGATGGATCATTAAATCCTTGTAATTAGTGGGATATTATTCCTTCTATCAAATTTGAGGCATAATTGATCAATCCTTTACTTTGAGATATGTCACTTCAATTTCTTTTGCTTGTCTCAATAGTAATCCTTCCATGTTCTTAATACAGTTATTTCAAAATTATAGATCCAGCAATCAATATATATTTACAAGTGTCAAAAAGGTGTGAGTTATTATGCTGGACTTTATGGGGCATACAAGGAAAGGCAAAATTTAATTTGTCACAGATAATTAGAAACTAAATAAATGAAAGATTTTTTTTTCAAAGCAGGGAGAGAAAGAGATAATAAGAATGCCAAATGAGTGGTTTGACTCTCCTTTGAACAATAACCATCATATTGCTCTTGAGATTATCACTCACTGGGTTTATTACTCATGGTG
Organism: Myotis daubentonii; assembly: GCF_963259705.1. NCBI lineage: Eukaryota > Metazoa > Chordata > Mammalia > Chiroptera > Vespertilionidae > Myotis > Myotis daubentonii. The sequence goes on along the minus strand of NC_081846.1, from coordinate 16,316,831 downwards.
CTCACATTGGCTGCCTAAATCCTTCCTTATGCTTAGTTATAGAAATAAGGATATTCTCATTTCCTTCAAAAACAAAAGCTACAGAAGACCTCAATTTCTAGTGACAAAGCCACTTTTGTTTTGCTATGGTATTATAAAATACTCTCTTTTAAAATTAATCATGAAACTATTTCTTAAAGCATTTTGGTATCCAATTATTACTTTCTGCATTAGGCTATTTTTTTAATTAGTGAACAGTATAATGGCTATGATATTAGACACATTTTGAAAAGTTTTACCTGCTAACGCAACTAACCTAGAATTTTAGAGTTGCCCATACTTCATACACCAGGGAAGACAAACAGTGACAATTTGGAAGAGTGTGTGTGTGTGTGTGTGTGTGTGTGTGTGTGTGTGTGTGTGTTTTAATCAGGCAAAGCATTGGTTATTTTCATTTTTATTGTCCCTTCCCCTTTTTTTTTTTTAAAGAAAGAGGACTTTTCACACTGGATTATTTAATTAATGATGCATATGTGACCCTGTGAATATTTTAGTGCACTGTGAACTCTGGCTACAAATATAATTTATATCAAGGAAACTGTTCATAACAGGAAAGAGAAGCAGCTACATTATCAGTTTCATCTCTAATGGTTGTCATATTTTCTTCTTTCATCTTCCAAATTTGATTTTAAAAAGAGCAAATATGTTACTGCTATGTGAGGGTGACATATTCATTAATCACAATACAGTTTACCATTATGAGCTACATTTGTTTATTACTAAAATAATAGCTGCCATATGAGTAACTAATCTGATATTAATATTCTATTAAGATAATTCAACAGTGCATTATAAATATTAACTACAAAGAGAATTCAGAGGGATTGGAGAGTTCTTTTGTTCCAAAATTGAAGGTGTCATGTCAATTATTATCATGAGATGGTCAATAAAAAATACATAAGGCATCAATTCTATTGTGACGATAACTGGAAGTAAACAAAGAAATCTTTTCTTTTATCCTTATGGCCTCTTAATTTCAGTTATAAAAACTGTTATTTTAAAAGTATATAAAGACAGGTTTTTTTAAGCATTATGTTTTATGATATGTGCACAGAGATTAAAGTAACTACACATGTCTGACTTCTAACTCATGCTGATAACTAGGAATGTTCTCTTTCTCATGAATTCATGTTTCTAGAGATAACAAGCCACCCTGGGGAAAGGGGCCCTGGAGAGAAAGGGGTAGTAGCTATTACTGGGATTTTACAAAGTGATGTTCTCTATTAACATTTCTCATTCCCTGGGTGCCTTCTCTGACAGCTCCCAAAGCTCAACACTGACGCAAAAGCTTACGCAAGTGGAGGATGGGAGGTTATACCAGCATTGTGGCATTCTGGAAATAACACAAGTTTAAAATTAGAAGTGGGTTCAAATCATAATAAGATGATATAATGCATAGAGATATCTGGTATTCACAGACCTTCAATTAATTACAGGTAGTATTTATTTGAAGTATTTTAGGCCTACCATGTGGCAGACCCTGTGCAGAAGATAGTGGTGAATAAGCCAGACCCAGCTACTTAGGGCGACCAACTGTCATCATTTGTCCAGAATTTCCTTGTTTCAGCAAAGAAAGTCCTGCATTTCAGAAACTCCTAAGCCACAAGCAAACCAGGACTATTGGGCATCCTACGAGCATCAACCTAACAATCAGGCTAACTATATCTAGATGCCGGCAAGGACTTGACCACAGTGTGAAACTTTCATTTCACAGAGTGGCCAAAAGGGAGAGCAAAGTTATCATCACTCACCTGAATCAAAGTGAGTGTGAGAATGACAGGATTCTAAAGGGGTTGGCAAGGGAATCAAGAACTGGATTAAAGCCCTGGCCGAGTGGCTGAGTTGGTTGAAGCGTCGTCTCTTACACCAAGAACTGGATTAAAAACAGGAAGTATTAGGGCAATCAGCTGAGGAAGCAGCTATCAGAGCCATTCGAGATTCCTTGGAACTGTAAACTGCCCTTGAAGAACCCTTTATAGAGTGTTAGTGACTCCCCTGTAGACATCCAGTGGAGGTAGAAGGTATGTAGGAAGCCAAACAAGTGTGTAGGCAATTATATCAGCTGGGGGAGAGCCAAAGCTTAGAACATTTTCTGTGGACAAAGCTTGACTAGACCACATACTTGAAGCATCATATAGTCTTGATATCACCGTAGTACCTCCATCTAGTAGTGAGAGGAACTAAAGCTCCAGATATTCCCTTGGCCTCATGGTCCTGAGACAGTGATTTAAATGTTCAGCTCCTCTGTTTTATTTCCTTGCCTGGACTGTTATCTCAATACTAGAGGTCCAGTACACAAAATTCGTGCACAGGGCAGGGGGGTGTCCCTCAGCCCAGCCTGCACCCTCTCCAATCTGGGACTCCTCAAGGAATGTCCAATAGGGCCTAAACAGGCAGTTAGATATCCCTCTCACAATCCAGGACTGCTGGCTCCCAACCGCTTGCCTGCCTGCCTGCCTGATTGCCCCTAACCACTCCCCTGCCAGCTTGATCGATGCCTAACTGCTCCCCTGCTGGCCCGATTGCCCCTAACTGCCCTCCCCTGCTGGCCTGGTCACCCCCAACTGCCCTCCCCTGCTGGCCCAGTCACCCCTAACTTCCCTCCCTTGGCATCCCAATTGCCCCTAACTGCCCTCCCCTGCCAACCTTGTCACCCCTAACTGCTCTCCACTGCTGGCCTGGTCGCCCCTAATTGCTCTCCCCTGCTGGCCTGGTTCCCCCCAACTGCCCTTCCCTGCAGGCCTGATCACCCATAACTGTCCTCCCCTCCAGCCATCTTGTGTGTTGGACTGATGGTCAATTTGCATATAACTCTTTAATTAGATAGTATTCCTCCAAGTTTTCTTCATCTGGTGTTTCCTCCCATGCCTGCCTCCCCACCCAAACTTTCATATAGCCTCCGGAACCCACTATTTTTATTGGGAACTCCCATCAGATTCCAACTACATCAATATTGCTCTTGTTTATTGTTTTACCTCTCCTCTCCATTCCATTGCTGCTGTTTTAGTTCATGCTTGCATGGCTGTCTGTAAATCCCATGGTAGCCTCCAGTCTCTCTGCCTCCATTTCATGCCTTTCTAATGTGTCTCCAAAGCTGGCAAAGTTCCAAAATAAAAATCTGGTCATGTCTGTTTCTTGGTTTAAAATCATTCAACGCGAGGTGTTTTCTAATTTCCCTTTTGATTTCTTCTTTTTTAAAAAAATACATATTTTAATTGATTTCAGAGAGGAAGGGAGAGGGAGAGAAACAAATATTAATGTTGAGAGAGAATCATTGATTGGCTGCCTTCTGCACACCCCCTACTGGGGATTAAGCCTGCAACCAGGGCATATGCCTTTGGCTGGAATCAAACCCAGGACCCTTTAGTCCACAGACTGGCGCTTTATCCACTGAGCAAAACTGCCTAGGGCTTGATTTCTTCTTTGAACCAATAGTCCTTCAAAAGCGTGTTGTTTAAATTCCACATATTTGTGAATTTTCCAGTTTTGCTTCTGCTGTTGATTTCTTTTTTTTCGTTTCTTTTCTTTTCTTCCCTTTCCTTTCCTTTTCTTTTCTATTCTTTTCTTTCCTTTCAGATGCCTTGCCCAAACTTCCGGGGCACCCACTTAATTCACTTAGCACTCTGTATTTTCCTGAGGAGAGAAGACTTCTTATTTACCTTGGTTTCTTCAGTGATCAGTACAGTTTCTGACATATACGTGGTATTTGCTAATGAATACATGGGATGTTGAAGACAGTAAAGAAGAAATCATTGAACCCAAATTTAATGGGTGAAATTGGACCAGCAGTATAGTGACTACCTGTCTGCAAAATTAATAAGAAGAAACAAAGCTATCTTTCTGGAGTGCTCTGAGTACAGGAAAATGAACTACAGGACCTCTGAGGTCTTCTTTTTGCCTTTGGAGTCTGAAATTCTGGGAGAATAATACATATCTCTATGAGTTTGATCTAGTCCCTTCAAATGCATTTATTATTCTTTATTTAAATAATGTATGACTTACCCTTCCAGCTGAATATCAATAGGAAAAACAAATCTGATCTTAGATTACCTAATGTCTCCAACTTAGGAATACATTCAAATTCAATAAAATTAAAAGACCTTAGATACGAATTATTAGGGATTTATCCTCACTCTCTTAACTGTCAGTTGTATAGTCAGTCTTTTTCATGTCTTTTTTGACTTTCTAAATTCTCTTACAGAGATTTTAAATTAACTTTTCTTGACTTGTTTAGTGAAAACATTAGAATCTACAGAGAAAATTTGTTGCATTTATAACCATCTTTTTCCCTGTCAAATTTTTTTTTCCTTGTTCTTTTATGGCTTCTTTTTTCACTAATCTGCTCTGCCAGGGATTCTGACAGCTGAGGTATGTAATTAGTGCCACATGATATCTCAACATATAGACTTAAATTTAGTCACAGTGGTCCTAGTTGAAGTTTTTATTTGTCAAAATATTTTAGTCTTAAGTGCAGCTACCCACACGTGCCTTTTACAAAAATAATTCTTGCACAAAAAGATTTACTATATCTCTCCTTCTTAGTAATTCTGCATAAGTCACCCAATGCAGCTGAAAATCACAGGTTTCATTTCACTCTGTGTGTGGAGGGTTTGGGTGTACACAGTAAATTTTTTCATGCCTACAAGTACTTATGCTGCAATAAGGAAATTAACTTTCTTACCTCCTGGAAAACATTGTCTGCTAATATTACTGCCTACACTTCCTTGCTCAAGTGTGGCTCACAGACTACCACCTCATGCAAATATTACCTTAAATTTTTTTAACCCTATAACATTCCTCAGCATTGTTTGAGAGTTGGAGAAAGATAAATTAGTGTAAATTCTGATACAGATAATAAAAAGGAGAATTTTGGAAATTGGAGCTTTCCTTCTAATTTATTTTTTTAAGTATTCCTAAACCCTTTAGGTATGCTCTACAAAGGTAGTTTGTGCCCCTTTTAAGGAGAAATGTTACCAGGATACCAATAAAACCAGACATTTCTAAGTTTAATTTGTTATAGAAACAGTTTATTATAAAACTTATTGACCTATACATGACTTGTTCTAGTCTAATCATGGATTTATATATGTAAATTTTAATATTTGAGATGTTAACACATTTTTATGTGAATATTAAGAAAATAGCCTATTAAAACTATGCTTAGAACATCATGAATTCCTTGAAGGAAGTTCTAGGCTTTATCTCTTGTGCCTGCTACATAGCTAGGCACATGTTAGTATATAAAAAGCACTGAAATTGAATTTGAAGTGGAAAACTGAAGCAAATGATGGCATAATCAATGAAAGGCAGATTTTAATTTTTTACTTCAAAATCCACAGTGGTCCTAGTTGAAGTTTTTATTTGTCAAAATAAAAATCCACCTGCTGGCCTAAAAGGGGGAGATTTTTATGTAAGAGAATAGAATTAGACTAAATGGTGTATCTACCACAAACATTTCCTCAGTTAAGCAATACATGAAGTTTGCTGTACAGTAACTGAACTAGCTTCCCTATAGTCCAGTATTGAGTACATTATCTATCACCTGAAATACTGCAAGTCACCTCCCAAAAGACATTATCATGTCCAGTCTTATATTCTTACAAACTATTGTCATACTGCAGCCAGAATGATAAAGTTAATCATTTCTTCTGCTTTATCCTCTTAGAAATCTCTTAGTACAGCATGTCCAATGGGGTGCTGGCAAACATGATACATGCAGAGGCTTAAAATACCGTTAAACATTGGGGCTTCTGCTTTGGGGGTTTTGGGAGCCCAGTCACCATGTGTAAAAACACAGTCTAGCCTGCTAATTGAAAGAGACTCATGGCTCCATCAATTCCATTGACCCACCAACCTCCAAACATGTGAGTGAGGCCATCTAGCATCAAACAGCCATAAGCTGACTACAGCCATATCAAGAAACCCAGGCAACCCCAGCAGAACTGCCCAGGTGAGCCTATCCCTATTGTTAAACTACAAATCTTGAACTGATAAATGACCATTGTTTTACCTGTTGGTTAGAAGCATGGCTTATTACACAGCAAAGGCTAACTACCAATACAAATGAAAACTGTGACAAAGAGAAATTTGTCTATATATCAAAAATAAAAATTCACATTCACTTTGATCCAACAATACTGTTCATTGAAAATTATTTTACAGACAAACCCAATACCCACACATGTACAAGGATATTATTACCATAATTTTATAATAGTAAAGTATTGAAAATAACCTATAAATTCATTAATAAGGAATAATTAAACATAGTGTAGCTTGTTTATACAGTGGTATTTTTGTATAAAGACTGGGGTAATTTCTGATGCATGGATATGGAACAATATCTAAAATATATTCTCACTTTTAATACATGGCCTTTATTGCATCTTTAAAATATCTCAAGTAAGTCTGAGGAATCATTCGGCATCTTGCTGTTTCTATAGCTGGACAACTTAGATTTTATTCATCAGCCTGCTGAACTGTTCCTTTTTCAGAGACATAGATAAATCCAAAAATTCTCTGATTCTCCTTTTTTAAAAAATTGTTATGGCTTGCTGAATTGAAGCAGCTAAATTTGACACAATTTCAATGTTATTTACTTCAAGAATCAACTCATCTTTCTGGGCTTGAGATACTGAACAAGCAATACCTGACCTCATTCGAACCCTGAGGATATATTTTTCGTCCAAGAAATTTCTGATTTCAAAAAGAGAACCATTCTCCTGAGTAATGATGGTGAAGGGAAGGTGAGCGTACACAGATATCTTGTAACAGAAGCCCAGGGTAATACCCTTGATCATGTTCTGTACGTGACTGCAGACAGTGCGAACGGTGGCCAGTTCCTTTCTGTTTCCGCACTCTTTGTCACCTGGAGTCTCTTCTTTGTCTTTCCAAGGAGACTGAGTCCTACATGGATGTGATGAAGACCCCCTTCAGGGTGCCTCTGGTGCCCTTCACAATAACCATGCATCCCCTGAGAGTGATATCGACATTTTCTGGGATGTCAAAAGTTTGATTGCCGAGAATGCTCTTCATCCTTGCAGTAGATGCAGCAAAAATAACATATATTCTTAAATGAAAAAAAGGCAAGGAGTAAAACAGTATGCTTGAGCTGGTGTTTAAAAGTGTGCTGTGGTATATTTGTGTACCTCTGAATATTTTCATAAGAATAGCTGATCTGGAGAATTAAAACAACTATCCTGGGGGACAGTTTTTGGAGGATGACATACTTTTTCATCATGTGCTCTGCTTACATTTTGAATTTTGCACCATGTGCATAAATTACTGACCCTAAAAGTAAAGCAATCGTTTTTTTAAAATCATGATATCTTTCCATTGTTCTTCGGATATAATAAAAAAATTTTATTGTTGCCTGTCCTGAACTTCCTCAAGGCTAGTTTGGTGAGGCTGTCGATCGCTTGAATCTCCTTATTTGCTGAAAACCTTTAGCTAGCCTGGAATAATTATCCAACTTTTATTCCCAAGGCAGCCCTTTCTATCAAGAAGGCCAGACAACCCAGGTTATGGAAAGTAGTTTTTGTTTATTGGTTGATTGGTGAGAAAACTCAGTTTTCTCTCTATCCTAAGACCAAAAAGGGTGGGGTGGGGATGGAGGAAAGAATGTCTGTATATGCTGATCATGTGTTTTATTGTCATCAACTAAGAGTTGCCTCAGTGGATAACTGAACCTGTCACCTAATTACTGTCAAAAAGTGTGGCTTAATAACACCTACTCAAAAGCTTTAATAATCATTTGGCAGACTTCCAAAGCTTAACTGGCTTATAGTTAACAACTTTATAGCATAGGTCAATTCATTTAGTTACCTAGGGGTATATTTTTGTAACCAGTTTATCTTGGAGGTGTACCAGGAGCTGTCTTTGATTAATATTAGGCATTCTGTTGTTGCCTCATTGATATGTTTATGACTATCATGAACAATTGGGAACATCTACTTTGACTCTTTTTCAGACTCCAATTATTATAACCATGTTATAGAGTTCTCTGACATACAATTTTGGAAACTTGAGTGCCTCTTCATTCATTTGTTGGAATGGGCCTGACACTAAATTGCTTTGGAATCATATGGCTTGTCAGATATTCTACCTAAACTCAGTTAGCCATTAGAAGTAAGGAACAGCCCTGACCTTTACTGAATTTCTGACTTACAAGGTTTGCCAGAGAAAATATTTTCAAGCCATTTGATGTTCAATTCTTTACAATTGTTGGATGATAAATAAAACTCAAAGATGATTTCAATTACATATTTTTCTAGATATGCCAAATCATATAACCTGTTTCCCATTGTCCTTAGGATAAAATCTGCATGTCTTCCCGTAAATTAGTATGCCTCCTTCTCTCATTCACTGTGGTTCACCCAGACCACATTTCTTGTTATCTCTCCAACTCACCAAGACTGGTTTTCCCCTCTGGAACTTTGCAACTGTCGTTGTCTATGCTGTAATAGCTTTCCTCCTGAATGTGTCATGACTGGGTTCTTCTCATCATTTAAGTGTGCCTCAATTATCGCCTTTCAAAGAGGCCTTTTTCAATCTCTTAGTTACTCGCCATCAATTAAACATGTTGTATCATTTTCATAATATTTATCACTATTAAAATTAGTTTAGTGATTTGTCCGTTGGTCACCTATATTCCAAGTGGTATGTCATCTGTGAAACCTTATCCATCTCGTTTACCAGTCTATCTCAGTGTCTAGAACAGTGTCCCACATGGAGTAAGTGCTCCATAAATATTTTAAATATTTCTTAAATAAATAAATAAAGCTAGATTATCAGAGTAGTGACCTACATTGAGGGACAGCAGCCATAAAAACTAGCTTTTATATTATAATAAAATTTGGAGGATTTAATTCATTATATCCCTCAGTATTCCTCTGAAGGATTTATAGGAGATATTTATCTTGCATACTTACATACAAGATCAATTAATAACTTGTGTGCTTTGACTTGGGATCATATATCACTTGTATCCTATCTTACTTCTATCCCTGGCTGACAAACACAGAACCAAATCTGAGATCCTCCTCCAAAAATGAAAAAGAAATTTAGGGTGCACATCTGGAGTCTTGAATGCAGTCTTAGAATTATTGCATAGTATCATTTTTACCCATCTCTTTATTTTATCTTAACACATTGCACTGTATGTATTTCTGTAAGTTTTCTCAAACCCTTTTTAGAATGAGACAAGTCAGATAAAAAAGAACAAATATATAAAATATGTATGTCCATTTGATGTCTGTAGACAGCCTACCTCAGGCTCCTCTCCCCTGCAAATCCTTTAACTAAAGTAGCTCTTAAAGTCCACTGGTTACAATTCGGCATTCGATCAAATGCTGTCTTATAGTATGCTCTAGTTGTTTCATAGTATAGATATCGTAAGTCCCTATATATGTATATATGTTCTCCAAAGTACCTGGCACATATGGGTATTCCATAGACCTTTATTAAATTAATGAATGAACAAACTGCTCGATGAAGGGGTAATATTGTTTTTAAAACTTCTAAAAAACAAACCAGTTCCTAATATTCTGGAATCATACCTATAAAAGCAATGGGAATTTAGGAAATTTGTTGTCTAATAGGTTTACTACAAGAACAAAGAAAGTATTGATGATATTCAACTCCATAAACATTAAGAGACAGTCTATGCCACGCTTTCAGGATACAGAATTTTACTAGACACCAATTCATCAACTTTGCAATGCTTTTGTATTGATTCTAAAGTGCTTTTTGGATGAACTTTGAAAGCCATTTGCTGAGTGTGAGATTTTGTAGGCTTGAGGTTGTCAATAAATGTGTTTTGCTGTAATTAATAACTATATGTTCTTGCACCTGTGGGGAAGATGAAGCATCTTTCTAATTTCGTGTTCAGCAATAAACATGAGCAACTGTCTGCATGATTCCTTTTTTGATTCCAGCTGCCAACAGCTTGGAAGGCTTTGAGTCCAGCTAACTCTACATTCCCTCATTAGCTGGTGTCCCCATTTATTTTTCTGCCTAAATGGGTAGAGAAGTCATTTTGTTTAGCTCACTCGGATCTGTTGAGAAAGATACCAGTGTATCAACACCTGTCACTTTTCAGTAAATCCTAAGAGGAGCTGCAGCTTCACAGCAGATTTGCCTTGGCAGGAAACAAAATGCTTGAAGACGGCAATAAATGATTCGGTTCCATGAAGCTGCTATCTCCTCCCTTAAAGTGGGGAATGAGCATCAGTCTATTATGGACGTAATTAATCCAAATCACTTACAAGACAATAAAACTTAATTATGGATTCTTAAAAGTGAAGACCTCACCAATTATGCTTAATAGGCTTTTTCTTGATTGTAGCTAGTGAGTTAAATTTGTTGAGGCTATTTTTCCAACAGATGATTTTGTTAAATCATCTACTTTTTAGTTAAGTAGACTTGGTATAACATTGCCTTGTGGTGGTATATCAAATACATCCATTGACTTCACTTTAGTCCCTGTATTTTGAAAAACTATTAATTAAGAAGTAAACTCGTGGATGTCTTCATGTAATTGGCATTCTCTGTACCTTAGAGACCTTCTTTCTTTATTATCTGTTAAAAATATTTCCCTCTATCTCTGAACAGCTGGATATTTGTCTTTACATTTAATGTTTTTAATCTCTGAGCTTGAGAGTGCAAACAGGGCAAAAGATTTCAAATTCATTCTGATTTTGTCAGATTCAACAGTGGGTCAACTGTTGTTTGTGAATGAGAACTTCATCCCTTGAAAGTGTATTAACAAGGACATTATACACTTGATGACCCTTCTACCCACAAAGGATTAAGCTGTCCCCAGAAACCAGCAGTTTATTCTTAAAAAGTAACTATAAGAACTAACATTTATTGAATTTTTGTTATGTGCCAGGTACTTTTCTATAGCAGTCTACATGGGTTATCTTACTTACCTGTACCACTGTTCATAAAACAGGTACTATTACTGCCCCCTCTTTATCAATTAGGAAGCTGAAGCACAAGGAGTTTAGATAATTTGTGCAAAGTCATGCAGCAAGTCAGTGATGGAGTCAGACTTTAAACTCAAGAACCCTGGTTTTAATCCTTATAGTCCAATACTCGCACTTGACTAGAGGGTAGAAAGGGATGTACACATGCATGTGCTCTTGCTTTTTTAAAGTTTGTCATGTGCTTACTTTTGTAAAGCACCACGATCAATATCATAAGTTTATATAGGGGCTCTTTGGTAGATCATGTCCAAAGTAACAGTTACTGCCAAACATACACAGTCTGCTCCTAGTTCTAACTATGCAACTGCTTCAGAACTTCCTATCTCTTTCCTAAACCTCATCCAAATAGGTTTCCAGCAAAGATTTTTATTTGCTCTTAAATCAGTTAAAATTACTATTATTATAGATCTTCACCCCAGTTGACTTTAAGTACCACCTAGCATTCAACAGCAAATATTATTTTGTGCTGTGGGAGATGTATTTCAAATAAGAAAATGTTGTTCATACACGGCTGATGAGATTTGCACTGTGAATGGCATTTACGGCTGTGATGGTGACTGTGCACAGAGGTCCTCAGACTTCTGGATTGATTGAAATGATTTGCAAGTTATCTAGTTAAAGTTAGGGAGCATTATTACTTAAATAGGGCTACAAATTCTTTGCTACTCCTCTGATTGAGAGGTGGAGTTTATTCCCTCTCTCATATCTGAGCTGGCTTTAGTGATGTTTTTGACCAATTTTAATGCAAATGGAAGTGACATTCTGGGAATCCCAAGGATAGGTCATAAGAAGATTTGCAACTTCCACTTAGGTCTTTCAAAATGCTACTCTGGAGAAAGCCAACTATCACTTACGATGTGTAACTGACCTAAGACCACCATGTTGGAGAGGCCAAATGTAGGCACTCTGGTCAACAGTCTCAGCCGGGTTCATTCTTCCACTCATCCTTCCCAAGGCACTGCACATGGGAGTGATGTCATCTTGGACCTTCAAAATCAGCCCAACTACCAGCTGAGTTCAAAAAAGGATTTCAACCAGTGTCAGAAAGGCAGAAGAATTACATAGCAAAGTCTGGTTCAAAGTCTGTTTAACATAATTATGGGATATAATACAATAGTTGTTTTAAGCTTTGGGGTTTTTTTGTTTGTTTGTTTGTTTGTTTGTTTGTTTGTTTTTATGCAGCAGTGGATAACCACAGAGGGTATGATATCTGGCTCTGTCACAAGGGAATCAAACCTGTCATTCTGATTCTATCATCACATAATCCTGAAGTTCCCAGGCCCTAAACAGGTCATTTCACAATTATAAGCAGATTCACCTTACCTATAGGGATCAAGCTAAAGAAGCACTGACGCTCCCCTACAACTGGCCCCTCAGAGCGTGTCTCCAACATACTCAGGACTGAGTCCATACAAGCTGACTGCTGTCCTGGCAGATTTCTGCATTGTCTGGGTCCACTGAAAGCCACCAGCTCCCAGCTTATGACTATAACTCAGGTTTTCATCAAGGATCCAAAATCAGCTCTTGTAACCAAATAGGTATTCAGACAACATCCAACTCTTCCTTTATCTGTTTGTCCGTTCCCCCTGCCCTCCTCTCTCAACTCCTTTGATCTCCACCTTGCTCTTTATGGTCTCCTCTGAAGCTCCACCTTCTCTGAGATCTCCTGCTTCTCTTATGCTCCCTCCCTTTACCTCTGTATGACCCTGCAGTCACTTGACCTCTCTCCATGCTGTAAGTTGGGAATGGTGTGAGCATTAACATAAGATCACATAATTTAACTGCTAGCATAGCACAGGATAAAGAGTAACTGCTCAAAATAGATTCACTGTTATTGATGACATTACTATTATTTGTCAGCCTAAAATAATAGTGGCCCTGCCAGTTAACCCATGCCAATAAATATCTGTCGGACTACCAACTACAATGTGCCATCACTCCTTCCTATAACAATCTAAATTACATGTGGCCTCATTCGGAACCACCTCTACCATAATCTAACCCTTCAAATCAAAGTAACGACACTGCCCAGAAACTCATAGCATGTCATGGAGTGAAGAAGTATAATGTCCAATCCCATCATACAGAGAACTGTCTGCCAAACTGTCCCTGAGTCTACTCCAAAAATTCAAATTTGTGCAACTGAATTACCCATTAAAATTCTATAGTTTTTTTTCAATTAATTATATCATTTCTGATAGACATAGCAGTTATTTTAAATTGGGTTAACCCAATGTTACAGAACATAAAACATGCTATCTTAGTCCAAATAGTATAACATAGGTAAAATATATTTTTACATATCAACTAAGAGAAATAATAAATTGCAATTTTGTCTTCCTAGAATATATGTTATTCAGGAATCTTTAAACATTTTAACACGGTATCAATTTCACTTTAACATTGCTACTAGATCCATGATAACTATTAGAATGTCCTTTTTTAGGGCTCAGCCCCCTCCTCAGAATATAAGATATTCAGTAAGACATGTACTTAATGATAACTGATCTCTTTCCAATCTTTAAAAATGGATATACAACCGCCTTCTGGTATATCTCTATTTAGGTGTATCATAACAATACAACAATAACGGCTAATGCTTAGCACTTACTCTGTACCCAGCACTATTCCAGGAGCCTAATTTACATTTTCTCTGAATAACCTTCACAAAAACCCAAAAGTAGACATTATTGTTCTCATTTTACAGAGAAAACAGAGGTATGAAAAATTTAAACAACCTACTCAAAAGCTCACAGTTACTGAATGTCAGAGCCTGGATTCAAACCCAAGAAGACTGGCTCCACTAACTATATACCATTTTTGTTCTGCCTTTCATGGACACCTGAAACTCATGTGCCTAACACAAAACTTACCATTTTCAATCATAAATCTTCTCTAATTTCTTGGTTATTTAGCACCAAGAAACATCATGCTATTCTCTCTCTTTAATTCTCTCTTCAATTATCTAATTCTCTTCCCCTTCACTCCCCACCTTCCCTGGATTATTGTAATATTGCAATATCTCCTAACATGTTTATTTCTGCCTCCAATACCAGTTTATTCAATCCATTCTCCATTCTGCAGTCAAAGTAAATTTTCCCCAAATGCAAATCTAATTATATCACCTCCTACCTTAAAACACTTCAACAGCTTCCGTGTATCCTTAAAAAAGTGTCCACACACCTTAACACGGCTTACAGGGCTCTTATGATTTAGTGTGATATCTCCCTAACCTACTCATCCACCCCACAGGCTTGATGCTCCAGTCACACTCAGCTTCCTTCAACTCTTCAAATAGAGTTTGTTTTCCTTGCCTCGGGTTCTTCATGCATCCTGTTTCTACTGTGTGTGCACATCGCAGAACACACCACAACTTCTTCACCTGGACAAATTCTACTTATCCCTCAGGTTTCAGCTTAGATGTTGCTTCCAGTGGAAGCTTGCCCTAATCTGCCCTGGCATGTCTTCAGGTAATTCCTAAACTTCCTTTACTACAGCATCAATCAAGTTCTATTATCATAATTTTAAAAAACTATCTGCATTCCCCTCTAAAATGTAAGTTTCATGAGTACAAAACTGATTTATTTTACTTAAAGTAGTTACCCAAAATGTGTTTGTGAAATTAGTGAATAAATTTAAAGCACAAAAGGGTTAAAGAAAAGTGATGCAGAGATACTATATTCAAAAAACTACATACTCTTAAATTGTCTATTTTCTGTCAAAAATGCATTCCCATATTTAGTGTGATATATTCTATAATAAGAAATTAAAGAGAACTAAAAGGAATGGTAAGTGGCCATGATGAAACTATAATGGATAATGGAGAAAGAATAAATGAAGGAATAGATAAAAATACAACTTTCAGAGGTTGATAAATACATGCTTATTTAATATCATGGACAAGGAGATATACACAAGCATTCATAAGATTACTGAAACAATAACCAAGATATAGTTCTACTGATCTCTGATAGTCTCGGAGAGAAAGTAGATTTAAGATTTTGGAAAATTAGTATTTATCAGTGTTTCCTTTACAGATTGTCCCAGCCTCCTGAATACATGAAGAGCAAAATTAAAACTGGAGGCCCAGTGTAAACTGGATCAAGTTCCCGGTAATGAAGAGAGGAAATAGAAACCTGTAACTAAGGATAGGAACATAGTCATTCTGATCAAACACTTCTCACCACAATCAGTTTTTAAAAATCAAAACTGTGTAAATTCATTGGGTTTGAACATCTACTATAATGACATTCCAGGAATGTAAAAATCAATAACAAATATGGCTGAACCTTCCATATACTAGTACCTATATGAGCACCAGAATTCATGATTGGCTCTCAGCTCTAGGTTCAAGAAAAAGAGATGCTGAGTAATCTGAAAGTATATATAGTGGGGTAATCTTCATGAGTCAACAAAAAAGCATCATTGATTAAAACCAACTTCATCATATGGACATTATTAGCATAAGTACAGTAACCCAAGAACCTGTTGTTTCATGTATTTCTGAGAATATCTGTTAGAAACCAGTCTTCACGGAGGTTAGCATAGCAAAATGCAAGCAAGGTAAGGCAGGGACCATTCCCTGATGAGCCAGTCTACAATGTACCACCTGTTTGCATTCAGAAATCCCCAAGGCCCCACATACCCACAGATTTCAACAGAACCAGGCACTAGAGTTAGTGAATTACTTCTGAGGCAAACAGGACTCCACACAGTACCACAAGGCATGTAATGATAGATTCAGCACAAGGTAATTTTTTGCTCTGGAGGCCCCAATGTTAGGAAAGTCAAGTCAGTTATGCTTCATCTTATTCTGATACAATGAATAAAGTATGAGCCTCATTTACATTAAATACTTATGCCTCATGGTTTTAAAAATCTCTAAAAACTGCTACTCACATTTTAACTGCAGCCACCCTATTTTTCCCCTGAAGCTCCCTATATATTTTAATTATGAGAGGGAAAGAAAGTGTATCAAACCTGGCAAAGGATATGACACTATGTGTTCAATTTAATTAGAAAACATTTTTTAAAGAATTTATATGTAAATCCTCTTGAATGGCGAGATTAAAATAAATGCTACAGTCAAATTAAGTTATTCCATATAAATTTCATTTGCATCATTCTTTGTGAACATTTGTAAAGATTATAGAAAACATTTAGTAGAATATTTCTCTTATGCTAACGACCCCGAAATCCTGCCATATTTTATCCTTCTAGTTCTCCCAACAGCAGGCAGTAGAGAGGCCATAAAAGACATTCCACAATGCCCTTAAAATTTAGAAGAAAAAAATATATATATATATAGTCATTTAGACACTGGACATTCAAATGTATCTTTATCAATAAAATACATACATGTCTCAAGTTATTTCTCTCCTTTTATAATGCATGTTGAGGTTTTTGGGGGTTTTTTACTTCTTTCCTCTTTTCCCACTTTGCTGTTTTGCTTGTCTTCATTATGGCTGCAAACATCACTGAGCTTTGCGTGGGAAACTGTTATTGGGGACCCAAACATCTTACGCTGTCTTGTGAGACTGGTGGTGTTTTCTCCTTTGATGAGCAAAGCACTTCTCTGTGGTTTGTGTGTTTCTTTTAGGTCACACCTTAAAGGAATAATTAGCTAGGCTCGCAGTTTCAGGAGAGGAAAAGTGGACCTTTGCTACCAGAAAAGCCTATTTTTGTTTTGGTCAACAATCAATAGTGTTCTTGTGGATACAAGGCCTTTATAAAAATGAAAGTTGTAAAGACACAAAAATGATCCTTGAGCATCAAGAAGCATGCACAAATAGTGCTGATTTTGATTTGCTGAGGGGTTTTTTCTCTCATTACTACATTGATCTCAGCAGCTGTAGGTACTTAAACTCTCTTTCTGGAACCCTCGCACCCTACATTATGCACAAGAGAAGTAGGGACAATTACTACCGATTTTTCACAGAGCCCGGGGAGCCACTCGGCGGGAGGATAGATATTCTTTCTCCTGCCACACGACCTTCCCACTCGCCAACTGCAGCATCTTCTTATAAAATAGCATGGTAATATCATTAAGAAAGAGAGGATTTTTATATATAACAATGGTGAAAGGACCCTTGAGAGAAAGAAGGGGAGAAATTAAGTTCAGCTAGTCCTTGCCAAGCTATGGGTGCCTCCAATGATATGTGATGAAAGGTCTTTGTGAGTTTGATTGGGTGTGTGTGAGCATTTATGGCACCTGGGCCTGCAGGGGGCCACCCCGGCAGCCAAATGGTAATGCTGGGGTGCAATGACAGAGCACTTAGCTGAAGTCAGCACACTTTGTTTCTCTGATAATTTTCATTTTCATTGTTCAAGAAGCTGTGGACGCTGTAGAAGCTGAGGTTCAAATACCTGCAGCTGCTGAGATAAACGAATGCTGTAGCTGTTTTTAAAGTTTCCAGTTGTACTGTTTGCAAAAGTTTCCAGTGGGAATACTATTTAAGAGGAAAGTTTGACAAAAGTGCAGTTAAAACAGTCTACTTACCTTTCCAAAGCCGTAAAATCCTAAATCTATATATGGATCATTCTTTATTCCTCTTCAGTTCACAAGCTGGCCGAGCTCCTGTTCCCCCACCCAGCAGAGCCGGTCCCCCTGGCCTGCTATTAAATTCTCAGTGAGGAAAAAGCGACTTCGATTTTCTACTCAAGCTCTACAGACACAGACCTGAGGTTGTCTGCACTTGTGATATATAACAGACCCAGACATTTAAAAACGTGTTAACCTGTTTATATGGAAGAATAAAAATGTTCCGAGAGGACAGAGCCGTGCCAAGTCGGAATACAAGTGTGCCTCCACTTTCCTGCGTTTCCCTCGTCCAACCAAAGCTCGTCGGTGCAATAGCTACTTGTTCTTTAAGTCTTCTTAAGGTTTTGAACATTAGAAAACGGGAAGATAACAAAACCAAACATTAATATAATTCCATTTTCAGAACCAAGGAGACAGTAAATCTTGTCCTTGGTTTTCCAAAGACCCTTTATTTTTCCAGCAACAAACATAGGGTTTGTTTAGAGGGGGGGAAATGCTGCTTGATTAATTATTGTTACTCTGCTTATTTTCCTATATTTTGCAGAGTCTGTTCAAATTAATATAAAAACTGAGAACTTTTGTTAAATCCCCACAATGCAAACATTAAGTATTGCTTCAAACTTCGGGGACCTTCAGGAAGCAATTGTTGGTTTCACCGTAGGAGAGGCATTTCTGCATCGCTCACCTGCAGCCCGTTTAGTTTTTGTCAAAGGTTACTTTTCCTCCTCCTCTGCGTGTTTAGATAGAGCAGTGGTTCTCAACCTTGGCTGCATATTAGAATCACCTGGGAATCTTTTTTTTTATTTTATTGATTTTTTACAGAGAGTCAGGGAGAGAGATAGACAGTTAGAAACATTGATGAGAGTGAACATCAATCAGCTGCCTCCTGCACACTCCCTACTGGGGATGTGCCTGCCTCCAAGGTACATGCCCTTGACTGGATTCGAACCTGGGACCCTTGAGTCCGCAGGCTGACACTCTATCCACTGAGCCAAACCGGTTAGGGCACCTGGGAATCTTTTTAAAATCCTGATTTCTGGGCCTCATCCTCTGGAAATTCTGTTTCTTTGTTATGGGGTGGGGCCACAACATTAGTAACAAAGAAACAGAATTTCCTGAGGATGAGGCCCAGAAATCAGGATTTTAAAAAGATTCCCAGGTGATTCTAATGTGCAGCCAAGGTTGAGAACCACTGATGTAGAGAGAAAAATGACAGATTGAACAAGCAATAATAACTCAAATAGAGTAAAATGTTACCAATAGGTAAGTCTGGGTAAAGGCTGTACTATGTTTTTTTTTTATTTTTGCATTTTTAAGTCCAAAATTATTTTCAAATAAAATGTCTTAAAACTCCCATGTGGTTTAAACATGCACAATTAAGAATCCGTCTCAACACCTGCCCCAAGCACTTTCTCTCCACACATGCCTTGAGATCCAACCATGCCATACTACTCATTTCCTCAACTGAATACCCTTATCCTCCAATCTGCCCAAGGAACTATGACACGCTGTTCAAGACAACACAGTAGTCCATTTCAGCAGAAAATCCTTTCCCTGATCTCTTCAAGCCAGTCTAGTATTTTCTTCACTGTGAGAAATGATTTTTTACATGTCTATGTTCATTAGCATATAAGACATAAAAATGAGACTGAGATTTTGTGTGACTTGGTCATGTATGCCTCAGTTTCTTAATTTATAATATGGAATATGACAGCACCTACTCAGAGGGATATTTTGAAGATTAAACGGGTTACTTCATGCTAAGTTAGACATGCCTGATGAATAACAGGTGTTCCTCATGTTATGGTAGTGCTCTGGTAAGATGAGGACAAGTAGTATACTATCAGAAAAGCCTGAGAACAATAGTAGTAGGAGGGATCGTGGGATAGCCACACTAAACATTGCAGAAATATATTAAATATTTTCAGGTAAAGGAATGGATGATCAAGGAATACATTATTCTGGCATTGCAGGGAAGAAGTAATGAAGATCTCACAGTGATAGCAAAGGGGAGAGAAGGAAAAATTGAATTTGAAAAGCCTTTGTGTAGGTCTATATTAAATAGTAAAACCTTGATTTCAGCCTGAGACAGAAGGGATATAAGCTATTATGTCATCATTATCTTGGGACCTTCATAAAGTCACATTGCATGTGGTATTTCTAGGATATGGTATCACCGTGGTAATTGGTATTGTCTCCACCAGGCAATATGGATGATCCTCTGTTTGGATCCAAGTACTTTTCTCCATAACAGGCTAGTTATTTAACGGTTTATTATGTGTGTGGCAACCTTTAGTCCGCATGTGATTGTAACTACTTATTTGCAAGGATTTGGATCAAAGGTGGTATATAATCACATAACCACATAATAAAATTTTTGTCTTTGTCTTTATTGTTGACACTATTATAGATGTCCCCATTTTCCATCCTCTTTGCCCACCTCCACCCACCCCTGGTCCCCCTTCCCTCTAGTCATCACTACACTGTTGTCTGAGTCTATGGGTTGTACATACATGTTCTTTGGCCAATCCCTTCACCTTCTTTCATCTAGATCCCCCACCCCCCTCACTCTGCAGCTGTCAGTCTGTTCCATGCATACATGCCTCTGTTTCTGTTTTGTCAGTTCGTTTTGTTCTCTGTTTTGTCAGTTTGTTTTGTTCATTAGGTTCCACATATAAGTGAGATCATATGCTACTTGTCTTTCTCTGACTGGCTTACTTCCCTTAGCATAAGGCTCTCCTGGTCTATCCATGCTGTCTCAAAAGATTTCCTTTTAAAATTTTTAATGAGTCTTATAAACCAGAGGGAGACAAGAAAAGCAATGCAGCAGCCTAGGCTTCATTATTTTTAACCAGAGGTCCGGTACATGAAAATTGTGCATGGGGAACGGGGGGTCCCTCAGCCTGACCTGCACCCTCTCCAATCTGAGACCCCTTGGGGGATGTCCTGCAGGGATTGGGCCTAAACCGGCAGTCGGACATCCCTCTCACAACCCGGGACCCCTGGCTCCTAACCACTCACCTGTCTGCCTGCCTGATCGCCCCTAACCACTCTGCATGCTGGCCTGATTGCCCCTAACCCCTCTGTCTGCTGGCCTGATTGCCCCTAACCACTGTACATGCCCGTCTGATCGCCCCTGACCACCTCTGCCTCCGCCCTCACCATCGTGGCTTTGTCCAGAAGGACGTCTGGAAGGACGTCTGGAAGACGTCTGGTCTATCCGGTCTAATTACATATTATCCTTTTATTAGTATAGATATTCATTTGTTCATACCCTATATTTCTTTGTACAGAAAACAGAAAAAGTGATATCATTTGGCCTTAAACCCTGTTTCATCAGATACATCAACATAAAATAAGTAAATAAATGCAAGAGTACAATGTCATTGCCTCTTAACAGTATTTTATTTAAAAGTTCACAATTAAAGCACTTGTAATAACACAAAAAGGTTAAAGATACAAAGGCTGCCTTAAGGAAGGGCTTTTCTTATATGCAGATGGGAAGGGGACCTTGTGCCTAAAATGTGTGGAACTCACAGTGCAGAGTGGGCCTCAGTAGATCATCAGAATCCATAATCTGAAGGGAATGAATGTAACACCCAAGTGTATCCAAAATTGGCAGGAAGTGGGGAGGGCAGGGAAATGGCATAAATCTGAAGATTTCAGTTGGCTCAGGTTAAAATTCGAAAGAACAACAGGGATAAAACCACCTCAGCGGTATCTACCCTTTGCTGACATCCTCCAAAACCCAAAACTGCAAACTAGTGTCTTTTAAAGAAATTTATTGCTTAAAGACCTCTGTCACACTTCTCAAATTCAGTACCGTGGGGAGGAAGGATGATATTCCTGGATGAACCAGATAGAATGATTATTAAAAAGGAGCAATAAACAAACATCATGATGAAGGGCTTCATAAATTAAATCCAGGCTTCATTTTAACAAAGCTTTAGAGTATTGTGCCTGGTGAGAGGGTCCTGAGGTGGCAGCTGCTATGGATAAACAACAATAGTGTCTGTGAAGTTGACATAGAAAGAGTTCAGAAGACAGAGCAGCAACTTCTTCTACCTTGATTATCATTCATCAGCACCATAAAATGTTAGCTGCAAGTAAGCACGTGGGGAAGCTTGGCCCCCGGAAATAAGGCACTAGCGCAGAGATGCATTCTCGCGAAGAACAAGTGACTGAGGAAGGACTCTATGCAAGGCTGACGACAATTTAATGGTGACAGGAAAGAACATTAAGGCATAAGTGAGTAAACTGAAATAAGGTTTGGCATCAACATTCATCTCTGGGAAAGGAAGCTGGGGATCAGTTCCTCGGGATGAAATGTGGCTGCAGTTGGTTTGGGGATGGAGCCGGCGTCCACATCTCTATGCCCCTTTCCCAGCACTGGACTGCCTGTAGTGGAAAAGACTCTTGGAGTCCACAGTGCGAGATTTCTGTATGGCTTCAGCGAAAAGTTTGGTCACCTGAAAATATAAGCGTAGGAGTCTTAGCAACCCAGATGATACGAAAGTGAATGTTTAATGAAACAGGAGTGAAAAGTCAGTTTCTGCTTCCAATTTTTAAAGGGGCATGAGATGAAATAAGGAAATTTTTTTCTTTTATGTAATGGGGACTTTCTGCTAAATTTCAGACATCACCATGAGTGAGTCTATCCCACCACCCTCCCCACGCCTCACCCCCTGAATAGGAATTGAAACTGACCCGGGGGAAAATATGATGGGCAGAAAGATAATGAGTCTCAAAGAATAGTCTTTCCCTGTAATAAAGGACTGGAGGAGTCACGTCCACACAGAACTGAACATGCCTCATGTGATCATTTCCTGTGAATTGAACAAGGGCTTGCATATATCTTGGATCTTCAATCATTAACCTGTTATTTTTATAGGGTGGCTTTCACTTAGACACAATGGAATAAAAGTTTGTATCTTGATTCCATGCCACACCACACTTCTTATTTAAAGGATAATTGTATGAGTAATGAGAGAGCTATGGCTATCCGTGGCTTTTGATTATCTCAATTGCTTGATCACCAGCTGTCTCAGTTAGGCCACGACCTACCATAATTGCATCATTATTTTAGATTCTATTTAGAAATTCTTCTCCATTCTGAATGTTACAAGAAGGGTAGGAGAGAGATGTGCATAGATCGATAAACACTCTTAAGGGAGGCACAAAGATAAAACTCCTCATGCAGCCTGTATTTGAGAAAAAGGATATACCTGGAAATTAGTGAGGAGAGCAATCCCACTGTCAACAGCTGTCCTCCGAATCACATAATTATCATGGATAAACTTGGTGTTGTTGTTGGGGAGGTTAATCACCAGGTCAATGCTGCCATCTCTAATCAGTCTGGAAGGATGAACAAAACAAACAAAGGCTTGCAGGTGACCATGTATATTTTATAATTAATTCTAAAATACTAACGTAAATAACTCTCTTAGCCATTTGAATCAATGCCATACTGAGCTGACGGCCATTTGTCCTCCTCAAAGTAAATGTTCACATTACACTATTTGGAGAGTTATAATTTTATTATTGCACTCTTGAAAGAATTCTGGTTAAAGTCTAACAAAATGAATGGAAAGGTTGGTTTTCTCTTTAAAATGCTATCTATCCATAGTAAGAATTGGTAATTTGACAGGTATTTAATTATTTTACAAGGAGGTGATTCCCCAGAGTTGAAGTCCACCCCACCCCATATTTCCACTCCCAGATTAACTTTACTTCCATGCCTGCATCCCCCTGCCTCTCCGGTGATGGTATGAGAATGCATGTCACCTGATTCTGAGTAAAACCATTTCACATTCTCTTGCTGGGCTGTTACACACAAAAGAGACATTTAAATGTCAAAGGCATGAAGTAATGCTAATTATTGTTTTGCAAAGCTCTAAGCGAGAGCTTATAACATCACTGGAAGTCTAACTAAGGTCTGAAAAATTTGCCCTTTTATTAATTTGTTAATGATTTATAGCTACCTTCTTAGGAGCTCTAACAAATAGTATAGTGCATAGATTTGGTGTGATTTAGCCATTCAATGAGGTGTAATATCCCTGAGAATTATCTCCTATGTGCCTATGCCACATAGTTCTGTGTTTCGGTAATGGTGTTCTGGAAGGCTCACACAGCGTGCTGAATTAGTATGTCTTAGAAATCTAGCCTAAGGCATAGTAACCCACGTGATCAAAGAATAGCAAACTAAGTAATCCAATGACTGACAATATCATAGCTCTCATCAGAGTCTTCTACATGTGGCAGGTGCTCAAGAAGTTGACTGAGTCATTGAAGCATAACCTCAGTGAAAGACAGCTGGTCAAACTTGTACTTGACATACACATATATACATAATATAAGTTTGACGTGAAAGATAAAGTTCTGTGTTACAGTCTTCATGCCCATGATTCTCATCACTTGAGACACCAGTGTCTGTCAAGGAAAGCACCCTTACTCGGAACTATTTTGAAGATGCTACGTATCACCATGTGCACATATGGCATTATGTGTTCATAGTGATAGCAGAGTTCACGAGAATGAAACTTTACTATCATCCACAAATTCACTCATTTGAAATTGGGAGCCCAAGAGGACGTTTAGAAGACTTGCAAGGGGGTAAGATGAAGTATTCCTATCACACTGGTTCCCAAAGTTGATCCTCTATCTGTTTCCTTATCTCAGACAATTCTGCCCAGTTCTTACTTTCTGATGGAAGAGAGGCTGGGGTTCTGTCCTTCCTGAGACGGCCAGGCCACCGGGGTGGCAGGGACATTGTTGGCATTGAGCCAGTCTGACGTGGCTTCTGTGGCAAAGAGCTGTGGTTAAAATGGAAAAGTCAGTTACTGGATCACAAGGAAGGCTTTCAGGAAGCAAAAACCCTGCTGGGACACACGTGTCACTTGAAACATAAAGGAGAAGAAACTGATGAATATGAGAAGCAATGCAATCCCATGAATACAGATTTAGACTCACTACCCGGAGTCATGAGCACTTTAAATATTTCTGCATTATTTGCTGTGATAAAAATTTAATAACTAACCCAGGCTTTGTGTAAATGTATTCAAGCAAAGAAGGTTTTTTTCCTTTATGTTTATTGTTGACACTACTACAGCAAGAAGTTTTGCCTATAACTGTAACAGCTGGAAATTATGACTACAAATGGGAACAGATAAATGAAAAAGGAAATATATGGAAATACATTGGAACTGTGTCCCAATTCTGTGTAAGCTAAACTTTCTACATTTGTGATATATGTACTAAACCTTAAAACTAGTCCAGTCAACCTATGAACCAGGAGGTCATGATTTGATTCCCAGGCAGGGCATACGCCTGGGTTGTAGGCTCGATCCCCAGTAGGGGGCATACCATTGATGTTTCTCTCTCTCCCCCTCTGAAATCAATAAAAATACATTTTTCAAAGTTAAAACTAGTCTTTCTAATTATTTGATTCCATTGAAGATATGAAACTATTAAGTTAGGATATATTTTGATCTATTTAATTCTCTAAGATGTTTCAATATTTCTTTTGTGGAGAGAGTTCAATGCTGACAGAAAACAACTTGTAAAAAATTTACATACCTTGAAACCTTCATTGTGTAATTGTTCAGCCACACCAAGGAATCTTGGACGGAATGATTGCTGAAATTAAAGGAATTTAATACAATTCACTTTCTAAATATACATGTTCTTTATTTAGTCATATGTAGTATGGTATTCTCTCATGCCACCATGAGAGGTAATGCCAGACATTTCCAGGTGTTTTCTATTTAAAGATGACAAGTTTTATTCTCTATACTCCTACAGCAGTGGTTCTCAACCTTGGCTGCACATTAGAATCACCTGGGAATCTTTTTAAAATCCTGATTTCTGGGCCTCACCCTCTGGAAATTCTGTTTCTTTGTTATGGGGTGGGGCCACAACATTAGTAACAAAGAAACAGAATTTCCGGAGGATGAGGCCCAGAAATCAGGATTTTAAAAAGATTCCCAGGTGATTCTAATGTGCAGCCAAGGTCCTATAGCAAGTGCGAGTGCTTATTTATTTTCCAATATAGATAAAATTCCATCCACATTGTCTTACTCTCTGCTTTCTTGCTTTTTACCTTGCTCTCACATTCCTCTATTCCCTATTTAATCCACTTAATCTCTGTCTGTAGATACAGATAGACCCCAGTTCTGCACGGATCCTTTTTCTGATCAGGGAGGATTTAAAGACACCTCGGTTAGGAGCTCAATGCCAAGTCCGCCTTGCTGGATGTTTTGCCTGTTCAAGCCGTTCTAATTGCTGAATTCAAATTCAAACTTTGAACTGCCCTTCAGTAAGAAGGCCTTGTCCTAGCATCATGCAAAGCACCCAGCAGTAAGTCAATCATATGGAACTCACTTTTGCATTTACTCTAAGGCAAAGAGTAAAAGAATGGGCCCATGACCTTGAGCTCATAAACGTGAGTATACAGTAACAAGCATGGAACAGTATACAAAGTTTAAAACACCTATTCTGCTTTAAATGAGAGCATTTTGGCTGTTTTCTCTTGTAAAAAGTTTATACACAGATGGCATTAATTTGGTTACTTTGGTAAATGTTTATAATCTATTTATTACATTAGTAATGGTTATATTATATTAGCACTGGTTGAAAAAAATCATGGATATAATTTTATTTTAGAACTTTAGAGAAACTACAAATTATAATAACAAAACATGGCAAAATCCTTGCACAACTTGGATAATGTCCAGCCCAAAAAACCTCCTAAAATTTACTTGCAGAGGCTTTCTGAGAACACATCTAAGTCCTAAGAAAAGACCCCAAAGACTGTGTTCAAATATAGAATTCTTTCAGATCCTGGCCCACTCACTCCCAGAACAGCAGTTTTATGACAGGAAACTATCAGCAAATAGAAAAGATAAATGCAACTGGATGAGTCTCAGCGAAGGCAGGCGCAGGGTTATTCATGACAGCCTAGAACACGAATTGTAACCATGCCCAGAAAAGTAGCTTTCCACTTCTGCATAGGACCAAAGAACAAGAAATGGGCTTAGCTGTAAGAAGCTCATGGCTAGACATAAAAAATAAAATAAAAAAGTATAAAAGCAGAGAGTAACTCAGTGGTGTTAGGGCAATTTAATGAGCTATGTGGCAGTCGCTTTAATAACAGGTTAGCAGAAGAATAGGACTCATTTGTTCACGTTTGATTCTGCTCGGAAAGTAAGGGACTGAATTAGATGGCATTTTAGGTTTTCTTCATGTTTAAAGTTCCTTGACATACAGCAAATATACATGAAATATTCTAAATATTCTGAATTTTGGAACATTACATTGTGTGTAACACAGAACAGACTTAAGTAAGCGCCAAAGTACATTGGAAGGCACAACATAAAGGTATCCAACAAACACTTATTGACTAATGAATAGATTAACCATGAACTGAACAAACTATTCTCAATCTCTTCAATTTTCCCCTAGCAAAAAGTCACTGATAATATGTGGTCATGTGATAATATAATGTTGAAACAGTTTCCTAAAAATATCATTTCTTAAGTACAGTGTTTCTCAAAATATGGTCCCCTGGGAAAGCAGCATCACCTGAAATTTTGTTTAAAACATGAAACTTTACACCCCACCCCAGATCAACAGAATCAGGAACACTGGGCGTGGATCCCAGTAATCTGCATTTCAGCAAACCCTCCTGGTCATTCTGAGACACACTGGAGTCTAGGAACAGGAGGCCATAGGAGACAGGAGGGCCATCTTCCTCTCATTTTATAATTTGAGGTGAAGAGGCCCTATCCTTGGCCAAAGACACAGTGGAAAATGTTGAGGGAGAAGTGCTAGGATGTAATATTTTTCTTCACCATTTTAAAGTCAAATAAGTCAGCCAGTCCTCTAAGGCCTGCAGACACCAGTCAGAACCCCATTATGGAGCTGATGCGGTGCTGGAAAAGACAAATATCCTACATGACAGTATTGGCAGTTCCCAGCCAGGCAACCACTCTGCCTCCCGGCCCGGGGTGTTGGCTTTCATAGCCACATTATAAACTTCTATCCAACGTGTATTGAACACTTGTGACATATGAAACAGCCTCTCTACAGAAAGAAATTACAGCTGTCAGCTTGCATCTGAGCGGCCCCAGAGTGAAGAGCTGATTGGAAATACCTGGGTAAGAAACCATTTGTAACTAGAGGTGAGAAGTACAAGCTCATTTATTGCCTGGAACATGTTTATAAGAAAGCCTTTTAATATTTGTATTTTCCTCCAATTATCATTTTCACATTACTCCAACTTCTGCCCACAGAACAGAAAAGCCAAGCTCATCCTGTGCGATGCCTGTGGACCCTACAGGGGTGTCTGGATTGACAACTCTACGGTTGCTCCTAATGATTCTGTATTGAAGATAAAAGGTTATTCAAGTCACTCGGAGTCGTCTTTTTCAAATAAAATGCTTGCTTTATGTTTCTGCTTGATGCCAAAGCGCAGCTGTCCGGATGGCGCTCGCCTCTCCACAAGCATCGCTGAATAGCCCAATCAGAGGGGCACAAACAGCGAGGGCTCTTGATCTACTCTGGAGTAAATCGTTTATCGTTAAAGGGTGTTCCAGAAAACTTCAAAACGAGGCAGATTGCCTGCTCCTAGCAACTCGAGATAAACCCTGATGGGATGAAAGAGGCTGGAAACACTACAAGGGAATCCAAGCTGATTCTGTTCCCACGTAAACCTGCGTTATGTGTTTCTTATATTAGCATCCATGCCTATAGAAAGCCTCTTGGCAGAGACAGCGTGCATGTAGTAGTTAAGTTGACAAGGATCCCTTGACAAAATCTAAATCCTGTTGTTTTTTTTCCAAAGCCCTAGTTATACCAGGTTGCTGTTATAAATATTTCAAATTTCCTGGGTAACTTGACTCATAGGATTTAACCTTGGAAGGGCAGACACAGGGGGTCTGTGTGTAAAGGATTCCGGGGGAAAGAGAAGCAAAATGAAAAAAAAATGTTAAGAAGACTACAATAACACCAATGAGTATATGCATGACCCCCCAAAAAACTATTTACTAAATGTTTTGAAGAAGCTGATATTAACTAGTAATAATTACTATTTAAAATAGATATTAAACCACCAACAATAAGAAAAATGCTTCCTGGCTTAGAATCCCTTTTACGTTTCTCCATAGTTCTCTTTCCCCCTAATTTTATCTTATAACCTGTTGTAAAATATTAATAATACATTAAGGTATCTTCAATTAAATTGTTCTACTCATAGCAGGCAGATGGGTCCAGGTAGAGAGATGAAGAGAAAAGAAGACCTTTGCCTCAAATACATTCGGTAGATACTGACCATCCTTTCCATTTACACATGAAGGAATGATGGGGCAAATTAACTGTGAGTGATGGCCACACCCATGCTAAATCAATGGTTGTCTTAAGAAATTCAAATGCAGTTGTGGACTCTCTTTCTTAGAGCTTCCTTATATAACTCACCTAAATGCCTTCCCTTGTTTTTACTGGCCCTAACCCTCATTTCTATATTTTAGATACTTTTAAGTTTTGACTACATATTCGAATGAGTTTATATGAATTCTTCTGACCTAGTGGAATCATGTTAAATAAAATGATTTTTAAAAGTACAGTGTATCCTGAGATATGGAACCCTAATTACTTTGCCCACAGTTGCTATGAAGTTTGGATAAAAAGTTTGATTAGATTTGGTCCCATTCTAGTTAAGAAATGCCCGGTGACTTTTTTGGATAGTAACTCTCTAGTTAATATATTCTGTCATACTGTTGTGTTAAATTTATGACTACATATTTTTAAAATCACTATCAGTGAAAGTCTTTCATCTAGTAATGGTGAGTCTGTGCATTAATTGTTGATGATGGCAGCTTTCCTTGCTTCCCATATAAAGAAATCAGGAAGTGATTCTTTTTTTTCTTTTTTTATTGATTAAGTTATTACATATGTGTCCTTATCCCCACATTACCCCCTACCCCCCCACTCATGCCCTCACTTCCCTGTTATCTGTGTCCATTGGTTAGGCCTATATGCTTGTATATAAGTCCTTTGGTGGGGGTAAGGGGAAGAGATCAACCAAAGGAAGTGATTCTTATATATCTCTGAAGGTTTAGAGTCATGCTGATCAAATTTAGCACAGCTGTGAATATTTTATTAAATATTTCTTTAAATATTTTCTTTGTATCTTTGTAATTAAAATACATATATATTTAAATCTCTAACATTATGCACTCGTGCACAGGGAGAAAGTTCTTAACTAATGTAGCTGCTGGAGCATTTATTTCATTAAAAAAATAAAAATTAAAAAAAAAGAGTACATGGAAAGGTAGAAGCTCAATGGACAGAATCCCTTGCTTAAGAAAACTCTTTTTTTCTCCAACCCCCTCCCCTTTTTTCCTCTGAAAAGCAAAAATTATGTTCTCTGATGCCAAAATTGCACAAATACTTTATAGGGATCAAATTAATTTTTGCCTCACATTTCCCTGCAGCACTAGAACCAAACAAAGCACAATTTTATACATCACTGCCTTTTTAAACTGGTATTTTAAAATGTGAGCACTATATGATTAGTTGGGAAGGTGGCGATTAAGGGCATGGTCTTCCTCTGAATGCCCCCAGGTCTCACATTAAACTTTAAGCCATAACTGGAAGTTGGGCAAAAACTCTCACACTTGCAACTTAATAATACTTAATACCCATTTATAATGTAATGATTCTTTCATACGGTGGGTCTCTAAACTGCCATTAAGATTTGCAATAGCAAGTCATCTTGTTAGTCTCTGCTCTAACTGTTCACCTTCACCCTCGTGGCACCTTTATAAAGCAAAATCCCAAGGTACTCTTTGCAGAAACTTCTCCAAGGTCACTACCTATCCAGTCTCTGGGGTCTAATTTGTAGATATTAAGACACCCTAATGAGATGGCATGTATAATAATCACCCACTGGCTTGAGAGTACCTAGTACTGTTCTAATTATATTTTAATGATTTTTATGTAATCATGCAGGGTTTGAGATTATTAAAAGTACAGCAGGGGTGATATAAAAGACCAGCTATTGTTTGCAAAGGCTCCAAGAATTACTACTCTCAAAAGAAAGAGAATGACCCTTTGGAAGCATCTAGTATTTTTCAGGAAATTTATAAACAGAACAGGTTTTACATTCTTGCAATAACTATTCCAAGGAGTGGTAATAGAAGTTTCCTGACTAGCATTTTGCAGTAAGATTGATATTTGGCCTGGAACAATAAACCAATAAAGCCCTTTTCCTTATATGAAGCTATTCACTTATAATTATGGCACCCTGCTTTGACTTAGAAGG
The DNA here is from genome assembly GCF_963259705.1 of Myotis daubentonii. Classification (NCBI taxonomy): domain Eukaryota; kingdom Metazoa; phylum Chordata; class Mammalia; order Chiroptera; family Vespertilionidae; genus Myotis; species Myotis daubentonii. The sequence continues at coordinate 16,285,945 of NC_081846.1, read as the reverse complement.
CTTACCAAATAATAATATTTGAAGAACCTCCATGGTATTTTGTGGGATATGCTGATTTTCTTAAGCCCATGAAGTCACTGCCCTTTAAGAACTTACAATAAGTCATGGAGAGCTAGGCTGAGAAAATTTCTCAAATAATCCCCATCTTCTTCAACTTTGAATTTTTGACGTTTAGTAAAAATTGAAATGTGAATGAATGAGTGTAAGAAAAGAAGGAACAGAGGTCAAGATAAGGATAATATGACTTCATATTTGGGAGATGTGTTAGTTTTGAGCGACCAGAGAGAGGTATCTATCAGACTGATGGAAATAGGAGGTGGCTGAGGATTATAATTGAAAGGTGATTGTTTTAGATAGGAAAATGGATATTGTATACATAGATGACCTGGAAAAGGGGAAGTTAAGAGATAGAGATAGACACAGACATAGAAAGAGAAAGAAGAGGGAAGACCCAACCTTGTGGAAAGCCCATGTTTAAGGCTAAGGAGGAAAACTACGAGTAAAACATACAGAGAAGATGTAACCAAAGAATAAAGGAGATTCCTTTCAAAGGCACCCTAAATTCCTTTCAGAACAAATACCCTTTCACTAGAGACTTTCTTTCTCTGTCTTTTTTTATTTATCCACTTATTTGTTTGTATTGGCCACTGCAGTGGAAAAAGGCAAAAATCAGGGAACATATAGAGAAAAATGACCACTCTCTCTATAACTTGCTGTTTTCTCTAGAGGAACTTCAAATTCACTTCCCTCTTTGATACCATAAGTAAGGTCCCTTCCCCCAGCCATTTCCAGCCTGTGCCCACTGGCATGCATACAACCACAGACCACGTACCTGGATTCCAATAAGGATGCCTTTCTGGGGTATCTTAAATCCTGTGGAAAGCATTGCCTTTAGGAAAGCTGTGTGAATACCTTCACCAAAGCAAGCAACCTGTTAAGAATAAATGAAAAAAAAAAGATAAAATAAAAGGAAGCAAATAGTCAACCACCTTTACCGAAAAACAACTACAAATGGAAAGCACTTTACTCATAGATACCTTTGCCAGGTTTTATTAAATTGCCCATGCAATCGGAATTCAGGGATGAAAAGGCTGGCCAGGGCAGATGTATCTTATGTTTTTAATTAAACATAATGAATGAATAAGCAATTCTTTCTCTATCCAACAGCACTCCACGGAACAACATAACTGGATTCTACCGTGAATTATTTGGATACAAATCACAGCTTCTGGTCCATAATGCGGTGAGTTACCAAATGTTAAATTGACATAATGTTTAAATAACAGTGTATGCTGTGTATGCTATGCAACAGTGCATGAATTCACAGGTCAGTAGCACAAATGCATAACTGCTGATCAATCCTTCAGGAGTCCTTTCACACAGTGTATGCGAAAGCCTTCTGAGCAATTCAATAAATCCATGAAAATCTCAAAGGAGTTTGTTTGTTTTTTATAATTTCCATAAAATGAACCTACATACCATACGGCTAGCCCTGAAACTTGCAGCCATAAGTAAAAAACAATTCCAAACTAACATATAGCATTACGATATATAGAGGCTTTATCTACCATAATTGTACTACAATATAACTACAAGTCACATGGCCAGCACAACTATAGAACAAGTGGTATATGTGAGTAGGATGGAAGTAGATTCTGCCGTGCACATCATCATTTGGCACAGGTACAGAACCACCATTATAGTAAATAACACTGATGGCTAAATTCATTCTTTAAGCAAATGACTCCTTTACTATGAAAGGAAAGTTCTCAAATCACGTTGACCTTCAGTTGACCACCAATATACAGGGTGGGACAGAAGTAGATTTACAGTTGCAGGTATATGAAACACAGAGTTTATTCTTGCATTGTTAATTATTAACCATTGTGTTATTTTCCATATGAACAACTGTAAGCCTTCTTTTGCCCCACCCTGTATACTCCACAGTAAACATTTTCTTTGGTCAAGTTCTGGCCAACTAACTTAATGGGACCTAAGTTAATGGTATCCAAATTCTAATGAAAGAACCTGGGCCATCCCATCACAAGTGCATATAAGTACAACAGCACATAAGAGGTTTCAGCAGTTTTCTACCGAAAAACATATGAGGTAGTCAGATATTCAAGTAAAGATTAGGACTGATATCCTTACCTCACCCCAAGGAAAATGAAATGCCCTTACCTGGATCAGGAGCTAAAGGTTCATTCCACCCCTCAATAAGCCATTTGAACACTGAAAATGTCTTTTTGAAACATAATTGACATTGCACTAAGCTAGAATTATTGTTCAGATTTTGCTTATGCAACAGACCTTGTAACATCAGACTTAGTGACACTTGGAAATATGACTCTAATAATGGAAGAAGAATTATCTTTTTATATTTCTGAAACAGATATAACAAAGGGAGAGCCTAATTTCTAATTTTTTCATATTTCCATAATTCAACAACACCAATAATGTACGTCTGGAGGCAGAATGGACTCCGGCACTGAAAATGGATTTGCCACACCAGAGCAAGTGGCATGAAGGAAAACATTCTCTCCCTGCTCTGCACCGTGGGCCAGCTGAAAATAGCCCCTCTCCTGAGTGACCATGGGCTCAAGATAAACCCAAAGAGAGTCTCTTTCAACGACTGGAAATGGAATGCAGACCCCTTGCTTTCATGTTAGGTTTTCTCACCTAGTAAATTAAAAGAAGCAGCAAAGGAGCTAAGAGAATACAGTCGTCAATCCACATACAAACAAGATAGCCATTTATTCCTCACTGCCTGCCTTCCTGTCTCACATGGTTCCTCATTGCAGACCATGCTCGTAACCAGGCAACCACATAAAACATCACGTATTTGTTGCAATTAAACGTTTCCCCTTTCAGGTTTTCCTCAATACCAAGAGGAAGCCATGATGCCTCACAGTCTAACATTGACAGTCCTGCATGCATGGATGAGAATGTGAAGGTTGTATCTGGTGAGTCTGTCAAGAGCTAGGTGATTCATAAAATGTCCTGACACTGACATGTAGGGAACTTTCTAGAATCTGACAGCTCTCTACAAGAAACACATTTCACATTCTTGAAAAAACCTTCAGCTGACAGAGTCCCAACACAAGTGAAGAGGGACATCCAGTGGCCACTCCCATTATAGTTTTTAGATAATCCCCAAGAGGTTAAAGTTGCTTTGAAAGTCGTTCTAAAATTTTGCATATATTTGCATGTTGCACAATATTTAGGACCATGATCTTTCTGATGATGCACATCTATTTTACATTTTGTTAGTAAAAATCCACTGATCTAATGGGGGGAGGGGTTCAGAGAGACCTGAAAACCTTAAAATAAAAAGAAAGACCCAGAAGATATTTGAAAGCTATTCTCAATGTGTAATGTAGAAACCAATTAGAAATACATGTATTATATTCACATGTTGATTTTAGAATCTGGTCCCCCAAAATAAAAGGTTTTTCTTTAGCTCAAAATTCTTAAGCCCTTTTCAGACTTATTCTAATAACAGAAGTTTGTGTCCCCATTACTATTTACTAACTTACTTTACTATATTCAGATCAGAAAACCAGACATTTCAAAGTAGACTTAATGAAAATGTTTGTTATCATTAGCTAGTTACCTCTCCAGTGGAAGCCATCTCACATCTCAGGATGGGGTCAGCATCCCTCAGTCGGGGCCAGGAAAACATTGGAGCCTGTCAGAAATAAGGGGGAGGAAAACGCATGTGAGAAATGTTTAAAAGGACTAAGAGAGAAAAAATATATTAAGTGAATCATCTCGCACACAATTCATTTAGGCTATGGTAGACATGGAAAAAGAATCTCTTTGGTCCAAGCATCTGACTTGAAAAATGGCTTTAAAACTCTGTTCCAAGAATTTCCTGAGCTCTTAGCCAAAAACTTGGGTTAAATAATCACAAATTATTTCTGTAAATAGGGCCCCTGTGACCAGTCTAAGCCAGTGTTTCTAATCTGGCCTACACAGAGTCTTACTGGAGTGATTTCAAACGAAGTCTATTGGGCATTGGTCTACCCAAACACAGAGTTCAAGCACATTTTTTTCTTGGTTGGCTTTTGAAACATTCCTCTTCTTGTTTTGATCATTTGAACTTGCAAGAAGCCACCTTGCCAGAAATGTCTGTCTGTAAGCTGACTTCTGAGATATTAAACTGCTGTTGACACCTCTTAAAAAGCTTTGAAAAACATTCTGCTTGGAAACACTTTCGCGCAGAACTTTCATATGAACTAGAACATGGACAGGAGTGCTTCTTTTTCATTCATTTTTATCAGTGCAACTCACTGAGAACTGAATTCTTATTTCTTGCAAATATCCATTTATCTAGTCTAGACTATTTCTCCTTAGATTCAGGCACCCTTTGAATTGTCATGGGAATTCTAACTTGGAGTCATTTTACTGAGTCATTTTAGTCAACTTATCATACATTCCTGCCCTCTAGCATCTCAATACCCTCAGTTATTGATGTCTACCTACCTATCCAGGGCTATATTAAGATTGACTATAAATAAATAATTTGAAAAAAGTAGATTCATATTCAATAATAACTAGGAAAGAAGTAAACTAAACGATACAGTACATTTTGAAAATGCATATCTACCCATCAATATTATTTTTAGTGGGAAATTGTTTCATGTGTATACACATTCCTGTGTCTATGAATAAAGAAACATGAATTTGAAATTTATATAGAATCTTCAGTGGAAAATATTTTTCAGGACCTTGTTGGTCCAAAAATGATTTACACACACACACACACACACACACACACATATATGTCTGTGTGTGTGTGTGTGTGTGTGTATTCCCTTGAAAGCTGTAATGATTTAATGATTTATGTTTTGTCATAGTCTCCAGGTTTAAAATGCTACCATTCCCCAACATAAAAAGTGACATTCTATTTCAGTGCACTATAAAATCCAAGCATCCTAAATTACTAACTTAAGTAAGATTAATAAATAACTTTTATTTATAGCTTCAATGTAAGGCTTTCCACTGTGTAAGTCAGAGTCTCCACTGTAACACAGTTGTGATTGAGTTCACTAGTACATGTAGGAATGGAAGTTTCTGGAAGGCATCTAAAACATGTGTCACATAAATATGTCACTCAATATAAATTAATTTCATGTGTGCTTCAGCTAAATCATTCATATATGTTGATATAATATCTCACTAATCCTCATGCCTATCCATTAAAGTAGTTAAAGTCACAATTACAAATGCTCTGGGCATGGGTACCCGGAAGCAGCTAGAGAAGCACAATGGCTCATTGCGAGTTATCATTATAAATATGCATATAGCCCAGCTGGTGTGGCTCAGTGACCTATGAACCAGGAGGTGATAGCTTGATTCCTGGCCAGAGCACATGCCAGGATTTGGGGCTCAGTCCCCAATAGGAGACATGCAGGAGGCAGCCAATCAATGATTCTCTCTCTCCCCCTCTGAAATCAATAAAAATATATTTTTAAAATATGAGATACACATATATATGAAATTATTGAACAACCCTTAAATTTTCTTGGTCACTCTTCATAAAGGTGCTGGCAACTTCCTCACTCTCACAGCGCAACTGCTATCTCAAGTTTTCAAGTGGGAAAACTGTACCACTAAAGAAAGTAGAGACTAAGCAACAATGACCAAGGTGGCAAGAATTTAACCAACACCACAGGAGAAAGACTGTTACAAGGTTCATGCATTCTTGAAGTCTTGGCACAATTCAAATGTGGTTCAGTTCAAGCCTCATCCTAGCACTATATATCCATGATTTCTGTTTACCAACTAAACTGGCACCATCATGCATCAGCTTCATAAACGTAGTCTATAATTCACTCAGCTAGTCAGTTTTGACTCAGTTCTAAATGGTTTTAAAGTTATTTTGAAATGCACAGTGGTTTACATAAAGTTGGCTCTAGTGCATCTTCATTACATATTCAAAGGAAATATCATTAACTTTTTAGTCCAGCACTTTAGTGAGAAGGTTCATAAAATATCAAGGTTCTTTTGATGAAAACTTGTTCCTTTCACTTCCTTGGAACTTACAAAAATGACTAATACATTTTTTCAAATGTTACCTTAATTGCAACATAGTCAGAAGGAATGATGGGGTGCTCCAGTGTTGGAAGAGGGGTCTCATCAATGCTCTCTCCAATCATCACTTTGGTGGCCACATCAATGAAGTCAACCCCAAGCGTCTTGGAAACAAAGGGGAAGGATCGAGAAGCCCTCAGGTTGCACTCAATCACCTACAAAGATAACAAAATTCAAAAGAAGACAAAGATGGTGAGAGCTAATAACAATATTAATGTTCTCCCCAGCAATTGGGGTACAGCTCTTCCTGACTGGGGACCAGCCATTGTTTTGCCAGCTTCTCCCTCTACTCCCACTGCTTGCACTTTTCTAACTGGTTTGCTTTCAATTAGTCACTTTAATTCTGACTTTCTTTCCTTTTCCACAGTTCCATTGCCCTGCATTGCTGACAGACTGATGTCAATGCAAGCTCAGATAATCCCACATCCCTACTGAAAGCTGTCATTGGATTTTCACTGGCCATCAGATTAAGGCGGAATCCTTGAAGGCCTGCTACCCTCCTGTCTCAGTATGCCCCTGTGTTATCTTGTACCACTTTCATGGCCCCAATCTTACTTTCCAATTTACCTTGCACTATTTCCCTAGAAAAAAAAATGATCTTCCTGAACTGAACTAGTCACTATCTCCTAAAATGTGCCGAATTTTCTCATAGATGTTCTATGTGTGATGTCCTCTCTAACTTCCTTCTAGCCATTCTTTGAGATAGAGCTCAAAATACAAAATCTTCCTTGAAATCTTCTATAATCCACTTCAAACCAAACAAACAGACAAATGACACTCAAATACATGCTCGTGCACATGCAAACACATGCACACCAGTGGATATGCTCTCTCTATTCTGTGATGCCAATACCATTTCATTTGTACATCCCTTCTAGCAGATATTTAACTCTAACTTATATTATGGTTTCCTTTTTTAAAAAATATATATTTTTATTGATTTCAGAGAGGAAGGGAGAGGGAGAGAGAGAGAGAGAGAGAGAGAGAGAGAGAGAGAGAGAGAGAAATATCAACGATGAGAGAGAATCACTGGCCGGCTGCCTTCTACCCACCCTATACAGAGGATCAAGCCCAAGACCCAGGTATGTGCCCTGACCGGAATTGAATCATGGGCCCCTGGCTTAACCACTGAGCCATGCCAGCCGGGCTGATTTTCTACAAATTCATCTTCTTCCTAGCTCTCATTAAATTAAAGATAGTTTGGAGCAGAGACTGTGTTTTATAAATTTTTGTAACCACCATATGACTTTGCATGGCAGATGCTGAATCAATACTGTTTACTGATTGGCAAAATGAAATAGACTAAATTAATTAAAACTAACCTAGTTGATTTAACCTTTTTTATATTTTGGTAAATGGTATAAAAAACAGCTTTCTTTTTTTGGAAAAGAGCAAAGCAACACTTCAGGGCATGTAATGTATGACTATTACACATGTCGTGTTCTGATTACTTTACGGTAGTCACTGTATCCATCTGTACTATACTGTAGGTGGCGGACAGTGATCTCTCCAATGGATCAGAGTGCTTTACAAAGTTGTGACTGACACATCAGGGCCTCCACGAGCCTGTGCTTTCAAACTAGGCAGGCATTATACACTGTGAACATCCTATACCCAGTTACTAACAGCGGCAGGTGGTCTCACTTGCTCTGTGTTGTATCCACAGGGAAGATTACTAGAAGGACACAAACCAACAACATCTAACACAGCAGTGCTCTCCTCTCACACTTCGGCATTTCTTACCAAGACATCATTTCCTTTGACGAGAAACTGGACGTTGAATGGGCCAGAGATGGCAAAAGCCTTTGCGATCTTTCGGGTAGCATCCTTCACCTAAATCAAAAGAACAATAATATAGAGTTAAGAGCATATCTTAGATAAATTCCCCCAAAAGTTACAGATCCTTAAATTTGTATGTCTTTAATTTCTCTTTATAGAGAGCTACATTTCCAATAATAATAATGTAGTAGTAGTAGTAGTAGGAGTAGTAGTAGTAGTAGTAGTAGTAGTAGTAGCCACTATTAGGCTTCTTTTAACAAAATAATAATATGTGCTAAATATTCATACCAGAATACCATGGGGGAAAAGCAAATAATTTACAGAATTATTTCTCTGCCAAATGCTCCTATCTACCTACAATAATATATTCTTGTTTCACTTTGAGGGCTAAATGGAATCTTCCAGTTTAGTTGCTTTAGGACCAGAAACTGAGATCAAACTCTATATTAATCTAAAGACCCTCTTTCTGAGAGGTGCAGGCCTGAAATTACATGGTATTGCAAAGAGACCAGAGAGATTTCTTTTATGTGCTTCTCTGTTGCCCTGCACTTTGCAAGGGTAGATATCATGGGCAGAAGGAAATAGTTCTTCCTTGCAGGGAGGGCTTGCATATCACATAGAGGAATTTTTATAGCCAGGGCCAGAAGGTACCCAAGATAAGAGGTGGCCCAACTGTAGAAGCAAGAACTCCTCATTCATTACACTTACAACAGTGGTTTGGCAACTTAACTGGTTATTAAAGGAAGTAGAGCTCATGGCATATTGAGCTCTGAGAGAGTTGGAAAGATCAGAGCTCTTGAAGCCATTTATTCTGATAAGAGAAACTGAAGCACATTTGAAATCCGGGGATGTTCTTTTTTTTTAATCGTTGAAAGTATTACAGGTGTCCCCCTTTTTCCCTCCACCCACTGACCCCCTTCACCCTGCTCCCGTTCATTCCCTCCCCATGCCTTCCCCACACTATTGTCTGTATATGAAGTTCCTTGGTTATCTCTTCTTGCCCCTCCCCACCCCCCAAATAGGTCAGTCAATTGCATGCTTCAGTGTCCCTGGAATGTTGTTCTTTGATGCCTCTGGTATTATAAAGCATCCTGCTACCTTCTTATTCTAGAATAAGGTAAGACCTTCAGAATCACACCCAATGTACCGCCAGCCAGACAGGCCTGCGTAGATTCTGATGTCAGGGTTATTAGAAAGATTCACTAAAAAGCCAAGCTAGACCTAAAATACCTGAAGACTAAAGTAACATCTGCAAGAAATAATATGAGAGTCTCTAAGAATACTCCTAGCAGTGCATACTGAGAACTGAGTCAGTCTTCATTCTTGGGAAGGTCTTTAAAGCAGTGGTTCTAAAAGAGGGGTAAAAAAATGACATTTCAGAGAGTTCTGGTTTCAGGTGGAGTTAGGGGTGAATAGTGAAATCTTCCAGAAGACACCTGCAGGACTGCTGCATACCTGCTTCTAACCGTGAGACATTGCTTTATATGCTATTCACCAATAAGTAGCTCTCAAACATTCATTAGCATCATCTGCAGCAGTTTTCCAAAGGTGGTCGCCAGACCAGTAGCAACAGCATCATTTGGAAACTTGTTAAAGATGTGAATTTGGGGGCTCTGCCAGGAACTACAGAACCAGAAACTGGGGTGATTCCAGCGATCTGCACGTTAATAAGTTCCCCAGGTGGCCATAGGGCACACTGAAGTTAGAGAACCACTGGGCTAGCACACAACCAAACGACTCCAAAGGCAGTGATGGGAACTGTTATCTCCAAAATACTGAGCAGACTCTGAGCAAGGAAGTTCCCCTCATAATTAGCTTTTGCCTGGATCACATCCTATATTGCTATCTGGCTTTTAAAAAAAATGTTTTTATCTTTGCTTTTTCCCCTTTGACTTTTATTTATAAATGATGACCTTTTCGATGGCTCCTTGGCTGATGGTTTGTGTGGGCAGCATCAGAGTCGCGTCTCCCGAGTGGACGCCTGCATCCTCCACATGTTCAGACATGGCATGGGAGATGACCTGGCCAAGAGAAGATTTTGGAAAGAGTTGTCAGGCACCTACTTCAATGAAGCTACTGCCTTGCCCACCCCTTTGATTCTGAAAGATGCCTCGAGCATTGACCGGTTTCTTTGCCAAGTCCCCGACGAGCAGAGTAGAAGGAGCTGCACAGTAGACTTGTCAAGCCTCCCTGTGCAGTGATAGATTGCCTCTAGGGGAGCCTAAGAATGGTGAAGAGCATACCTCCCTCTCCCAGTGATTGGAACGGGTATAAATAATAGGAAAAGAGGACAACTAAACCAACTCCTATTGATGTTTAAGAACAGATAGAAAACGAAAGCATTTGGGAGGCACTGGAGATATCTTTATCTCTTCCTTCCAGTTTAGGTTTTAGACACTGGAAAGAAAACGAAGATGGGATAGATCAATAGCCAGCAAGGTAAATGTCATAACAGATGAACCAGAAAGAACACTTCAGGTATACAGATCAAGAGATCTTTAAATTGAAATTTGAGAGAGGAAGGAAGTTAAAGGACAATATTCTTGTCCCCTTTGTAGGTGAGTAAACTAAGGTGATATAAGAATAAAATTACTCAAGTACATGTGACTACTATGGGGCCAAGTCAGGACTTTGAACTTTTATCTGTCAGAGTCTAATATTTATGGCCTCAAGCACTATAACCAGACTGTTAATAATGTGCGTCTTTGGGAAACGATAAAGCTTAGAGCCTCAGAGAATAATTGGGTGACTGTAAAAGACTTAAACTATAGCTACAATTTGCTTATCATATTTATAGATGACTTAAAGCACAGTGACATCTGAGTCTCAGTCCCACTGTCATTTACAGTTCTGTGACCTGGGCAGGATCTGATAAGATGGAAATAACAGTAGTGTCTGTCTCATAGAATGTTTGTGAGGATAAAAGAGAAAACGTATAGAGTGTCTGGCATGATATTTAGTGCATAGTAAGCACTTAATTTTTTATAGTGTCCAGAAATAAGGAGGCAATAGTCCAACTGAGCTTTGCAAATATTATATATCTGAAGTACTGTGTCCATTTCTGAATGTGACTCATTAAAATAATGTGAATAACTTGGAAAATTTCCAAAAGAGGTAGGCCAGGATGATAAGTAGTGGTCCCTGTCTGAGAAAAGCTTAGGGCAAGAGCATATCTTGCAACTTAGAGCCAAATCAGACCAACAGACCAACTTTACCAGCACAAAATTGAACAAAAATATTAATTTTTCTAGGCTAGTCTTATATTCCCCACTTCCACTGGTATGACTACATTCCTCTTATTTATAACTCATTCTCAGATATTTAAACTATTACAAAAGTAGAAAGACTTTCTTCCTTTTTTTTATTACATATGCTCTACAATTCTAGACGTCAGGAAGTCAGGGAGAAAAATTTATAGGAAAGCACACCTTCTTTCAAAGAAGGAATATGTGAGATATAAAAAAAACCCTCAAAACAAAACTATATATATATATATGTATATATATAATTTTATGACTTTTTGTGCTCTGTATCACCAAGAGTTAAACAACAACAACAAAAAAATCACCACCTTCCCGAATGCAGTGAAAAAAATGTTCATCTTTGGATGTGAGGTTAAAATAAATAATCCTAAGGATGCTTCCACTTAAGATTATATGATTCTGTGGTAAGAAGTCATCATTATTATATAGATTTTTTATCAAAAAAAAACACCTCATTTTGAACTGTTAATTTAGAAGACAATTTTTTTTTACATCTTCAGTAGTGTTTTGTGGCATCTGCACAGTAGAAGACAAAGGCCAACCTTTTATATTTTCTTAAAGCAAATAAAATGACATGAGCTTCTTAAAACATAACTTCCTATATTGCCAGATAAATCATAAATTCCTGACTACACAACTAGCATACTGAAGGAACACATTCTTCACATTTTTGTTTCTCCCTGAAGTTGGATGCATTCATTGCATTAGCAATCTGAGACGTGATATGTAAGCCAATTTTATGTTATTATCATTATCCACCCTAGTCTGTTTGGTTTTGCCTTTATCACCTTATTAAAAAGAGCGTAGATGGAAAATCCAGAGAGAAGAAAAACTAAGGATTCAATTAGGAACTTCTGAAAGAAAAGTATTGGATGTTTTTATAATATCCACTGGAACATAAAAGGAAACTTAAACAAAAGAAAATGAGAGAGAAAATCTATTCAAAAAGAATGTTGAGTACCAGATGATAATTAATTTTGAATATCATCAAAGAGAAATTCTAACAGTATGATAGATAGGAAATGTGATACCCATGACACACCAACAGAGTTGTCAGTGAATTTGAAAATTATTTCGACTGAGCAGCTTGTCCATTATTATTAAAGACCTGTTTTGTATAAATCATAAACTCTGATCTGTGTTATGTTTCAAAACTGCCAAGGAAAATGATATTTGATGGGAAGACAGGGATGGGGGAGACGGAGATAAAGTACTTACTCTTCCTTCTTTGCCGACAGCATCCATTTCAACTTCCCGGGCGCCCTCAACAAATTTTGTCAGCACCACTGGGTGTTCCTGTCACCAGGGAAAACAGGACGACAGAACCTTTAGCTGAAATTATCTGTGTATTGTCAAGTAAGCCATGTACCTTAAGCAAATATCAGGGCAATACTTGCAAAAAAACTTAATGCTCTCACGCTACACAACCACATGCGCCAACTTGTTTTGTAAGAATGGGTCATTCTCTGTTTACAACAAGAGAGAGGCTGCTTCTCCAAGTTTAAGGACTCAGTGAATGGAACACAAGTTTTGAAATTTCAAATATAGACTTCTAGGTGAGTTAGAAAAAGGAGGGGACTAAGGAGAGGGCAGCATGGGGTTCCTTTTCTGTTTCCAGAGTTACAGATAACTTATGAAATGAAATATGTATTTTATTAATAATTATATGTTGTTATTGTTTCAGGTTCTTTTTGTCTTCCTACACTTATCTTTTTCACCATGCTTGGCGCCTTAGCCATATAGTGAATGTTTGACCAATTTCTATGGTAGAAACTGCATGCTTTTCCTCAGCTTTTGGGCCTGCACAATGCTGTTCTTTCTTTCTTCTCACACCCACGATGTAAATCTTTTAATTATGAATCAAGCATTTTAAATCCATTTAAAAATCTCTTCTTCAGGGACTGGAACCCAATACCTATACACTATACCTCAACATCATGTATCTTTTTCTATTGGAATGCTCATCATATTTAATTGTATTTAATTCTAATTCTCTGATGACTCTAGCAAAGAGAGACCTCCATGTGAACAGAGTCTGATCTATCTTTTGATGAATAACACCCCTGTTACTGCGAACAATACCATTACATAGCAGGTGCTAAATATGAATAAATTCATAAATAGATGAGTGACGGAAGGGGGCAGGGTAGCGGTTACTCTAGAGTCCCTGCATTGAGTATACAAGATTCTGCTATAGTTTGATGGAGAGACTTGCACCAGAAAGTACTTAGTCAGGATCTCTATTTAACGCATTGGTCCTGCAAGCATTCTATTTATATACTAGCAAGAAAAAAAATATTTTTAAAAATATTCTAACAAGTAGAAGCCCTATGAGATCCATTGTTCAGGCAAAAAAAAAAGGGGGGGGGGATACCTGCCTCATCACTCACATGAGACCAGCTGATCTAGCTGCTGGTTTCTCCAAAGGGGAGTACAACAGGACTGTTGGCAGAGAATTCAACAAAGGGTAGTGTCTCACTCCTGAGCACATTGGAGAGATTCTGTCCTTGGTTATCTGACTTTCACACAAAAGTAAATCCTAAATCCACTTGGTTTTCTTTTTTTACACTTCTGGTATCTTATCACTCTTTATGTTTATCCACTCTCTTCACTGCCCGAATGTCCTTGGTTGGGGAGGGGGGGGACAACCATCACACAGAAGGGTGGTCAAGCTTCATGTGTGCAAGAACACATGCTCTTTATTCCTCTTTGAAATGCCTCTAATTTCACTCTTTAGCTCCTTCCAAATTCCACTCACCTAGCATCAAACTCCTTTCTATAAGTTGTGTGCATGCTCTCTCTCCCTCTCTCCCTCTCTCCCTCTCTCTCTCTCTCTCTCTCTCTCTATATATATATATATATATATCCACAACTAGCTTTTGAAAGCTTTTAAAAGGAAAACATTACTTTCATCCACTACATTACAACATCTGCAGATCAATAACCCAACTGGGAAAATCTTAAATGGATTGCACTGAGGTAACACTGAAAGAGAAAGTAAAAGCTGCCTTAGTGTAGGAAGGTGGTAGAATCACCACAAAATTACAAATATTTTTATTAACTAAAACGGAATATACCAAAGTGAAAAAAAATCAACAGGTGAGGGAAGGCATTTACCATTAAAGTTGCAAGGTTGACTTAGGCAAAGTCTCTCCAAAGATGAGAATTAAAAATCAGGGTTCATGAGCATGGTTGGGCAGCCCTTGAGGCTGGGGAGTCCAGGATTGACTTAACGAGCATCTCACTCATGATCAGACAGGATGTTTATCCAACCAGCTCCTATCTAAAGTCATATCAACCTCAATTGTGATCAAATATGCACTAGTTATCCTCTTCTTCAACTCACCCTAAGAATCTAAAAGTAAATTCACTTGATTTTTTTCATCCCCACCTGTAGGAGACTAGTGGGTAAAAGAAGAAGGAAAATCATCCTAACATCATCATGTGCAAAGAAAAACAACACATGAAATACAGTATCAATGAGCAGAAGAGGTAGATATCAACAGGAGAAAATTGCACACTACCTGAGAGACTCTAGTGGCTTCCTCTAGGAATTTTTTCATCTCATCCTCAGTGAATACCACATTCATGGCAGACCCACTAGGAAAAGAGGTGGGGAAAAACAGGTCAGTTTCATTACCACTTTGGAAGTAGAGCATCCTAGACTTGATTGCTTCTCAGAAAGGTTCTAGGAAACCTCTAGTTTTGGCCCAGAATAAATAAAAAGATACCTTTTTGTAAATTGAGATTTTACTCCATTAAATCAACAGAACAAGTGACCAAAGGAAAAAGTCACTGAAGTAGAGGAAGAGGAGGGGTTAGACCTATGATAACTGCCCAAAGAAAACCATGGTAGCTCTAGAGATGGCACATCCCCAACGTTTGTCCTTTCTGATTTCTGTTCTTGTTTTCACTCTAGTGGTTCCAGTTCATTCTTGAACCTTAACAGTTTCTTCTCAGGATCTCGTTTCTCTAACTGTTTCTTCAGAGTTCATTACCCAGCCAAAACAGGTCAGACTATTATCTCAACCAGGTTACACAAGAATCTTTTTTAGTAACATTTGAAAATATAATGTACAGTATGTGACTGAAAGGTATTCAACTGTGTCCTTTTTAAATATTTCAGAAAGAATGCTATCTGAAATCTATTTACTCCGAATTTTGACGTTTTCAAAATGGAATGGAAGGAAGACTAAGAGGAGGGGGAAAATAAGGAAAACACATTACTTTCTACTTCCATGTTTAAAAGTAGTATTTTTTTTTTTACCTTTTCTACTCTATTGCAAATTTTGCATAAAGAGCTTTCAATTTCTTTATCTATTTAAGACAGGAACGCTAAGGCTATAACACTGATAATTCACAGTATAGGCAACTAAAACAAAGAGATAGATAAAGATGAGAAAGAAAATGCAATAGTCAAAACTGCTTTCTGCAACCCCCCCCCTTAAATATTTGTGTGTTTAAACTAAACTAACAGTAGTATCTCAAAGGAATAGTATTACTGGACTGTGGCTTATACAAAATGTCATTTGAATAAAAAGGAAAGTTTTCCACCTCATTTGAAATTTTTCATTATTTTAAAGGATCCCATCTCCAATTCCATTTACACTTTCAAATTGTGCACAGCAAATTGTTGTTTCTCTTATTATCCCCTGTTCAGTGAAGTAGCTTCTTACATGTGGTAACATCTGAAGAGAGGAAGTGATAATTCACAACTTCTCCTTTGATGATAGGTTTTAGTTTCAAGGTTTAATATAAAAGATCCTCGCTGCCCATTCCCTCACCATTATAATTCATCTATTTAAAAAATGTGATCTCAAAAACTCCAGAATTCAAACCAGAGGCACCATCAGAAGGTGCTGACAACAATCAAAAATAAGCTGTCATTTCCAGGTAATAGAAAACAGATGCTGAGGAGAGCTATCTCACATTTTGGTTTGTTTTTTTCTCTAATTGTCCTCGTCTCTAATGTAAAATTATCCTCCCACAGTTTGGCAAGAAGATGCCTGAAGCCATGCTTCTAAGATATAGGACTGTAGTATCTTCCTATTGCCACTCCCTGAAGGAAAAGCATTAAACTGAAGGACTGCTGCATAGGTCCTCAATTTGGCTGCATTGGTTTTGTGATTGTTGATGGATTTACAAATTACTAGACATCAGAGCCTATTGCTATTAGCACACAGCATGCCGTTCTCTATCTCTTCATTTTTAAATCATTGTTTGGAAAACAAGATATTACCTCAAAACATAGGAAGGTCTCAACAAGCAGGGGTAGCCCACAGACCTCGCAAAGTCCAGCGCCTCATTCTAATGGATGGAAACAACAACAAAAAATGTATAAGTAGTTGAACATATTCCATGAAAATGCAGAACAGATTCCTTATAAGTAATAACACAACTCTTTTTATTCTCAAAAGACACCATTAAAATGTAAATTGGACATCGGAATATATAAAATTTCTAGTGTCTAATTCTAAATATCAAACCTAGTTCAAAACGAGTTTGAACTTTTTTTCATTGTCTGAATCTTTATGAGACTCCTATCAATTTATGACCAACATTTAACTGCAATCATAGAAATACAACAACTTTAAATTCACTAAGCAGAGTGCGTTCTATGTGCCCTGCAGTTAACACCTGCAGTAGTTAACATTCAGGTTGTGACTCTTCAAAAGAGAACATAGAAAACAGACATGTGCTTCTCTCCTTACCAAAGTGTTGACAGCTTTCCAGGGTGCCTGAGCCACCTTCAGCTCATCCAGGACTGCAGAGAAGATAGAGCGGTCCTCAGCCCTGTCGATCTGTAGAGGGCTGGTGCCCATGATCTTCACACCGTTCTTGTACAGAGGCACTGCCAGGTTGTTGGGGATCTGGCCTCCAACTGATATGATGCAGCCACTGCAGGCCTGGAAAAGACATGTGCAACATCAGCCACTGGGGTACCTCCATCATGAGCAACTGCCTCCATTTCCTTATGAAAAACAATTAACATGACGGTGATGGTTTCATTTCTCCTGTCAATGGATAATATTAGATTGTGCCACAAAGAGATAGATGGACTTAATTCTGACTTGCCAGGCACTTACATGTAAGGTCCTACACAATTCCACATTACTACCATATATGACTTCCTCACAATTACAAATGCATGTGTGACATTTGCATGTGTGACAATTAGAAAAAGAAAAGCAAACCCATAAATATATTTATCACATACTCTACACTGAAATCAATTTATTCTTGGACTACTGTTGTAACTTTCTAAGTGGATTCAGATCCATCCTTCTAACACTGGCCTCTTCCGTTCCCCTCATGCCCACCCACTCACATTGAGATTAATTATCCTACAAGTTACTCCTATATTCAGAGTTCTCTAAGGGTGCTCATCACCTGAAGGATGAAGTGTAAACTCATTACCAACAGAGCAATTAAAACTTTCCAAACTATCTATCATCACTTCACCTGGCCCCAGGCAGAAGACTGGGCTCACTGTCCCCAGCCACAGCTTCCTGCACTACTTCACTTTCCCCTACTATTGTTTCCTTACTTTTTTCCTCCTCTCCCTTATCTAAACTCTAACTCTCCTTACGCCAAAGTCCAGTCTAAATCCCATCTCCTATTTTAACATCTTCTCTGCTTTCCTGCTACCCTGGAGCCTGTCTGCAGGACTCACTGATATTTTTAGATCCTATTTCCTTATTATTTGCCTTACAATCAGTCCCGAATCTTTAACCTTAATCTTCTATTATTAGTCAAAACTTTAGAATTAAAAAAGGAAAAAAAAACACACATAAAATCTCAAAGTTCCTCAAGACTGGTGTTCTAGTGGTGAGGGTGAGCTAATGTGGACTGTTGGAAGCTGGATTTGAAGTTGGAAGACCCTTCCCTTTTTGGTTCCCTCTGTGAAACCCACCTGAAGGTTCAGAATTCTTATCTGTAAAATTAAGATAATAGTACCTACCTACTTCACAAGATCTCTATGAAGATTACATAGAAATAAACAGTAAAGTTTTTAATACAAGTGTATAAATGACATTATTATTAATACTAGAGGCCTGATGCACGAAATTTATGCAAGACTAGGCCTTCCTTCCCCTGGCTGCTGGCACTGGCTTCCCTCTGGCACCTGGGACCAGAACTTCACCCTGGCCACAGACAGGCACCCGGGACCCGGGCTTCCCTCCAGCCCCAGCTTCGTCTGCTCTAATTAGCATATTACCCTTTTATTATTATAGTTTAGAAAATATAATATTAATATTTAGGCCATTGATTTTGACATAATTTGTGTTTACTTTAATGACCTTCTAATGAAATATTAGAATTGCTGAAGTAATAGATATGTACCAAGTGCATTTTTTCATTATTTGAAATCATTATGAAATACTCTTTTTAAAAAATGAAGCTAATTTCTCTCAGAAATTATAGTTCTGCCTACACAAACACCTGCAATTGTGTGCTTAAATGCATTGTAAATAGTATTGAAAATAATAATCCACAGTTTTGCATATTTACAAATGTATTTTGGCTACTTTTATCATCATTTTTATATTCAATATGTAGTTTTTCAAAAACTTTAAGAATTCTTTTGATTATAATGTTTGTATTTGCTCATTTTTAGCTTATGAATGGTGTTAATATTTTAAAAGCTTAAAAAATGAATTCCTCTCACATAAATGTATACAAAGGTCTCTTATGTGAATGACTCCAAAATAATTTCTAAAATTAAGGGAGCAAAATTTGGAGTTAACTGGACTAAATAGGAGCTTAAAATTGAATTAAAAGCCTTTAATTAATAAATATATCAACATTTTTCGAAGTAGTTAGTTGTATGAAATTGATTTTTATTTTTTAAGACATTAGCAACTTGCAAAACAATAATAATATAAACTGCTACTTGTTACTACATCTGTATGACCTTCAGAGTGTCTCTCTGAGGCGGTTTTTCCTCTCCCCATTTTTCATCTAAAGAAACTGAGGCTTGGTAAAGGTAAATACTTGCCCATCTTTCTTAGTTGAACTCAATTCTACATTTTGTAAAGCAGCTATGTTTAATCTTTGTATCTTAAGCTAACGATTTTTCTAGCTGTTTTCAGAGATGGTTAATGTTACAGAATACAAGAAGAGCTATTCTAAAACATTCGTTTTGAAAAGTGGTAGATAGAAAAACTTTCACTGGCAAAGTCCTATTCTCATTATTGACCTCCAGAAATACAGATCATCACTGGGATGACAAATAATCCCCATAGGAATGGGTGAGAGTAATGGTGAGATGGTGTAGTGCAAGTTTTGGAATTCAGTAGCAAAAGGAATTCAGTAGAAAAGAACATGTTTGTAAGACAAAGTTAATATAGGACAGTTTTCTGGAAGAATTCTATTTGAAAATAGCCCCAACTCCAAGTACAGAACTTGCAGGGGCTTAGAGAAGAGAACCTGGTATCTCACACAGGTAAATTATCATCATCGTAATCACTTCACATCTAAATAGTTTCAAGTAATTTACTGAAATAAATATTCTAAGATTTAAATATTGTTTCACAAATATGTAAAACCTTTAGCCTAAACAAATTCCATTGACTCCCAAAGTTATATTGCTCTCACCTACATGCGTTTGTATCTTTTTAACCCAGCTTAGCTTCCTACTTTTTAAAACCCATTAGCACTAAGCTAATGTCTGCAGCCAAAGGAATATGTCATTATAACATTTTATATTTTAAAAAAATAAGAGCAAGTAGGAAGGAAATTTCAGCATTCCTAGCATCTCCTCTCGCTCAGCCTCTGATCAAGACTCCCTTCAAAGCAACCAGCTTTACGCACAGGGCAGGTCACCTTTTTTACGTCTCCCTCGTGTTTCTTTAGAGGCGCTCCCTTGATGCCATGGAAACCATTTTGATCCTGAACTACACCAAGAGACCCATCATACTTTCTATCATCTCGTATAGCTCTAGATCTTTGGGAAAGCCCATTGCCCTTCTAAGTGACTCAAATGTGTGCTTTTGAATAAGTTTAGATGTGCTTCCAATTTTCAGCAAATTTACTACGGAATGCCTCAGTGCCTCCAGCCTCACTAGGGGCATCCAAGGTCAGACAAGGACACTCTCCTAAAGGTTGAGAAAAACCTGTTATGAGCGACTGTGCAGCCTGCTATGAGGAGACACACAACCACCTCATGAAAAGAAAAATACATACACATATATGTACAGGTATGTGTGATTTGTGTAACTTCCTAAGATAGTCTAAAGAGTGCATTAATGGAATATTATTCTTATGTTCTCCAACATAACATTTAAAATAACATTATAATATATAGTAGCACTTTAATTGCCAATTAGCTTCAAAAAGGGCAATTTATTTATTTCTATCACACTGAATACAGTTATATGTGAAAAGAACGCATTAATATCCACATGTAACTATATCCAAAGGCAGTCACAAACGTTTCTAATCTTTCCTTAAAGAATTCCTGGGGAAATGATTAATTATGTGTGTAAAATGCCTGCTGCTACTGCCTGCAATGCTTAATATTTTAAATAATTATGTAATTTTTCCCATATTTATGTCATGAATCCCAGTTTTATTTTAATGCCTTGAAGGTGAGGACCTGGCCGTTTTGCTCTCTATCTTGCTAAACCTGGCATTTAAAAGGTGCTCAAGAAACATTGTAGACTACGTTTATTTTTTATCCCCATCTATGCATCTGAAATGAATATTACAGAATCATTAGATAAACCATGGTAGGGAGAAAACTAAAAATTGTGCATATTCTACCTAATGGTTAAAATGTATTATATTAAAAAATTAGTAAACCAGACCCAAATAGACAACTAATGGTACATCATCCTAAATTTGTTCATTTTTCTTTTTTTCTGTCCATTTTACTTCACACTAAAAATCAGCACATTGTTCCAGCACTATACTTTATATTTTACAATGGGATTTCAACCACAAACCTTATGTTACCTTCACAGTACATGCATGTAGTGCTCTTTTACATTCATATAATTCATTAAGAAAAGAATATAAGTACTGATTATCTGAATCCACAGGGAAGATACACTCAGTAATATTAGAGTGGGAGTGGAGGAGCATCTGTAGGAAAATGCTCCTACAAAATCACTCGCAATGGTCTCGTCGATCTAAATGGAAGACTAATGGCTTCATCTGACAGCACAAAGAATTAACTGGTCCTTTGTGAACAAGCAACTTCTCTCCTCTGGGAACTGTGGTTCATTATCAAGTTCATGAACTAGAGAGAGGCTGCTTGCTGTATGTCTGGATGACCAATTCAATCATTCTGCAAAATATCTATTGGGGTTGCTTTGTACTAGTTAATATGTGCCTGGCACTTGTTACCAAGAGGAGTTTTTAATATAGCTGGAATGCTTAGAAAGAAAGAGTGAATTTTATATGAAAAATAATCACTCTGAGCCAGGGCCTCAAGAATCTAAGACTGGGGTGATTATTTTTAGAATTTCACTACAAAATTAGACAACAGAAGACACTGACAGCTTTTTATCCTGAGGGGAATTACAATCTAAATCTATATACATGAACACATATATAAAATGTGCACTGCCTATATTTTTCTTTTCTTTTTTTTTTTTTTTACCTCCTGATGGTAGATGTCTAGGATTCTCTCCAAAGACAACTCTTCAAAGTACAGTTTGTCACACTCATCAAAGTCTGTGCTCACGGTCTCAGGGTTGCAATTCACCACCACAGTCTTCTTGCCAAGTTGACGCAGCGTGCGGATACTGGAGACAGCACACCAATCAAATTCCACACTGCTGCCTGTGGAGACAATGAGATTGGGAAGAGAGGTAGGAGAAGCTTGAAGTTACTACACAAAGAGTAGCAGAAATATATTGCCAGTCAGTTCAAGCTAAGGTAGCTAATGCCCTTTCCTTTTTTTTTCTGCCTATATTTGATTTATTTGCCCCTTCCTTTCCTCAATTCAATTCAATTTTTAAAACTCCAACATATAAATTTCAGATCCATTATGTGTACTATCTTAATAGCAGGAAAAACAGAGATTAATTAAACAACAATGACTTGTTGGTTTGTTTTATATGCTAAGTTCTGCAATAGGTCATATCCATATTTGAAGCATACAGAACCTTAAAGTGAATGGGAGGTCATTGTAATGAGAACAAAAAACAGCCCTCATTTACTGAAAAGAAATTCAAAGAAAACATACGGACCTCAGGACACAAAAGTAGTTCGTTTAGTGATCAGAATACTTGAGTTTTTGTTTCAGTCCTTCCACTTACCCTGCTGTCTGAAGGCTAAACCCAATGATCCCCTGAGGTGCCTTGTAGCTCTGACATATCTTAATCGATTAGAAATCCTGTCCTTTCCAAGCATATCCTTTTAAGGTTGGCAAGGCCAGCCCATGCAGAGTGAGTGACCTTCTAAGAAGTAATTTGAAGTATAATAATGGCCTTAAATGGCTCAAAATATCACCTCTACTGGGATGTCATAGAACTGAAAGTTCTAGGATTTGTACTAATCCTTGGCATTCGGTCTTTGTCTCCTAAAAATTGTTGTTAGAATAAGTTATGCAAATGCAGTAGCAAGTTAATTCTCACTATCAATTAAATATAGATTTGACTGTCATCTCAGCTAGTTTTCCCTGGGCCATCAGGTAATGCAGAATTTTTGCATTAATCAGGTAAAATTTGAAGAGGAAGGAAAATAGGTCTAGAAAAGAAAAGGGTAGGTCCTGGTGACAGAGTTTGGGCCATAAGAAGGTACAGTAGTAAAAGTATAAACACTTGTCTTCCATGATTTAGCCAAAAATTGGTAAACTGGCTTATCTAAAGCACTTAGTTAATTGTAAAAGCTAAAATAGACTATGCTGAAAGTAACAAAGTAAGGCTATATACATTTAAGTAATCTATTTTATCATTTCCATTTTAGAATGTCTTACAAAAACTAAATGTTAAATACACTTATTAGGAAATATCATTGTCTATTTAAACACATACTTTGCAACTGTAATAGATCTTGATTCATTATTAAATATCTATGTTTAAGTGTCTGGGAGGAATATAGAACAATTTCTGGTGAGAATGTCTTAATCAAATCATATAATGCTCTATGCACCAATAAGAAAAGCTCTTTGCATTTGATGTCAACAGAAATTATATGTTAAGTCAGAAATTGCATCTACAAACATAATTCTGGCTGATGTATATAGATCTTTGTGAAATATTATGCTAGAAGAGAAAAAAGTCAAAGTGAAATTCATTCCTCAACCCCAGTGAAAGACTCAATTTAGTTCATGAGGATGAAAATGATAAAGGGATCATAATGAAATGAAAGGAGATGGAGTTTGTGCGGAGGCCACATTTGAGTCCCACTTGTACCACTTAATAGCTGCATATGTTTGGGTTTCATCTCTCTGAACCTCAATTTTCTAATTTGCAAAATATTTATTATGATAGCACCTATTTTACATAGTTTTTAGAATAAAAACATGTGAAAAGTATTACATAACCTATAAAGCCCTATGTAAATATAAGTTATCACTTTACCAATGTGATATGGACCACAGCCCAGCACCATCATTCCATGTTCATCAAAATTGATATCATGCTCCTGAGAGGACAAAAAAGAAGATGTGAAAATCATTGTTATTCTTCCCTCTAATTAAACTATGTGTCCTGCTTTTGAATATGTCTTTCTCGTTCTTCCTCTTGCTGACATGAATCCTCTATGAGTCTGGGGACTTCTAAGTATAAAGCTATAAAAGCTCTACTGTTTGTAAAATAATAATAATAATAATAATAATAATAATAATAAGATTGATATTTTTAAATTAAATAGTCATTAGAACATGTCATAACTGTATGGTTTATGTAATGATTGTCCTTATCTTTTAAGATTTTTGATTTCATCATCTTAAGACAGTTCTTCAAAGATGAGTACAGAAAGACATCATCACATCTGATCCCCATGATGTCTTTATTATCACTAGACTAGAGGCCCGGTGCATGAATTCGTGCACCCAGTGGGGTCCCTCAGCCTGGCCTACAGGACTGGGCTGAAACCAGCTTTCCAACATCCCCCAAGGGGTTCCAGATTTAAGAGGGCACAGGCCAGGCAGAAGGACTCCACTGGTGCACGATTGGGGCTGGGGAGAGATGTGGAAGGTTGGCTAGCTGGGGAGGGACCGTGGGAGGGCTCCAGGGCATGTCTGGCCCAACTTGTTCAGTCCCGATCGGCAGGACCCCAGCAGCAAGCTAACATACCGGTTGGAGCATCTGCCCCCTGGTGGTCATTGCACATCATAGCGACTGGTCAATCGGTCAACAGTCTACCCCCTGGTGGTCAGTGTATGTCATAGCAAACATCCTTAGCATATCATTAGCATATTATACTTTGATTGGTTGAACGGCCGACTGGTCGACCAGACACTTAGCATATTAGGTTTTTGTTATATAGGATAACCAAAGACAAAAGACAGATATTCACCCATGTGTACCATTTACTAAATCTAGAGATTTCTGATATGGCAGTGTGGCAATTTGTACCTGACCATTGTAGGTAACATAGAGGTAGTTTGTTACTGATGGGTATTCTGCAGCCAGTGTATCAATCTGAAAAAGAAAATAAATAGATAAATAAACAAATAAATAAATAAGGAGTTTTCTTCTTTCTTTGTTATAATTTCTTTTTTAAAAATGATTGTGGGCCCTCGCCAGTTTGGCTCAGTGGATAGAGCATCAGCTTGAGGACTGAAGGGTCCCAGGTTTGATTCCAGTCACGGGCACATTCCAGGGTTGCAGGCTCAATCCCTAGTAGGGGCCCTGCAGGAGACAGCTGATTGATGATTCCCTCTCATCATTCATGTTTCTATCTCTCTTTTCTTCTCCCTTCCTCTCTGAAATCAATAAAAAATGATTTTTTAAAAGAATGATTTGGGGTTTTTCTTGCTGCTGCATTCATATTCCTTTAATGCCTATTACCACCATAAATAAAGACAAGACAAATGTTGTACAATCCAATTGCTTTCTAATTCTGAAAGTAAGAGGGGTGGGGGGAATGAAAGAATTTCATTATCACTTGAGCAATAATGACAATATACATCCCAGAGTATCACTGAGTCCTTATGGTAGTACCTCTCATGAACACAACAATGTGGTCATATAATCAGCAGGGTACCAAGGCTTACTCAGCCAAATGATCTAAAGCAGCTGCAGATAAAATCTAAAATCAGAGCAAAAGACCTATATGTAGGATGTCTTCACAAATTAATGCATCTGATTCAAGTTACCTATGGCAATGAGCAATTGGATGACACAAATTTCATAAAGCCTGGGGGAGGGGGAAAGGAGACAAGTTTTCATTGAACAAAAAAAGTAAAATCAATAGAGGTAATTCAGCTCTCAAGGGCCAGAAGCTCAGCTTAGAGGGCAAGCTCGTGTCAAGCAGGTGATAAGGAAAATAGATAATAATTGCTGAATAGAAAATATTCAGCATTAAGCCTGAGACCTAAGGGTATGCATGTGCCCCCTGAGCACACTGGAAAGGTCAGTGATTTTAAAGGACAAAAACCAGCTGGTGGTACTTTAAGCCAGAGTTGGCTTTACTATTAAAGGCCAAAAAAAAAAAAAATCACAATGGTACACCTATGGAAGTTCTTATGTGATTGTCATGAATACTAGATGAGCTCATTATGCCCAACCCTATCACAATGAATACTAAATGATCCATAATGATGGAGCACTTAAAATAAAGTATTACCTTGTAAAAAGTTAGTGCCAAAAGAGATAAGTATTCTTTTCAAGAGCCTCAGCCAACACGCTAGGGTATTACAAGTCCTTCTGTTACATTAAGGATTTCTCTTTCTACAGATATATTTGTACTTGGTCAAAAAGCAGAGGAGAAGTCATTTTGATTTTTCTTTTTCATTTAGGCCAAGAAAATCATGTCCTCACTCTTACCTTTGCATCCCAGTTACCCCTTAATCCTTTCCCTTTTAAGCATAAATAAATCCTGTGCCGAATAAAATTGGGCTTCGATTGGACAAGCAGAGTCACATTCAAATTCCGCCCCACTTTTTATTGACAATGACCCTATGAGTTGGTACCCACATTTCACTTGAGGAATCTTGAGAAGAAAGGGAAACTACTTTACCTGTTTAACCCAAGGGTGGATGTTTTTCTTCAACCTCAGTTCCCTTGTCTGGGCCTCAGTGAGCTTGAGGCATTTGGAAATCTGCTTGTCGGAGAACCCAATCTCCTTTGCCTTTTTCAGGGTTTCTGCTGGGACGGACTCACTGGGATTTAATGAGAAAGAGACTCATGTTTAAAACAACCACAATAAGAAGCCATGAACTATTCAATTTCAAAAACACTAAGGTTCTTTATTTTCTAGGTTCAACTTGTTTAGATCTATCTTTTAAAAATACACAAATAACCCACTAACACTTATGGCCTTTATGAAGTCTACTGTTTGCAATGCTGATCTTTTAAATATGTGGATTCCTACTTTCACACCGTATGCACCCTCTTCTTATTTCCTGAAAAATGGTTCCTGCACTTACTGTCCTGATGAATTTCCTCTTTAAAAATAATCAGGGACCCCCCTTACTAAATTGAGGAGCTCTTCCTCAATTTTCATCTCCTATCCTGTCAGCATGTTTGATGCACCATTTTTAAAGTATCTTCCTCTGGCTTATAATAAGTTGCTTCTCACCCTACTTTATTATTCCCAATAACCA
The DNA here is from genome assembly GCF_963259705.1 of Myotis daubentonii. Taxonomy (NCBI): domain Eukaryota; kingdom Metazoa; phylum Chordata; class Mammalia; order Chiroptera; family Vespertilionidae; genus Myotis; species Myotis daubentonii. The sequence goes on along the minus strand of NC_081846.1, from coordinate 16,259,083 downwards.
TTTACTATTTATTCCCAAGGCTCTATCCTCAAGTTTTAGTCTGGCTCACAAGTAGTCAATGACACCCAAATCTGCAGCCCCTTCTCCAGTGTCTGACCTGTGGCCCAGGTCTTTATGTACATGAACTTTGAGAATCACCTTTACCTGGGCATCCCAACATTGTATCAGACTAGGAATTCTCTCCATAAACTGCCTTTATTTACTAATATCACATATCATTCTGTTAAAAAAGTTATTTTTTGGCCTTATGATTATTTTCCACTCAAGCCAGATTTATCTCCTCACTTTCCCCACCCTCATTTCCATGAGTTGGACTGGGTCCATGCTGTTTCTCTCATCTGCAAAGCCTTGGCTATTCCCGTTACCTACTCAGCTTCTCTCCACCTCCCAAGCACCCTTCTTAGGTCAACAAAAGCCAGGCTTCAAACACGAAGACTTCTCTGTCTGTTCTCACCTACAATGACCTTCCTGGGCTCCTCACTGATGCTTACATTTTGAACCAAGTTGGAATTTGGACGCACACTGCTTAACATGGCATCACCACCTGGTATTTTAAATGTTTCTTACTTTCATTTATTTTATTTTTAGCAACCAGACTTTTCCCTGCTAGATTCAAGTTCCACAAGGGCAAAAAACACAATTGACTTATTTACCAAATTATTCCCAAAGCCTAGCACACTGTCTGGCCCACAAACATTTAATAAGTACTTATTAAATAAATTAAGATAACTATAATTCTATGGCTTTTTATTTTATAGAAAATACAAATAAGCTATTGAAATCAGCTTGTAACTAGAATTCAAAATGTACACAAAAATAATTTACACAGGCCCAATGTTCAGAAATATAGAATACTACTGTAAAAGCATCTTTAACCAAGTAACTGTGACCAGCAATAGTCAGTACAATAAATTTCTGTTATGATAGTTTGATAGTAAATTAAAAAAATTAAAACATAACAGTGTGTCATCAGATGATCTAATAATAAAGTACTTTCACTGAAATTCTCCTATTAGAATGTAGTTGAATGAAATCCATTGCATTTTGTTCATTCTGTTCTTCAATCTTTTTTAATGAATTCATATTCTGACTTTAAAAAAGAGAGAATAGTGCTGGTATATTTAATAGCTATTTCTCTGGGTTTTTGATATCAATATTAGTTTACATTTTTGCAGCTACAGCTCTTCCTATTTAATATACTTTTTTCTATACCATCTAAATTCCCTTCTGTCTCTCAAATCAATTTTTTATTTCTCCCAATGAATTTCATTTCTTCTTTTTATATTCCCATTTAGATTTTTAATCTTCCCAGGTAACTGATAAGCATTCTCTCAGACCAATACATTTTCCTGCCAAATTCTTGAACACAATCTGATATTTAACTATTATTAGTCATTCACTATGTGTGTCAAGCACTGTGTTATATGCTGTAGAACTGTGCTGTCCAACATGGTAGCCACTAGCCACACATAAAAATTTAAATTTAAGTGTCAATTAATTAAACTATTTTTTAATTATAAATTTAGATCCACAGTCACCCTAGCCACATTTCAAGTGCCCAATAGCCACATGTGGCTAGTGACGATTGCACGGGACAGTGCAGATTACAGAATGTTTTATCATCTCAGAAATTTCTACTAGACAGTGCTTCTCAAGAAGATACAAAACAATATTTGAAACAATGGAATGATAGAGTGATTCAACACATTTTATGGGGAGATAAGCTGTGTGGTGAAATGTGAGGTCAGAAAAAGGAGATAACAATGTGAGTGGCTGTAGCTGAGAAATACTATGGCAGTAGAGGGATGAGAACAGAACCATAAAGAAAATGTAGTGTTATATAGATGAAGGAGTTGACAGATGTGCTATAAGCAAGGGCAACTTCATTGCAATCATTTGAGGCAGCAATAGATATCATAGGTGTAGGAAACAAATGGAGGATTTATAGTTGGAAAAAGTAAGAAATTGTGGATGGCGGAAGTAGGGCTACATTCACTGTCATTCTTTAACACTTAGTAAACATGTGCTGTGTATCAGGCTCTATGCTACCTATTTTAATGGCAGAGAGATAAAGTATAGAATCTCTACATTCAAGGAAGTTAGAGTATATTAGGAGGCAACCAAATACCTACTGATGTATCTACACTGTGAGAGGTGCTATGAGAGAAAAGTATACGACAGGAGGCGCTCGCTCAGAGGAAGTGTGTCCAGCTTCTACTGGGAAAGTCTGGAAAGGCTTCGAGCGTCTGAGAGTCTTTGAAACATACAACTTTATGGCGGTTTGGTTTAGTGTTGCCCCCCAAAATGTTGTTGAGACAAAAGCAGAGGACGGGTTTTGTTGCTGTTGATACTTGCTTTAGAAAGGTATATTTCCACTTTCCGTGCCAAGACTACGTTCGTAAACCAATTGCTCATTTGTTTATGTGCAAGTGAGCATTCAGCCTCAAAGTGGAAGTGCTTGAAAAATAAGCTCCTTTTCTAAATTAGAAATTTGGATGATGTTCTTTTCAAATAAATATCTTCAATTATGACTTTTGTGGAAGATCTCAAATCATGTTAATGTTTGTCTGCATGAGGAAAAGCTACACATTTTCTCTGTGATCTGCAATTATATTAAAAGCATAGGTATGAAGTTTGAGTTAAGTGGAGAACCACACTACATATAACATTGCATCAATTCTTACCCATAGATTTTTCTAGCTATTTGCTAGAGCATTTTCCCATCATTGTGGGATATCAGTAAAAGAAAAGATGAGCAAAGAATAAGTAGATCTTCAGTAAGACATTTCTTTTATTACAAAAACTATCTGAGGCAAAACCCATACTATATTACTATATTGACCATCACACTAATCTAAATAACTAAGCCTAACCATACACATATGAAACATCCCATGAAAAGAACCATCGTGCCTATAATTTTGACTATGGACAAGCTTAAATGCAATTTCTTCAAGTCCAAAGATGACCAGAAGTAATATATTAATCTTTAATCTTTGGGTCATGTTTTGGGGTTTTTGTAATTTTGTTTTTTGCCTTGGATGATTTTTGTTTTTCTTATATGGAATATCATATAAGAAAATAATTATAATAAAATAATTCCTCAAAGGTTCCTATATTGCTTTAAATGAAAGTTATAAATAATGATGCTAAACAACCGAGCAAACAATAAACCACTCAAATTCCTCACGTTTCTATTAGGGATGCAATACATTTGCATTTGTTTTGTCCACATTCAGCTATGCAATGTTTTCTTTTGCTGAAATATGCACAATTCCTCTTATTCTTTTCCACTGGAAAAAAAATTCCAATAGACTATGTAAAGATATTTCCAGCAAATATACAAAGTGTTTCTCCACCCACCAAATATTGAAATCCTACTAACAAAACAAAATTTTTAAATAAAAAGGAAGGCTAATTGATAGAACTGGCCTTATGCATAAAAAAGTAAAGTGAATTAATTTTGTGCTCAGCTCTGGTGGCAAAAAATATCTGTCACTAGGAGTAACTCAATTGTTACTGTTCCCCATAGCATATCCACCCCAGAGAGTTTTCATTATTTAGCAGGATGCCTGAGAAGAGCAACAGCAACACAAAATAATGAATCATGAATGACAGAATTTCAGAATGGCAGTAGAAACTACTTCTCCATTGGTACCCCCTCAAATCATACCAGGTGAGAGTTCTGAAACAGATGCATCAAGCTGGCCTGCAGAGTGCATGTTTTAAGCTCACAAACTGAATCTCAGGATATTTTCTTGGTGAGCCAAAAACTGCTTTAACTTTTGTCCAATATTCAAATAATTAGATCAATAGCATGATGTGATATTTTTTAAACATCTTGAAAATTAGCATGTATTAATTGTAATGGCATGTGAATATATTCATGTTCATCTATCTCAACCTGAATGCAAATATCGGGTAGGAATGTTCATGTGAAGTTCAATGTGATGTATGTTCTATAATTTTTCATTCATGGTCTCACTGGTTATTCATGTCTATGCTTTAGACATGTCCATGAAATAGCATAAAGCACTTTACAATGCCCCTCACTGAGAAAAGAGATGTTGATTATGACTTACTCTGGCAATTACAAGGACAGAGAAAAGTTAGATCCCTTCCCTCCCACCTAATTCTGCAGGATGCCCCTAACTCCAAGACAGAGAGCAGGTTGCCCCTCTCTCTATATAAATCCCTCATTTGCTCTCTCTACTGCTTCTGCATAACACAAGGCTGGCTGGCATACCATTACACCAAGAGGAAAATTGGCTTTATTCCCTACTTGTTCGGATACAAAATTTTATTTTGAGCCCCATTATAATAAAATAAAAGAAGAGACAGTTTGAAGACACAATTCATTAGCTTTGGGCCAGTGATTCAGATAAGGTTAAACCTCTTCAGAGTCAAATACAAGATGAATAATCTGAAGTGAACATAAAAGCTCATTTAACAATGTGGAGATTCAGATACATGATCCTCATCTTTATCTGCCCAGATGGGGCTGCCTTCTATTTTGTCTGCTGAAAAGAACTTTCATCAGAGTAAGATTTGTTTAAATCAAGCTAAAAAGAAGCATACTTATGGACAGGGCTATAATATTTCTATTTTTCCAAAGGAAAATGAATACCTTAATTTGGAACAAACTCGAAACAGAATAATTGCTAAAAGGAATATAAACACTAAATTTGTTACTCACTCTTTGAAACCTCAGTAGGGAATGCTCCGTTTATATTGTATTGTAAATCAAAGGAGCATTATACCAAGTGAGAAATGTGATCAGCTGAATGGAGTACCTTGTACTAAAGCACAGTTTTAAAATATATGTAATAAATAAATTATCCTTCTGTTATTTAATAGGGATTTGTGTGTACTGAATATGTTTGTTTGTTTTTACTTCTGGGAACATGAACACATTAAATCCATATTTCAGAGCTGTGTCCTCTATATATCCAAATTTTCTTTCCCCTATCAGCTTTCCTTGCTTTCAGAGTTCAAGGGCAAACTCCTCAAAGGTTACTCTTTTATCATGCTAAACAATAAAACAAAGAAACACCAAATAACTGTGATGCTGGCTTTTTCATAATCTTCAATTTCTCTCTACCCAGCAGCACAAAATGACAGTCTGAAATTTGAGGAGGGAAAAAAACATCTTAAAAACAGACAATCAAGACTTTTACACACTCGGCCATAATCTTTGAACAGTTAGACAGCTCAGCTCAGCTTCTACAGGGGTAAGTCTCTAGTGTGTTCTCTGGTTTTATAAACAATACCAGGCTTTCTGCTCTCTCTCTCTTTGAGTTCCAATGTAGATTTTGTTGTTTAAAATTCTACCCCTTCATCTCTGAAACTTCCTCCACTCACACTTAGTCTTCAATAATAAATGATAAAAGGAAATGGAATAAATTCCCGTTAATGAGGAAATTTTCACCTGGCATGGAGGAGCTGGGGAAATCTATTAGCAGACTGGAGGAACGCCGGCAGCATGGCAATGACCCAGGGAGACGGCGCACTTCACGCAGACCTCTCTTACACTTGACTGGCTTTTATCTAATCCACCAACTCACAAGTAACACTAAACAAATATCCTTCCAGATTGCACAAGCTCTACTGTGAAAATGAGCACTTCACTTGGCCTACAACTATGGGAGGGACTTGCAGTTTTATTATCTTCTTTTTAAAGATCCCCCCAAAGGCAGAAGCTGAGCAAAGCCCTAGGCCTGGTGCTCAGGAATGACACCTGCTATATTAAGGAAGGAGAACTGAGTAAGATACACGTTTTCTGCCCTGAGACCCCTCATCAGCCTCTCCCCCGAGTTTTACACGGCTTCACTGGTTATCTTGTGGTGTTTCACAAGTTCAAGACCATGCCACAATCACAATTATGCAATCATTGGAGAAGTTAGGTCTCTCATCTTTTCTTTCAAGGAAATAGCTTGTTACCTCTTTCCTTAAGAAAAATGCAAAAAAAAAAAATTTTTTTTTTCAAAAGCAGTACAGCATTTAGAAAGCCCAGGCAATTGGATAAATACTACTCTTTTCTCTCCGTTTTTGAGAGCACCATGCCCTAATTCTATAAAGCAATAAGGCCTTCGTGGGAATTAAGAAAACCTCTATCTTTTTCTCACGCGCAGGACAAACAATGTCTATATCCACTGTCCATATGTTCAGAAGGCTGCCATCAGGAAAATTACCTGTTAGGATCTGGGTCCACTTAGCACTATCACAATAATGCTATACTAGCACAAGTATTGATTTTTAAGGACAGCTATACAAAGTGAAATATAAAACTATATTTCACTTTATTTTTTAAAATATATTTTATTGATTTTCTACAGAGAGGAAGGGAGAGAGATAGAGAGTTAGAAACATCAATGAGAGAGAAACATCGATCAGCTGCCTCCTGCACATCTCCTACTGGGGATATGCCCACAACCAAGGTACATGCCCTTGACCAGAATCGAACCTGGGACCTTTCAGTCTGCAGGTCGACGCTCTATCCACCGAGCCAAACCGGTTTCGGCTATATTTCACTTTAAAGTCTATTAACAACAAAATCAAAACAAAGGAGAAAACCTTATGAGAAATAGATACTGTAGATATTTTTAAGTAGGCAATTTTTTAATTTTTTAAAAAATTTTTAGTGATCCCAATAATTCAGAAATATTGTGATGTTGCTTTTAATCTGGTAAGGCCATTTATATACTATTGATGACAATACAATTATATGTATGACTAAATATAACATATATAGAAATAATTTTGACCAATTTTTTTAGTCCTTGAATGAGAAATATCATGCCTTTTCTAAATAGAGAAATGTGGGGGGAATGAGAAGGCATTTCTAAGAGAATGTGGGAAAATTCTAGACTTAAATTCCTGGCACATGTCATATTAGATCCATGTTAATAGGAGGGTTACTACCTACATGGCAATCAAAACTCTTTTATCCCTGAGAGTTTTTTGTAGAAGAAGACATATAAATGCACATTAATAGCCATCCTAGCAACAATTCTCATGTACTTCACACTAATGACTATATATATACATATTCAAGACCAAATTGAGTAGTTCACTCTTCAAGCTGCCTAGAGCAAAGGATGGTCAATTAAATCATTCCATCAGCTAAAGAGTACGTGGTAGGGTCGGAGATGAGGCAGTATGTGCAATGTCAACATGGCCAATTTGACACTGATGTGATGGCCATTACATCATCGTTATATTCACATCAGCAAATAATGCCTAACTGCCTATTCCAACCTTTGCTAGGCAAATACCACGGGCCAAATCTAGAGTCAGCCTCCGACTACGCTGAGAAAAAAAAATCAATCAGATGAAACAATAAAAGTATAAAGAGTTTATTTAGCACCATGCCAAGCAGGTAATAAGTGCTTCCTGCCAGAGGAGGAGGAGGGGGAGCAGTCCTTACAGGAGAAGAGAACAAGGAAGAAGAAGAAAAGAAATAGCAGCAGTTAAAGCAGAACAGAACCAGCAAGTCACCTAAATCTGGCCCCTGCACCCAGCTCCTCTCAGTCCCCTCCCTCTTCCCTGAACCATTCCTGTCTCTACACCTTGTGGTGGTGAGGGCCACCTCTTTGGACTCCCTGCCAATTACAAGTGATCTGGAGAGAATGTGCATCAGGCATTTCCTCTGCTGGGAGGCACAACCACTGCCTTATGCCCCTCAGGACAGACACCACTTCATTGCCAAGGGCAGATGAGAAGGCTCTATGCTCCTTAAAGGCATCTCAGGTATGAATGAGCATGTGAACAAATTCTGGGGGTCAGTCAGTGATGACCTAGCTTCTGTCACTTAGCTCATGGAGCCTCTTTTGCCTAAATTCAATTTCTATTATATGCTTCAGAAGTTTTTCACTCACACCTGCATTAACATGGGAAGTTAGGCATTTGCATTTTATTTAAAGAAAAAAAATAGATGTATGTGCGTGCATGCATGTGTACCTACAGTCTTTTATTATAAGCATAGTAATATTAAAAAAGAAATCCCCGTACCCTTGGAAATTCCGTTTAAGTCTTTCAAAGGTGACCTGTGGGGGCTTTCTCTCTGCCAGGCCCTGTGTTTTCCTCATAAGGGTTCTAGAGAAGGGCACATCTCTTACAACGTTCCTGCTCTAAATGGGGTCAGCAATTCAAGCAGGAAAACACACAGCTCACCACTTGACAGCTAAGGAGGGAGTGATCTCCAGCTGTCTGATTTAAAAGTCATCTCTCTGAAAAGAAGCTTTGGAAAATTAGTGACTAGAACCAAAGGCAGAAGCCCTGAGCTACATATCTTGCTTTCCTCTGACTGGTGTGACATGAGGCATGACACACATCTCAGTGTGACTCAGTTTCACCATCCACAAAAATAGAATAGTGATCATTTTCTACCTGTGTTATAAGAGAACTGTACCTTAAAGTCACCAGAGAAATAGAGATCTCTGTGTTATAAATACTACAAGTATATAAAGATTTTGCCGATGCCAGTTAATTCAGAGACTTCACTACAACTATAAATATTGATGAATCTCTCTCAGAAACACTTTTCTAAAAGTTAAAATTTTGAAAACTTGGATAATTTCTTATCAAAATAATACAAATGGTTGTTCTCAAAGGGCAATAGAGATTTTATGTCCATATAAGTATGATAATGTTTACGGTGTATATAATCTCTATTTGTCAATATAAAACAATTAAATGAGTCCTTTTTCATTAGAAAACAGGTTACTCAGAACCTTCCCAACTAATTAGTAGGTATATAGTCACTTAGAAAAATGAAAAACTAGAGATGCTAATTTACAATGTTTTCTAACACAGAGTGAGTTTATATATTGGACTATATATTTTTCAATTAATAAATTTGTGGGTCCATTTGATCAACCAGAAATTTTAATGCATTTTCTTCCACTTCAATTTTTCTTCTTTGGCATGACAAAGAAATTCTGGTTTTCAATTTCTACCAGGAATAGTTCTTCATTTATTTAATGAGCATGCTATCATACAAATATTACTGAGTGTTTACTCTATGCAAGGCCAATTTCCAAGAAAATATATGGTAAATAAAGAATTGGAAGCTTGTCCTCTGTTTCAGAACTCACACTATACTTTAGGATAGTGAATTCTATTCTGCATACAAACATAGCAAAAGCTCCTAAGAAAAGCTTATAATAGTATATTGGAATTTGTCACAATGGAAATTACAATTTAATTGGAGACTGTCACTAGCATGCATACAATATTTGCAGAACAATGAAGTGAAAGAGTGTGGCTCCAGTATATATATTGAGCAAATCTATAATAATAAAAGTAATATGCTAATGAGACTGGACATCCTTCTGGATGACCTTCCGAACGACTCCTGGAGCTGCAAGGGAAACCCAGGTCCCAGGTGCCAGAGGGAAGCCAGTGCTGGCAGCCGGGGGAAAGCAGACCTACTCTTGCAAGAATTTCATGCATCAGGCCTCTAGTAGGTAGATAATATCCACCCAATTCTGTTCATAGACTTCATTTCTTTATAGAAAGATTCTCATTTTTATGAAACATAGCATAAATATAACAAAAGAAGAGCAAACACGATTTGTCACTTTCTAAGTGGATTTTTTTCATTTACTTATCTCTTTCTCGTTGCACATTTGATCCTTATAGTCCAGCTACTACTCCTACCCCCCATCATCAAATTTGGAGGACTTGCTGAGTTCCCTTCTGCTCGCCCTAAACTGCAATATTGTTGAAAGTGTCTTCTTATTTTACTTCTTTTGTTTTAAAGTCTCTCTTCCCTTGGCTCCCATGACATTTGGATATATTGAAGGAAAAACACTGTCCTTGGGTTCCAAAGGTCCTGAAAACGCAAATCCTGGTTCAAACATGCACTACCTCTGAACTCTTGAAAATCATACTTAAACATTCTGAGCCATTGGTTCATCTATAAAATATGGGGTAGGAATGCATACCTTCTAGGAACTCTTAAATTGAGACTTATATGAGTTAACATATGCAAAGGTCTTAGAGATTTTTTTAACCTCCTATAAACTTTCATGGTTGCATGCTTTTGCCTCTTATTGGTGCATTAAAAGCATCCTCCCTTAGCCTGGCCAAGTAGCTCTCTTGGTTAGAGTGTCATCCTAATATGCCAAGGTTGTAGGTTCAATCTCTGATCAGGGCACATGTAAGAAGCAACCAATGAATCCATAAATAAGTAGAACAACAAATCGACATATCTCTCTCTCTCTCTCTCTCTCTCTCTCTCTCTCTCTCTCTCTCTCTCTCTGTATCTGTCTCTCTCCCTCTGTTCCTCTCTCCCTCTATCTCTCTCTAAAAATTAATTAAAATATTTAAAAAGCATCCTGTCTTCTGTATCATTATGCATATATTTAGTCTTCAAATATAGATTACAAACTCATTGAAGGCAGGTTAAGGACTATCAATTACTCATCAGCAAATAGCACTAGACCTAGTACCATGTCTAGTACATAATAGGTAATAAATAACATTGACTGAATAGATGAACAAATAACATTTGGTCTAATAACAGCTCCTAATAAAGAGAAATTCCATCAAGTAAATGCATAACCCATCAGGCTGAGATATTGACATAGGGGAAATCTATTAATTATTGACTATTGACAGATATTTACATGGAAGTTATGAGTATATGTTATTTTAAATCAACAAAAATTTTTGAACAATCAAGCATATAAGAATCAATACTAAGAAAACATACAAGATTCATATTATGAATGATCTGAAATCACTCTGAAAACATTTTTAGTAAAACATTCATCTTGCCCATGCCAGAATCAAGTACTCTCTCATACTTTCAAACTGCATAATTATTTGTCAAAACTATGAAAATACTATTTAAATAATGAATTCAATGAGAATTCTCAGGACATTAAACATTTGAATGAAAATTTTATTCTATCTTATTCAATAAATTATCAGTTAAAAAATTAATGGAGGGCTATCAAATCTATGACATTACCTACAATAACCTATGTTATCATATGGAACATAAAAAAATTAAAATAAAGTGTATTTTTAGCATTAGTTCACAGAGGCATGGAAATTACCACAGTAATACTCCACTTTTATAGAGAGAAAATAACCTTTTATGTGATCCCAATTTCTAGTATTTTTAATGAGGTTCATTAGATAAATGGTTTAGGGTATGAGGGCTAAAATCATAGAATGGTAATATGTAGTAACTGATAAAAGTATTTTCCTTTAGAATTAATTACTTCATATATATTATACATCCATCTAGCTTCATGGCTGCCCAGTAAAATAAGAAAGGAGTAGGATGAAATGGAGATGTAGAAATATAGTGTGAGTTGATAGTGAGGTCAAAGGACATAACTCATTTTCTAAAAATCAAATCAATGGGTTCCACTAAAATGTGCAAACATTTCCATTTCCATTCTACATCAAAATAATAAGTCCCACAAAGGTAGTATATATTTGAATGTCCACAAACTGGATTGGGGAAAACAGTGACATGTCATAGCAAAGTATCATTAAAAATTATAACATGCAATTATATGTTATAAAAAAGACATACATATTTCTTTCCTTAATTTCTTCTATATTTAGTATACTTTAAAGCTAAAGTTGTTTATTTTTCATTTTCTCCTACAAGAAAATATAAATTATCATTAGAAAGAAGTGCCAGCTCTTTTCTGTCTTATATCTAAGTTTTAACATCTTTTAGGTGTCATTTTTTCTCTCAAAACTTCAATCAAATATAAGTACAAAACGTTCTTGTCTGGCTTGTTCATGCTTCGTGAGCAAGTTAAATAAAAAGTTAATAGAAACTAACATGTGTAGGAGAGGACATTCACAGGGAGTGTTCCAGCTAAGGTGACACTTGCATTATTACATCTGCCTGAAGTTTGTGGCTGCAGGGAAATGGCCAACTCTACTGAGCTCAATTTAGCACTTGAATGCCCAAGTGGAACTCACCAGGCTTGCCCTAGGCTGTTCTGAGGCATAGGCACACCTGTGATGTTTCAGCACTTAACCAATGCATGTAGTTTATCACATTGAACATAGTTATTGTCTTTGGGCCTTCAAAAGGACACTTTCTCTTTTTTATTATAGTGAAGATAGCAGTAAGTGGCCATCAAAGGGGAATGGATGTTAATTATTAGAATTAAAGTAGTTAAAAAAAAAACATGCATGAAACCTATAGAACGGTGGAGGTAAAAACAATTTTTGGATAATTTGCACAATTACCCACAGTAAATTAAGTTAATATCAAAAATAGAGAAAGAGATCCAAATCTCAGCCTCCTATACTTGTATGGGATGAACTGTGTCACAATGATCAAATCCCCTAATTTCAAATATCTAAAATGCATGAAACAGATTTTTTTAAAAAAAATAGTAACCCACAATGTTGCTAACAGAAACAGCAGCAATTGTACAAAAGATACAGAAAGCAAAATGGGCCATTCCAAGAAAATTGCCCAAATTGAAGTACATGCAAAGGAAGAAGCAATCATGATAAATGACGGAAACCTTCCTCGGGTAATTTAACACGGTACCGCTAGAGTAGAGGCTGGCCACCTCCTTTAAGCAATCACTTAAACGTAGGAAGAATTCAAAACTTAATTCAACATAGTTTGACCCAGTAAAAGAAAAAATTATACAATTTAGGCAGGTATAATAAAAGCCTTGAGTTAGACATGGCAGTCAAAAATAGCTAAATAACCCCAAAAATCAAAATAAAGAAATTTGTAAAAACTGAAAAAGAGCAGAAGATAAATGGATGCTCAAAGCTGGCAACTGGAACACTCACATTTTTTTTCCTTGCCTGTTCATGTTTCATTTTTTTAAAGTATCATGGTTGCCTTTCCATCAAAAATTGCTAATCCAACTTGCTATAAATAAAAATGTTTGGGATATAATGTCCTGAAATAGTTCCTGCTCACAAACAAGCCATACTGTAGTTAATTTTCTTCCTTGACAAAAGGGGTTCCACTGTGAGATCTTTGTTCCTGTGCCTGTTTATGAATTTAGTTGAAACCTTATCATACTGGTATGTGCTGGTTCTATGGTGATAGGACTATCATCCTTTATTTACTACTGTTACTCTACTGAAACTTTCTATTATATGTCATCTTATTTCCTCCAGATGTTATCTATAATTCGCCTTTCCAGACAACTAAACGTACATATGTGTGTATACATGTGTGTGTACATACACATGCATACGCATAGATCACATAGGGATTAAATATCCAATATCCTAGGCTCTGTAGTCCCTCTCAGGATTGATCTCATGTAAGTCATTTATTTGCATGTGATAGCAAAGAAGTTACTAAATATCTCAGTGTCTCAGTTTACTGTATATAAATCAGGGTAATTGCTACTTCCCTTTTGTAGTAGTAAGCATTAAATAAAACAATAAGCTTAAAATAGTGCCTAATATGTAGTCAATAAATTTGGTGACTATTATTTTACAGTTGGAAGGCACTCAGAACTGTTTGAGTGAATCAAAATCCAAGTCTCTATGTTAACAGAGTTCTAATTACATTATTTTGTTACGTTAGGGAATCAGCTATATCAGGAGAACCTTATAGATGAAGACACTTGACATAAGTATCTGATTTATGGTACTTGCAATTCTGCCCTCCACACCAGATCCATTTGCATAACCAACGTGGAATCTGTCAGTGCCCTTATGGAAGAAATTGCTATAGGTGAGTGTTTGTAGTTTGTCATAGATGAAAATAAGCACATTTTCCTTCTAGTGAATATTGGTGAAAATGCTATATGGGAGGAGCATTTATGTTTGACTCGGTATTGATAGGGTAAGTATGGTGAAAATAGGCATACTAAAGGTTGGCTATCTCAGTAGTAAAGGCCAATGGATAAGGTTTATATAAATTCCACTCCATTAAAAATTCTGGCGGACTTAACTTTTCTTAAACTTCTGGCAAAGTGATCTGGTAATGTGAAGTTAATAGATGAAACATCTAAATCCCAATGTATGTATGTAATAGGCCTTGGAATCCTACATGATACAATTCACATCACACTGAGTGAAGAGAAACTTTTCAAAGCCTTAAGAAATCCACTACAAAAGATATTATCACTCTAGGTCGATTGATACTACTACACCAGCTTATAAATTTAGGGAACAGCCTGGAACAGTCAACTTTCCTAGCATACCCCTGGGCAACCATAAACAATTTAAGAGGAAAAGGAGAAAGTCAGGGAACTCAGGTGGGAAGAGAAAGTGTTTTGCTGAAGCTGTCTGAGTAATGATTATCTCCTAGGTCAGTAAGAATGGATGTTGTTCTGGAAGTTTTGTGAGGTCGCCATTGCTATCCTCATGGATTGGAGACGACAAACTAAGTTCTGATGAAAGCAAACACTCAGAACCAGGAGCTGAGTGGATTATCCTAACACCCATCTAATTTGTCTCATCACCCAGAAGAAGAATGGGATTTCATTCATCATCTGCACTATATTTTGTGTTTATCTCCACCCTTCAAGTCAAGGGATTGCTTACCGTAAGTTTTCATTTTCTCAAATACATGGAAAGCTCATCTATTTCCTTAATGCTGACCTTGCTATGATCAGTTTTGTTTTCCCCATTCCAGTCAGTGGACATTAACATATATACTAAATATGTGGGTATATTCAATTTGTGGGTCAAGTTCTAGATCTCATTTCAGATGACTATCTGTAAATATAAGTTAGACTGGCCATCAATCTGAATGGTATTCTCATCCTCTGTTTATTAAATATTAGAAGAATTATAGCATGATTAACTGCTATAGAGTGGGAAATTTTGTTTATTAGCATATGAAGTGTTATTGATCTTTTGATAAGGATAACAACATTTGTATCACTAGATACTGTTGCTTCCTTTTTAAAAATAGTATAATCTGGTACTAAAATAAGTGACAGTGCATCATAAAGAAAATTAAGAAATGATATATTACAATATAGATAAGCAAATGCAAACTGTGACTCTGAAAAAGTCTTTAAATGCATATATCTAAATCACAAAATAGTCTTCATTAGAATAAGTAGTATTTTCATTTTCAAGGGGAAAAAGGGAAAAACCGCTTTGGATATTCATTATGTGCCAGGTTTCCTTTACACTTATGTCATTTAAGCTCCATAAACTATAAAGTGGAGCAGGAAGACTATGAGGCTGAAGAAGTGAGGGAGGTAACGTGCCTCAGTGGGAAAGAATGCACAGCAGTCTAGCTGACTGGCTCCACAGCCTGTGCCCCTTCCGGTGCACAGGGAAGGAACCAGGTGAACCTTCTCCCACATCTAGTATCTATACTATGTCCTCTCTTTAAGTTTCTCCTTTTCTCCCAGTTGAGATCCCCGATGCCTATGTTTCCAGGAACCCATAAGAAAAGTACAGAGAGACCTGGCACATTGGTACCAGAGATATGTTGAAGCAAGAGAATTTGGGGGAATCTCTCAAATCACACCATATAAATAGCTACTTCCTTTAGTCCTATGCCTAAAGCCAGACTTTCCAGCACTGAAGAAGTTGAGATCTTGAATATAAGTGAACCACAGCCTGGCCAGCATGGCTCAGTGGTTGAGCACCAACCTATGAACCAAGAGAACACAGTTTGATTCCAGGTCAGGACACATGCTCAGGTTGTCGGCTCAATCCCCAGGAGGGGATGTGCAGGAGGCAGCTGATCTATGATTCTCTCTCATCATTGATGTTTCCATCTCTCCCTCTCTGAGATCAATAAAAATATATTTTTGATGAAAAAAAAATAAGTGAACCTCAAATAAATGCAAATAAAAAAGAACAAGTGATCTTCTTACCCTTTCTCCAAACTGGCAATGCGTAATTCAGCTATAGAGCACCAACTCTTACTAGAGAGCTACTATTACTGATCGAGCTATATATGCCTAATGACTAACCCTCCCTGGATATTTAGAGGCTGAGAAAAAGCAGATGTCATAATCCATACAAGAAGAAGATACTGATGGTGAAGCTCATCAAAAGAGGGTAAGAAAGCTGGAGTCCTACACACATGCCATCAGCTGGAATATGCTTTCACCTTCAGACCCCCACAGAAAGACTGAGACAGATAGCTTCAGAGGCCATCCATTTTTATTTCACTTATCTAACACCTCTAAAAAGCTACCATTATCAAAAAGCTATTTGTGCATCTATGACACACCAGAAAGAAATGAATTAAATAGTGAAGTATTACTCAGATAATAATGAATTCAGGGTTTAAGTTTACTAATACCATGAGTCATTTGTTGAGATCATTGTAAGTATAACTTTTTGGAATCTTTTAAATTATTAAAAGCTTTATATAAAAGTGTTCGATGTAAGTAAGTATGACTAATAGAAAATACCCTTATTTAAAAATAGACCTATGCAAGAAAATTATGACTGAAAATGTCAAATTATCAGCAACTAAGTGCAACAGGGTGTGGAAGTCAGAAAGCTGTTATGTGACCTGTAACAGTGACTTGTTCTAATCCTCCAAGGAACTTGATCACTATCAATATACACTTATTTTTCTGCTTAGCTCGAATCTCAAGCTGCCTTCTGGTTGTAACAAAAACTATTCAGTCAAAACATTGAATTTGTCTAAAAATCAGAATGTTTATCAAGTGGAAATTTAGATCACAATAACATCTGCTATTTTTCAACCCGTCTCTTCCACTGCTACAACAGGCATACTGTAAGTTTCTAGCACCCTCTTGTGGTTTCATTGGAGCAGTTTCACAGGCATTTGAAATCAGTTGTTTGAAACTGAAAACGGTGGAACTGACTATAATTCAACATGGAAGTTCTGCTGGCATCATAAACCCAGAAAGGAAACTTTGAGTCAGCAAAATTCTAAAATGAATGTATAGGCTCGGTTTTTAACTCCTTTGCTCTCCACTGTTCATTTTATGTGATCCCTGGGAAGAATGACTTCTAAGCAAGATCGGAATTGCCAGTTCTCAAAACCAAGCATTTGTTTTGGGCAACTGTTGAGTAGATGAAAAAGAACCTCATTTTGCTCAAAAAAGAAAAGCAAGTGTTTTTAGTGCTCAGTCTGCATGCAGCTCGTTTAAGTAAACACAGCAACCCCAGTATATGTTGTGGCTGCTAAACAGTTGAAAATTAAGGCTTTGAGATCCTCCTCTGTCCTCAACTATATTTTTACTAATGAATTTTCCCACATTTTCTCAAATCATTGGAGAACAATTTATACTGGAAAAATGTTTTCTCTCCCTAAACATATGCTTGTAGGTGAGGCTTCTTTCCAATAGCAGTATATTTCAGAGCTCTCTTAAAGGGGAGTGCTGAAGAGGATTATACTGTGTCCCTTAAATTGATAATGACTTCTCTTATCAAAAAGGGACATCTGTAATACTTTCAACAATAAAGGTAAATTTTAAAAAATAATAAATCAGCAACAATAAATAAATAAATAAATAGGGCATTTAAAATACATTTTTAAGACCTATCCATGATTCCATAAACCTGAGGTGCCCCAACAAATGGCCTAACCTCATAAACTAAAAACATTTTAAAGAACTGACATTATCCGAATATTGTGAACATGAAATTTTAAAAGTCATTGGCCATGAAGGAAGTAAAAAGTGTAAATTAGTGAGAGGTAAAGAGTCTGTTAACAGTAACTTGAATGTGGCTTCTTTGCAAGCTGAACTGGAAGTCCCACTGTTAAAAAATCAGTAAAGTGCAAGCAGAATACATTGGCTCGTCAATGTACAGCGATGTGTAGGTTGATGTTAAGAGAGAAATAGGCTTAGCTGGTGTGGCTCAGGGATTGAGCATCGACCCGGGAACCAAGAGCTTGCAGTTAGATTCCCAGTTAGGGCTCATGCCCAGGTTGTGGGCTCGATCCCCAGAAGGGAGCATGCAGGAGGCAGCCAATTGAAGATGTTTCTCTCATCCATTTTTCTATCCCCAACTCTCTTCCTTCCTTTCTCTCTAAAAAGAAATATCAATTAAACCATATTTCTTTTAAAAAGAGAAAAAAACAGAATTCAGAAATGTATAGGAAACAAGAATATTACTCTATTGGTTATTCAAATTTAAACTAGGTAATGTTTAGTAGTTAAATAGCACATGATATCATAAGTGTACATTGCTTTTAATAAATTCAAAAGACCTAATAAAAACATCATTATGTTTGATGGCATGGATGGGGGTAAGAGAAAGTTCAAATATTAATAGGCACCTTCTAATAAGTAAACATCTTAAAACTGCCACTTCTTCTGGCTATGGCCACTGCTTTTCAAGCTTGGACTATTTACCTTGTTGAACCGTAATTTTGGCCAAATGCTTAAGGGTAAGAGGAAGACTATTTGAAAATTACCCAGGAGATATCTGGAGTGACTGGAGCCATACTGCCTTACCTGTTGAGCCCTTTGAGTGTCTTTTCCATGTTTAAAATGTCACGCATCTTAAACAAAAACCACCTGTCAATGGATGTGAGCTTCACAACCTCATCAAGGGGCATGTTGTCTTCCAAAGCCTGCCAAAAGGAGAAGAGATACATTTTTTGGAAAACAGTTTATAAATGTCTTATTTGGTTGAAAACATTGAGCAGCATCCCTCTCCTTGTTACTCAGAGAGCCCGAGGCTGTAGTCTGAGACATAAAACATGAAACTGGTACCATATCACTGAGGTTCCTCTCAATAAACCTGCAGATACTGCCAACTATTTTCACAATGACATCAAAGGAGGTGTGCTGAGTTAATCAGAGTGGTATGTACTCAGAAAAATCCCCCTAACAGGCTCTGCCTCCTGCTCTTAATATGACTACATTACCAATTATATCCTAAATCTGGGACATCTTTTTGGAATTAAAGGAAATCTCTTGAAACTACATTTAAGCCAAATTGGTAAGAAAAATCTAGAATTTTTATAATGATCATTTGACTTGTATTTTGGATGCTTACCCTTTAGCAAATAGCATCCTTTTATCACCTCATTCCAAATGCATGCACACTAGTCAGTGAGAATATATGGGTCAAATCTGTCTTGGTCTTATTTCTCTAGACTATACCCTCACAAAGGACTTCAAACAAGAAATTATTTTGAATCAGTTACTTTGACGTTGCACTAAGACAGACATTTTGCAAAATCTTAATATATTCCAAAACAGTGTAGTAATAGCTTCAGTTCTGATAGGCAGCTTAGCCTTTCTCTGAAGCTTATTTTAGCAATTTCTCAAAAGTAAAATTACAGCTATGGGTCATTAGGCTAAGTAGAAAAAGCAACTAAATGAAGAGATAAATTCTCAAAACCAAAACTTAAATATTCAAAAGATGTCTATTCTTATTTTTAACTATTTTTAGATATGTACTTATACCAAATAAAAATTAATCTGATACTATTCCAAAACAAAATACTTTAGAATGGCACACTATCTTTTTAAACCCTATTAAGAAGTAGATGTGACTAGCACTCTGGTGTTAAATATTTCAACCCACGGAACTGAAATTTCTTAAAACTTTTACTTATTTCTAGTATCAGAGAGACCATAATTATAACTGTGGAGAGAGATAGCACAGTTCATAATTCTGTTGATTGGAATAAGATGGCATCTAATGGGAGTACTCAAAGGCATGTTCATTTTGTAAGTATAATTCTCCCTGTAATTACAGACAGATTCCCAAGAAGTTACTATTCTGTCTTATTTTCCAAGCGATTAAAGCACAATTAGCTGTTGGCTATCAACACTGTGAGGAGGATAGAGCCTGAAGTTGGAGCACTGTTGACAGACCAGAGGAAGTTTGCATATAATCACATAACAGTGATAGCCCTGCTTGTGACAGAAGACCTAGAATACTGTAATCATGTCACCATGAGGAAGGACAAATACAGTCACACCTGCAGTTTTGAACAGAGGGTAAGATCCCGCCTGTCTTGGGACTTCATCTTCAAGGCTTTGCTGTGTAGCACGGCTATCATGAAGTTCATAATGACCCCAAACAAGTTTGAGGTGACGCTAATGTTCCTCAAACCAAAAGTAATGCCCTGTGTTCTCCCCAAATCAAAATAGGTGATGATCCAGTCATCCTGAAATAAGACTGCTGCAAAAAATCAGACCTCAGAGCAAGTTGCCCTTTTCTAAGAATCATGAAACCGAGCGAAGATTTACACACTCCCTTCATTCTTTTTCCCCTTCAGCCCTCCACAGTTCTCACACTCTTTGTCAAAATCACCAAGTGCTTGGTTGCTGTGGAAATGAACAGTAATGATGACCTCTAACAAATAGAAATCAGTTCCTTCTCCCGGCACTCTGGTAGACAATAATTTATACCCCATACCCCACACTTCTCGCTCAAACATAGGGTATTCTGTGCAAGAAAGAATCTCTGCACATTTTCCCCTGAATTCACATCCTTTATAAATCTTTTAGAAAAGAATAAAAGGTTTGCTTGAGTTTTATAGCCTTGCTGGGAACTTGGAAATACTTCCTTTTTTCATTTTCCTCAAAATGGCAGAAGCATGATAACTAGACTTAAGGGAGGAAATCCATGTATATAGACATACACATATACATATGAATATAGTGCATTGCTTTTTAAACAAAAGACTGAAATAAAACCATAAAGAAGGTGAGATGGCTTTCTAGAGTTAACCTCTCATCGTTACTATCACCCCTCCACTACAGAAAAATGTTAATTCTCTAGTACGTTGAAATTCAACATTGAGAAATGTTGATCAGAAGCTACTAGTATCTCCCGGAATTTGAATGGGAATGAAATATTCTGCATTTAGAAACCATAAAGGTGAGAAGAGTATACATCATATGCTAGGACTCTCAATATCTGGACATGAAAGTTGCAGTGAGTTCAGAATCACTAACAGCGTTTTTGCAGTTACAAGGAGACAAATTACTAAAACACATTCCCTTTTTAAAGACAAAATTCATATTTTCCATCAACTCATCCCACAGGCACACACCCAGGCATAAAATGGTCAGCAGGGCTTTGTAACTCCAGTGTGGTTTGATACTATGGGAGGATTAATGCCTAAGCTTCCTTAAATGTCAAAGAGCCATGTAGGGATTTCTGACCAGATAGATCCCAGCTGGCCAAGTCACCTTTTATAAAATCAGATAAGCTCAAACTTCAAAACTCTAAGCATAGTAAACATGAAAGGAGATTAATGTGGCATTTAATTTGCATAAAAGGGAACTACGGAGTGGAAGTGAGAGTCGTGGGTCTTTTTTTATTCTAAAGGTAAAACCAATAAAATAATTACATAGAGAAAAGTTTATAATCATGAAAGTTCTTTATAGTCTGTTATTGTTTTTTAAACACAGAAAAAGAAGCAAGTAAATAGAGTACTCTAGAGTCTTAAGTAACCCATACTAAGTGATACTATTTTATACAACTTCTTTTCTAAAATATAATTTTACATATTTTCAAGGAACAAGTTATGAGAATGATAAGAAATAACAAGCCAATATTATCAAAACTATTTAAGAGTATTGATACTATATACACTAAAAAGGAGAAACATTTCATCTGTCTGATCATCCCTTAAAACTGTAATGTGTCCTTAAACTCTAGGCTTAAAGTCCAATAAAAAAAAGGGTAATTTTTTAATTAACATAGAATAATCTGATTAAATCCATAGAAATCTCCAGTTTAATAGCATTAAAGAGAATTAAAATCTTTCCCGGAGTCCCTGAATTTAAGATTTTACTATAATGTTCAGGCTGCCTATATTCTGAAAAAATAGTGTCTCTGGACCCTTTGTCATATATTACCTTGGCAATGGCATAGATGCGGGTACTGGATGGGTCCGACAGCTCTCTTTTGAGATCTAGGTTTGATGGCCAGTCTTTGTTCATTGGGAGCCTGGAAGTGAAGCCATCTATGGACGGGTGGCACATCCGTAAAGCCTTCTGGAAACTCTCCTCAAAGGTGCGCCCAATAGCCATGACCTGTAATACACATTTAAGAACTCTCACTTAAAGAAAGAGTTTATTTGTTTCTAGTTTGTAACAGAACTAGAAAAGGAATATTTTCCAGAAAAGACTTAGGAATAAAACAAATATCAGAAGAATACTACTCAAACTTAGGTTTTATTTTTCTTCTCTCCTTATCTCAATGATTTTGATATAAAGACTTCAACATTAGGTCACTCTTTTACTACTTAGAGAATTTCGCTGTATTTGCTGAGATTGAGGAGGACATCACATGTACCTGCTCTGTACCATAGTATTAAAATAAGGAATCTGTGGCCAGAACATATAGACCCTTCCCTGGGCATACATTAACACATAAATAGAACTATTCTGAGCAAATATCAGTCAGTACCCAAGACAGGTTGGTTTTCTTATAGCTAAGCATTAATATTAATAGAACCTTGAGAGTCATAACAAATACTGACAGATTCAGATTTTAAGAGTAGGTGGAAATTAAATTCTCCATGACAAATTCAATGTGTCTTCCCACAATCTTTACAGCTGATTATACACGAATCAATTAGAAAAACAATGTGGTGATTTAGTTTGAACAAGTTACAAGTCAGAACTAAACTTAAATTGACTTTTGAAGCCTACCTAGTTATTTTCAGTGGATAAACACTGTCTTTGAATCATTCCATGGAATAATAGATTGCTATGCATTTTTGGTCGCCAATTCAAAATAATAATAGTATTAATGCTGCTGTCAGTAAACTCCCATGATTCCTCAAATGGACCTGAATTCTAATGAATCAGTTTGGTAAATCTTCTTGTCAATTGTGTGACAAGATACATATTCAAAGATCACTAAAGCATGCCAGATAACCTTTCTACACTGCTTCAAATTTAATTAGAAATAAGGGAAGATTCTCAGGAGTGGGAATAGATGAAATCTTAGTGCAATTCAGATATGCAATTTGCAAGGCATAGTGGTATTTGAAGAGTTAGACAATATGTTCACAGATTTGCTCAGCTAGACATGGGAGAGGCTGCCAGATATAAGATGTTTCACGGTACTGTCAAATTAAGAAAATATGTTTGAAATATTAAATAACACTTGTAAGTATTACATATTTAAGTGTTAACCCTATAAAGTAACTAGTTCTAATGTGTCACAATAATTATCTCACTGCTTTATCCTCCCAGTGTCTGCAGGCAGTAAGACCTCAGGAAGTATACACTAACTTGAGTTAAACTATATGAACTAAAGGTTAAAATTAACTGACAATAACTCAGATAATAAGCCCTAAGTGAAAACATTAAAATATTATCCCATATTCTTTTCCCTACAAATTTTAAACTAACATTATGAAAAGGGACACTTCACACAAAATGTAAACTAAATAACAGCGTTTTTTGGCAAAACAAACCACCAACAAAACTTTTCATGGCATTTGAGTTCTAATTCTATTGTGTACCTTGAAGCATTATAGAAAAAAATAAGATTTAAAACAACAATTAGAAGAAAAACTACTACTCGTCTTTTACAACTAGTAAGACATTTTCATTTAAAAGGTTAAGTTGTTCCTTATTTGTCATTACTTTAAAACTTTCCATTAATATTGTGGAAACTAAGGAAACCAAAACAGTAATAGGTCTGCCTTCCACATATGAATATGATTGATCAGTAAAATGTCATCTTTTTCTTTTCCCCTGTATTAGTGATTAGTTTACTGTATTTCCTGTAATTAGTGACATGACTAGTCTGAGTTTCTAAAATGACTAGTCTAAGTTTATGCTATAACCTGTATGGGGAAATGAAGGCCAAATAGAACATTAGGTCACAAGTAGTTTTTTGCTGTGTAATCTAAACTGGCTTGGATATCTAGACATACACTAAGAGCTTCCTACATTGACCATACGGAGATAGCAATGAGTTAAAGTAAAACAGACAGGCAGATAGAGATAGATTTTGAGATTTGTGTTCTATTAATATTAATAGAACTGCTTGTGTTCAAAGAATTCTACTCATAAACAATGACAATAATACTGATGCAATACATTTATTGGAAATGTGCTGTGAATCTACCTTAAAAATTATTACTAAGCACTTACATGTATTAATCCAAAACCTTACAAGAGCCCCCACAGAGTATTATCATCTCCCATTTTTCAGATGGGGGACCGGAGGCTCAGTGTTTCACACAAGTGTCTCTAGCTAGTAAGTGGCAATGCCAAGAGTTAAACCCAAGTTCATCTGGTGCCAACTCTCATTGTTCTCTCTACTATATCAAGCCTCCTGGATGCAAAAAGAAATAAACACTTGGTGGGAGTAGCAAGAGAGTGAATCTCAGAGGTGGGGATCTGAATTCCTTTGTTTCTTCCTGCACAAGGAGCACTGCTTCTCTGAAGAAGGAATAATCAAAAGCTAACTTTGATTTAGAATTTAAAATAGAGCATTATGTAAAATTGAAGGGTGCTAAAAGCTTGGAACATTTCAGTTTAATAAAAGGGGTTTAATACTCTACTGTGCTCATCTTAATGTAGAATTTTAGAGCTAGAAGGATCTTGAGAGATCTTCCACTCTCGCTTCATTCTTTTCTAGAAGGAAAGTAAGGTCCAGAGATGACAGCCACAATTTTCAGAAACTAAGGTTGAACTCTTAATCACAGTTCATTGGTCTTTTGTACACGATGTTATCTTTTATATATTATTATTGTCTTGATTTAGTTATAAATTACATTACAATTCAGTTATATACTATTAAATATAAATATTTGTTTTAATACATGTGTATTTTTTACATACCTACACATATGGCCTCTCCTTCTGAATGCTCCTTTAGAATACTAGAATGCTTAGATGCTCTTAAATCCATTAAACGGTCATTACATGCCTAATGTTAACAGTTTAATAGAGAGATAGAGAAACACTAGGGAGGAAATGAAATTCCTCTATATCCTTCACTTATGAACCCAGTGTCCAGGCAACCTTAGAACTTTCAATGATATTCAAAATTAGACAAAATAACTTGGAACAATGATGAAATAAAGAAATAAACCAAGGACTCACCTCTCCTACACTCTTCATGGAGCTACCAATTCGGCTAGATGTTCCATGGAAACGATCGAGATCCCAGCGAGGAATCTTAGTAACCATGTAATCCAGGCTGGGCTCAAAGCAGGCTGATGTCTTCCCTGACACAACGTTCTTGATTTCTGGAAGTGGGATTCCTAAGGCAATCTTTGCAGCAATAAATGCCAATGGGTATCTATAAAGGAAGAGATAAATTTATTTTTTTTTCTTTCAGCAATAAGTATTAAAAAGAGCCTAGAACATAAATTGGTCTTTCTTAGAAATTCTGGTATTATTCTACATCAGGATCTAAAACACACATGATTCTCCATTTGGGATGAATATTGAATAGCCACTTATAAAATAACTAGAGGCCTGGTGCAAGAAATTCTTGCACTTGGTGGGGGGGGGGGGTCCCTCAGCCCAGCCTGCATCCTCTCGCAGTCCAGGAGCCCTCAGGGAGCAGGCCTGAGCTGGCAGTCGGACATCCTTAGCACTGCCGCGAAGGCAGGAGAGGCTCCCACCATGGCCACTGTGCTCGCCAGCCATGAGCCCAGCTTCTGGCTGAGCAGTGCTCCCCCTGTGGGAGTGCACTGACTTGAGCATCTGCTCCCTGGTGGTCAGTGCACATCACAGCAACCAGTCGTTCCACTGTTTGGTCAATTTGCATATTAGCCTTTTATTATATAGGATGTGAATCACAATAAAGTATAGAGGCAGAAATCCCTATACTTTATTGTGACTCACATCCTATATAATAAAAGGCTAATTTGTCTGACACGCAGCGCTATAGCTCCCAACCTTCATCTTTTCAACCCAAAATAAATAGTTGCCTTGATAAAGTGCTCACTTGTGTAAAATCTCCAAAATATATACATGTCTGCACCTGAGAACACAGTGGAGTTAGCTGAAACTATGGGTTATGTAATAGTCAGAAAAAGTAGGCATTGCAAGTTTAGGTCCTTGCTCTATCTCCAAATTATCTTTGAACTTTGGGCTTCCACAGAACTATCATTCTGGAAACTGGACTAGCTTCTTCTGGAGTGTCAGTGTGATAACTATAGTTTCAGTGTGACACTGTAGAATTACTTATGAGTTCTGTAGTACAATTCCACCATCTAACAGGTGAGGAGACTGAGAGAGATAATAAGTGATGTGTTCCAAGTCTCACAGTCAATACAAGAACCAGAAAGAGAACTCGGGTCTCCTATCTTTTGCCTAGATCAGTGATGGCGAACCTATGACACGCGTGTCAGAGGTGACACATGAACTCATTTTTTTGGTTGATTTTTCTTTGTTAAATGGCATTTAAATATATAAAATAAATATCAAAAATATAAATCTTTGTTTTACTATGGTTGCAAATATCAAAAAAATTCTATATGCGACACGGCACCAGAGTTAAGTTAGGGTTTTTCAAAATGCTGACACGCTGAGCTCAAAAGGTTCATCATCACTGGCCTAGAGCAACATGCCTTCTATTTAGAGGTAAATATTTTATTCATTTACATGACATATAATTTAAATGCCAGATGCATAATATTAATAGTAATAAAGAGTATTAATTAATTTTTCCTCCAATGATGCTTGTCAGCAGTTGTTATGTGGATGACAAATTTATTTATTTGGTGGCAACCTTTATTTATAGAAAAATCCTATATTGTTTTGTCTTGTGGAATTTTTGCTAAAATAAAATAATGCATATTGAATGCTTGAGTCAAGTGAACTATATATGTTATTTGTACACCATTTGCTACACGTGAAAAAGCCGATTGAGAACTAAAATTAAGGATTAATTTGCACTTTTTAACAACATCTGCAAAGTGTAATTAAGAAGCAGATTTTTCCCCAGCCTGCTTTGACCACCCGGATTTTGATTAGTTTGTGATTAGCCAGCAAACAAAGCCAGCTAGCAATACCATTTGCCTCAATCTGGCAGCAAGCTCATTAATAACCATGTCCTGAGGGTCCTAAATGATTTGGAGCCAGCATACAGAAATGGGGACTTTAGTTTATAAACGTAGCACAGTCTTCAGTAGCTGCCAGTTTCCCGGTTCTCTCTGTGAAACATCCACAAACCCATGGCCGAGCATTCTGGTCTTACCCAGTGGCCTTGGAGGCCAGGGCAGAGCTTCGCGACAGTCTGGCATTCACTTCAATGATGCAGTACTCCATGGAGGTAGGATGAAGGGCAAATTGAATGTTGCATTCGCCCACAATGCCCAAGTGGCGAACGACGTTGACGGAAGTGCGTCTCAACATCTGAAACTCCGCATTCGAGAGTGTCTGGGCAGGGGCCACAACCACTGAATCACCTGTACAGCCAAGCAGCACTCATTAACGTGTGTGTGTGATACAAGACACAGAACAGTCTAAGGGTTTGTTGGGAGAAGAGTTATCTTATATATAAGGCACATCAGGTATTAATTCCTCTGATTCTTGTTTTACCTGTATTATTCTGACATTTACAGAAACCCTCCTAACCTTTCCCAAACTCATCTAGCTGTCAAGGCTTCAGTCATCTACTTACTGAATTGACATTAACTTTTCAATTTCCCTTCTCTTCATCTCAAATTATCTGTCTCTCAAGTTCTTCCTCCCATAAAATTTCATCTCCCCTTCACTCAGACTGGTTCTCTACCTGTTTCTATATCTCATTCCTTCCCATTTTCTCACTCCTCTTCAATCAGAGTCCTTTGTATCTTTAATCTCTTGGTCTGTAGTCACCATCCCTTCTGCCTGAAAACATGACAGATCTCTAGGAGCTCAAGAAGCCCCTCCCTCAACATTGCTAGATAATCACAAGAACCCATCTCTCATTCTTTACATGACTACACTTCTTGAATGTTTACCAATTCTGCTTATCATT
The DNA here is from genome assembly GCF_963259705.1 of Myotis daubentonii. Taxonomy (NCBI): domain Eukaryota; kingdom Metazoa; phylum Chordata; class Mammalia; order Chiroptera; family Vespertilionidae; genus Myotis; species Myotis daubentonii. The sequence continues at coordinate 16,231,252 of NC_081846.1, read as the reverse complement.
CATTGAGATATAATTCCATTCACTATGGCTCACATAACCAATTTTGTACTTAAACTATCCTCTTGAACATCCAAAGCCATATTAAAAACTCATTTTTAACCTTTCAGAGCATTTTATACAGCCCAAACCAAAGCTATTTTATAAAATATTTTCTTAGGTTGGCTTACTTGATGCTGTACTCCCCTGCTTTTCTTCCTATCATTCTTTTTTATTCCACACTAACCCTTCCTCTTTCTTCTGCCTTATAAAATCTAAATGTTACATCCTTTACCCTATTCTCTTTTTTTCTATGCCTCTACCCTTGAATACTTAGTAAATGCTTCCAGCTTCAATTATTACCTTTATACCAATGACTTTCAATGACTTTATATCAAATTCTCTACTTCTATCACATTCTTGAATTCTAATCCTATACTCTTAACCCTCTTCTTATGAGTTTCACCCATACATCAAATGTAGCATTTCTAAATCCTAGGTCAATATTTGTGCCCCCTGGTCTAACTAGTTTCCTTCCTGAGAAACCTATTTCTATTACTTGTGGCTATTTTCTCATTCACTAGGGACAAACACCTCAGGCTGCTTTAAGTCTTCTTAACATCGCTACTTACTTCTCAACATCAAGTCTTATAGATTTCACCTTCACATTATATTGCTTAGATTTGATGCCTTCCTCGATTGAAATCAGGATAATAATCCCTGCCTTACTTCATAGGATTTTTCTGATGATCAAATAAAATGTGAGAGTATTTTCAATTTTACTATATGTATAAAAATGTTTATCACTAGACTGTCAGCTAAGAATGGCAATTTAAAGGAAAAAACTTAAAAAAGACTGCTATGGGCTATCAGACACATGAGCTGAAGGCATTACCATAATTCTTAAAGATTCTTTGCCTACCTGTATGAACGCCCATGGCATCAACATTTTCCATGTTACACACAGTGACACAATTGTCATCAGCATCTCGGACTACTTCATATTCTATTTCTTTCCATCCCGTCACTGACCTCTCCACCAGGATCTGGTTGGTCATAGCAAAGGCCTAAAAATGGGTAACACAAGTATCAAAGAGTAAGAAAAGGCACTGGTTTAAACATGAGTATTTTCAACGTCCTGGCCTAAATACTGGTCAACACTGAAGTCTCAAGCCCAGCCTCCATCCTCCTCTGCTCTCCGGAAGGCACAATGTGTCAAAAAATCAGTGAGGTACTAGGAATAGCATCCTGCAGTGAATATGCTTGATTTACATTATTGAGGCTTGCCATTCAAAGTGCTGATATGACATTAAATCAAACTAATTCGGGAAAATAATTGAGCAATCAGGCAGAGGGAAATGAAATTATTTCGGCAGCTAGGCTTCTGTGAAACCAGAAAATGTGATAAGTGTGAATAAATATAGAAACATAAATCTAAAGACTCTGGCTTTCTCCAAAATAGCTCGGGGTGCTGCGTACGACGACATACACAATGAAAGTCAGTTGATGTTGATGAGGAGAAGAAAGGCGATGATGATGGTTGTAAACAGTGAGCCAGGATGGCATATGAAACTTGGGAATTAGAAGAATCATATGCAACTCTTATTATGGTTAATCACTGCCTAAGTGCTTAAGTACTCTGAGTCATATATCATGTATGCCTGATTAAACAGATATGAATTAGTATAATCATCATTTCATATTTACTGAGTACCCAGCGGTAGGTAGAACTGAACTCAAAATATAAAAGAGGCCGTCTCTGACCTCAGGACATTTAGTGGCTGAAATCCACAACAGAAATGTCCTTTGTCTCTTAATACAGTTGATTTGTGATGGCCGTGAAAAGAAGAGAAAGCAACTGGGGAAAGTAAATGGTTTTCAAGTTATTAGCAGGCAGTAAAATGAAATAACTCAATGTAAGTTTGTCCGTAATGGGTCTCAACACTATTGTTTTGACCTCAGTCAACACCATTGGCGCCAACATGTGCAATTGAAACTGGAACACACTAGTCCCCACAGCTGCCCATAATAAGGTTTTCAAAGTGGTTAGGAAATTCTGTAGCCAGCGTTAACAATTTAACAATGATTAATTTGTTGTTAGAATTGCCTGCTAAAAGAAGAAATCTGGGAAAGAAAGCATGTGAAATTGGGAAAGTGTTTTGCATTCTAATGAAGTAGACTAAAGATTTGGGCACAGGGGCAATTTACATCATATTCACCTGTTGCCTCAACTTCTTTTTTTTCCCCTTTCAAATTTCAGATTTTATACAAAACATTGACTTAGGGACTCAGATGAGTTAATGCAGTTTCTTATGGTGCTAATTATAACCTCAAGAGAATAGGGGTACTTTAGGATATAATGATATCAGTAGTTATTCTCAAGGGAAAAACAAGGTTTTCATCAAAGAAAATCATTCAATCGTCTATTGATTATTTTAGAGTAATATGAATATGAATAAAAATATCCCAGTCCAAAATTGTCTTCATTAGTAAAAATTATTAGACAATTCAGTATTCAAAAGGTTTCCATACTGTAAAAAGTATATATTTTTAATAGAGCATAAATACATATTAAATCCAAGTTGTTGACATGTAAGTTTGTCATTATAGTTATTTGAGTATATTTAATTTTACTTATTTTTTTCTCAAAACCCTTCATTGACAATTGAAGGGCCTCATTTTGTTTCACTCTAAAAGTAAGTACGCTAAAGCTAAAAGCTGTGGTTGGGCTCTTTACTTAGCTCTCCCCAAAACTGCCTTCACCGAGACTCTCTTGCATGACTTCCATGTATGTTACATGGCCCTTTGGCTAAACATGCATGCACTCAACAAGCCCCCGGGACTGCCAGGCGCTGCTGTACTCTGAGGGAATGGAGTGTGGGCAAAACTATCTGCTTTCATAAAGCATGTTTTCTGTGTTCATCTCTAATTTATTGTTTGGACCACATCTTAATTTTCTCCAGATCTGCCTTCTAATACTTAAGAAAAGAAGTATTCAGTAGTATGTTAAAGTCATTTTGATAGTAATAAATTATAAACATTCAAATCTCACTTTTGCTTATACCCATATGTGTATGTTAGTTGGCAGAGAGCTCACTTGATTATGTTATTAAGAGGTGTTTATACTATATATACATTAAACAGCTGAGTTTGAGGTAAAGTTAAACTAGTCAATGTGTGTTGTTTCACTTAGTGGATGTCATTCATGTGATATTATTTCAAAAAATAATGGAACATTATATTCTAGTTGTTTTTAACCACTAAAATATATTGTAGCATTATGAATGTTTTAGAACAGACTATGAAGCAGAGGAAGGTAGAATTGGATTGACTTCATAATACTGAAATCAATAGACAGGAAAATAAAGATTGACCTTTACGTAGAGTCACCACCAATTTACCTAGGACTAGCTGGCTTAACACTCTGTTCCAATATAAGTAATTATACTGCATTTCCTTTTCAAAGGAGTTGTATTTGGACAACACTTTTAGAGAACATGACAGTGATTTAATAAATAGAAAAAGGTTATTTTTGTCTGCATAACTTTCTCTAATGGAAAGGGTATGTCACATCAGGGTCTCGATTGTTAAGATGATCTATGAAGATACATACCTTTGTGCTGAGGTCCACTAAGGTCTCCTTATTAGGACAGATGCCTGAGCCTAACCCACCCAGGGCATAGGCAGAACGGATCATCACTGGGTAGCCAATGGAGTCTGCTGCCTTCAGCGCATCCTCAATCTGTCAACAAGAACAAGAACTCAGAGTTTAAAAGCTGACCACACTAGCAGAAACAATCATTCCAAGAGAGTCTGGCCATTCAGGTAGATCAGTTTATTTGAGGGGAATGACTATGGACATGTTCTATTATCCTCTCATCTCCTTCTATAAAGCAAGTGTTGTTTTACAATTTTTAAGTAAAATTCTAGGATTATTTCAGTATACAGTGAAGACCCTTTTTAATTTCTTTGTGGTGAATTTTATTTTTGCATTTAAAAAAACCAACATAAAACAATGGCCCAAACTAAAATATCCTGCATTAATTTGAGAATGGAAACCATATTGAATTTTTAATTCAGCTTAAAAGTCTTCATCTTTTAATGAAACAAGGTTTTCTGTTGCTGAAACTAACTTAGTATTACTGCAATAAGCCATTAGGAATATTATATAGAGAAATTTTTCAAGTTCAGTCAGAGAGCAGTCCCAAAAGCTTGGAATTCTTTTTTATAACTTACAAAATACAACACATGATGGCTATATTTTTCTGCCATGGAATATTATTACACCACCAATGGGAATGTAATTACACCTTTCCCATATGCCTGTTTCTCATCCTGAGGAAGCAAGGACATAATTAAATCTGGCAATGAAAGAATGAATGGATGGCAGGAGCTTTCCAAATGTTCAGCAGAGCTGTCCTGGGATTATTCCTGACTGACAGCTTTGTAACAGAGCACGTACTTGACAGCATTCTTTACTGAAACATGCATGACCCACATTTAGTCAGTCCAGCTGTACTCCCCTTATCCCTAAGGGTTTGCTTATTTCTTCAATGGGGAAGTTGCATCAAAAACTGCATCCAGCACCCCCACTCCACTGACTATATGTGGAAATCAGGACTAAAGTCAGGGGCAAAAACAGATGCATGGAAAGCTGACCTTTTCTCCATGCCCATCAATATACACAGGATATGATGGAAAATGGTTAATAGAAATGCAATATAATCTGTCCTCTTTCAACAACTAAGCCATGGATTTCTCAGTCATAAATCTTACTAAGTAGGTCCAATGGCTTTTTTATCTTAATAATCTCATTTTTAAATGTTTATCTCATTTTAATAAGAAAATTTAAATCTAATGATTTTCCATTTGCAGGTCGTCTGCACGCACAGATGTGTCACTGATTGTGGGAAGAAGGTAAAAATTACTTTGGCATTGCAAGTTAGTATGGTTCTTAGTTTTAATTCAGGAGATTTGAGATTCTGTGGCATTGATAAAATCACTTTTCTTGATTTATACTTTTCTTTTCATAAAATGAAATAGTAATACCTAACCCTAAAAGTTGAGCATTGAATGGTGCAATTAATACACAATATCTTGCTGGACCTGCATGGCTCAGTGGTTGAACATCAACCTATGACCCAAAAGGGTCACGGTTCGATTCCCATCAGGGCACATGCCTGGGTCATAGGCTCGATCCCCAATGGTGGGCATGCAGGAGGCAGCCAATCAATGATCTCTTTTATCATTAATGTTTCTATCTCTCTCTCCCTCTCCTTTTGCTCTCTAAAATCTATTTAAAAATATATTTTTAACTAAACAATATCTCTGAGGTACTAATACATTTCTGGAAGAACATAAATGCAAGTATAATAATTGTAACTTTTCTTTTAGGCATGACAAACATTCTCCCTACAACCAAACAGATAATGGCCTTGTCTCTCCAGAACAAAGGTTTCTTACCGATTCCACAGCAAAGCTCGGAGCAATCTTTTCATTAATCTCATTTAGTTTATCTGAGAACAGCTGCCTGTCTTCTGTGGCCATAATGGATTCAACTGAGGTCCCCAGGACTTTCACTCCATACTCCTTGAGCACACCTCTCTTGAATAGTTCCACTCCTGGGAAGAACAAATTAAATCAGCTTTTTTTTTTTTATCTTAAACTCTTATGTCTTCTTTAATACCATTTTTTTAAATCTTAAAATTAACTTCAAGAAGCCATCACAATACAAAATAGAATTGTACTTAAGGTTAAAAAAAATTTTTGAATTAAAAATTCTGAAGACATTCTAGCAAAATATTCTGCTGATGTAATTGTTCCTTATATTACCACTTCAAATGATTTTATTATTGTCTTTAATAAAAATCATAGAATTATAGTGAGCTTTAAGATTTTAGTATATTTCCTTCCATTCTAAAGTCCATTCTTAATGAGATTTAAATAAGCCCAGAGATATGAATTAAAAATTATCAAGACGGTTTGTGTTTTCACTAACTCACTAGCTAACTCTAGCTAAGTGTTTTATATTTGTCATACGAATTACATCACCAACTCCTTACCCCAAATAGCTAATGATATCCTCACTCACAATCTAGTTCCAAAGGTCTGAAGCATTTTAAAGAGGACAGAGCACTGGACTCAGCATATAAATGAAGGGATGGCAGAGAGACTGATCTAGATTACCATGAAGATAGATGTGAAATAGCTGAGACATAAGGGTGCAAGGCACTTATCAATGTTAATTCTCATTTTTCATTCATATAGTTTTTAGGACTTCACTGGTAACAGAGAGAAGCAATATCCTGGGATAGAGGATGGAGACCCAAGAAACCTACTTGGCCACTCTGGAACATTAAAACAAAAGGTTTCATTTTGTTCCTCAGACATTCTACTCATCATATGACATTTTCAGGTAGCTATTTGCTGCTTCCTCACACATAAGAGGAAATCTTTTATAAATTGTTAGGTTGAATCAAGCAAAAAAATATTACACATAAGTGCATGTACCCAAATTCTACAATCAAACTTAAAAGAACTCACCACAATTCAGAGCTGTCTGGCCACCCATGCCCAGAATTAACCCATCTGGGCGTTCCGCCTTGATGACCTCTGTGACAAACTGGGGGGTGATGGGGAGAAAGTAGACGCTATCTGCTTGTTTTAAGCCCACTTCGTTGGTCTGTACGGACGCAATGTTTGGGTTCATCAGGACAGTTCTGACATTTTCTTCCTGAAACAAAAGGATCCAGAAATCTGAAAACATGGTCTAAAGAAGAGAATGGCCATATTTCAATTCAGGGCATTATTAGGTAATGACTAGATTAGGTAATGGATTAGGTACTGAATGAATGAGTGAGTGAGTGAGTGAGTGAGTGAGTGAGTAAATGGAAGTTAGAGGGAAACAAACATTTGGTGAAAGGAAGGAAGAAATTGAGTGAAAATAAAACTATCCAAAAAGAACTGCCTCCCTCATAAAGATCATCCTGAATTTCTTGCCACTGAAGCTATCAAGCAACGCTGAAAATGATTTCTATAGAGTTAGACCAGATATCCAAAAATATAGCAGGTCCCCAAATAATGTGGTTTTGTTCAAGTCATTTTGTTATAACATGAATGGGGTGGGGCGATCAGTTCCTGGATGGGGCCACTGTCTGTGTGGATTTTGCACGTTTTTCCATGTCTGCATGGGTTTTCTTCAGGTGCTCCAAATTCCTCCCACATCCCAAAGATGTGCAGTGAGATGAACTGGTGGGTCTAAATGATTCCAGTTTGAGTGTGTGTGGATGTGATTTCACCCTTCAATGGAAGGGCCTCCTATCAGGGTTGGGTCCTGTCTATACCCTGAGCTTCTGAGAGAGGCTCTGGCCATCCAAGACCCTGAAGTGGACAGAGGATTGGAAAATAATCCTCTTACTTGTTTTCATTCATCTTTCTTAAATGTCTGTATAGCTCACATTTATTTCAAGGTTTAATATTAGAAGTATTCAGGATCTTTATTTATAAGTTTGGTGCTAATTTTGGTGGCCAGAAAAATTCCATAGGGACTTAACTCTTATTTCTATCATTTAGGCTATGGTAAAATTGCTTTCATTATACATTGTTTTGCTTAAGGCCACAGCTTCCAAGACCCTATCATCGACATTGAGTACTACTGAACTTTACAGTTCAATCGACCTTAAAAGAACATAATATTCCAAAAAAATTAACGAGTAAACTATAAAATGGAACTGGAGGCATCATCAAAGCTGCTTCCCTTTCTAATGTTTGTCGGAGACCATTGGTGCACATTTAAAATGCACGGTAATGTGTTCCCTTCTTGCTAGAAGCACTGAGAGCCTTCTGCTGGTTTCTATTTTCTTTAGATTTTCATGCTTGCTGTAGTGCTTTAACAAAGAGCATTATACAACTGTTTATACATATTATATAAAAAGAAAATGACCATATGGCAAAAGAAAAAGAAAAAATATGTGCGTGTATGTGTGTGTCTGAAGGTATTCATAGCCTATCTCATTCTTGACATCTGGAGAGACCACCAAAATAATTGTTCATGTAGGCTACTAAGAATAATAACTTTATAAACCAGGATGAGGGTGAAACTTAGCAAAAATAATGATTATAAAATATGGCCAGATGGTTCTTGTTATTTTACCTATTAGCATATCAATTTTGAACTCTTCTAAAAAGTCAACAATATTCAGCTGAAAGTACAGAAATTATCTTTGAAAGCCCTACACATCCTACGGGGGAAATCTGAATTAAAAAATTAAATATACCTCATGCTATTTTCAAATAGTGCCTTAAAACTCGTACTTTTTATTAACTTACTTGATTTTTATACCAAGACTACAAGAGAAAATTCTACCTTACAGATAAAAAAAAAATTGAGATTCAATAGTTAACTAACTTGCCAAAGATCATATAGCTGAAAAGATCCAGAATTAAAACTTGATTCAACTCTTATGATTCAAATCCTATGCCCTTCCGCAATACCAATCATCTCTCAAAATTTTAAGGAATTATTTTAAAAGGATTATCAGGTGTATTAGCAAAGTATTAAATAGATACATACAGATAAGCAATTTCATTTAAAAATATGGGTTGGAGTGTAAGTAATTAGGTCTAAAGTGATAGTGGACCGTTAACAGAAGTTGCACAAGGTCTTGCTACTACAGAAAAGTACCAACAGGCCTAAATATATTTGTATTTTCCTGAATGGACTATATGATGAATATAGGTATTTTCATAAATAAAACTAAATAGTAAAAGTCCCGCATGTGATGGGTATTCATTTTAAAACTTAAGAATAATTTCAAACAATTTTAATAAATTTTACATCATTTTCTCATATAGTTCTGGCTATAATACATGCAAAATTTAATTCTTTTAAAATATTTGGTTCATAAGTGTATCTCTATTAACTTCCTAATTAATAATACTGTATAAAATAATTTCTATTATTTAAATAACTTCACATAATGAATGTTAAAGCACATAAAAAATACAAGCCATGAAAATACTAATTATTCATAAAACTACTAAGTAGGCTTAAAAAAAATTTGCTGGTAAAATGTGTTCTAAATCCAGAACACACTTGGATTATGTTCTAATCAATCTAAACCATTGGACATCCACTATTTATTTAAAGATCAATTGAATCACAATACAATAAAGTATCCTTTTAAAATATACATGGAAAATATGTGTGCGTATGTACGAACACCCATGTGTGTATGGAGGAAAATATTAAAAACAAATGGGAAGTAGAGTAAGGTAATTAGGGGCTATGTTCTACATTTTTTATCAGGCATCTGGCAAGTGAAAAGCTTTGTATATAGAATACTAAGTAAAACAAAAAGTAGATTTAAAAAGTGCCAACTATTTCCCATGTTTGTTGTCTGAGTCTCCTGCTGCCTTCCCTATGTCCTTCTTTCCTAGCCAGGTCTCTGGTAAATGGCTTCATACTGCAAAGCCTCAGGCAAGGTCACAGAGAGCTCACTGTGCCTCTGGGTGGCCTGATGAGCACCCAAATGGGGACTATCCAGGGAAATAAGGACACCAAAAGAAGCCTGGTTAGCTCTTTAATAGAAATACCTTACATCTACAGTGTAATTTTTCTAAAGCTTCATTTACTAGGTAAGAGTTGGGAAGATCTCAAGAGACTTTGAGGAAATAGGGAGGATGTTCTTCCCAGCTTGGGTATCAAATCCTCTTTTCCACTTGGAAATGCAACCACACCATCCTGATAGGTCATCCATTCCAAGTCACAGGTGGGACCGCTGGGTTCCCTAGTGACAGATAATAACTTCTAGAGCTTGAACAAAAGGCACTCTTCTCCAACTGGATCTTCCCATTTCAACCAGAGAAATGCCTGCAGCATCCGAAGAACATTGAAGTACCCTTAGAGCACCAAGGACGCCTAAATTCACTTTCACACAAAAGACAGAAAGCTCACTACCTCAAAAGAAATGAGAAACACCTATGAGTGTGGCTTTATATGTTTTTGTTATAAATAGGAGATAATGTAGACAATTTTGAGGACCAATCTAAATTAATGTATAGGTGTGCACATTGGAGAAAGTAAATACCTTGTCTGTGATCAAACCTCCTTTAATAAAAGATGTGTAAGGAATAGGTAAGGAAATTAATTATAGTGACTTTGAAAAGAAGCAGTGTCATAAATCTAAATTATGCAATACTAATTAGACTCATTAAAGGGTGAAAATAAATTTTAGCAAAGATCATATTCTCTCACCTTCATGGCTTTTACAGCTTGCGATCCTGAGTAATCAAATTCACCTGCCTGACCAATGGACAGACCTCCCGATCCTAGGATAAGGACTTTGGAAACCTGCAAGCAATTAAAAAAAGGTATTGTTTTTATTATTAAGATGAGGAAATAGGCACTCATGTGTGTACATATACGTATGTTCTTAGATAAAAATCTCCCAACATTTAATTGAGTAAGTGTATTGCATTCAATATTTCATAGGTTTGTTCTGAACAAAGGATTGGCACAAAAACAAACAAGCCTCTGTGTCTTCCTAAGCTGCCGAGCCCTCCCGAGGAGAAAGATGTTCTTGGTTACTGCAAGAGACAACGGCTTGGGAAACTTGATTTGCTTCACCAAGTATTTTTTGGGCACCTACTATCTGCAAGTCACTGAAATCCTAAATTATACATTTCCTTCACTATTTAAAAAAAAAAGAAAAGCATCTGAAACAGTGCTATATGGTATGTGGCTTCTTTCACTACCAAGAACCCACACTTTGACTCCACATTGAGAAGCTAGATTTTGGCCAATCTTTTCATCTAAAAAAAAAAAAAGGTTGTCATGGAAATCATTAAATTATCAAACTTAACTTATTTCATGTAAACATGTAAATCAATTATTTTTGTTTGTAAACTATATACATATATATCTCTCTAAATTTTGAATAATCATGTGTGGGTATTTGTGTGGTTAAACCACGAAAGAAATGGGTAGAGATCTTATATTATAGTATACGTTCAAACAGATAAGGGTTCAAGACTTATATTAATTCTTATCCATTTGCTTTCTAAAGGTAAATATTATTCAATTCATAATATTGAATAATAATCCTTTTTTAAAAAAATTATATCACCTATAACAATTCTGTAGTCTGAACTATGTCTCTCAAGCATATGTAAAGCTATGGTTTTATTGAGTAATGAAAAAATGTATCAAATTCTAAGCTAAATTAATACCTATTGTTTACTATGCTATTTTATTACAAATATCCTAGAAGAATTAAACTTTAAAAGATGTTTAAATCTAAACATGAAAATTCCAATGAACATAATCAAGAACAGACCAAATAGTTAGATGCTAAAGTGATGGAAGATTACAATAATACCAATCATCTTTCATAAACATTGGAAAAGTTTACATATTAACTTAAATATATCATTACATGATAGAGCAAATCCAAAATACATAAACCAAAAAGAAGGCCACACATACTGACCTCAATTCGAGATGCAACCAGGGCTGGCTTTGGTAGAACTGATGTAACAGTGGTTCCTTTCCCCTTCTTTATCAGTGAGAAAAATGAATCAAACAGATACTAGAAAAAAAAATGTAACCAACTAGTTAGAAGCTTCAAAACTCACAGGGTTGCCAGATAAAATACAGTATTCCCACTTAAATTTGAACTTTAGATAAATAATTTTTAGGGTAAGTATTTCTATGCAATATTTGTTTTTGTTTGTTTTTTTGCCAATTCTGGCAAAACTAAATATTTATTACTATGGAAATTAGATCAAATAAACACTTCTAACTGCTTATGTGACATCCTATTTAAAAATTTTTCAGCAGACAGTGAACATTTCAGATAATGCCTTTGGAGAATATTAAGTTTGCAGCCTCTTAATTATGAATCATTTTCTTCTTCTAAGTAAAATTCTGGTGATAATTACTTATGCTATATTTCTTGTGCTCCCTAAAGTTAGAAATAACTGGATTTTTAAAATTTCTATAAGCTCTAAAAATATCTCTAAAAATTATTCTTAAACTTTACCAATAAATTTACTTTTATTTTTGCAACAGGCTTAAGAAATTTCAACAAAAATATTCATTTTGCAACTATTTGGCAGGATAAAAATAAGGATTAAGTGATACTGCATATTACATATCTTGATTTCAATGTTCCTAATTTGAAGTACTACATAGGCAATATTTACATTTTAAATTTCAAAAAAGTATCATGCATTAGACAATATGTGTGCATAAGTCACTTTAATTTACGAGTTTTATTGTGGGTAAGTAATGCTTGGCTGTCAAGAACCATTATTTCTTAATTATAATAAAACAAGAAAAAACCCACAAATCTGAAAACACAATTCAGTAGTAGACAAGATGAGGTAGTAGAGTTTACAGACAGAAAATTTTTATTCTCTCCCTCATTTTGCCTAGGTGTCTTTTCTGAGAGTAGCTGCTGACAGGGAAGAATCATCAGCATTACTATTGGAGGCCCTGGGGTGTAAGAGATGCAGAGTCACACCACACTTCCCAGACTTTTCTGAGTATCACTGCAAGCTCTTGTTTTGCAAAGATGTCCTTGACATTGAACCAAAAGCTCACACAATAAAAGAAGAGATATTTAAATTACAAACAAAACATCTCTAAGAATTCTTCATGGTTCTTTTCTTAAGCCATCCAACTCATATGCATGTTGGTATATGCCCCCTCCCCTCCCCAACACTGCTGCCCTCCTTCCTTCTCCTGCCGCTGGTTATTCTCCCTATATGGCTACACAACTAGTTGCCATAGAGATTTCGTGAAGTCACAGATGGGGGATTAAAATTTCATTTCAGTTATGAGAATAAGAGAGCAAGGGGAAATTCATTTGCATAGGACAACAATTATAAATTTTAGAACTAAATATATCAGAATGATAATAATTTAAATAAAAATAGCATTGCATCAGGTTTCTTAAGGGATTCCCCACTTTGAATTAAAAAACAAAAAAAGGACAGGCACTTCCTCCATGATAGTTATGGAGAGGAAATTTTGATACAATGAGCATATTATCACAACACCCTTCTTGAGAATGTTCTGTAACAAGATCATCTAAGGTGGTTATTTTGGTTTCTCGATTTTTCACATAAATACATTTCTAATTTAAAGATTTAATTCTATAACAGGCCTCATCTTTTAACATACCTCAGTGTCCGTTGGCCCTGGGCTGACCTCGGGGTGGAACTGCACACCGAAAAAGGGTTTGCTTTCATGCATAATCCCCTAAGGAACGAGAAATGGGAGAAATGTCTTCTGAAACAATGGGTGCCAACCAAGGCTATGTATTATTCAAATCAAAAAGCTGAGGTAAATACTTAAGAACACTAGAAAAAACTAACAGTGCAAATAATTTAACAAAGATTCAACCAAATGTGGTCCCCTCAATAAAAACAACTGATTTGGTTTATAGCCTTTGGGACCCTTCAAAGCTCTGTTCATAATACACCCAAATCCTCTTCTGATCTTCAGCTCCTAAATTGTTTCTCCAGGGGTCTTCTCAAAGGCTACTTCATGTGCTTAGTCCCAGAGACTCACTGAGTTGTTTCAACAGATCTCTACCAATGCCCCATTAACAATGAATGTGCAAGACAGTCATTGATTAACCACTCAAAGAATGGATCTTAATGAGTCAACTGATGAGAAAATAAGACCGAGAAGTTACTTTTGGAAAAGCAGAGGGCTATGAACTCCTATGAATAGAGTTGTTCCCCACAAACACCCCAAAGAGCTCACATAAACAGGAGAAAGGTATCTGTATAAGAGTATTAAAAGCCCTGCATTTCTCATCCCCAACTTACCTCATTGGTTTGGTCATTGACATTTGTAAAAAGTGGCTTCCAGCCGGCAGGAAGGGTGTTTTCCAGTGCATAGCCATGGTTCTGAGCGGTAATGAAAGCCTGTCTGTTCGTCACATTCAAAACAGGCTGATTCTGCCCTCTGGAGAAAAAAGGAAGAAGGAGAAGGAAAAGTGAGGGGGAGAATATAAGCACATTCGTTGTAAAATAGCAAAAAGAAAAGACTATTGAAATTCAAAAGTTTCAATTGTTTAATAAGAAAAGTCACAGATTATTAATCCCAATAATTTTAGCAACAAAAATCAATTCGGGAAGCTTCATTGTGTGTTAAATATCATATCTATTAAACTTCTGTAATCAGTTTTGGAAAAGGGAGAATTGCACTCATAAGAAGAAGTTAAGAGTTGCCTACCAGCTTAACAGAGACTGACAAATCTAAGCAACTTATTTTAAGGAGCCACAGTAATTGTAAAGGCAGATGAGAGTTCACAGGAGATAATAAAGAGAAATGACTCAGTTTGGAATCAATTTAAATTATACTTCCTGTGGAAGGTGATCCATGAGGGAAAGCTCCATGTACAATAGGTTAACATCGTTGGGGTAAGAAAGTACTAGTAAAACCTAGAGCAGTGGTTCTCAACCTTCCTAATGCCACGACCCTTTAATACAGTTCCTCATGTTGTGGGGACCCCCAACCAAAAAGTTATTTTCGTTGCTACTTCATAACTGTAATTTTGCTACTGTTAGGAATTATAATGTAAATATCTGATATGCTATATGTGTTTTCCGATGGTCACGACCCACAGGTTGAGAACTGCTGACCTAGAGGATTTGAAGATTTCTTGGTTCTTAAGTCACCCAGCCTTACAACACTATTAATGCTCTGAAATCAAGTTTAAAATCAGAACAGTTTCCTTAGACTGCCATTAGATTATTATAACCACAATTTATGCTGAGGGAAGGAAAACTAACTTTAAAATACAGCAATGTTATTGTTAGAAAAGGCTGTCTTTCACAAATGCAATGAAAGTGGTATCAGGTAGTCAGACAACTGTGAACCATATATGATTATCTGTTTATTCTGAAGAAAGTGGCATGGAAGATCTCTAAGTCTTCTGGATTTAGTTACTAATGGCATTTTACAGCTAGTCTAACTATAAACAAAGTGTAACTGCCTTACCTGTTGGCCATGGGCATTTTGTAGGATTTGGCACCAGCAGCTAATCCTATGATTAAATTTCCTGTACTGATTCCAAACAATGGCTCCTTGCGGTCACTCTCCAAAATCTAAATCGGGAAGAATTTTTATTAACCCAGAAGTACAGTCCCAAAAAGTGCTTCTCAAGGAATAAAAAGGAAGCATCCTTTTTTCCCTTAATTAACAAGGTAAACAGAATGATCATTGAATAAAAAGGTAAATTATAAATCAGAACATGATTGACAAATTTATAGCATTGGAACTCAATAAAATGTACTTGAGATACAGATTAAAATAAATCTAATTTAGAATTTCTTTAGAAACTTGGGTGTGTTATAGATCCCAAGGTCATGGTGAGGAACATAAGTTGTCATTCCATGATTGTAAGGAATGACACATTTGGAGATTGGGCTCCAGTTCTCTGAATTTAAGGACACAATCCAAATTACTTTATCAAAAAAAAAATAGCTCTTTTTCCTCATTGGTTTGCCCTAATACATATCTGTGCTGACATTACCTCTGAGGTCACAAGTACAAGTAATAAAAAATTTCTGAATAAATAAAGTATATTGCAGCTGAGAGCAGTAATAGACCAGACTACCTCCACTTAGCACACAGATACACACTACCCCCAGGTTTACTGCACCTTTTTCACATTCTGAATTAGTGGTTGTGCAAGAGCTGGGTTCCCAGGTCCTCCAGCAATTAAAAGCCCATCATACTCCATCTTGGTGAAATCATGATTCCAGGGAACTAAATGCACTTCGGCTCCTCGCTAGAAAGGGAAAACAAGAATGATCAGACTTTAATAACATTTTTTTTGCCAAAGTGTAATTTCACTAGACCTTCTCTTGACTAACCATTCCCGAAAGAGAAGGAAAAAATAGCATGTGACTCAAATAAAAGCTTAACAGAGACGGACAAAAACATCACTGTTTTTGTGTGATGTAAATGGAGCCAATGGTCAATAAAAAGTGGAGAGGGAAAAAAAAAGACTAATAAAAATGTGATCCTAAAAAAATAGATAATACACTTTCCCACACTTTAGAAGTTCTCAGAGCCTAAAAGTTTCATGCTTGGGCACATGGGAATACAGGTTATCTTACCTAGAATTATGGGGTAAAGAGTTACAAAAAATGGTAAATTGATTTTCTGCAAAACTTAAGATGGCTCACCTTCCACCTTTTTCAATTTTGCCTTTTTTGTCTGATCACATTTTAATCAGCCTTCTTTCACGGGTTTTCTCATATTACCTATATTTATATTCTGATTGAAAAGTTAGAACTTCTCTACATAAATATAAATAAGAAGATATCTTTGAATGTTTCCTGGACACATTTGCTGAGACAAGGATTTGAGAAAAAGAAATTTATTTGGAAGTGTTTTCAAGAAATACCAATAGAAAATGACACCAGGAGGCATTCCAATCAAGTATGCATTCTCAGGCAGTTACCATATGGACAACCAGAGCTTCAGCCCAGGAACTCTGAGCACCAGTGTAGAACATCCATCTTGTAGACAGCCCGGCTATGGAGCAAAGGAGCTGGGATATTTACACAATGACCCTCTCTAGTCATTGGTTGGGGCTGCAGCAAGATCATTAATTCAATGGCACTTTGCATGCCAGCAGCCTCAACCAACCACAGAGAGCCCTCAGTCAATGAAATGCAGACACTTGCAATTGGAAGTCAGGCAAAATGTTGAATGCAGAGGGAAATATGGACAGACCATCCACAGCATCTGCTACTGAAGAGTCCATGGACATTGTTGTTACTAAACTTGACCAGAATTTAAAATCATGATTTGGACACTTCTGATATTCTCTAACAAAGAAGTAAAGAATTCTACTATACTCAAGCTAATTTGATAGTATGCACATATATCTCTGTGTGTGCGTGTGTGCACGTGTGTGTGCTTGTGTGTGCCTGCATGCGTGTGTGCGTGTGTGTGTGCGCGCGCGTGTGCATGTGTGTGTGTGTCTGTGTGTGTGTGTGTGTGAAACAGAGGCAGACTTACCCAGAGGCAGAAACAGAGACTGGGACAGGAAGGTGGAGAAGAGAAATCTCAACAAAAACAACTATGTACGAAAACACTGTAATTAAACACGATAGTTAAAGTCTCCTACAGGATTTTTAAGGTTCAATATTAATGGTTGTCCAAGAGTTGATATAAAACAGCGTGAAAGTTTGCACTGTATCAGGGCATGACCTCTGCAAAGATGTGCATAATAAATAAAGCCCAATAGAGAAGTTCTCCAACTGACTCTAGTTTTTTTGTTTGTTTTGTGTTATTGTTGTTTTTATCTCTAAACCCCAAGAATGTGAACATGGCATGTCTCAGAATGTCAATCAATAAGTGATAAGAACAGTCATCATTTTCTCCTCTGTTTTTGTGGCCTTTGAGGTCTTTTTTTTTTTTTAACATGGTCCACTTCTCTCATTTTAACAGGGATAAGTGTATCATTTTGTAGATCAAAGGCAACAAGAAGAGGGCAGATTCCCTGACATTCTAGAAGAATGCACAAGCTTTTTCTGAAACAGAGGAAATCAGCTTAACACTAAGTGATCAATATTACAAATCCTTACCCTTGAGATGGAATGATTTACTTACCTTTACAAGTAGGCGGATTACATTGTTCTTTATCCCACAGTCTACAGCTACCACTTTCGTGGCGTTTCCTTTGCCATACACCTTAACATCCTGCCATTTTAAAAACCAAAGAGTGAGAGGGAAGTTCCAGATATGAGCAATACATCAATATTGAAAGCATATCTGAGGATGCTTCACACTTAGATTGACGGCAGATTGATTGCTAAGTATTTGGGAATGACTGGCAATTAATCAATTTGTAAGAAAGACACAGCAAGTGCTACAGTCTGTATCCTTTTTATAATAAAAAAAGTGCTTTCCTATTTTATATAAAATTTTGATTACAGTAATAACAATGATCGCTAAGAAATTGGTTGCTTCCATAGTTAACAACCATGTTTCTCATGCTTTACCTCACTAACAAACAGTAGCAATGGAATTTTCAAGTATTATTGCTCAATTCAGCACTATACAGATGTGGTAATAGGTATATCATGCTTTAAATACCACTTGATCTTCAACTTGCAGTACAGTGGGGATAGGGTACAGCGTTAGGCTTATGCAATGGGGCTAATGGATAAAATCAGTATGAGAGTCTGAAGAATTGCTGGGTTAGTGTAGACCATTGGTCCCTCAAGGTTACTGTGCAATCGTTTGCATTTAAATGGTAGACTTCATAAAAGGATCCCAGAGCATAACATAATCATTACCTGTGTCTTAAGCACTGTGTGGATTCAGATCCATTTTCACAGGCTTTTACCTGAGAAGTAGTTTCCCAAAGTCATAAAAGGAAAAATAGTAGAAATACAGGGAGAGAAGCCTAGAGAGCTGGGTATCCATAGGGATACCAGCTTTCAGAGTTCACGGGCACATTCTGAATTTAGGATAATTCAAAGCTTGCAAAGGTTTTAGATTAAAATTGCAATCTGAATATTTGAAAAAGCATTTTACTTTCACTGGAATGTCTCTCTCTCCACAAAGTCTATAGAATGTGAAATCATAATCCTTAGACTATATTTCAGAAAAAGTTTATATTTTTTGTCTTGTTAACTATTCTAGAGAAGAAAATACCCCAGTCCATCTGCTGAACTGCTCCATAAATGTTACAGATAATCTCTCTCATCAGATAATCTGAAAAGTATAGATTTATTCTTAACCTTAGGCTTCTGCTAAAAAACAAAGCAACATTAAGGTCTAGTTGTAGCTACATCAAATTGCAATTACAAGACAATGAATTAAGTTATCAACCACACCAAAGCAAAATTCATAGAATAAATATGATTTGATACAAATATACATTTATCACAGGTAAAATGAAATTATTTAATTGTTCTGGCATTAAGAAACAGAACCAGCTTTCACCATTGCGCTCTCTCCCTTGATTTAACATGAAGATACAGATAGGCTCCTTTTAACTGATCTCTACACAAACACATTACATACTCTCCCTACAGAATGATAGAAGTTACCCAGGACCTCACAGACATGTGACTACATGAATTTGCATTAGGACACTCCAGGAGGGATATATTATGCAGTGTTTTTCAACCTTGTTTGACCATAGAAATTTTTTAAGGTGAATGTCTCCAGGCTCAATATCCTTCATGTTTGAAAAATGCTAGACTACATGTTTAACATAGTTCTCAATTCTAAAATTTAAAAGGAAAAATAGCCCTTTCTCATGCTGTGCCTCAAACTAAATCAACTCACATGGAAATGCGTAGAAACAAATACAGAGAATATGGCCTCATGCCATTTGAATGGACAAATTTTAGAATTAAAACAAGTGAATATCTCATCTGGCATGATCACATTCCAGATATATAAACAAGTACGTATCTAATTTTAAAACTCGCAGATAACCATAGAAAAGTGAGAGAGACAATTCTTGCAAGGATCTAAATATGATGTGTTGTGTGTGTTTTTTTAATAAAGCTATGTATAAAATGACATGGAATACAAAGGTGGAGTAAGTCATAAGAGGCTTCACAGAGGAACTGACTTCTTGAAGGCAAGCAGGGAGGAGAGAGAAATGGAGATCCCAGGCAGAAGAGCAGAATATGCAAACATATCCTGACCCTGCCAGATGTGGGTCAAGAAGAACAAAAGTCACCAAGAGCCTTGAGAACGCTTCTTAAATTCGTGTAACAAGATCCTAGAAATGGTGCTTTCTGGCAACGTCTCAGTCAAACCACACCAACATGAGAGGCAGAAATAGCATGAGGTTAGCGTGAAGAGTCACTGGAGTTCAAGTTAGGCCAGCTCTAAAAAGACTTTGGCAAATTTCATTTGATTTTAAATAGATTTACTTGATAAGCCTCGGTTTCCTCAGCCATGAAATAGAGTTGGGTAGGGTGTTTTTTTTAATATATTTTTATTGATTTCAGAGAGGAAAGGCGAAGGAGAGAAAAATAGAAACATCAATGACGGGGATGGAACCAGAAACCCAGGCAAGTGACCTGACCAAGAATAGAATCATGACCTTCTGGTTCATAGGTTGATGCTCAACCACTGAGCCACACTGGTTGGACAGAGCTGTGTTTTGTTGTTTTTTGTTGTTGTTGTTGTTTAATAAGAATTAACTGAGTATTCAAAAAATGTTGGTTGTATTTTTTCTAAGACAAAACTGCCTCTTTAAATGGACCACTATAACCATGAGCTATCTTATGCAAGAAATTGTATGTTTGATGTATAGAGGAATAAAACGTTGTGGTGAATAATTCTATTTAAAATAAAATTTAGAAGAGAGGCGCTTTGCTGCCCCAGTGATGAAGGAAAATACATTTATAGCATCTCTCCTATAGTGAATATAATTTCCAATGTAGAGCCAGCCAATAGTAATGACTTCAAAAGGGTTTCAACTGGCCCGAATTCTCCACATTTAAAGTTCAATGGTAACCAAATTCATACTCCTAGGAAAGAAAACTCTGCCTTGTCTCTTATTTTATGTAGTAAAAACAGAAAGTAGCAATCAACCCTTTAAATTTTAAAGTACAAAATTTTTTCCCCATAGCAAATCCAACAGATATCTCAAACTCCTATTGAAAGCATCACTGTGCTCACTCAAACTAGTTGAAATTGCTGATAAAATAAGCTGATCTTTTATCTGGTCACACCCAGTGCCTCCTTCTCCCATTTGTCTAATTCACCTCAATGTCTCTTTTTCTGCTGTTATTGCTCAGCCCAGGCTCTCGCGGGTTTTGTCCTGGTTAGCTACAATAACCTAGTTAATTGCTCTTTTATCCAGTCTACTTTTCTCCGAAATGATCCTGAATGAGTTCTCAATTGCTTCCAGTTTTGTTGACTTAACCAATGACAAGAAACCCTCTAGACCGAGCCATAGTGCATCTCCACTCATCTTTAACCAAATATGTGAAAGCTTTGGTTCAACCGTACCCAAAAACACATAACTCTTCAAAAGTATCATGTTGTTGCATACTTCTATGCCTCTCAAATACATGCCATTCTCTGTGCCTGAAACTCAGTTCTCCTAGTGCATCCATTTAACTACCTGCTCTTTATGTGTCAGAACACACCCAACTCCTCTGCAGAACCTCCCCTGATCCAGCTGTCTAGTTCAATGCCACCCCACGCATGACCTTGCTCCTGTGGCAAAATGTGCATTCTAAGGACAGCATTTACCACAATATTCTGTCCATGGTGATTACTCATTTGCCTGTCCCACTAGCTCTGTCCCAAGGACAGAGCCTATAGCCCAAGAGACTTACACCTACATTAATAAATATTCAATCACATCGAACAGACATCTTTCTAAAATGTATTCTACACCCTCTTATAAATATACACTAAACATATCTGACTTTGGAGTGGCACAGTGATTACTATGAACACTAATTTTTGAATTGAGCTATAATACAATAAATCTTCAGTGTCTCAAGGAATACTTTCCCCTACCCAAAGTGACCCCAGACTCTGTTTATTGTATCTGATTTCTTTAAAGTGCTCTCCACTCTCTGCCAGGCCATTACTCTGACTCCTGATCGGCACTATGCCTGTCTCTGGCAAGTCAACAGTTCCTTTATTTGACATTGTTAAAGTTTTGAACTGGGGAACCAAAAAAAAAGAAGTTAAAAATAATATTAAACAATTTCTAACGTTAAATGCACGGGTTTAGAATATATATTTTTTTTAGTTGCTTAAGACCCATTTCTCCTTCAACTCTGATGCATCTAAAATGACTTTGACCTAAATGAAAATTTTGATATTATAAGAAAGGAAGATAAACAGAACTACAAAATCTGAAAGAAAATTGCTCACCTTGGTTGAAACCTCAGCAATCAAATTCTGTTTATTTGGGTCCGCAAAATTCACAGACTGACCTTCAAATTCAATCTTCCCAAGCGTGGTGCCCTATCAAATTAAAAAGTTAGACAATTAGGAGGGAGCAGTGATGAAGGTGCTGACAGGATCAGTTCATCGGGACTTAAACAGCTGCTCTAAGAGTTTGATGCCTTTATAAATACTCATAACCAAAAGCAGGAGATCTTTATCTCAACCTGGAAAGATAAAGCAATTTTCACAGTACATTTGGAAATCACTCTGAGAAGTACGATCAGTTATTTTAGGCTGAGACAATGATCTGGGTAAGCAAAGTCAAAGGCATCGAAATTTAGGTCTCCAGCTTCCAGTATTTAGGGCACCTGTTCCTTAGTGCATCTAACCTAATGATATTTCATGGAAGATGTGACAAAACAATCTACTGAGCAAAAAAAAGTAAGAAACCTAAAAATTTTTAGAAAATTGACAAGATTAGGAATTTATTACATTGTGATGGTAAAATTAATTCAAAAAAATGTGAAATGCTATATAAGTCAAAAACTTAGAGAAGTGGCATTGAAAATTGTCACTACTTTAGACATGCTAATGTCTAGGTGTCCCAAAGAACCTGAACTTAAAAATGTTTAGCCTTCTGTGAAGCTTTCATGAATTACCCTTGCTAGCTTGAACATGGCAAATGTTTTCTTCTCATTATTATATGTCATGAGATTTATTTATTTGTTGGTAAGTCTAATTTGATCTATTTAGAAAAATGGCATATTATGTTTAGTAAGTAAGACTTTATTGGGGGGGGATGTCAAAATAATTCATTGATTTGCCTTTCTCCAAGAAATTATTGCATTGAAAAAATAAAAGAAAGTCTTAATTTTTCCCTCAAAATTTATTCCTTAGAGGAAGAAGTCACTGGGAGTGAGTGAGGGTAGAAAGTGTCAGCACACCATTCAGACATGACAGTTATTCATGAAATTACTAAAATCAGAGTGCTACCTCAAATTCTTGGGGGAAAATTACAAAAATAACCTTTCACTTCCACACTGTGTTATTAATTTTCATAATGGAGTTTATTTACTTTTAGAATCCAAATCACAGAATCTCTTGACTATATTTATGGATCTTTAATTTTGAAATTTGGTGTTCAGTTTTCATTTCCTTCTTAAAACATGCTGAATGAAATTCAATCTTACTTTCCAACCTAAAAGTAATAGACTAAAAACTACAGTATACATTTTTAATATGAGCCAGCATGACTCAACATTAAATATAATAGGCAATACTACAATTTTGTCTGAGCTAGCCTATTCAGCCAAATTTTTAAAACCTAACTGCCTCTGATAAAAGAAGGGTTCATCCTAAACTAACATAAAGAACACAGTATGGTCTTGTAAATTGTTTTCCCAAATTAATAAGGCTCACTATATTTTATTCAACATATGAATTCTATAGCCCAAATTGAATGTCCCAATTTTATTTCCCTTTTCATTCTGGTAGTCTCATCATTGTTTACTGTTCCCATAACGTCATTGGGTTAAGAAAACACAAGAATCTACTGATATAGTTAAACACACTAACATCTATTCTCAGGAAAATCAAGGTGGAGGGGAAAAGTCAGAGGTGGAGTAGAAGGGTCATATAAGCTCCTCTGTCGTCCTTCTGGTCATGGGTAATTAGCCATGTTCTTATTTTCAAAGATGTTATTTCTGTTTACAGAGATCCTGTGTCAATATATTCTAACGAGAAATCTGCAACAGATTTTCTTGAAGAATATTTCACTTCGAAATTGTAAATTTTATTTTTCTTATTTTTTATGTAATATAATTCAATGAGACTACTTTAGTGGCATTTGGGGAATGTAGTCAACCTTGGGTAAAGTTTCTTTCTGATCTGGGATATGAAAGTTTCATCCAGGGGAGAAAAAAGTGTCCACCTCATAACAAGAAGAAGCAAGCTGATGGTGAGGAGATATTTTAAGAGGGGAGGTCAGATGTTTCAGCAATGAAACATGAAAGCAAAAGATAAACCTACGTGTTATCATCTAGCAGTGGTCGGCAAACTGCGGCCCCTTGAGTGTGGCTCTTCCACAAAATACCACATGCGGGCGTGCACGTACAGTGTGACTGAAACTTCGTGGCCACACTCAAGGGGCCAAAGAGCCGCATGTGGCTCGCAAGCTGCAGTTTGCCGACAACTGATCTAGGGCATTGGTACAGTCTCAAGGAAGACTATGCAATTAAGTTAACACAGGCAGGGCTCATCTGACACACTCATGAAATATAAATCACTAATTTCACAGACAACTTCTCCAAAAGGACTAAACAAATAACACCACCAATGCCATACAATTCTGGGTTTGCATTTGCAGCATGGAGGCGTTCAATTTAGGTAGACTGTTGTGCACCTCATAACCTTCTCCACTTGTTTCACTGGTCCTGAGACGAATTATAAAGGCCATGACTTGTCAGGGTCATGAACACAGAGTGGGCTCTCAATAAAGTGCTGTTGAGTGAATTAATCTTACAGCCCTTCAGTAACAAATTTCCCAGTCAGGTATTCGGTCTCAAAAACTACATCGGAGGTAGTGAAATAAAAGGACAGAAACCCAAATGGCATACATTGGCCAGATTTGTTATTTTACATACTAAATGGATTCCTCAGGCACTGAGAAAAATTATATATATATATATATATTTAAAATATATTTTTTTCATATATATATGAAGAAAAACAGAAATTTGGATAAAAGGTGATGATCATACCTTATCCCGAATTATTTTAGTCAGCATTCTTGTATCCACTCCATAAATTGCAGGGATCTATAAAAGAAATTGTAGTGACAGTGAAATTGGAGGGAATTAGATCCAGCATATTGTTTTCAAGTTACAAACTTAGCATCATCTATCTTCTTGAGCAGTAAATAATTTCCTTACTCCTTCTTTTTTCTGACCCAGGTGACTGTGTTGTCAGAACACGGTGAATTGCTGTTCCAGTTGGGCACAGTATTCTTAATACCCTGGCACGTCCTCAGAATAAAAAATGAGAAATTCTGAACATCAATCTTCTGCTACAGTTTTGTTGCTCTTAGCAAAGGATGTTAAATAATATTGCACACACACACACACACACACATATTGAGGTTAATCGCATTTGTGAACTTCATATGTAGTGATTTGTAAATAATATTCAAATCCATGTTTTGAGCCAAATGTCCCTGCCACATAGTGTGACTCTACACATTTTTCTGGAGGTCCTTGTCAAGTAAAATTTGCCCATCTATTCAATAAATCAGGCAGCACCACCATTTGTTTTACTTTCTTTAACTAAGCTGGATAGAGACAGATGTGATATAATGAAGGAGCAATGAGTCAGGAATCAGTAAAACCAGTCGTAATGTCTTTTTCCCCACCAATTATCTTAGTGATGTTTGATTTTCTCACCTGTACCTCAAAGAGATGAATTGGTTTTTATCTTATACTTCCATTATTCTACATGTCTGTGATCACAGAAGAAGAGTCAAAGCACATTTATACCACAAACTAACAAGCCATGGATGAAAGCTTATATTTAAGTTACAAGTTCTGACACAGAGCAGCTATAATACCAGATGCCCTAAATAGCACAAAGAAACATTAAAGGTTGGGTGGAGGTTGAGATGGGGGTCTTCTGAATGACCATTACAAAGATGAGCTCTGGAAGTGAATTCAGATGGTTGAGAAGAATATATTAATGACCTGAGAGATGATATCACCTTCTTATCTCTCCTAATATTTAGAAAGAATGAGAACAAGGAAGCCAGGATGGAGATTTTTGTATTTGTCAGACAGAGGCAACATTTAGCACCAATAGGTAGACATTTATTGGAGAGGTGGAGCTTAGTAGAATAATATTCTATCAATCACAGGGCCAGCAGCAAGTCAACAAAAAGCAGCTATAGCAACATTGAATATGAAGCTAAATATATAGCAGGCCCATTAACTTTGTCTGACATTCAAATCAGGACAATCCTTTTAGTTGATTAGAAGAAAATAGTTAAAATAAGGAAATATAAGATAGGGTTTATAAAATTTTTATTTATAACTTCAAATGAGATTATATTTAAGTCTATAGAGTCATAATATGTAAGCCCAAAGAGAATCAATGATAATCTGTTCATACTGATTAAGAATTAAAAATAAAACTGGTATGGTGTGATAATATAACCTGTACAAAGCCACACAGCTAGTTAATGATAGAGCTGGTACTATCACCCATGACAAAAGTTGCAGATCTGGGTCCTGGATAAAAGGGAAGGGAGAGGTTGCTTGAGAGAACAGAAAATTCTAAAATTTTCTCAAACCCCTTTCCAGGATTAGAAATGCAACCAAGCATGTATGACTGCCACCTAGTGGATAAGATGAAAATATGTGGTCCTACATGTTTAGAAGAAAATGAGTTCAGACAGCTCAGCCTGTGTAGTAAGAGAAAGAAATAGCTTCTGAAATAAAATAAAAATAAAAAGATTCCATGCCCTAACCGGTTTGGCTCAGTGGATAGAGCGTTGGCCTGCGAACTGAAGGGTCCCAGGTTCAATTCCGATCAAGGGCATTTACCTTGGTTTCGGGCACATCCCCAGTGGGGGGTGTGCAGGAGGCAGCTGATCGATGTTTCTCTCTCATCGATGTTTCTAACTCTCTATCCCCCTCCCTTCCTCTCTGTAAAAAATCAATAAAAAATATATTAAAAAATAAAATAAATAAAATGTGCTCCCTGCTTTAAAAAAAAAAAAAAAGATTCCAAACTGCATGATCTGCCTCATCTGTTTTTCCCTTTAAATTAGATACACGGTCCCAACTTACCACAGACCCCACCAATCATCCTTAGGTGAAGTTGGATGCCCTATCATATTTCTCACCTTCTCTTCCTGTAGCCATTGCCCTAGACTCTTGGTAGCCAGCCAGTGGTTGTAGTCATTGCTATAATTCAGCACCAGCAAACCTGAAACCTAGAAAGAAAAGCAGTCATTTAAAAGGGGTGATCACAAAATATTATCCAACTCTTGTGACATATCTTAAGAGTCAGTTTGCTATTTTTTAAGCTTTATTACATCCATTGATATGAGGCTTAAATTTTCGGAGATGAAGAAAAAAAGATGATCAACACTTTGCTCTTAAAATATATAATTGTTACCTTATTATATATCATTTGAGGGAACAGTTTTACCTGTTTTTGCCAAATCCTGAGACTAAGCTAGATCTCCCTTCTTGGCACCTTATATTTTTCCTCAATGGCATTTATAATAATCTAATAAGTAATTACTTATTTAGTGGACATGAAAGATAAAATATTTTTAAATCTATATTTAAAGGTGAATGAGAATTTTGGGTAAAATTGTGAGAATTAGAGCTAAAGTAAATTTTTGAGTTGTTTGTATGTCCACATTCCTAAGATATGATCAAAATTTATCATGAATAGGAAATTTTAATGTGTTTACTTTCAGACTAGCATATAAACTATCCTTTATTTATCTTCTAAAGAGAATAAGATAAAGAGGCAAATAATACAGACTTATCAATTAAAAGGTGATTCATCACCAATTCTTGTAGCATTACTATTATTTGGACTTATAACAATATTTTCCCAAATGAAATCAAGTTGCATGCAAGGCATTAAAGAACAAATCCGAAGTGCCCTGGGAAATAAAACTCAAAGTAATATCATGTTAAAGATTATTCTCATGTATCTAGGATGAGGGTGAGAACATACATTTAACAGTCTATACTATGTATTTAGGAAGAAACTTTACCCTAGTGTCTTAAAGTAACCTAAAGTTGTGACTTTCTAACAGTCATCACTGGTACTACCTTAATTCCATCAGACTCCAAATATTTGCTAAGTCCCATTTCATCCAGGGCAGTAGTGTCAGGGGCTCCGCCATTCCCAATAATAGGATTGACCATGGTCAGAATCTGTCCCTTGTAGGCAGGGTCAGTAATGGCTTCCGGGTACCTGGGTAAAGATGCCAAAAAATTACCAACAAAAATATGTATAGAACCACAATACCTTAATTACCGAACCCTTTAAAATTACAGAACACGAACTCAAAATCCTCCAAACCTATCTCTAGACTTTAGCAAACCTAAGGAAATGTTATGATAGAATATGGAAATTTATTTCATGATATGACAGAAAGGAAAATAAAAACTGACTCTTAAGTCCTCAGGCATATGCTCATATAAGTTCCATTCCCTCAATTTCTTAAATTTTTAAGTCCTTAAAAAAATTGCTATAGGGTCTTAATTTTAACTTTAAAACATACTGCTTTAAAGTTTGCAGATATCCTGAAAATTCCTTTATTCTACCAGACATAGTGAGCCCAAACTGGTATTTGCTGTCGAAGGCTACCAGTTTCATCAAAATATTAACTGTGAAAAAGTAAAAGGATTTGTTTAAATACTTTGTAGGATACTGAAGAGTACACTGAGTCTATCAGTGATGGTTGTATGGGTCCATATGTTTATGAACATTTATTGAACACTTAAAACACAGAGTTAATTTCTATGAAATATATATTTAACATAGTTGATTTTCAAAATAGCTTAGTTTAAGAAAAAGGTATACGTTTGAGAATTATTATCAACTTAGAAGAAAAAATCAATCCCACAAAAATTGACCTGAAGCATTTCTGACTTCTGAATTAAAATAGCCAAATAACTATTTTAAAGTACTGCTGTGGAATTAGGGAGGAATGCAAAAGGGCTTTCTTTTAAAGTTCTGGGAAGGAAAAATATAAGAATATTTGAGAAGTCTTACCCCCATAAAGGCCAGGAGCTATCTATAGTAGCTACTTCACGCATTGGAATGCGTTGCAATAAGTTTTTTGTCCCCTCTTACATTTCACTTTCTGCAGAAAGAGTTAAACCAAGTCTTTCTTGTAGATTAGTACTGAAAGTGAATTTAGGATCTGAGGGGGACTAAATCGACAACCTGGAAACCAATAAAGTTCAGCTTGGGCAGTAGTCAACGTGAATTCTTCAACACCCATCCAGACTAACTCCTCCCTGAACTACCTCTGTGGGCATAATGCTGTCTTCCCCCTCAGCATCCCCTAACATGACTAAAGTGCTGCGATACTTATCCACACCTCCATCAGCTCATTTCTCAGATGCCTCTCACTTGTTGGGAATTGATCATTTTTTAGCCAAGGCTTACATACAATATAAATGCACCTCTTGAAGATGAAAAACAGAATAACTCCCTTAATTATCAACCACCTCACCGAGTGAGCCACACAATGAATGACAGCAGCATTTCTCAGTGACAAATAGGGTTTGTGGACTAAGCTTATTAACGAATGCCTTATTCTCCATAAAAAGAAACCCTTAATTAATTTAATTTTACCTCCCTTCTTTTTTCTTTCCGTAAAAGAACTGTCCGTTTTCTTTGAGCATGTGCTTACAATACTTTCCAGTAAATGAATAAATACAGCTTGTCCTAGAGAACTGCAGTGTTGGAAGCAAATTAATCCATCAGGTCCTGTTTGACTTCTGTGATGTGACAAGATTTATTACCCATAATCTATCACACAGAAGAAAACTCCAGTGCCCTCCATCATTCTGATCTATATTAAACAGTTGTTTGTTGGCAGGTATATTAACACGGCTAGTAATTAGTGCTGTCGAAAAGCTTAAATAATTGCCTGGTGAAGGAAAACTTTTCAAGCAGGTTTTATACACTGTAATTTAATGTTCTCACCAGTGGAACTATTTAAAAAGCCATCTAATATTCTTCATTTCAAACAGAGAGCCAAGGGGTTAGAGAAAATGTACATTAATTATATCATGGAGGTTTGGCCAATCAATATCTTCAATATCAGTTAACCCAGTGTCTCCTTGTCTTTATAAGGCTAACTTGAATTTCACTAAAGAATTCATCAAATATTTTATAGCTTGGTCTTTTGAATCTCTAATGAAAACCTCCTGAAACCATCTAGTCATGTTTAAAGACTCATACTTTTTTTTTAATTCCCAGCTGTAAATGGCTGTATAGTGCACCCCCCCTCACTGTTTATATGTGGAAACTAGGATTCAGAAAGGTTAAGTGATTTTCCCAATCCTATCTAATAAAAGAGAAACATGGTAATTGGCGTACGACCGATACCCTTTTCATTGGCTAATCAGCGAGATATGCAAATTAACTGTCAGCCAAGATGGCGGCCGGCAGCCAGGCAGCTTGAAACTAACATGAGGCTTGGTTGCCTCAGTGACGGAGGAAACCAACGTTCCCCGCCTGCCGCTGCCTCTGAGCTGGCAGTTTAAGAAACTCTGTAACAAATACGCCCAACTTCAGCCAGCAGATTCGCAACATTGTAAGCAAAGGCCAGAAACCTACTTTCAGCCGGAGGCCTAAGAGCTGGAGCCAAGCCTCAAGCTAAAGCTGGCCCAGAATTAAAAAAAAAAAAAAAGGAAAAAAGGAGCGTTTGGGAGTTCAGTCACCCCCAGCCTGAAAACAGCGCTCAGCCCATCACCCAGGCTGGCCAGGCACCCCAGTGGGGACCCCCACCCTGATCCAGGACACCCTTCAGGGCAAACCAGCCGGCCCACCCATGCACCAGGCCTCTACCCTATATAGTAAAAGGGTAATATGCCTCCCAGCACCGGGATCAGCGGAGCCGTGAGGCCTCCCGGCACTGGAATCAGCATGACAGGGGGCAGCACCCAAACCCCCTGATCGCCCTGCGGCTCTGTGTGTGACAGGGGGCGGGGCCACAACCTCCCTATCCGCCCTGCTCTGTGCCTGATAGGGGGGAGCTCCCCCCCCCCCACGGGCCCTGCTCTGTGTGTGACGGGGTAGAGCCATAACCTCCCCCTCGGCCCTGCCCTGAGTGTGAGAGTGGCAGCGCCCCAACCCCCTGATCCGCCCTGCTCTGTGGGTGATAGAGGGCAGCACCCCAACCCCCTGATGGGCCCTGCTCTGTGCGTGACAGGGTACAGAGCCCCAACCCCCCTGATGGGCCCTGCTCTGTGTGTGACAGGGGGTTGCTCCACAACCTCCCCATCAACCCTGCCTTGAGTGTGACAGGGGGCGGCGCCCCAACTCCCCAATCAGCCCTGCTCTGAGCCCGACCAGGGGCTGCACCTAGGGATTGGGCCTGCCCTCTGCCACCCGGGAGCAGGCCTAAGCCAGCAGGTCGTTATCTCCCGAGGGGTCCCAGACTGCTAGAGGGCACAGGCCAGGCTGAGGGACCCCCCCTCCCCCCCCCCCCGAGTGCACAAATTTTTGTGCACCGGGCCTCTAGTATAGACATAATCAGTTATGATTAGGACTGAGACCAGAACTTCAGTCTCGTGGCTCTCAGGTGGACAAACATGTGCTGGCTAGGTAAGAACAGCTATAGGATTTCTGGAGCAACTCCCATCCTTGTTACAGGACATCTCTTAGCAGATCTTAACAGCTAAGTTGGGTCTCAGTTGATAAATTTTGAAAATATCAGCTCTATGCATCTGCTCTCCCACTGAATACTTCAAAACAATAAATGTATCTGTTATGTTGCCTTTCTTATTGGAGCGCAAAACTGTATAAAAACCCAAGGACTCTGTTAGCTCCTTTGGGTAGTTCATATTAGATGTGCAAGGTTGATTCTCAACTTCGCAAATAGAATGGCACTAGAATGTGCTTCCCACCCTTTGCCCTGATCCAGTTTTCATCAGCTCCATACCCCGCATGGCAGAATCCACTGAGTAATCTCACAGAAACTGTGTCCTTGCACCCTATGTTTCTGGAAATAATTTTGTTCCTTTTTTCTACCCTGGGGAAACACCAGTGTCCAAGTTCTGTTTCATTTACAACAGCAAAGAGGAGTTTGTGTCGCTGCCTCTTGCCAGGGGTGGCAGCAGTAGGCTGCGTACAGGCACAGCGCACGATCAGGGCAATATGAGGTCCTACTCTGAGGCAGTGGTTTCGACTTCCCCCCATGAGCAAGATCATCCAGCTATTCCTCCATACAGAGAAAGAATGCAGCTTTGGAGTGGAAGCATTACTCACCCTCCCAGGCCGGTATTAAAGACCACTTCACCAGCAACAGAGGATGGATGGCCAAAGGAATAACCCTTCATCTTAGTTCCATCTTCCAGGACAATGTGTGCCGTCTGTGCCTACAGAGACAGATTCATGATTCTTAGCAGACTACACAATGTAAAGCACCACTAGTTGAAAAAATCCCAAAGGTACAATACAAAAACCGATTAAATAAATGCACAGTATATTTGATGAAAACTTACTACCTAGATTCAGAGTCACTCTACTGTTACTTGTCACTTTTCTTCAAAGGCATGGCCCTTGTCACTGGCAGCTGTTTTATTTTGTTTTGCTTCAAAGAGGAACCGAAGCGTGTCAATACAGTGTCTGTTCTAAGTCTACTTGTAGAGTTCTTGTCAATCCAGAAATACTTCCACTGAGCTGAAATGCTATGTGTTTATCTTTTCCCCCTTTGCTCAAGTATTGCTGGAAGGAAAGTTCATGGGTTCGCATCAACATTGTAAATTGTACCACACAGCTCATCATCATTCTGAGGTTTAGAGCTGGAAGGAATCTTTAAGGTTATCTACCAAATTGTGTTCCAAGGAGTTCTTGCGTTTGATGGCGTTGTCCCAAGGGCTGCCTCCTCTGCCAGCTTTATGGTCATAAAGAAGCTGAAACTTTATGCTCTGTTAATACTGATACAAAAGCAAGCACTATGGAACATCTAAAATTACATGTCTTTTGCTTTTTAGTAGAGTTAATTATATCCATGTCTGATTCTCTCTTTAAGTTATAAGGCATTCTGAATTTGATTGCTTTACCATAATAATCTTTGAAACAGCTTCTATAAAATTATTGGCTTAGAAGAGGGACCATTAGAGAAACTTATCTAAGAAGAAGGATTTATCCACTCCTCATACATATTTTAAATTCTATTGTTGAAACAATTTAAACTTAACTTTCAATGTCCATAAAGTTCAGGAGAAAGAGAAATGTTTT
The DNA here is from genome assembly GCF_963259705.1 of Myotis daubentonii. Taxonomy (NCBI): domain Eukaryota; kingdom Metazoa; phylum Chordata; class Mammalia; order Chiroptera; family Vespertilionidae; genus Myotis; species Myotis daubentonii. The sequence continues at coordinate 16,198,365 of NC_081846.1, read as the reverse complement.
AACCACACCTTCGGGTGCAAAATCTAGACTCTGTGAAAACCTCTATGGCACACAATAATTGGAACATGGTTAAAGAAATAAACTATTTAAGAAAGAACTCTAATAATTGAGAAAATTTGCATAATAATATTCAATATATTTTTTTAAGATTCAAGATGATATTACGGTTATTTTTTAAGACTCCTTGTTGTTTTACAGATAAACACTGAAGTACTGAAATGATTAAGGACAAAATAATATGAGATCTGATATTTGTTTCAAAAGGGACTGGGAGAATAAGCAGGGTTATAGATGAAACAAGTCCGGCCATGAGTTGAAATAGTTGAAGTAAGGGAGATTATTGTACTATTGTTCTCTCTGCAATGATTAAATGTGATCATTAAAGATAAAAACATTCTCTGCTTTTCTTCCCTCACATTCTTTGGACTGGATCCATAGTGTCTAATCCTTTTGTATCCTGCTACCAACCTCCACTCCCACCACACACACACACACACACACACACACACACACATATACACACACACCATGGTATGCAGCAGGAACTCAATAAATTATTTCTAGATTTCTGTTTCTAAGATCTTCTAGCTTTATAACATGCACTCAGCTTTTCAAGTGTTAAAAAGAAAAAATAACATTATTTTCTATAGTGACCTTCTCTGTAGAAATATGATGCCTTTTTTATGTGCAAAGTACATAAGTCTCAACATTGGAATGATTGCTCCTCAATGTGTATCTTTAAACCAATACATCAAGGGCCTAAATATTGTGTGTATGTGTGTGTGTGCATACACATCTATAATAATAAAAGCATGATATGCTAATTAGACTGGACAGCCAAACGACCTTCTGGATGTCCTTCTGGATGAAGCTGCGGCTACAAGGGCTGAGGCAAGCCACAGCGGCTGCAGGGCCAAGCCCGTTGCACGAATTTTGTGCATCAGGCCTCTAGTTAACTTATACACACAAGACTATTTTAGTAGTTTTTATTACAGTTGATATGTATAGTTCTTTCAACATGTCAGTATATATATTTAGTCTGAGGTACAATGCATGAATTTCAAGTTTATATTTCTGAGAGAGATTGGAAAAGTGCTGTGCCACACATTTTATACATTTTTGTGCATGTGAGTGTGTGGATGTATGTACATGGATAGAGTTCATAAAAAAAAAATTCCCCTTTTCTTAGTATATCAAATTACCTTTGATGTTGAGTTTTGTTTTATCTATAGCCTGGAAGCCAGTGTTTGACATTTCAAGCTTGACACTTTATTTTTCAACAAGAAGCCCAGTGCACGAATTCATGCACAGGTGAGGTCCCATGGCCTCATTGGCGATCTGGGCCAATTAGGCCTGTCTCGCCCAGTCCCGATCAGGGCCAACCGGGGGGATGGACCGCAGGAGGTTGGCTGATCACAGGAGGTTGGCTGTGGGAGTGCACTGACCACCAGGGGGCAGCTCCTGCATTGAGCGTCTGCCCCTGGTGATCAGTGTGCATCATATCGACTGGCTGACCGGTCACTTGGTTGCTTAGGCTTTTATATATATAGATAGTTGTGGTTTATCTTCTCAGCCACTAAACTAAAAAAGCTTTTGGAATTAGTATAAAACCACAATAATTAATGTAATATAAGTGACGATAAGACTTGGCTGACAGAGATCAGCTTAATGCACGAGTTCTGAACTCTACTCCCAAATCCAAGAAATCACCTTTGCATATCACTTCTACTAATCTAATATTCTTATTCCATATTTTAATGTTTCAACTATTATTTGTTTATTTATAATTCAAGACAGAGGTTGATAATTTTAGAAAGTAAGATTGTAATGCTTAGCATATTTCCAAAGACTATTATAAGCTCTTCAAATGTCTATGGTGATGGCTCTCAACAGGGTATGTTTAATGGGAAAAATCCCCATGTAATTCTGACAGTTTCACCAGGTAAAGCGCGTTGGTCCAAGTGATGAAATTTCACTGTCAAAAAATATTTCCTACTGAAAGTATGATCTTCTCAGGGAAGTCATGGATAGCCTACATGCTTTTATAAAATGGAAGGAAAAAGGAAAACCTTTTCTTAAATAATAACTTTGATAGAATCTAAGATAACTGTTCTCAGTTCACAAAATGTGTAAATTCCAGATGTTTTCTATATACCAGTTTATCCATCCTATTCTGAGCCATACCTGCCTAAAAATATTACTTCATAATACTTTTCTTCTATTTTATCCTCTTCTCATCTAAGAATTTCAAATTGTCTGATCTGTTAGTCACCATCTAATTATTTTAAAGAAAGATGAAAATTAACATAAGCAAATCCAACTCCTGTTACCTGTTCCTATAATTTAATTTGGTATTTTCCTTCCTTTCTCCATGGGACTAGTTTTCCACTTGGCTTTCCACCTTTTAAAGATAAATTTGAGGAGACATTTACTGTTGCCTGGAATAGTCCCTGAGATTGTGCTCAATAGGTATTTTTGCTCCTTTAATTATATTTTTTGTTCTTTCTGGCAGCTTTTATAGACCTTCCAATCTTCTTTCCAACTGCACACTATATTGTTACAAGGCTTCTGTGTATTGCCCACAGTACTGTTTATATTCCACTTAACTCCATTGTCCTCCAACGAGTTTAAAATGATGAGTGCCAACTGACTTACCTATGAGGAACTCTGAACAAAGAGCTATTATTTGGAATCCCCTCTGCTGGCTAAGAGTTCCCCAAATGCTATTTCATTTCAACAAATCCAAAAGAAATCCCCTTGTTATTATCGCAAGGTATTTTAGTAGCCTCAGTCCTAGTACAAAAAGGTCCGTAGCCTAGGAATTAGACCATAATATTAAGTTATAATACAAGTGCCTACTGCTAAAGCACTGTGGTCCTTTAAATGTTGAAAATGCAAATGAAACTTTGATAAAGAAGAATATATACACGTGTGGAATGTCAGGAGAAATAACCGAAAGGTTATATAAATATGATTCTACAAAATAAAGAACCTCCATTATGAGTGCTTAATTAAATGAATATTCCAACAAGACAGTTTAGACATTCAAGTCACAACATGTGCCAAGTACTATGTTAAGCTCTGGAAATACATGGATAAATGTTCCCGGTCCACCCATGTAGTAAAAGGGCTAGATATGCACATGGGTGACAAAAGAGAGGAAACCTCAAGAACAACACTGAAGCACCTGGATATACAAAGACACAAAAAGTTTCATCACTCCCCCAGGAGATGACTCTATAATTTAAAAAAAAATCACACTTTCTTTTCCATCCATGATTTAAGTAATAAAATTAAAAATTTTAAGAAAAAAAACATGTCAAATTTTGAATTTGAAGACCAAAATTTAAAGAATCCTTCAAGTCCCTGCTCAAATGTCATCCATCTTCTTGGAGAGAACTACCTGGACCCCCCTTTTCAAAATGACAATATGCCCTGTATACTCTTTTCTCATAGCACTCATTGCCTCCGAATATATTACCTGGTGTCTTATTTAAAATATCTGTCTTATCCCACTAGAGAGTGAATTTCATGTGGGCAGAGTGCAGGGTCAGCTTTGTTCACTGGTGTGCCTCCTATCCCTACATCAGTGCTTGGCACAGGGTAGACAATCTTTTAACTTTTGTTGGGTAAAGAATCATTGAGTGTCAATCTGAAGGTAATAACATTTTAATATGTATTTTTATGCATTCATTTTTTTAGTTTGCTTGAAATATGAATTCAAAAACAAGCAAGTAGCTGTTTTGAGTTGTCTTCTCGTTATGTTTAACTAACAGTGCCTTTCTATAATATCTTAAATGTAGTTTCATTGAATGGTGAAAAAGAGATGTGTCATTGAGGGGTAAGAGAGTGAGAAGGCAAAGGTCAGTGGATGGTTACACCAGGATATGCATATTAAACATACTAGTGTTCAATCAAACAAACATATTAGTGTTAAAATACATATTGGGCAGAGTTAAGACAAATAATCATGGTGATTCAAAACAAAAGGATTATTTATATCATTTTACAAGTTATTCCACATGAAAGAGTTAGGCGGTGTCTGAAATACATAACCAACTGTTTCATTCTAAAATAGAGGAGTAAAGGAAGAAAATCCTGTATTATTCAACTTAGTTTTAGAATAATTTATACAAATGAATCTTGCAGAAAAATTATTTTACATTTCTCATATTATTTGCCATAACAAATTGAAATGAAATGCCTAAATCTAATTCAAAATGGATCAAAAGTTATTTTAAACACTAAAAGCTATTACATTTTTAATTGCCAAAATTAATTGAATAGACATGTATTACTTACCTTGCTCATTAAGAAATGTGAGTATAGCTTGCTGCTGTGAACCAATCATTACCGAGCATTACAAGCAAGCAACAAATTCTAAGGGGAGTTTAATCTCGGTAGAATTGAGAAGGATTTTACTTTGGTTTGCTCTCACTAAATATGGAGAACAACTTTTCTCCTTTTAAAATATGAATACTTATAGGAGCATGATTTCCACCTGGCTACTCTGGGTTTTTTCTTTGTTGTTGTTTTTAATATGTCCTTACATATTAAAAGCCCTGTTTTCCAAACAACTTAAACAATAATAAATCTGATGATCTGATCCCTATCTGTTTGAATATTATGTCTTATTTCTCAATAGATTCTAAACTTAGAGGTTGAGAGGAAGGTGTGATTATCACCCCTAAAATCCTACTAGTATTAAATACCTAGCAAATACTAATTGGTTGAATGAATGAACAAATAAGTGAATGGCTATCAAGTGGAAAAGATGGCGCATAATTCTACTTTTGTTTCTCTGAGAGATACAGACTGGCTTGCAAATAACACTCCTGCTTTGCTCCCAGTCATATTTAGACTATTCCCCTTACGCTCTGCTCACAAAAATAAGAAGTGATGGGCAATTTATAGCTTTATTTAATTCCACATGATCTATTTCCTGGAGACTAGGTAAAGGAATAAAGAACACCTGTTTCAGTAGTATTCTCTCTTCCATATTCCACCAAGTAGAGATGTAAGTGGATACAGCAATTTCTTTTTATAAAGCCATTATATCATAATTAAGCTTTATTTGCACTTTAGTAAAATTACTTTAGTCAGATAATCTACTAACTATTTAGCAGAGTACTGCTAAATGATTAAATAATGAATTTAGTGAAAGAGGAAATTTATAACAGAAAGAAAAAGATACACACACTCTCTTCCATACCTACCTTCCCCATTATTTATTTTAATACTGATGCTATTAAATATTTTTCATTTTAAATTTGATATAATTCTTTTACTTTTAATCACATTTGAAATTCTTAATTCATTTGTCTTATTTTTTGGTTGAACTATTTTCTGAAATATAAATTTCTTATCCAATATTTTTTCTAGAAATGGTGAGTCTTACAAATCTTTCAAATCCAAAGATATTAAGTCTAATATGAAGATATTAGAGACTCTCTCTCTCTCTCTCTCTCTCTTTCTCTCTCTCTCTCTCTCTCTCGAAACTTGTCCTAACATCTCTTGGAAATAACAACTTTTAAATCTCATGTGGTTCTAAGAATCCAAATATAGAATAAGAATCCAAAGGCTTTGGAGAGTCTCAAGAAATAAAGTTCTGCTATTAATGGGGATTCTAATGCAGAGCACTGCAGGACACCTGCGTGCTTTCTTTCTTTGTATAGCCCCCAAAACATGAGAATTAGCCCAGCCCTAGCTGGTTGGGCTCCGTGGATAGAGCATCAGCCTGCAGACTGAAGGGTGCCGGGTTCAATTCCAGTCAAGAGCACATGCCTGGATTGTGAGTTCGGTCCCCAGTGGGGGGTGGGGGGAAGGGGTTGTAGGAGGCAGCCAATCAACGATTCTCTCTCATCATTGATGTTTCTATCTCTCTCTCCCTCTCCCTTCCTCTCTGAAATCAATAAAAATATTTTTTTAAAATTATCCCAGACTTCAGGTGACTTTGACACAGCTCCTAAACATCAGTCAAAGCCCAAAGTCTTTAGGTGCCCCCAAGTTGGCCAATGTTCAAGAATGGACATTCACTTTTGGGGGCCTAAGAAGCACAAAGTCAGCATGCAAGTATCTCAAATGAAATTCACACACACAGTATTTCTCTATGCCTTCTAAAAATCTCTTGATTGACCTCAAACCAATGTTTAAATTGTATCTGCAATTAACATCTACAACTCCTCAGAATTACATTTTTCCCATACATATAATTAAATTGCAAAACATACAAACAAGCCCTTGCCATACCCACACCCCACAAAAAATAGCCCAGGAATTATAACCAATATGGATAGCAAGGAAAATGCATTAAAACTAGTTTATACTTATAGTTTGATTTCATTTAGCCCGAAGCATACAGATATTGTGGATCTGAAAGCCCAGCTTCTGGCTGAGCAGCGCTCTCCCTATCGGAGCACACTGACTGTCAAGGGACAGATCCTGCATAGAACGTCTGCCCCTTGGTGGTCAGTGCACATCATAGCGGTCGGTTGTTCTGGTCGTTCCACCATAACAGTCACTTAGGCTTTTATTATATAGACTAGAGGCCCGGTGCACAAAATTTGTGCACTTGGGGGGAGGGGGATCCCCCAGCCTGGCCTGTGCCCTCTCTCAGTCTGGGACCCCTCAGGGAATGACCACCTGCTGGCTTAGGCCCACTCCCCAGGGGATTGGGCCTAAGATGGCAATCGGACATCCCTCTGGCAGCACGGCAGCCCTCGGGGGATGTCCACTTGCCAGCGGGGAGCAGGCCTAAACTGCAGTTGGACATCCTTAGTGCTGCTGAGGAGGCAGGAGAGGCTCTCACCACCACCGCTGTACTGGCAGCCATCAGCCTGGCTTGTAGCTGAGCAGAGCTCCTCCCATGTGAGAGCGCACTGACCACCAGAGGGCAGCTCCTGCATTGAGCGTCTGCCCCCTGTTCATCAGTGTGTGCCATAGTGACCAGTCATTCCCAGTCCTTCTGCTGTTAGGGTCAGTTTGCATATTACCCTTTTACTATATAGGATAGAGGCCTGGTGCACGGGTGGGGGCCGGCTGGTTTGCCCTGAAGGGTGTCCCGGATCAGGGTGGGGGGCCCCGCTTGGGTTCCTGGCCAGCCTGGATGAGGGGAGGGGCTGATGGCTATTTGCAGCTGGTCATACCCCCTTCATGGTAGAGGTCCCCACTGGGTTGCCTGGCCAGTCTGGATGAGGGGCTGAGGGCCATTTTCAGGCTGGCGGGTGACTGAAACTCCCAACCTCTTCTTTTTTTCTTTTATTTTTTTAGTCTGGGATTTATTTACCTTCTTTGGCTGTCACTGGAACTGAGAGCCGGCTTTAGCTCTGAGGCTCAGCTCCAGCTCTGAGACCTCAGCTGCTGAAAGCAGGTTTCTGGGGTTTGTTTAGCTTCTATAATTGCAACATTGTTTCTTAGAGTGCAGCTCAGAGGCCGGCAGCGGCAGGCGGGGAACCTTGGCTTCCTCCATTGCTGGAGCAAGCAAGCCTCCTGTTCGCTTCAGCTGCCTGGCTGTTGGCCGCCATCTTGGTTGGCAGTTAATTTGCATATCACCCTGATTAGCCAATGGGAAGTGTGTCAGAGGTATGGTTAATTGCCATGTTTGTCTATTATTAGATAGGGTACTCTCTTTGAGATCAAGTTTAAAAGGGTAGATGTTTCAAAGCATTTTCCATAATAAGGAAAATGCAACAACTATTGATGGGAGTCACACAACCAAATTCCCTTTTCAAGAAGCTTTGAAAATGTGCCCGTGGTGCTGTGATTAGCTGATTTAGAGGGCTTAGTCTTAGGAAGTAATAGTCAACATTAAAACACAATGTATAATTTAACCTATAAACGTTTTTGAAACAGCCTGTGTTTATTATTGTCTTAGGCTTGTCCTTTGCATTCGGTATTGTTATTAAAAATCATCCACTTGTTCATTTATCATTCCACATCCAAGCATCATTCTGAGCTAGCTTCGAGGATATTGATTCTTTACTTTGAAACAGTTTTCTTTGGATCTTTTAGTTCAAAACACTGGAGACAAATCAAAAATATATTTTCCTTGCAGTCTAAGATTGCTTATGGTGAACACCTATCATGTTAGACTTTTGCATATGTGGAACTTGCAGGAATATATGAGAAAGAAACAAGTTGAAAAACAGCATATTCTGTTCCAAACACATGACAATATTTTGGTTGAAGTGGAAGAAATATGTCAACTCTAAACAGCATTGCCCTAAAATATCCTTCCTAAAGCATTACTAATGGCCATATAAAACAAGAATCCTTACTGATTCTTTGATTTAAACAATGTGTTCTCAAAATACAGCCAATAAAAGGAAAGGGAAAATATAATTTATTTTGTATTAAGGTAAAGTGCAATATATAAATGAGCTTTTGAATAAGCAATAAAATTACAACAGGAGAAATGATTTAGAGCAGTCTGAAGCCAAGTTAAACAACTATGGCTTCAGATATATAAGCACAGTAACAAAAATGCCAAATTAAAATGATCCATGTGATGTTCGAGGCCCAATTATAATTCTAACCAGATTTGCTACATGTATAGTTGTAGCAAATCAGACTTCCCTGTGTCCTTGTGCTAACTGCAGTGCTTACACATCTCTGAAATGGGAAGTGCACATCTCACACCCCCGGGTGTGAGAATTCACAAGTAAAATGTTCTGGATGCAAAGCCTCTCAAGCTAATTTGTTTATTTTTTCTTTTTATTGAATTTATTGAGGCGACACTGGTTAACAAAATTATACAGGTTTCAGATGCACAATTCTACAGCACAGCTTCTGTGCATTGTACTGTGTGCTCACCACCACAGTCAAGTCTATCGTCTATCACCGTTTATCTCCCTTTTACCCTCCTCTACTTCCCCCTCTCCCCACCTTCTCACTCCTTGCCCCCTGCAATCACCATGCTGTTTGCAGTGTCCATGAGGGTTTTTTTTCTTTTTTCATTTTTTCTCAATCCCTCCACCTTCCCTTCAACCCACCCCCCTAACCACAGCTGTCAGCCTGCTTTCTATCTGAGTCTATCTCTATTTTGCTTGTTAGTTCATTTTCGTCATTAGATCCCACATGTGAGTGAAATCATACAGCACTTGTCTTTCTCTGACTAAGCCGCAGGCTAATTTAGCAGTAAGTTTCATAAAAGATCTGAATATAAAACATTATAGCTACAGTAATCCTCTTAAGCTAGTAGTGAAAATAAAAATGATCTACTCTGGGAATCTGACTCTATTACTGTCAGATTGTCATGTAAATTATTTGCATATGTCAATTATTTGCATATCAGAAAAAGTAGAAGCCCCATGTGCTTATTTCATTTTCACCAAGGCCTAAAGCTATATAATATGTTTGATTTCTGGCTTACCTCATGATTCTGAGCTAGTAGTTCCTGTCAGTATTCATCCTCTTAAGAATCAAATAAATCTGATCCAAGATTTGCAAGAAGGAAGCTTAAAGCCAGAATTTATTTCAATTTCTTATTGCATAGGTAATATGGTAAAAAGCTAAAATCTTTGGAATGTTCTCTATTGATACATGAAAGCTTATTTTTATTCTTTAAGTTACACTATCAAAATATGGATACTCACAATTCAGAATTACAGCACAATTTGCTCTCTAGAATATTTAATGAGACTTGGCTGTAGTTTTAATGTCAACATTTCAGGATTTCAAAGTACTGTAGCAGCAGTAATCAATTAAGCCTTACAACATCCCAAGTTAATATTCAGTCATCTGCCTTTGGTTAAACTTCAGCCAGTGTTAGGGGGGAAAAAATCACGAAGCTGATTTTCTTTAATACTTCTATGTTCTGGTCATTTATAAATACATGAGTCAGATTTATAAGTGATTTTTATTATAATTATGCTTCTCATTATAAATAAAATATGGCACTTAGAAAAATTCCATTACAAAATATGTTTAAAAATTGTAGGTTTATTAACATCTGCTATGTAGTACAATGTTCTGAATCTTAGAGGTATCTCCAATGTTATATGGTAATTTTTACTTTATAATAATAAAGTAAAATGGTCTTCTATTCAATTCCACATCATAGAAAAAACTTGCTCAGTAAAATTCTTAGTGATACAGCAACCCTATTGATTCATTTGTAAGAGCTTCACATTAACCAATAAGCTCTCTATGGAATTTTAAAGACCATCATATAGCACTTATTAAGTTGGGACTAAAAGAATAAAGCATAGAGGGGAGTTGAAAATACTTTCATGAGTTGAACTCCTTAGGGCAGATGAAGAAAATCAAGTGTAAACTTGAGATCACCAGGGCTGAAGAGTCCAACACCAAGTGTGACCCTGGTCCATGTAGCTGTCTCCAATCCTCCGTCATTGTAGAAACCTTGAGGAATACTGGTCACATGGAGTACGTTCAGTCTAACATAGAAAACTCCTAAGACCTTGAAGTGACCTCTGGTATGATCACTGCTTGAGAGATATTGGAAACATTCTACTACACTCCCACCTTTAGCACAAATCAGAACTATTAAGAACATCTAAAGAAGATGTGAGGACAAAGGAATGTTCTCTATTTCTACAGAAGTGGGTTCTAAATTAACCTTTAAACCAGCAGTAAGTCTGGCTAAGCATGATTAAATAGAAACTCCAGGCATCATCAGCAAGAGAGGGAAGCTTGAGGCCAAGACTAGTGCCAGTTCTTTGGGCATTTCCCTCACCTGAATCCTTAGTTTCTGACCCAGAACTGGGACTAGGATGAGGCGAGTGAGGTGCCTCAAGTGCAGCATGGAAGGAAGGCATCCTTGGTCCTGGTAGCAACAGCCTCCTTCCATGTTGCACCTTAGCTATCTCACCCCCCTACCCTAATCTAAGCTCTGCTCAGCTATTTTTTTTCTCAAAGATTTCATGGCAAGAAGCTCAAAATATCTGTTGATGACAAACAAGTGAGTCTATACTTTAGAAAGAGGGCTATGAAAAGCGGAGTACATAAATTAAAATGTTCAAAAGAGAGGCCACCTCCAATTTAAAGAAATATTGTCCAACAAAAATATGTAAAGTCGCTCATCTATTCCAACTAATTCTGCAACAGCTCACTTGGGATTGGAACATTAATTTATTATTTCAATAATTTGGATTATCCTGGATGAATCCAGTCCTAAAACCTATCTTTAGTAAAAGTATAATACAGTTATTTTTTAAAGTGTGTGATAATCATATCGGTATCCCACCTCTTCTATGTACAGAGGCTCCAATATAACAATAAAATCTATTTTCTGTGAATGTCTTTGTAGCTACTACAATATAACTAAATGGTTCTAATTGTAGGAGTTTTTGTAGTTGCCAATTCTAATCAAATCACAATAGCTCCTCAAGGCTGAGCTAAATAGATACTTCTACGTTAGAATCAGGATATAATATCTTACAAAATGAAAACCTTTCAAAGACAATAATGATTCCTGTGACTGATTTGTATCTGAAGTGCCAGAGACAAGGATACTTGGACAGTTAGGTTCCTGTCTTAATTGTAACACAAGTCACAATTTTTAAAAATAAGTGGATTAATGTTAGAAGCAGTATTTATTGGACCCTTTTCTATTCATAGGAAGCTTAACCTTTCTAATTTAATCACTTCAATTTCCAAATTCATTTGCAAGTAAAAACAAAATCATTAATCTTGGCTACTTTCCAAGGCTTGTGAACTCAGAATTTTAAATTTGTAAGTTTCTTGAAATCAGAGACTATCTACATTATCTATTTATTTCCACTTATTTTTTTATCTGCATACTATCAGGATAAAAGTTTCATGTTTACTTGTGAAATAATGAATTAATGAATGAATGAAATAGGACATTAGGTTGTACTTCTTGCCTTTTGAAAATGAATTCACCATCGTGGAAAAAATATTTGCTTCATAATTTTTGAGTCTAATTCATTATAAGCAATATCTTCCTAAAGATAGGTTTAATATAAGGCAAAGGTGAAAAAATTACCACTATAAGTATTTGAGAAATTGTATCATATATCTTGTCATTTTTGAATGTGTAGCCCATGAATAACATGAACAAACTCTGATCTAATTCTCTACTAAATCCTACTGAAAGGCATAGGACAGAATTTATTTTTTCAAGTATCCAGTTTTGCTTTTAAAGTATTTTATAGATTTTTAAGTACTGATCATATGTGAAGATCACACAGTCCTTTGATTAAGGAATCATTTCCACACACTGAGGACAAAATTTAGGTTTGAAGAGCATATATGACTTGACCAAGTTTAGAGCATTGATAAACGCAGAGGAGGGATTAGAATCCAGATCAACTACAATTGGCTGAATGTAATAATGAGCACCAAACATCTTACACTACTAATATAAAGAGATCATGGTTTCTAAAACCTTCATGGAATAATATTTTACAGTGGTTGATCATGTATACCTTTAATATCAAACTATTTCTTGTTTGTTTGTTTTGTAAATCTTACCCAAGGATATTTTTTCCCATCGATTTTTAGAGTGGAAGGCAGGGAGGGAGGGAGAGGAGAGAGAGAAACATCCATGTGAAAGAGACACTTCAATTGGTTGCCTCCTGCACACGCCCTATCTGGGGCCAGGGATCAAATCTGCAACCCAGGTACGTGCCCTTGACTGGAATCAAACCCACAGCCATTCAGTGAGCAGGCTGATGCTGTAATCATTGAGCAACACTGGCCAGGGCCATATCAAATTCTTTTTAAATGAAGGGCACCTTGAAATTTGTTGCTCTTCCCATAAGTGAAATATAGCTGTCTATTGGCAGGTATGCTATGTAAATATTAGCCACAAACAATTATGCAAGGAAGGGCCACAAAAAAGTTCAAGTGTGTCACTGCTGTTGTCTCACCCACCCTCTGTTACCAAGGGGAGAGTGACCTTCAAAGACATTGAAAGGCAACTAATCCAGGCCAATGTTTATTGACCTGAGAGCAGCATATCTAACACAATCTAACTCTAGGCAATATTGTTTTCATTACTACTTATTCTCTTTAAAGTTATATATGAGTACTTTTTTAAAATATATTTTATTGATTTTTTACAGAGAGGAAGGGAGAGGGATAGAGAATTAGAAACATCGATGAGCGAGAAACATCGATCAGCTGCCTCCTGCACACCCCCTACAGGGGGTGTGCCCCCAGCCAAGGTACATGCCCTTGACCGGATGCGAACCTGGGACCCTTGAGTCCGCAGGCTGACGCTCTATCCACTGAGCCAAACCGGTTAGGGCATGAGTACTTTTGACATGTCACTCACACTGAACTGAAACCAGATACTCTCATAATTTATAGCTCCTCACTGTATCTTTGGTATGTTTTAAAACAGTGGTTCTCAACATTCCTAAAGCCGTTACCCTTTCATACAGTTCCTCATGTTGTGGTGACCCCCAACCATAAAATTATTTTCGTTGCTACTTCATAACTGTAATTTTGCTACTGTTATGAATTGTAATGTAAATATCTGATATGCAGGATGTATTTTCATTGTTACAAATTGAACATAATTAAAGCATAGTGATTAATCACAAAAACAATATGTAATTATATATGTGTTTTCTGATGGTCTTAAGCGAGCCCTGTGAAAGGGTCGTTCGACCCCCAAAGGAGTTGTGACCCACAGGTTGAGAACCGCTGTTTTAGAACATATGTCCTTTCTGCTCTCTTGTTACAACTAAACTGAATTTATAAAAAAATGGTTGTTCCTGGGTTTCTTAATTTAAAATGATAGTTTTTTAATACTTTATCCTGAGATCTTGACTTACTTTTCTCACTCTGTGTTTGTGTTTGTGTTTGTGTTTGTGTGTGTGTGTGTGTGTCTGTCTGTCTGTCTGTCTGCCCTCTCCCACCCTCACCTCCCACCTCTCACTCCTCACCTCCTATCTCTTTCTGTCTGTCTCTCTCTTTTCCTTCCCATTTACTCCTGTCCCTTCCCCATTCCTGTCAGTGGAGGCCATAAGAGTCTATGGGCATTGCTAAGCCCTACAGATGTCACTCAGTTACAACCATATTGAGTCCTGACTGGAGCAACCTAAGCAGTAGAATCTGTAGAAGCATTTGAAGGACTTTTAGTCAACCCAGTGGACATATAAAGTATAAGCAGAATACTTAAAACTATTACAACCTAATTTTATATCCACTGAGAGAAATTGCTTAGGGGTTTTTTCCTACTTCACTTTTCATAGCTCTTACTACTAAAGAACTACTGAGATTACCCCAGCTTCATATTCACAACAGGTGATTTGCACTGTCAAAGTTCCCTTGGAGTAGCTTCAGGCTTCTCTGGTAATAAAAGTCTTCACAGAGGTACAGAAAGGAACAGAAGCCTAGTGAACTCTCATAATTCAGGGGCCGGGGCAAGGAAGAGCACTTAATGCTCCCTTCCTGGACCTGCTCTTCAGTTACACATACACTCAGAGGAACAGAAGCATCAGCTGCTAGTTGTCTCTGTCTTGCTCTGCAAACTAAAACTCATACATGTGGCCTTCTAAAGAAGGGCTAAGACGAAAAAGGGAAAATCATTGTCTACATGAAGATCTGCAAGTATCAGATATTTTCCTTTCAAACATTTTCTGAAAAAAGAAGACACTTGAAAAGATGAAAGTTTACAGTGAGACAATATAGGACGGGGGCTTAACACACCGTCACGTGGCTCATGAATAAAAGCAACCCCACGTTTGAACCCAAACTGAGAGCAGTAGTGTCTGGGCACACACAGAGCCCTAAAAGCCTTTAAAACATTTGCTTTCTAAACAGAACACTTACAGTTTACATGTTAACCGGAGTTGTGACCCTCCTTTTACAGTGTGAAAATTGCTGTATTTTTACTCAGAGCAGATATAAGCAAGCATCAGGTAAATCACTAGGTTCTATGGTAAATACTAATAAGTTAACATTTCAGAACTACATTCAGATATTTGCTTCACACTAAACTACATCCCGTACAATGTTATCAGCAGCAATGGATAGGAGAATATTACCTTGACAGAAAGGAGCCTGACACCAGGTCTTGAAAATTTCCATTGATGTTGTGCAGTCACATTGGTAAAGCCGAAGCCAGTCTTCAGGGCCTTCACTACTTTGCAAGCTGTCAAAATCCTCGTCATTTTGAAGATGTGGATTTGTGACTAAAATTAAATGAAATTACATATATTTTATGAGAATTTTGTTACAATATTTTCAATTAATGGGAAAGAAAGCTGGGGAGAGGGGAGTACAGTCAGGTGCTGAGGGCTGACTGCACAGGGATCTTTGAATTTCCATTCATTCTGTTATTAAATGTCTTCAGCCACAGCTCCTCCTTCTCTTAACCCCTCCTCCCAAGGTAATGCCCGGAGATGTTCTATGGACATGTAATACGAATTGCAAAACATCAAACACTACCTTCTCCTGCTGAAATAACGCTAGTGTTGTAGAAAACCAGTCATCCATCAAAGGAATTGCTTATGCAGCTGAATAGAATGACCTAGACAACCTTACGCATCTCACCCTAAAGAGTAGCAACTTTCTAATAATGCCAAGGATCAAAGGCTTTTTACTTGTATTAGATGTAATGCCTAATTTGTCTTAAAAAAAAATGTTGGATTTCTAAAGAAACCTGAAGGCTTGGCATTTTCTGCTTGGAAAAAGACAGTGGGAATCACATAAAGCCAAAAAGGACATCAGAATAGACTTTTCTCCACAAATAGAGAGTGAAATATATTGTTTTTGCTTCATTTTGATCTTTTGGGTTAATAAAGTTCTGTGTTCCAAATTTTAAAGCAATGGGTAATAGTAAGTAAAACACAGCTGGAGCAAAGCAGCCTATTGAAATCCCTCTCAAGTGTTAGATATGTAAGTGTAGGAAACAATGGCAAACGTGGATTTGAGTTTTTAAAAAGGATTTTTAATTATTAAAATGTTACATATAAATTTCTCAAAACTTGAGCATTCATGTTTCAACTGAGTTGAAATTCATAATTTAGCCCTTCAATCCCATGGTTGATCCGCAGGCAAAGGTTCCCATTGGTTGGGGACAAGCTCTCACTTGTCATGTGTCTATGTAGATCAGGAAATGCTGCAGCATTTTCCTTTGATACTTTGCAAAGGAGGCCAAGGAATAAAGGCTCCCTCCTAGGGCCTCCCAACACGGAAAATCTGACATAAAATGACAGAGATTGTAACTTTTACTGATATAGGATGAGTGCTAGAACTAGGGGGTAGAGGATGAGGATGGGTTTTTGAAAAAAGAGCTAAGTTGAAGTTCAATCATCTGTCTTACTTGTTGTATTCATGTATAAACACTCTCCAAATCCAAATTACTATCACAGCTCCAGGTGATAGAAAACTGAAAAAATAGTCTAATCTAGTGTACAGAAGTAACGAATAAAATAGGTAATGTTATGGTAGGGTGTCCAAATATAATGAAAATAAATAAATAGATAAACTCCCTTGTTCATGTGCAATAAAATTTAAGTTTGGGATTGTGTTGAACCCTGTTATCCTGAAGGATGTGGAAGAGCATACCAAGTAGATAGAGGGGAGAATACCAGAGGGATGGCATGAGCAATAGCATAAAAACATGAAATCCTATGGCGTATGTTTTAAAAAGCTCTGAAACAGTCCAAGCAAGCCTAAATGCAAGGTGTAGGGTGGGGAAGTGAATAGAAATCATAACATGGAAGACTTTGCATGCCTTAAAATGGTTGCCCTTAATCCATAAATAGTGTTTGTGGTACCTACAGAAGTGCTTTGAACAAAGGTGAAATTTATATGAAAGAAAGATGATAAAAAATGAATTGGAGGAAAAAACTGTCAGAAAGAAAACTCCCAACTTAGACAATTAAAGACTTAGAAACAGTATTTACTGGCTTAGTGCAATTCTAGGTTAAGCCTTGGTCTCATCATATATATATATATATATATATATATATATATATATATATATATATATATATATATATATAGAGAGAGAGAGAGAGAGAGAGAGAGAGAGAGAGACTTGCCTTTCCCAAATTAGAGAAAATGGCATCTACTTATTCTTTTTTAAAAATTTAATGCAAAATAAATTTAGATGGTCCCCTTACCCAGAAGTACTCATGCAATGAACATTGTAGTATATTACCTCCCTCTATTGTCTATGCTTTTATTAAATATGACAGTTGGGAACAGATTGAAATCTACAACCAAATTGGAAAACAAATTATTTTATTAGTGAGGATGTTTACATTATGATAGACCAAAAGGATGAGTTGGTTGTTAGTGACATTTAAGTCTGACATGAAAAATTTAGTGAAAATGTTTCACTTTGATTAAAGACACTTTTTCAAAGCATGTTTTTAAAAAGTGTTTTTAATTTGAATTGATATTATTCCCTCTGATTGCATTTACATGGTTCTCACCTCACATAAGCTGCACACAAGTAAGCAGGGTGACGTCTATACACCTACGCACACACAGGGGCTGAGGAAACCCATGCATTTGAAATGCGTTTTGTAAAAGCCAGGCCATTAAAGGTTCTCTAATCTTATAAGTTACTCACTCAAAAAAGCAAAATATTATATATAGCCCCTCTTTTCGATTAACATTCATCATAGTTGCAGGATTGCAACTATTTTCTCTGCACAATCCCATGTAGAAAAATTAAAACTAAATTAAAGCTAAACATTATTTTTCTCAATTTTGATGGAGTAAATAACGTTCTGGTAGTTTTTAATTTAATGCTAAAAACTATTCTATTTCTTTCATAAATTGGAAAATTCCTTGAATATATATACCAGTATATAGATAAATATATGTATATATGTGTATATACATAGAAAGATTATACATACATATGTATATGTATATATGTATGTGTGTGTATGTGTGTGTATATATATATGTGTGTATATATAAATGTGTGTGTGTATATATATATATATATATATATATATATATATATATAGGCAGAGAGAAGTATCCTTCACTAACATCATAATTTATCATTTCTTTAGAGGAATGAAAGCACTCAGCCTTCCAAATCCCTAAGAGCAATTAATTTGATTACTTTATCATTGGGATATCTAGTATTGAAAATGGTACTTTATAAAGTACAAAGTAGTGTTTATTTTCATTTGATATTAAAGAAATTTGGAAAATACAGAAAAATAGATAATAGCCCACCCTTCAAACATAACCTTTGCTAATAAGTTAGTGTATTTTTCTTTAGCATTTATTTGTATGCACAGGTCATAATTTTGAAAACTGTGATTAACTTTCATTAGGCTTTCATGAGATACTATTATAAGTATGTTCAATGTTATTACATGTTCTTTTATTTTTTAAATATATTTTATTTATTTCAGAGAGAAGTGGAGAGGGGGAGAGAGATAGAAACATCAATATGAGACAGAACCATTGATTGGCTGCCTCCTGCATGCCCCACACTGGGGATGGAGCCTGCAACCCGGGCATGTACCCTGACTGGGGTCAAACCATGACCTCTAGGATCATAGATTGATGCTCAACCACTGAGCCATGCTGGCCTGGCATTACATGTTCTTTTAAAATTTTAATTGAAATGGCTGCAACATATTCCATTTTCATTGTTTCTATTGTTGTACTATGCATACCAATATCAATATTTGATAAATATTACCAAATTTCTTTCCAAAGAAAGTGTGCCCATGTAGATGTCAATCATAATATATGAGTGTCCCTTTTGATACATTCTCACCAACATTAGGTATTATCTTTTATTTGCCTCTTTGAACACATACACACAAAAAAAACACAATAATTTGTTTTCATTTAAATTTTAAATTGTTAATGAAGTCACATACTTTCATATGCTTCTAATTAGTAGTATTTCTTCTTTTTTCCACATTTTTGTTCCCATTAATCTATTTATGTTAAGAATCATCTTAAAAGGAAACATAAAGCAACCTGATTGATAGCCTATATTTGTCTCCTCTTCATTTGGATAATCCATTGACATAAGCATTGAGAAGCCTCCTACCAATTCGGAAAAATTGCTCATCCTAGAGAATAAAAGCTTCATGATTTGGAATAAAGTGAAAATACTGGTGTTAGCTATTCCTTCTTTAAAGGTACAGAAACTGCCAACTGCCCTCTCGAAGTGTGTCTTGCGAGGTAATGAACCAGAGACAACTCTTAATGGTGCATCTACAAAACGTCTTCAATACAACAAACATGCAAGAGGCGCTTCTGGGGAAATGATGGAAGGGATGGATGAATTCCTCTATACCAAGTTTCTGCCTGATCAATGATGTTTATTTAAGTGAAGGAAATAAAACTATGTCAGATGAACATACGACAAAATAAAGATACTGAAGAAAAGAGTCAATTAATAATTCTATGAAAGGCTATTTTAAAGAGATAAACCCCCTCCCCCTCACTACCACAAATTATGCAGCCGAGTTTCCCACATTTGGGGAAATCGCAGGTGTCAGCACATCTGGAATGCAATGGGTAAGCCTCGCCCTGAGAAAACCACCTTCGTGACCATTTTATCTCCCCTGCTAGGTAAGTATTAAAGAGGTAAATTTAAAGCAGCAAGAAGCAAGGTCTGTCTGGAAAGCAAATAAATCCAGAGTAAAAGAAGGTGAAGCAACCCTCCAAAAAAGAAAGCTATCTTTTGTGTCTGAGCATAGATGCATGAAAATGGAATATAAAAGGTAGAAGTGATTATTGTGGTTAATTCTGAGTTGTATTAGCTTAATGTAACAAGGGGCACTGTCTTAAATGAGGATATGGACAAAAAAGGCTACTCTTTGAGGGGAAAGGGTATAGATTTGTATGCACATAAAAGGCATATATTTTCTCCCATCAGAAAAACTAGGAGAATCTGGTAGAAAATTTCCTCATATAAAGTTGACCAAGGAGACGATTCATCAATAATGATAATAGATAGATATCAGGCTGTTAGATGATGTGTTTTTTAAATAATCTGAAGTCTTTGGAAATCCAATCAAGTGAGACATATTCATTAAGATCCAATTGGTATTTTGGGGGACAGAAATTGAGGAACCAATTTTCATGAATGTGCTTGTCAATCTAACATTTGGTAACATAAAGAGTGGTTGAAGTGAAACAAAGGTAGTTGAAAAATAAAGTTGAAAACAGACCTAGTAAAAATGGTTAAAAACATAAAAATCCAAGGCACATGTGATTTATACACTAGGATAATAAAAAAGCTACAACGCCTAATACCCCCACTTGAAAACCTTAAAGAGAGACATGTGTTTATAAAGAATAAATCTTGGATTAATTTCTTCCTTAAAAAAAGAGAGATTTCTAGACTAAGTGGAAATGTTAGATACAATTGACCTTTATTCAAGAGCATTGAATATATTTTCTAGATCATGATTAGGTGCATACATCTTTGTTAAGAATATATAAATGCAAGAGGACATATTAGCCAGTGAGTAAAACAAGCTTGTTTTGTAGGATGAGATCAGAGTGGACAATGCCTTAAAGAGTTGGTTCAGAATTCAGTGACCTTGGCAAACTGAAGTCATAGTCAAACACAAACAGAGTAAAGTGCAAGCAAAGTGAGGTCACATGGAAGTTAGCCCAAAACGGACAAAAAAACAAGCTTCAAATGCAAGTTGTGGAGGACTAATTATATGGAAATAGGCCAAAACCCATAGATAGTAGTCATACAGTGTAGCAAGTTGCCCAAAGTTACTCATAGTAAGTTATAATCATTAAAGCCATACATTAAAAAAAAATTAGGGGGGAAAATTAAGAAAAGAAACACAAAGTTTCCTAGAATTTTAAATTATTAGATAACTTAAAATACTAAAAATGGAATTTTGACCCTGGGATGACTTAAATTTAAAATCATGTCATGTTGGATTCCTAATCAAATCTTTCAATCTTCCTGAAAGGATTGGAGAAAAGAGAAAATCCTTGTGTAATAAATAAGAAAAATCCTACAAGAGAAGTTAAAGTACTTAAATTTATAAAACACAATATATTAACATATATCTATGTGGAGAAATAAATACACCACTTGCTATTATGCCAGTTAGTGCAAATAGGTATTTAAATAAATAAATTTTAATGGCTCAAATAATGATAAATATGATTCCTCCTGTAAGTTGTGGTACTTGACATATGTTGCTCACCCACAGAGTGCCACCTACTGATTCAGGCACTTGGCATGACTTATTTGCTAATCTTAAAAGGAATCCCTCCACTGAATGTAGCTAATACTATCCCTATCTCACAGATAATGATGGTGAGTGAGTTCCAGATCAAGACCACACAACTGATAATTTACAAAGCCAAGATCAGAACTCAACTCTTAGCCAACATCTATCTTCTTTCCAGCATGTCAAAGGTTGGTTAAATCTAATTTGATAGGAAGAATATGTGATTCTAGAGGTAGCAATACTAAAAGATATTATATTGCCTGGCAATAAGAAAAATTTAACCAGTAAAACCAAACAATGAGAAGAATCCATAACTTCTCTGATTTATTATGTTTAAATTAAGATAACATAAGAAATGAAGAATAATATAGGAGTAAAACTATAAATTATTTCTACTAATCTACCTGGTAGAACTGATTGGCCTGAGAGCCATACTTCCAGCTGGCTAACTGATTTAGCTGGATTTACTCAAAATAGCAAAGGATATTTTATATTTTTCTATCTTATGTAATATTGCTTAAAGTTACTTATTCCAGAATCTGAATAATTAAATGCCATGGAATGTTCATGGTTGTTCATTTATAAAATCTATAATTACTAAAAATAATAATAACCATTTAAAGAAGTATTAATTTAATACTTTCTTTGTATCAGTCTCTGTAAATCAGGAAACAGAACTGTTTTCTGCTGAAAGATGCCTCATAGAAAATTGGAAAACTTTTAATTTACTGCTTAAATTCTCATCAAACAGAGAATATTAAAAATGTAGATAGCTGAAAGGAATCTTTAAAATGATCTTTCCTAACTCCTTTGTTTTATAGATATAAGAAACATCTAAATGAGGCAAAGTCATCTCATTGTTCTTGAATAATTTAATACTAGATCTAAAGCTTTTAGTAGAAATAACTATAGGAATGTAAGTTCTGAATAATTACATTTCAAATAAAAATACATTTTAAATGATGGAACAATTGGTGAAAGAACTACCAATTACATAAATCTAACTCTACACTTAGTGTTGACTTAAACGTCTTCTTAAACTTTGGCTTACCATACCCACAATATAAGCTTCATAAATGAAATGACTAAATCATTAGGCCCTTGTCACTCTATGTAGCAAAATACTTCTAAGAAAAAGCTTTAAGAATTTACTTCATCAGCCTTTTTGCCCAATTATTATCATTGCAACAAAACCATCTTCTAATGTGCTCAACAGAACAGGCAGCTCTGAAGGGCTTGGGCTTGTTTTTTAACTTTTGCAAAGAGATAACGCAGATGATTTTGCAAGACACCAAAGAGCAACTCTGGCCACGAGGAGGGTTTATCTATTATAATCTAGGTCATGTGGTCGAAGAGTATTGGACCCTCATTAAATTAAACATATTTGATGATCACAGAGAAGCAACTTGTGCAATGTGTTTTAAAGTTACCGACTTGATGAAGTAAGGGATAGCAGATTACATTCGAATGACGTAGACTTTTTTTTTTAATTAAAAACAAGTCACCCACGCATATTCCTACTCCACCCCTTTTTATATTACATTTGATTTCTTCCATGGTCTCCTCTTTTCAAAGGAACATGGTCCAGGAAGCTGTATTCCAGCCTCCTAGCAATCAGACCACTACCCTCACAGTTAAGTTTCATCCTTACTAAAACATTATTGCAAGTTTCTATGAAACCATATAGCTATTTCTTTGTCCAGATTTGGGGAGTTCTGAGTTGAGTCACTGAAAGGCAGGGTGCCTTTTTAAATTTTACTGAAGTTAAAATTTTTGAAACAAAGTAATTTTCTAGAGAGGAAAAAAAAAAAGAAAATCAAAAAGGAGACCAAGGAGGGGAGAAAGAACAATAGAAAAAAAAAATCCTGGTTCTTGAATTCTACAAACTTGTAACAAACAGTCAAAAATGCCAACTTGGATTTCAACTCTTGACACTCCCTTGGGGTCGAAGAATTCCATGTTTTATTCTGGTATTGTTTATTTCATGACATCTATTTTTAGCCTATACTTGACCTCATCAAGATCATCCACAGCTCATAAGAAGAGAAAAATATGTAATATTTTTTGCTAATTCAACTTGGATTAGGGAGTTGATTATTTTCAGAGAATATTCTTGAAAACTCTGTGAACTGAAAAAGCAAAGAATTAAGTACTAGAAAGTTGAGAATTGTGTCAAGGTTTTGAAAATTTGCTTTTAAAAGTTAATTGACTAGAATTAGAAGTTGAGATCAAACAGTAATAATAAAGTTCCTATAAAAAGAATGATCAGACATATTGTAAAAAGTAATACAAATGAAAGAAATAAAGTTGTGTAATGGGAGAATTACTAGTACGATGCTACTCAGAATGGTACACTAATATGTAGTTTGGAAAACGGAAAACTTATCAGGTTAGAATAATAGTTGTACTAAAAATGGTGACCGCATTCCTCAAATTATTATCGACCATGACTCAAAATTCATCCATAAGGTAATTAATGATCATTCTGTGAACAATATACAAAAAGAACTGCTATCCACTAGACCAGTGGTTCTCAACCTTCTGGCCCTTTAAATATAGTTCCTCATGTTGTGACCCAACCATAAAATTATTTTTGTTGCTACTTCTTAACTGTAATGTTGCTACTATTATGAATCATAATGTAAATATCTGATATGCAGGATGGTCTTAGGCGGCCCATGTGAAAGGGTCGTTCAACTGCCAAAGGGATCGTGACCCACAGGTTGAGAACCGCTACACTAGACTATATAGCTCTCATTTTACTTTTATTTTTAATACACAGGGTAAGAAAAATAAGGAATTTCCTTATTGTGAAGGTATCATAATACTTATCATGATAATACTGAAAAGTAAATTGAAATAACAGTGAACTGAGAAAACAGAACTCAATTCTGAGAATAAAAATGTTTAATAACCTCAAATTAAGTCCTGCATCATATGCACTTTTTGTAAACTGTCTTTCCAGCTAACTCTGTTTAGAGTCCAGAACAAATTTCAATGAACAGCACCCTTTCAAAGAGGGAGTGCTTTTAAAAAAAAAAATACATTTAAATAAAATGTAACTGAAAAAAATAATCAGCAAATCCACCCATTGAACGCCATCATTTTTTTAATTGTTATTTTCACTTTTAGGGGTTTATACATAGTCTTTGGTTCAGCATGCAGGATATGGGGCAGGGAATGTAATAGGTCAAGATAGCCCTTAAAGCAGTGATTCTCAACCTTCTGGCCCTTTAAATACAGTTTCTCATGTTGTGACTCAACCATAAAATTATTTTCATTGCTACTTCATAACTGTAATGTTGCTACTGTTATGAATTGTAATGTAAATATCTGATATGCAGGATGGTCTTAGGCGACCCCTGTGAAAGGGTCATTCGGCCGCCAAAGGGGTCACGACCCACAGGTTGAGAACCGCTGCCTTAAAGCCTGAAGGAAAGACACAGTTATTTCAGAATGATACAATAAGAAATCAAGCCACAGACCTACTGGTATGAAATCTAAAAACAATAAACACTGAAGGTCAAGCCAGACTCCTAGCAGAGACTGGAGTCCAGCTCTCCTGGGATGTTCTTCTACTACACTTCAGCCTTCTCTGTCTAAGATCAAATATCAGTACTCTCCACTCTTTTTTTCTCTTCTCTTCCTCACCCTGCCACACTATTTCATCAGAGAAAATACTTCGGGTAAGACACAAGAGGTAGAACAAGAAAAGAAAGAAGTCACATGGGTAATGTGCAACTATAAAACAATACATTTAAAACATACAAATGAATCTCACATGACTTGACACATTGCCAACAGTCAAAGGCCACACAACTTCTGTCTACTGAAGCTTTGTCTTTATAAAATGGAGTTGATAAAACAAACTATGAGAAATAATTGATGTACAATGCTGCACTATTTTATCTTATGAAGAAATTTGAGGCTGAACATTTGCTAATTTTCTCAATGTCTATAGCGTGTTAATTCTTCACAGCATGTATGTGAAATCATACTTCCTTTATGAACTTTTTGAACATCTTATTTGCACCACACTGTTAAGTTGCAATCACATATTTTCATTTCATACACTGAATAAAATCATTAAATAGCTCCATACTGCATATGGACTACCGTGCAAAGTTAAAAATATAATATATACACTTTTGCACAGCCACTCTTTTATGTCTCATTCATGTTGTGTGATCCTAAATTAGTTTCTCCTTTCTCTCTATTTTCTATCAACAGGTTGGAAATAATAGTGACTGTGACCTCTCATAGGCCATAAGTGATCATCAATTGTCCAATTCCTTCATTCAGCAATTATTGAAGGCCTTTTATGTGCCAAGCATGGTGCTAAATCCTAGGATAGAAACAAGACTCAAACACAGAGTTGCCCCCCAAATATTCACTTTTGAAAAACCTTTCAAATTTAGTCTTAAAAAGAAACACAACATAAATTTTCTACTCTCACCATTCAATAATAACACAAAGAACTGAAGGTCTAAGAAACTCAAGACCCATAAGACACACGCATAACAGGCCAAGTCAATATTCCTCTGCGGCAGCTCTCACAGGATGAAATGTGACCACCTGTTAATGCAAAGTAAATTACCCTCATGTCATCTCTCATCTCCCAAAGGAGTTGACCCTCACCCAACAACTTCTCAAGCCAACAGAAATAACTACACTTTTTCACCAGCCAATTTTGGCCAATGGGTCTCAAGATCAACCCTCGTCAAATTAGCTAGGGTAAAATTGTAATTATCTACTGCATGCGTTACTATAAAGACAAGGTATAAACCAGGGGTCCTCAAACTTTTTAAACAGGGGGCCAGTTCACTGTCCCTCAGACCGTTGGAGGGCCGGACTATAGTTTAAAAAAAAACTCTGAACAAATTCCTATGCACACTGCACATATCTTATTTTGAAGTAAAAAAACAAAACGGGAACAAATACAATATTTGTATTTACATGTGGCCCGCGGGCCGTAGTTTGAAGACCCCTGGTATAAACCATGAAATCTCACATCAATTTATTAAAAAAAAACCAAATATTTTATGAAAAACACATAAAAGTCAGAAAAAATTAATGTTAAAAGGTATTTTAAAATGAACTTAAATTAATATTGAATGCTATAAACACATAAGGCATATATTAAAAAACAGCAAGCTTTAAAATAAATAAAACCTTAAACATCCATGAATTTATAAATCTATATCTACTATCATACCCAATAGGAATACCCAAATACAATTACTAAGCCACCGAGAGAAAAGTAAAGGCTCATATCAAAGTTATATTAAAGTTATGAGGGCTTCAAACTCAGGAATAATAAAATTCCTCAAGAATTTCTCATCAGAATCCAATGAATTACTCAGCTCACCACTGTTCCTTCTTTTCCAAATCTTGAATACGAGAAGCTAAGGAAAGATGAGCCACATTAAACTCAAAGAAAACAAACTTTTGATTTTTAAAGCTTATACACAGGATGGCTGGAAACAGGATTGCCATGTCCAGGCCCCAGTTAGCAAAGTCCTTTTTTAAGGAGGTTAATCTTTTTCTTCGGGCTTGAAAACCCTGTGCTAAGTCTGGGAAAATAACTACTCCACTACCTTGATACTGGGCTCCGTGTTTCTCCAGACCTAAGGTGAGGCACATTTCCTTATCTCTTGCAAAGAAAATGCATGGCTCCAAAGTCCAGGAGACAGGTAACAGTCTAATGCTGATAGGCTTACAGGCCTCGTCAGGTCACCTGTCTTAGCGAGTGGGGGGAAATATACTAGACACTTCAATTCAATTAAAAAAAATCTCTAAGTTAAAATATTTGCTCACTAAACACATGTCCTAAATATCTTCATAAATTTCAAGGTGAAATGTGACAACCATTCTCTTACACACTTAGGTATCACACTTCAAAGTGGCACACCACACTTCAAACAAACCAGCAGAAATAAGCTCCAAATTTTAATTACAATTATATTTCAAGCCTGATGCAATTTTTTTACTTCAAGGAATATTTATACACTCAGACTAGCATGAGATAAACTCTAATTGAAGCCAGTTGAAAATAATTTACGGCTTTAAAATATATAAAATATTAATATGTATGAATGATAAAGAGTTAAGTAGCATATTTTAGAAAACATTTCCCAAGAACTCAATGCATCCTAGTTCCTATTAATCTTCCTTTCATATGTTTAAGTCTCAAAAATCAGAAGAGTTAGGATTTTTAATATTAAAGGTATAAGCTATTCTTCAAATGAGGATGAAAAACATAACTGTGTGTTTATAGAAGTCAACTCAAAACCCCAAAACAGAGCTTTGACATTAATTCATTCTATCACAGTGGCTGAGATGTTTCACCTTTGTCTGCATCATTTTCTCGAAAGGAGATTGAGAAAGGTTAATGATCGTGAAAAAAGAGTACTTGGCCTAAAGGTGTATCTCATCAAATGTGCTATGTGCAGGGAATAATTATTTACAGTAATACATTTCAGAAGGAAGTTAGCAGTTTTACAAACCTACTGATGTGGATTTATTCCCAATATATTTTTTTTTATTAACAAGTGTGCAGCATACTAAAATAGTCAAGAAGTAGAGGTAAATTCTATCCCTGGCTCTGTCATAAACATGTTCTATCCCTTAGCCAAGCCAATTAACCTTTCTATATCATAATCTCTCTAAACACTGGGCAAGCCATTGCCACATAAATGACAGGATATATAAGAGTCGATGAGATAATATCTATCAAGTGCTATGATCTCAGAAGACAGCACCAAAGAACACCAATTTGATTAAACATTGAATAGTCCTATATTGATAACCTTAGTAGAATTAAGGGATAACTGGGGAGGGGGAAAGTGTTTCCTGATCACCTGAATTTGTATCTCTAATTTCTTCATCATGTATCTATTCATTTATTTATTCACTAGGGGCCCGGTGCACGAAATTCGTGCACTGGGTGTGTGTGTGGGGGGGGGTGTCCCTCAGCCCAGCCTGCCCTCTCTCACATACTGGGAAGCCCTCAGGCGTTGACCCCCATCACCCTCCAATCGCAGGATTGGCCCCTTGCCCAGGCCTGACGCCTCTGGCCTAGGCGTCCGGCCTGGGCAGCAGGGACCTGCAGTGGCAGCGGGGGGGGGCCGCGATCGCGCAGGCTCCGCCCCTGCCCCTGCAGGAAGCCTCTGGCTGAGGCATCCGGCCCGGGCAGCAGGGACCCACAGCTGCAGCGGCCCCGCGATCGTGGGCTTCGCTTTAGGCCCAGGCAAGGGACCCCTAGCTCCTGGGACTGCCAGCTTCGACCGTGCCCAGCTCCCATCACTGGCTCCACCCCTACTTCCTGCTATCACTGGCCAGGGCAGAAAAGGCACCTGATTCTCCGATCATGGCTGGGGGCCGCCTTTGCCTTGCCCCCCAGCTCTTAGCTCCCCCCTGGGTTTCCAATCACTGTCAGTGGCAGGGGGCTTCTTCCTGCTTTCCCTTTCGCCTCCCTGCATTGTGCCTACATATGCAAATTAACCGCCATCTTGTTGGCAGTTAACTGCCAATCTTAGTTGGCAGTTAATTTGCATATAGCCCTGATTAGCCAATGAAAAGGGTATCGTCGTACGCCAATTACCATTTTTCTCTTTTATTAGTATAGATTCAACAAGTTGAATGTCTTCTATTAGACATTGGGTATTCCAATGGTGAAACTAACAGGCATGTCCCAAACCTCATGATACCTCATAGGAGATGTTTAACAAATATAAATGAATCAGGGCTTTTAGTGTAGTAAGATAGTTTACATGATTATACCATTTATGATTACAAATTAGATTACATGAATAATTACAACTCTGAAGAAAAAGGCAGGATATTTAGCTAGAAAATAACAACAAAGAATAAACTTTATATTGGATGACTAGGCACTGTCTGAGAAGTGATATTTAAGCCAAAATATGAATAATGCATATTAATTAAATAGGTAATGTGGAGAAAGAGCATGCTAGCCAGAGAAAACACCATTCATGAAGACTTTGATTTGGGAATTAATGATACCCTCTGGGAACTGATTGGTGGGTTAAGAGGATGGTGAACAAGGGAGGATTATGACCAGGAGAGATGTGAGAGAGTCAGATTCCAGATACTATAGGGGTTGTTAGGGCATGTTAAGATATAGATTGTCATTCATCGTACAATAGGAAGCCACCAAAGAATTTTAACCTGTCAGTCTGCTCAGGCTGCTAAAAAAAAATACTGTGGACTGGGTGGCTTAAACAACATACATTTATTTCTCACAATTCTGGAGGCTGGAAATTCTGAGATCAGAGTGCCAGCATGCTTGGGTTCCTGTGAGAGCCCTCTTCCTAGTTTCCTCAGATTGTAAAGAGAGAAAGCAAACTCTCTCCTGTCCTGCATCTTCTTAGAAGGGCACTAACCCCCTCATGGGAGTTTCACCCTCATGAACTAATTAAGCTCCTTAGAAACCCCTCCCCAAATACCATCATGTTGGAGATAGAGTTTCGAGAGATGAATTTGTGCATGTGGGCGGCATAAACATTCAGACTATAGCATATAGAAAATGAAATTATTTTACTTACATTATAAAAACTCAATCTGATTGTGAAGCAAGGAAGGGTTTTATTTTCTGTTTGTTTGTTTGTTTGTTTTTAAAACAGATGGTGACTGAGGCCATATTTGCAGTTGATGAGACTATTCTATCTGAAAGAGAGGAGTAATACATAATACAAAGAGCCAAAAAGTGAAGACTGAGAAATGGGGTCAAGATGGAGTCTAGAGAACATGGAGAAGGATTGGCTTATGGTAGGAGGAGGGACATTTCCATCATTGTAACAGGAGGGAAGTAGGTGTAGATGCATGAAATATCTCTTCTCGAGCTGAAGGTTGGTTCATTTGGTAATGGTGAAGATGAGAGCATGGCGTCTACCCTATAAGGAAGTAGGATATATAGTTTTTGACTGAGGATAGGAAAGTTTAAAATAATTTCTGTGAAGAGCAAGACACGCTCTCATTAGAGAACCGTAGCAGGCGAGCCAGTGGTACCAAATTCCCGCTGACGCTGATCATGAAGGGCGACACCAGAATGTCCCTGTGTGTGGTTTTCTCCCGCCATTTCAACTCCACGGCTGCGGGCATAGAGATGGAGGGTTATTGACCAAAGATGTAAGCTTCGCCAGGCCAGTTAGAGAGAAACAGGGATGTGGGCGTTGAGGGTATCCATAAAGAAATGGTTATAAGTATAGACACTAGACTCTAAGCTGGATAGGAGAGGATTCTCAAAAACTGTTCACAGTGGGACTACTTGAGTATATAAGGTCAAAGAATAAGGAAAGGGGTACATGGGAAGAAGGATATTTGAATTTTGGAGGTGGCGCAATTCCTGGTAAAGAGAGGCCTAAATGCCACCCCAGGATTGGTAGGTGAAGTCAAAGTCAAGGCACAGGAGTGGGATGATTCACGGAAATTGATTTGCGTCATGTCATTCGGTTTAACATAACTGCGGTACTCTGGGGCCAACCAACATCTGCCAAATGACATGAATTCTCTTTACAAAATTAATTAACCATCATGATATTACAGAGCAATCTGGATGAGTAAATTGTACTCAGTGAAACACAGATATTTTCCCTGTGGGAGCATCTACAACTTCACCTCTCAGAAAGATGGCTTTACATAAAGTTCCAAGAGCTTTTTGCTGTTGTTTTCCAGGGGTTAATAGTACTAATGTGGCCTTGGACTTCACCAAGTCAGCATAACTGATCCATCAGCATTTCACTGATTGCTTAATTCCTCCTTTTCTACATAAAAGGGGAAAAAGCCCTTGCAAAATGTGTTTGTTCTATTTGTAATTCTGGACAAAGCCGATAACGAGTTGCAGCTGCTGTACAGAGTGTACTGCTTGCCGAGGCCATCGCTTTAACTTATAGATAGAAGTGGAACAGCCAGAGATGTGCCTCCGGCTGGAGCGGGTGCTGTAAATAGGACAGCACTCTCCAGCTAAGTATATGCGTTTCATTATCCAACGATGTGTTCTGCAAAGGCAGTTTGATTGGCCAGGCAAGAGACTCGAAAAGAGAGAGTTTTAAATATCACGACTCAGCTGAAAGAGTTCTGTTTTCTGACCCGAGGAATTCACTCCTGTCAGTCTCAATAAAAATGCTTTTAATAGTAGGGGATTCAGACTCAGAAGGTGTGTGTCCCTCTGGACACAGTGCTCTCCCGATGATTAGAGTCTTGGGGCTGTGCCTCGGGCCTCACAATCCCCAGTGCTAAAGTCCCCTGGAGCTGCAGCCCTTCATCCAACTGAGTTCTGTTCTCTGCCTGTGTAACTAATGACGATGAGTCAAGAAGATGTAAGGTCAACTATTTGCCCTTGACCAGTTAATAGGTGTTTAAACTGAGTTTACTAATGAGATAGCATCATTTGTCCATTATTTGTGATATCGTTTTCTATTTTTTTTTCTAGATTACTTACTAGAGCAGGAGGAAAACAACAGTAGCCAGATTATAAAGATTAACCCAAAATACAGATTTCCGGAATCAAGAGATAAAATAATTGGTGTCTTGTGCTTTGCTTGAAAGGTTCCCAAATTGCCACTTATTATCTGTGTGGCCTTGAGCTAGTGGCTTTAATTCTTTGAACCTCCTTCCCTTCCTATAAAAAATGAGAATGAGATTCCCTGTTGTGGAGGATCCTTGAGAGAATCTCAGTGGGGTAAGTTATGTAAAATGCCTCGCACTGGTGAGTAAAGGTTACTCTCAGTCACTCACAGTGTAAGCGCAAATCAGTCTCGTCACTTTGTAGCACAATTTGTCATTATAGAGTAAAATACAGAATGTAAAATGTGCATACCCTATGGCAATTACATTTCTCTGTGTGTAACTTAGAGAGATACTAAAACTGGCACAAAATGGAATAGATACATAGATAGATCATTCATTGCAGCAGAAATGAACCAGTGGGGATAATGTTGAAACCTATTAATGTTCTTTCCCCTTTAGAAATTATTTTACTGACCTTCACCACATACATATCCCATTTGCTTTGAGGTAGTTTAAGATTATATTCCAGCAGCAATACAAAGAAAAAGAAAAAGTTAATATTTCTTTCATGGTATTCTAATTGTATTTTGCAAAGACAATAGTACTATAAAATAAGATTTGTCGAAGGAAAAAAAGATATTTTAAAACCTGTAAACTCTTATTAATTTATCAATCCTAGCCTAGAAGACTCAGATTAGATAACATGATTTCATATTACAAAGAGGCCAACCTTTTTATTATAATCACTGGGCACTGAGGTTGAAAGTAGCAGGAGGAAATGGCATAGAGGGGTGGATAGCCTGAAGCCCACCCCATCTAGGCTGCGAGGGAGGGAAGAAGAAAGGAACACGGGGGACCAACACGGATCTCCTTTTCCCACTCCCACCCTTGGGCCCTCATCCAGGACAGCTCTTCAAGGAAGTCAAGAAATCATGGAGCAGAAATGACAGCAGCAGGCCAGCAGAGACAGAGATCCCTGAGACAGAGATCATGGCATTCCAGGTCCAGAAACTGGAGACCCAGAACCGACCAAGTCCACATTGTGGCAACACAGAGGTTCTGAGATACCAGAGGGGTTATGAGGCCTGGGATGGGGATAAAAGGACTATTGCAAGCAGATCATTTCAGACGAGGAACAAGTAGCTTACCCAGTATCACCCCAAAGAACAGATGGAACATAACACCACAGCGGGGACCAGCAGAGAGAACAAACCAGCTCAGGCCCTTGCAGACATCGCAGAGGACACCACATCAATCTGGCACCCTTTCCCTCTCCACCACCAAACCAGTAAGCCAAACAGCCACATGTCAGCTTGATGAGGAATAGGTTGAATAAATGGAGCTTGAAAAAAATTGAGCATTTCTCTCAGTCAACCAAGCAAGGACAGAGGTATTAAGGAGAGTATTTGGATTACAGCATTGGACTCAAGGCAAAGTTTACCAGATTGAACTAAAGTTTACTTTTTTTAGCAGGTGAAATAGATCAGATCAGTTATTTAAAACAATAATAAGCTACATTTTCTTTGCACATTTGAGCTTTCTGAGGGTTATTCCAAACCTTGCTTCGAAAGAATCAATGGCTATGACTAAATAAAACATGGTCTTTCAATTCTGTGGAACATTTTACAGCAGATTAAACTAGATATCTACATACAAAGAGTAAGCAAACAACTGACACAGAGTTCCCTCTGGTATTGGCTCTGCATTTCACATATTTTCACTTAATGAATCTCCCAAAAACCCTATGAGCAGGTCCTGTTGGTGTTCTCATTTTACACATGAGGAAACTGAGGCACAAGAGTTAAGTTGTCTTCTGAAGATTCCCCTACTCAATAGTGGTGAAGCCTAGCTAAGGAAGGTCTCTAAGGCATACTGGTGAGAAAGGTAATTTATAGAACTATACATATGGTACACATACAAGACCAACATCATAAAACGTTTATCTGTGAATGACTGGAAAAAATCTGAAAGGATATTATCAAATTGGTAATAACATTCTCCCCAGGAAGGTTTCCATAGGGAGGAGTGTTGTCAAGGAACATTTTAACCTCATCCATAATGGTTTAATGTTTCACATGGACAATACAGCAATGTGCTACTCATGTTGCTAAAAGTAGATAATAAGTATGATACTAAAAAGGGTAGTTTCAGAGGAGGATGATAAGTAATGTTTTTTATTGTCTACTTTATCTGCAATATGCTTGTATTACAATAAATTATAAGAAAATGCCGATATATATATCCTATCTAATAAAAGAGAAACATGGTAATTAGCCATATGTCCGTTACCCTTCCCATTGACTAATCAGCGAGATATGCAAATTAACTGCAGCCAAGATGGCAGCCAGCAGTCAGGCAGCTTAAGGCGAACATGAGGTTTGCTTGCTTCAGTGACAGAGGACTCCAACGTTCCCTGCCTGCCACTGCCCGGCTCTGAGCTCCTGAAGCAACAGCTCCAAAAGATATAATGTTTCAATTATAGAAGCTAAAAGATGGCGGTTAATTTGCATATACCAGAAACAGAGCCAAGGCTGTGGAGGTGGGAGGCAGGAGGTGGGAGGGCAAGCCCAGCCACAGCGGCTGCGAGCCGGAGGGGCAGCGGCTTGGAGGGGAAGGGGCAGCGCCTGGGAGCGGGAGGGGAAACCTGCCACAGTGCCTGGGAGCAGGAGAGGAAACCCAGCAGGAGTGCCTGGGTTCGGGAGGGGAAACCCAGCAGGAGTGCCTGGGTTCAGGAGGGGAAACCCAGCAGGAGAGGCTGGGAGCGGGAGGGGGAACCCAGCAGGAGAGGCTGGGAGGAGGAGGGGAAACCCAGCAGGAGAGGCTGGGAGGAGGAGGGGAAACCCAGCAGGAGAGGCTGGGAGCGGGAGGGGAAACCCAGCAGGAGAGGCTGGGAGCGGGAGGGGAAACCCGCCACAGCGCCTGGGAGCAGGAGGGGAAACCCAGCAGGAGAGGCTGGGTTCGGGAGGGGAAACCCAGCAGGAGTGCCTGGGTTCGGGAGGGGAAACCCAGCAGGAGAGGCTGGGAGCGGGAGGGGAAACCCAGCAGGAGCTTCTGGGAGCGGGAGGGGAAACCCGCCACAGCGCCTGGGAGCAGGAGGGGAAACCCAGCAGGAGAGGCTTGGAGTGGGAGCAAAGCCTGCCTCAGCGGGTTTCACTCCCCTCTCTGCTTCGCCACTGGAAGCCCTATTCTTGCAGGAATCTTCCTGCAACGGGCCTCTAGTATATATATATACACATATACATATACATATACATATACATATACATATACATATATACGTATATATGTGTATATATGTGTATATATATGTATATATGTATATATGTATATATGTATATATATGTATGTATGTATGTATATGTATAATGTTGACAGTTAATAAATTCACATTGTTCATCCTACCATCCTCACTAGATGTCAATGGACTGACTTTTATTCATGCAATAGTAATTAAATGAGGATCAATGGCATTCTCTCAAAAATACCAACATAAACAAAAATAGTTAAAATACCTAGCTTTACTTAAATGCATAAGGATAGCTTATTTCAATATACTGAATAAGTTTAGCCACTACAAAATTAATTTTTCCTGATTTTTTTCAAAGATAACTTGAACCCTGAGTCTGGGCTATATTATACAATCTATAATATACAGAAGCAGAACATTTCAAATATAGCATCATTATGTATGTATATAAATAAATATGGAAAAATAAGGATATAGGCTTTATTATAATAGGAAATGTAGGCCCCCTATAAAGTTTATAAAGACTTTCAAAACTTGAATAGCACTGCCCAACCAGGGTGGCTCAGTGGTTGACCCATGAACCAAGGGGTCACCAGTTCAATTTCTGGTCAGGTCACATGCATGGATTGTGGGCTTGATCCCCAGTAGGGGGCATGAAGGAGGCAGCTGATTGATGTTTCTCTCTCATTGATGTTTCTATCTCTCTATCCATCTCCCTTCTCATCTCTTTAAAATCAACAAAAACACATTTTTAAAATAACTTGGATAGCATATTGGGACAAGATAGGAATTCTGAAAATGGCACCTTGTAAATTTGAAAGATAATTTCATTATATAATTGTACAATCTCTATTCTTATTTCAAATCCTGCCACAAATAAACAAAAATGGCTACTGCAGAAAAGATAATTAATGATGCTGTTGTCCCCAGGGCCGGAGGATCAAAGAAAGTCATAATCTATGGGAAGAGAACTCACTGCTCATTACCAGAGAAATACACTTAAGTAAGAGTTAAACACTTAAGTTTTAATCTTATACTTGTCTATGCAGCAGAGAACATGTGTGTGTGTGTGTGTGTGTGTGTGTGTGTGTGTGTGTGTGTGTAAATCATTGTCTATAGCTCTAACAGAGTACTGCTATTTCAGCCTGGAAAGATTAGTGGCACTGGGGATGGCATGAAAGAGGAAATGTCACGTTTTGTAGGATAGCAGACTGTGTCAGCCTCTGTGCGAGGTCAGACTAAGCACAGCACATCACCTGTCAACACTACCCGATGAATCATATCACCACTGATCCTAAAAGAATCGCTGCTGTCTTATAATTTTCATATAAAATGACACACTCTTCAGGGAAATTTGGTAGTTTGCTACAAATTGATGGCATAAAGTATCCACCTTGGAATCAGGGTATCATATTTGATTAAGACTATAATTGAACAGCAGTTGAATGTAACTGCGGAACACCTACTCAATACTCAGGCATGTCACTACTGAATACTTCAGAGGGCTGTTTTGGCAGGTGCTGTTTATGTTATTTATGTGTGGCAGGCCCACCACTGGAGGCAGATGACAGTTCCATGCTAGCATGAGCTCCCCATCCTGCACATAAAATCTTTACTAACACCACGCCTATTTCTCTGACCAGACTAAATTAGGCAATTGTCATTCCCTCCACAATACACAGCAAATGCAAGAAAGAAGAAGAAAAAAAACAGAATAAAGTATTCACATGGAAAGAATTATATCAACTATAATTGCTTTTTCCCCCTTCCCTTATCACTGGCCATTCTCACCACTCATTGGCTTGAAAATTAGCCCCTTAGTAATAATACACTGTAACTGAACCTGGTGGTGCTTTGAGGAAACAGAAATCCAAAACCGATAATTCATCATCAGATAATATATGATACACCACCAGAGCTTATCAGCATTTCAAAGTACACAAGTTTAAGAAATTCCTATTAAAATGCATCTAGTATCATTAAGGAAGGGAATAGTGAACTTCATATCTTTCTGGGTTTCTGGTGTGCTCATGAATATGACATAAATTTATCACACACGTTCAACTGCTGACATTTCTACCACTTGAAACACACACTGAAATCACCCATTAATAATACATGAGCTTTTTGCTCTTCATGTTTATTTTTCTTGTAATATTTAACTTTAATTTAAGAAGTAATAAAAAATTATTCAAAGTTTCTATTGAGCTATTCACTCTTACATTCTTTCTGCCTTAATTTCATTTCCCTCTCAGTTTTAAAATTATATTTATAGGGGTGGACATTGGTTAATTATATGAGTTTCAAGTGTACAATTCTATGGTACATCTTCTGTATATCGCATTATGTGCCCACCACCCAAATTCAAATCTTCTTGCCTCACCTATATTTGGCCCCCTTTACCCTCTACTACACTTCCCACCCTGCTTCCCTCTGGTAACCACCACACTGTTGTCTGTGTCTATGAGTCTTTGTTTGTTTGTCTTGTTTATTCATTTGTTACTTTCAGTTTTATATCCCACATATGAGTGAAATCATATAGTTCTTGACTTTTTCTGCCTGACTTATTTCGCTTAGAATGATATTCTTAAGATCCATTCATATTGTTGCAAAATTGCAGTATTTCATCTTCTCTAATGGCTGAGTAGATGTAAGATCTATCAGGAAAACTAAATTATTCCCTACAAAGGCTTATGACAATAGATATTGCAGTTGGTATTACTATGGTTCCAGTGAAGACTTGCTGAGTCATTTTGCATTACCAACCCACCAGGCTTATATTTAAAAAACTGCTACTATCTATAAGCACTATTTAATTAGAATGTGTTTTTTAAACTATTCAGAAAAAAACTTTGAGATTATTAGAAACTTGTGAACTGATTTTCTTTCAAATTTAAAAATTATTATATAATTACTTGTAATTGTATTCACATAAAAGCCTTTTGTAGGAACTTAATTTTTATGTAAAGTTTTCAGGATGATTTAGGTTCATGTGTGTGTGATAAGGCTGAAGTGAGCTCACATTGGAATTGCCAGTGTTATGTCAACTTTAGAAATTTTACATAAGTTACAAACTGGGTTTGAATCCCAGCATTGTTACTTTGTAGGTGAGTGAACCTAGTCATAATCTCCTCAATTCAGTCTTCTCCTCTCAAAAGTGAAGATCACAATAGTGCCTCCCTCATAGTAACCCACTTTAGATGGTCCATAGATGGGCAACAATCTTATTTAGGGGTGCAGGGGTTAAGCTCAGTTACATAGAACCTTACCCAATAATGAGAAACTTCCAATGTTCTGGAGAAGGAAAAAGGGAGAAGAATCTGAATTTTTTACGGGGACATGCAGTTAAAAGAGAAAAGTGTTGTGGCTGGGACATGTTTTTGAATTATTAACTGATGCATTTTCTTCCCCAGGAGTCTGTATTTCCCACTCTACCACTGGATCAGACAACTGTATCCCTTACTTCCAGGAGAGGATAAATACAGCAGAGAACCAAAATGCCATCCTTCAGCTTTGATATTCGAATCTGACTTTTTTTAAAGCCAGTGGCATTTCCAGAGACAACATTCTGGAAAGCAAGGCTTTCAGGTATGATTGTGAGGAAACAGACTAGTAGGTTTCAATGAGCCAAAGCTTAAATGACTCAGCACTATATTTTTAGCGTAAAACTCAGAGCAGAGATAAAACATAAGGTTTTCCCAACAGTAAAAGGTTGATAGAGCCTTTAATGAGAGGTGAGAGAGGGTGAAAGGGAGGGAAAAAGGAGATGAGCCAGGTGAGAGTCTTAAGAGGCTGAGCATGTTGTAGCATGCTGACATGGGTGGATGCCTAACCTGCTCTCTACCTACCCACCCACTATACTATGATTAAAACCCCAGAATAGAAAATCAATTAATATACCCAGAGCAGAATGCAAATGCTTTGTTTCTCAAAGCATACCAGGGAGCCCCACAAACTCTTAGGAAATTCCCTTTTTGGTGTGTGTGGCATCAAAGCAACATGGCACACAAGCTACCACCATGGCTGGGGAAGGCTCCCAGTGGTTCTCAACCTTCCTAATGCCGTGACCCTTTAATACAGTTCCTCACGTTGTGGTGACCCCCAACCATAAAATTATTTTCGTTGCTACTTCATAACTGCAATTTTGCTACTGTTATGAATCATAATGTAAATATCTGATATGCTATATGTGTTTTCCGATGGTCGTGACCCACAGGTTGAGAACCGCTGCTAGACAGATGAGCCACGGGAAGCTTCCTGGAGTGCCCCAGAGTCCACTTTCTATACCGAAAGCAGCCACGAGTTCTTGAGCATCTTCTAAGGAAAACCAGAGAAGCGCTTAGAGGGCTGTGGCCTGAAGAACAGCAGAATGAAAACATGGGGTATAGAGTCTGAACCTCTAGAACAGACGTTTAGGCAGGTTCAACTATATCAACAACAGATACTGCACATGAGGTCCAAGAGCTAGATCTCACTGCTAGACCTCACTGGAAGCCAGCAAGAACCAGAGAAGACCTAAGACACAAGACGTTCCTCTCCCAGTGCCAGGGAAATGTCGAAGTCACACAAGAACTTACATCATCTCTAGAGAGAATCAAAGAAGGGGCCAGAAAGATCATCTCAGGATTTCACTGAATACACAGCAAGTAACTAAACTAAGTTGAAGTGGCAAGAGTAACACTTCTGAGCCAACTGAGCAAATAGGGGCTTGAGCTGAGTTGGGTTCAGGAATAGAAAAATAAACAATCATCTCTGTACATCTGAGTATAAAGTTTCAAACCCACTATATTGTCTTATCAATGATATACTTCCATTTAAAGTAGATCCGCTGATAAGACTTCTTGGAAACTTACTGCCTTTTTATTTCTAAGATACTTTCAAGTTAACAAAAGCATCCACTCAATGCTATGTACGGAGGTCAATAACAGCCGCAGTGGGACAATCCTGGAAATGTACAAATCCAACCCGCAGCAACAGATATTAATGGGGTTTGGTAGCTGATGCAAGTGTGAACAGTCATTTATCCTTCCAGAATGAGTTTGCATTAAGCAGAAGAAAGATGGGGTGATGATGCAAGGTCCCTCCTCCTTCAAAGGTGCCCTTCATCCCTTTCATAGCACAAGTGAGTCACCCCTGAAATGAATGGGGTATCCATCAGTCACTGCAGGGCTAGCTGGTCACCTAAGCAACATGCGCCTCCACAAGCAGCATTTTTGCCATTGAAGCGTTGCTCATTTCCCCACAGGGGGTTCTGATGCTTCTTCTAAGAAGCTGTGTGATAGCAGCAGCCAAGTGCTCACTCATCAGAACGTGAACATCCAACATGGCTTTATCAGTCACACTACACTTGGACTCACCAGAGGGCAGCCAACAAAGGACAGCTGAGGACACCGGCTTGATTCAACAGATCACCATCTGATTCAGCCAGGCAGTGGGGGTTGTGGGAGTTGGTTTCCCTGCCCCCCAGCGGCTTTCCTTTGAAGAGGAAGAGGAACAAAAGATCATTTTTGATTACTCCGAAATGAACTCGCTCCCATGGGGTGTATTAATGATCATTTGATTGATCTCCCTTGCTAGGCCACTGTCAGGTACCTTCCAGACACAGAGAGAGCATCCCAGAAGCCCCGAACTTGCAAATCTAGGAAATATACAAAGTGATTCCTGTCCAGAAAATAGATTAATTTGCATTGTTTTGGAAAGCCAGATAAATAGCCTGTTACCACTGTTTCCATGAATCTAGGCCTGCACAGCTTCGATGGATGGGTGTATGCCTGAGGAGTCTCATTCTCTGTACAGGTTGCAAGTGAGAACACAGACTCAGGAGCCTGACTGATGGTTCAGAACCTGGTTCCACTACTTACCAAGTCTGTGCATTTGGGAGAGTGGCCTACTTACTTTCCCTGTGCCTTTGTTTCCTATCTGTGTAGCTGGAATGATGGCATTGCCTATCTCATAGGGATGTAGTGAGAATCAAATGATTTATTTTTAGACAGTGTCTACAATATCTAGCATATAATAAGTGCCACAGAAGTGGTAACCACTATTTACCACTGTTGTTATTTTTGCAGTCTCAAGACACTCTGATCATGAGAAGCTTTCAGTTTTCCAATCCTCTGACCTAAATTTAAGCCTTTGGAAACCAGAAACCCTTTTAATTCTTAGGGTATTCTCTAAGTCCATAAGAATCCAACGATTTGAGATAGTGCAGGGCGATGCTGCTGGTTTCCTGTCCCTCGTGGTCATGCCACTCTCCAATAAAATCCCATACCCGTAAGTTCCTTTCTTCCCTCTTCAGCACTGCTCTTCCCGACCTTTCTTAACTTCATGGGTCATTGATAATAACAGATCAGTTTTTGCAGGATCATCTTCTTGAAGACCTTATTAATCTGGAAAACTCGGTCAACCACAGTCAAAGGGTGTGATCTTCATTGCGCAGTACTATAGTCTATAAAAAAATATCTCATTTGGACTGTGAGTCAGACCTATAGTCAAGTTGGTAGAACTGCTTACCAGGTATAAGGCACCATGTATAGGAACTGTTTAATTAGTACTAAGCTCACTGGTAAACATGGATTTTTATTAAGAAATAGCTATCTTTTAAACAAGAAGTTCTAAATAAATAACTTCAAACTAAACTTAATTTAATTTAATAGAATAATTCAGAATCCTGAGCATCAGAATATATACCACTACATAAAAACCTAAACCATCTGCTTATCTTTTTTGACCTAGCAAACTTCAATTTAAAAAGCCAGACATAACTATTAGCTTTGATCCTGCACAAGTCACCCTTTCTAATAACCACCCTATTCCTAATAGGAAATAGTGGAAAGACAGAAAAACCTGCATCTACTTCAGTCGTATATAAGACTATTTCAAGAAAAGAGAGTAATTCAGAATTTAGGGCTGCTAAGTAGAGAGCCATTCATTTGGGGCTTTTTTAACCAGGTTCTTTCTACATTCTTTGGAATAACTTTTCATGTAACACTTTCCAAGTAACATATTCCCCTTTCAAATGACTCTAAGGTTAAACACCAATTAACCTTTTTCTCTTTAAATCTGGCAATGATACAGACCTTGATACCTTATTTTAAAGTTTGGAGCAGTCTTACAACCCTCCAAAATTAATTACACATTCTCCAGAATGCCTCCTAGTTCTTTGTGATCTAGTTGAGACTAATGAAATTCTTAAACTTTCACCTAAGAGGCCCTAAGTGAAAACTGTGATGTGGAAATATAGTGCTAATCAGAAACGTAACTAAATAAGATTACCAAGAAAATGTGGATTTTCAAAATTAACAAACCCTTGTATCTTTGGAAGAGAAATCAAGTGAACCAGTTGGAAATCCTCATTCTCCTCACTGATTTAAAGACCTTGACCTACTAATTAATGTGTGAGTGTACATTTTTCCAGTCATTAAATCGGGGGAATTATATTCGGGGTCTCCATCTCCCAAGAACAATGCAGGCTAGAAAGCCATGTGCCGCACAGAGGAACAAAAAAATTGGGTTCTAATGATTCATTTGTGCTTAAATTTTAACATTTAGGACATAGTACAACATGGTTAGAGTTTCACCTCATATCAAGGCCAAATTAAAATCTTGCTCTCAAATCTTTTTGGTAGTGGAGTGTAAACAATTTAAGCAAACCATCTGTTCAAAGAGCATTCTACTAGAAACTCTTCCCCATAAACAACCTTTTTCTTTTTTTCTGTAGCTCAAAGTTACCAGAAATCCTCTAACCTTTTTTGTCTTTTCTCATGCATTAGGCCAAGTAAAACAGAGTTTGGAAGCGTAATCTCCTCAAATTTGAACAAATATTTAAATGCAAAGCTTCAGATTGGACTGCCTCATTAAAATGTTCCCAGTTGATTACTTTTATTGTTCACTTCTTCAGTAGTCATGGAATGATAAGTACCAAAGAAATAGAAAGCCTGAAATAACTGGTAAATCACTAGACAATTGAGAGACCGTTGCACGATGCTAAATAGAAACCACTGGAGCTAGCGGCTGGCCCAAGAATTCTGTCCAAAATTACAAACCCAACATAGAATTATCTTTTTTGCAGAGCTCCAACTTTTTTCCCCGTCTTTTCCCACTGTGGCCTAAATTAATTGCATAGGGCTTTCAGCCCAAGGCCATGGTCTTCCAACTTGCATGCGAGTTGCTCCTTCTGTCATCATTTTTCCTGTATTAGAAACCAGAAATTTTCAGTCATGTCCTAAAGAGTTTTCAAGCCTTGTAATTTTATTCAACTGGTGACATGGAAAG
This sequence comes from Myotis daubentonii, assembly GCF_963259705.1. NCBI lineage: Eukaryota > Metazoa > Chordata > Mammalia > Chiroptera > Vespertilionidae > Myotis > Myotis daubentonii. The sequence continues at coordinate 16,155,180 of NC_081846.1, read as the reverse complement.
AGTTTTTAGGACAATATTAAGTTATTTTTCAAAACACACATGTAAGACTTAAAACTAAAGATTAGAAAATCATTATCTTGCTCAGAAGCAGTTTCTTATTAGTAACCAAAACAGTTGTGCTCCAAGCTTATTGTGCAAGGAATTATTGTTAAAATGCAGATTCTTGGGCCATGTTCTACTAAATCTGAATTATTACACTTGGAAAGGGGGGGGGGCGGGGGCAAGGAGAGAGGGAGGAGCTTCCTTCTTAACAAGCACCTCAGCTGATTCTGAAGCAGCTGACTGTCAGCCATATACCCACCAGAACTAGATTATGAATGGAGATTGGGGTAAAAACAAGTAGGCAGTATCTGTGATAGTGCGGGATGATTCTGGAACTCGATCTAACTGCTTACTTTACCATTAACATTCACAACCACTACCTTAGATTGAGCTATATCATCTTCCTCAGCCACAGTTTCCTCATCGGAAAAATGAAAATGCTAATATAGTGCTTACCTCCCAGCACTGTTATTATAAGTATGGTTTTACGTTACCAAAATCACTCAATAAAAGACAGCTACCTCAAATAAACTGCCCTGTGGTTGAACACCTCTCACAGCAGGCCAGAACAAAAAAATATTTGCTTCAGGAACTGTCATATTTATCCTCATATATCTCATGTGTGTACCAAAGACAACTATGTCTGAAATGGCTGGCAGTAGTGGTCAAACATGCAGATTCTGAAGTTAAATCATCTGAATTTAAATGTTAATTCTACCACTTATTTGAGTAAATTAATTAACATGTATGCACCTTGGTTTCCTCCTCTGTAAAATCAGCCTGAGCACTTATCTCAGGCAAAATGGTTAGCAGAGTTCTAGCCCTTGCTCAATCGTTTTCATAGTATTGCAAAATATGAAAGAGGATCTGAGGGAGAAGAGTGGATAATTTCACTTTATAGTCAAGGATAGAAAAAAATATGTAATTTACTTTATTGAGTATCAATGACATTTAGAAGAGCAAATTGTTGGTATTTGCCACAGACATAATTCCAAATCAGAAGAAACTAACTCATTTAGAGAGTTAATAACTTCATCTGCCAAAAATTGCATTTTACTTAATATAACAACCTATTTTGTACAGGAACATAGCAATTTTGCGCAATTTTTAGATAAGTGACTTTATGCCTTTATGCAAGTCGCTAAACTGCTTTAAGTATCAACCTTTTTTGTCATGGAAATAAGTATAAAGTGGTAACCCTTGTCGAAATATAATAGAATTACAATTTTAATAAAATGTTTACAGTCTACAAGTTTTAAAAAGTTAGAAACCTGAAATCACTAAAATTCATTATAGGAAACTTGAAATCCATAAAAAGAGAAGATTTAGCTGGTGACAAGATCTAAAAATGCTTTTGAGTGAAAATGTCTAGCATTATATTGTGTGTATATCTCAAGTTGAAATAGAATAGAATTGAACTGACATGGAACAATGAATGGGCAATAAAATGGTGATAGAATAAATGCAGCTAAGATGAAATCAAATAAAATCTATATTTTATCCATCTCCATCTGTCTCTAAATACTGTCTGTCACCTATTATCTGGGTGTCTAACCTAGTTTCTACTTCCAAGTGAAGGAAGACATTCTGTCTCTGGCGACTGGTGCAAGTATTGATTGAGAAGTGAAGTGTAAGCAAACATATTCTGGAATGCTATTTTTTCCAGATTTTTTCTTTGTTGTCAGAATCAAAGAAAAACCAAGACTAAATTGTCTCATTGTTTTCTCTGAAGAAGCTAATGTTTAAGGCATAAACATCTTGTAATGCAATAAACCCAACATCCAAGAGAGGATGAATGAAAGCAAAGAATCTTCTCCTAGCCATAAATTTGACTGAAGGAAATGAATGATGCAGATGGATTCTCTGGCTAGCAAAAGCGGTAGTCTCTAAAATAGGTTTATTCCAGCAGAGCCTTAAAAAAAATGAAGGTAAAATTTTGAACATTTTCCTAGGAGAAAGTGGAAATTTCTTAGTACTTCGCTCTTTTCTCTCTAGATTTCAATTGAATGTCACAGTGGCTTCTTTTGCACCTACTGAGTGCTCAGCAAGACTTAGGAGAATGAGAGATAATTAAGACATGGTTCCTATGTTCAAAGGAAATAAAAAAGGTAGAGATATACAGAATTAAGCAAGGCAAGCTATTCTGCCAACACCTGACTTTGTATGTCCCCTACTATATTTACTATCCCTTTAAAATTCTTAACTTGGACTTCTCACCATCACAATAAACTCAAATATGCATAAAGCTAAACAAATAATAATTCCTTCCCTTTCACCACCACCCCCCCCAAAAAATCATCCTACATTTCAAAATTTTTCTTAGTCTTATTATTTTCTTGATCATTTCAGGCTGTAAAAGTTAACATTTTCTTTCATTAGTCCTTTTTCTCCTGTCCCATATTTATTTATTTATTTAAAATATGTTTTTATTGATTTTAGAGAGAGGGGAAGGTAGACAGGTGAGAGAAAGAAAAAAAAACATCAATTGGCTATCTCCTGCATACCCCTTACTGGGGATCAAGCCCGCAACCCAAGCATGTGCTCTGACTGGGAATTGAGCCGGTGGCCTCTTCGCTCATGGGATGATACACAATCAACTAAACCATGCCGGCCAGGGCACTCTCTATCCATAGTTATTTAGCCACTATAGTCTGTCCAATTTTTCTATGGACAGATTTTGCCCCAATAACAACATTTTCCCCTCAATTGCTACTACAAACCACCTTACTTTAGATTCCCTTGACCTATTATAGTCAGCAGTAAATAGGATGACAGATCTGCCTCTCTCACACCCATGAACATGGAACTAAAGGAAGAAGAATGTAGCAGACACAGCTGAAATGACCTCGGAAGGTCCACCACTTAAGTTCCGGAGGCACTACTGCTTGCCTTATCCTTTTCATCTCTGAGGTACCTTGGCATGTTTCCAATAAATTACACATTTGGTTACCATGAGTCTGTTACCAAGAGTCCAATTATTCCCAAGAGGACCAATGAAGGCCAGTTTATGGTCCTAACATGTTAAGGAATATAACCTTAACTGCCATGAATTCACAAGGAAAGAACCAGTCTCTGAGCCCTCGATGCCACCTCCTTGCACTGACTGTCATCCTCACTCCCACTCCACTGCATCAAATTTCAATACCTGTATAATTGCCCTGCACTCCACTCCCACAATCCCCTGCTCATTCATTCATTTTTTTTTTTTAGCCTTTACATTAGGTAATGAAGACATAAGGTGCACAAAGTAGGAATAATAATAGTTTATTAATAAATAATACTTTATAAATAGTGTGCCAGTGAATATAAGAAAAAAATAAATAGAAAATTCTATTAGAACATATGAGAGGGTGACTTATCCTAGTCAGGGTTAACAGAGAACATTTCCCCAAGGAAGTAACATTCAAATTGAGACCTGGAAGATGGCCCAGAGACCTCTCTCTAAACCTTTCTCCCACTACTGCTAGACTAATCTTTAAAAGAGTTTTCAACACTTCTCCTATGTTCAAAATCTCTGCCCATTAGGAAGATAAGTACACTGGGGAAACCTACCTGTGGGACCACTGGTGTAGGTGATCTCAAAAGTCCCTCATAGATCTCACAATGATATGATTATTTTTCAGTATGTGCATAGTGTTCCATATTTATGGGATTCCTGCAATTAGCTGGATTTCCTTGACATATTTTTATGTAAGAGTAAGTTATTCCATTTTTAGGAAAATGGACAATACTTAGTATACGTGTTTTTGTTTGTATATACTTTTATGGGCACAAGGAAAGGTGTGGAGGGAAACACATCCAGTTATTAACAATGATTTCCTAAGCAGAAGAAAGAAGATAAGAAGAAAAGAAGAACTAAAAATGGCTGTCAAATAACTTTAAAAAAATGCCACGGCTTAATTTTAAGTAACAATTCAAATATAAATATCCCATCTATACTACTTCTGCAAATCTGTAAAAATTGAAAATGGTACAGATTTCGCTCTTTACCAAACAAAGGTGTCAGAGATAAATCACAGTATTGATTGATTAGCTGACAGGATTATAGCCATTTGTATCATAGGTTTCTGTTTTTATTTTAATACTATGCTTGTAATTAAGTAATGTTTAAGCTTCTGATATTAACTCACAAAAGCTTCTCCCCAGCTTCAAAGGCTCTCTTTAATCCAGCTTCATCCTCCTGCCTTCAATCAATTTCCCACTCCTTCCCACATGCATTCACCAAGCACTTTTTATCAGTAACCTTCAGCTTTATGGCTTTTGTGATAAATGTCAGGGTGTGTGGGGAAGGGGGAGAGAGAGAGATTTCTTGAATCCTGCTGTATGGCAGACACCGGTGCTAGGTACGGTAAGTCCTAACTCAACGTCACCTACAGGTTCTTGGAAATTGCTCCTTTAAGCGAAACTATGTATAACTAAACCAATTTCACCATAGGCTACTTGATAAAAAAAAAAAAACACACACACACAAACAAACAACAACAAAAAAACAAGAGTTAAGTGCCTATGTCATATTGGTGGTCACAAAAACATCACCAAACTTCTAAATAAATACTCAAAATACTTGTAATATTTTTTAACATTAAACATGGAAATAAATGTGAGCTATACATATTATTTAGAAAGATTAACAAACACAAGTAAGATTATCATTTTCCAACCTGCTTATTCCAGTTCAGGGTCACAGGTAGCCTGAGCCTCTCCTAGCAGCTCAGGGCACAAGGAGAGAACCCGCCCTGGACAGGACACCCTGCTATCCCAGGGGACACTCACACCCACCCACACTCACTCACAACGGGACAACTTAAACATGCCAGTCACCTCATGTGCACATCTTTGAGATGTGGGAGGAAACTGAAGTACCCTGAGACAACTCATGCAGACATGGGTAGAACATGCAAACTCCACCAGCATTGAATGAAACAAACATTATTTGAGGACCTGCTGTACATTACATTCATGAATCCATTAAACCCTTATAATAACGTTAAAATGAAGGTATGGCTACCTTTCCCTTTTACAGATAAAAACACTAGGTTAAGTAACTTCCTCAAGTTGACAACACCAAAAGGGCAGAACTTGAGTTTTCACATAGAACAGCCCAATTATAAAACTCATCCTCTACCCACTATGCTTTGTCCTCTGCCTGCCTCTTCCTGCTCATTTCCCATCAGGCCCTAATGAACTCTTCACTCCAGTCACATCCATCACATAGAACTACTTTAATATTTTAGCACAAGTCACTCTTTCCCTCACCCATTCTTTTTCTTTCTCCTTCTTCTTCTCCACCACCTCCTTCTTCTTTGTTTCCGACCTGCCCCCGCCCCTGTTTCTCTCTCAATCATCTTAATCTCCCTTCCTCCCCCTCTCCATATTACTTTGTTTAGTATGTACATTAAGCAAATGCCTATTTGTTCCAGACTTAACTCAGTTATCCTTTCCTTCTGCAAACCGCCCATGACATGGCATCTTTAAACACTCAAGAGCTCCCTCTGTGCTCTCATTGTGCCTATTTTTACACCTCTCTTGTGGCACTTATCAGGGCCATAATTATTTGATTATTTAGCTACCACCTCACTAACCAACCTTTCTCGCCCTGACTATGAGTCATTGCTGTATAGAAACTGTAATAAGTTCTTCTTTGTAATTCCATAGCCTTATACAGGACATAGGACCTGGGACTAGGCATAACTTAATAAATACATGTTAAATGAATAAGTAAATGAATTATTCCCTAGAGTTCAATACACAAATCAGGGTCATTTAGAGAAGACAGGTGAATGAACAAAGCAGAAAGAATACAATAGTTTGCCCTATGTTCTTAGAAGATAGCAAAAACTCTCAGATAAATTACCTGTCTGAGGGAGGATTTGCATCAGAATAATTAGCCGGAGAGTACAAAGTTTCAGAGAAATGATATATACGTAAGTATATAGTTTTACAGGTGCACCTATAGAAGCTGAAACCTAACTCAGGGGCCATATCAAAGATTCCCTTGTCCCTGCTGTAGTATAAATGCTGGGATAGTGGCTATTTCAACAATGACCCATGTGGACAAGTGACTGATGACAACAGGAGTTTCCTTAGTTTTATCCCTTTCGAGAAGGAGAACCCCAATAAAATTACATTAAATGTTCTGCCAATCCAGTGGATGCGATTTGGAGTTAAATTTAAGCTAACAAATAGAGATTTTTTTTTTTATAAATGTGATGCATCTTACTTAACCAATTTAATATAGTTAGGGTTGCTGGGTTCCAAGTAACACAAAACTCAATAACTTAAGAAGCTTTGAAGGAGATTTTGCACAGAGGGAACAAAGAATAAGGCCTTAGGAACCAACCAGCATTAGTGAAGTTCTGAGGTTCACTCCTCAGTGAAGCTCGAGGTTTACAAGAATCCATGGCCTTTGTCAGAGCGCCATCTTTGTACTGAATACACTCCAGTAATGTTCAGTCCTTTTGTTACTCAATCTGGCAAAGCATCTGATTGGTCCAGCATGGTCATGAGCCCACCAATTGGCTAAGGAAAATTGGAAGTACTTGAGGGACAGTTTCACCAGGACTCCAATCAAAGGAGGATAACAAGTTTCCCATAGAAATATTGGGGCACAGTGACCAGGAAATAAGGAGATAGTTCAATGGATTTGAAGACAGCAAAAACAACATATCCAGTACTGATTCATATCCCTACTTTTCACTGTTTAGAATGTAAGCTCCTTGGAGACAGGATCGTTTGTGTGTGCCCTAAGGCATCCTCATCACTAGAGTATTACCTATCAGATAGAAAGCATTCAATAAAAAAATGAGTTAAATTAATTTAATACCTTGTCTCTAAATAAATTGCTCTTTGGTTCTATTAGCTAGTTATCTAGTGAGTCCAAGAAGAAAAATACACAGAGTAGGTAAATTTTGAGTCAAAGCAAAAGTATAAAAAAGGAATCAAAGCCTGAGGCAAACTTTAATGAGAACCCTGGGTGAACAGAGAACCAAATGGAGGTTCCACAGGCTTATGAAAGGTACCATAGTGCATTAGGGGGCAAGGCATACAGTAGCTGGGGAAAGTGCCTACTTTCTGACAGTTGCTGTGATAGGCACTTCTGCTTATAGTGTCTCACTAAATACAGTGTACCAAAACTTCAGAGAATTCACAAAAAGCAATGACTACTGCAGAATTCAGCTTCATTTACTTCATAGTTGTGTGTACGGCTTGCTCTTGGCCTGAGGTACCCTCCACTGAGCACACATTTGTTTTGCGCAATGAGGCCCCTGGCTCTGATAAAGAGCAAAGGGTCAACAGCAGTGGTCAAAGGAACAACAATCTTTGCCCATCTCTGCTGCACAGTCAAGCACACCCACGGCAGGAAATAGTACCAAGCACTTCCTATGAGCCTACATGAGCGTTCTTTCCTTAAACATGTGCAGACACAATAGTCAGCTCAGGCTTTTTTTAATATTTCTTTATTGTTGAAAGTATTTCAGATGTCCCTTTTTTATTCCCATTGCACCTCTCCACTCCTCTTCCTCCCCAGGCCTTCATCACACTGTTGTCTGTGTCCATGGGTTATGCATATAGGCATATAAATTCTTTGGTTAATCTCTTCCCAGTCCCCTTCCCGCCCTTCCCTCTGAGATCTGTCAGCCTGTCCCAAGCTTTCATGTCTCTGGATGTATTTTGTTCCTCAGTTTATTCGGTAGATTCCACACATAAGTGAGATCATGTCATGCTTGTCTTTCTGGGATGGGCTTATTTCCCTTCGCATAATGCTCTCCAGGCCCTTCCATGCTGTCTCAAAGGGTGAGAGAACCTTATTTTTTACAGCTGCATAGTATTACATGGTGTAAATATACCACAGTTTTGTTTTTTTATCCACTCATCTACTGATGGACACTTGGGCTGTTTCTATCTCTTAACTATTGTCAATAGCGCTGCTATGAACAGAGGGGTGCACATATTCTTTCTTATTGATGTTTCTTAGGATATATTCCTAGAAGTGGGATCACTGGGTCAAATTAAAAATGGAACTCCAGTCAGCTCAGGTTTTTAGAAACTTTCTTCTCCTCTGGCCCATAAAGTGGAGAGAATCCAGCTCATTCTATCCTAAAATAAAGAGGGATGATTTGAGGTAGGAAAAAAAAAAAAGTGTTTCCAGATGGTTATCTATACTGACAGATCTAAGGAAGGCCTACGGAGCTCTGCAATATATATTCCATGCTTAATTTACAGATCACAAACAAAAGCTCAGATAAGAAGAGTGAGCTGCTCAGTATCTCAGAACTAGTTATTCTTAGGACATGGACTTGAACCTGGGTCTCCCATATCCTAGTTCAGTTCTCTTCTTATATCGCCAGAGTTTGCTCAGATGTTGGGATTCCATGGTGGCTTTAAGTTGTTTACAATAAGAAATAGTGATTTAAATACCTTAATTTTTCATGGGATTTAATTATTCACTTCGATCTCTCAGAATTGTTTTTCTCAGTCCAAATGATGTCCAATGAAACAGAGCACTAACTTCTCATAAGACCCATAGAGACCAAAATCATGAGTTTGCAACTTGAAATGTCTGGAGTGTTTTAGATCTAAATGGTTTCAAGCATCAGATAAGGAAGTCCCTTGTTAACTGAGCCAATAGTACCCTCTGGATGATAGCAGCAAAGTCAAGCAACAAAATTATAACTGTCCAAAATAACGCTTTGTGGTTCCAGAGTGGCTTGCCTCCATTTTGGATTCAAAATGTCAGGAATGGAAATATAATTCTTTTGATCTTCATTAATTATCACATCCATCAAATTTCCTACTTATAAACAACAAATCCACTCTGGCTAGTTTAAGTAGAAAAAATAATTTCTTAAAATGATAATAGTCATGGCTACACCAAAACATCATCCATGAAATTTTTGAATAAGTTGGACTTAATAAAAATTAAAAGTATTTATACTGAAGAGATACCATTAAGAAAGTGAAAAGATATCCCTGGCTAGTGTGGCTCAGTTGATTGGAGTGATGTCTGCTACACTGAAAGGTTGTGGGTTTGAGTCCAAGCCAGGGCACATACTCAAGTTTTGGGTTTGATCCCGGTCAGGGCACTTACAGAAGGCAACCGATCAATATTCTTTCTCACATGAGTGTTTCTCTCTATCTATCTATCTATCTATCTATCTATCTATCTATCTATCTCTCTATCTTTCCCTTCCCCTCTCTCTAAAATAATAAGCATTTCCTCAGGTAAGGATAAAAAAAGGGAAAAGATAGAACAAAAACTGGAAGAAAATATTTACAAATAATATTATTGATAAAGAACTTGTATCTAGATATATACTGTATCTAGCTGCAAACAAGGCTGAAAATTTGAGTTCAAACTCCATGAAGCACAGGGGATACTTATGATATATTAGTTTTTCCATAGACAGAAAGGTCATTTAGAAGATATGGGGCAATTACTAATATTGATGAATGTCCAGTAAGATGATTATTCATAATTAGACCCAAACAAAACTACTAACATTTATTCAACCATCACTTTATACAAAAGGAAATTTTACAGACATCAATGATTTAAATTTAGATATGACAGAATATAAAATATATTAGGAATAACTTAGCTCATGTACCATTTACATTTTTTAAGGCTTTTCCCATAATTTATCTGTAATTTCAAAAGCAGTGGTCATACCTTGGGCAAATGCAATCAGGTTTCCAGAAATTGAATTAAAGTATTGAATAGCAACTCTGAATTAACAATTAATGGTGCAAAAAAAATGGGACAGATATATAAAGCACAAGAAACAACTTGGCACAACTTGATTAATACATTTTATTTTCTACAGAAACTGCTCAAGAAACTCAATCAAGAATGTATTCTGCTTTTGAAGACCACTTCAGGGAGAAAATCTTGACTGTGGTGAATTCTCTCATAAACAGCAAGAGAGGAAAGAAATTGAAGGCATTCTCAAGGTTTTAGTTTGGAATACAATGGGAGAAAATTTGGAGAGAAAACTAATGAGTTAAATTTGGCAAACATTAGAGTTGAAGGCCCCATGGGTCATCCACTGGAAAAGTTCAGAAACCAGAAACTTTGGTCTAGAATTTTGAAATAATGAAATAATTACTTTCAGTTCACTTTTTTTATTTGGATATTAAAATAAGAAGAATTAAGTTTGGGGGGAAAATAGCTGAAGTTTAAACAAGACACAAACATGGTTCTCTTTCCCAACCATTAAGTCAAGAAGTCAGTTTGGTAGGAGGCTCCACAGAATAAGGGATCCAGCTCCTTTTATGTGGCTTCCTTCGCCAGAGTATCTCATAGTGCAAGAGAGGTGCTGGAGCTCAAACCATCATATCCCAATCCAATCAGCAGAAGAGAAAGAGGTAAAAAGAGTTCATCCTCTCCCTTTAGAGATACTTGCTATAAATTACAGGTATCACTTCCTCCTTCAAACCAGTGGCCAGAACTTAAGTCAATGGCCACACCTACCTATAAGAGCAGCTCAGAAATAGTGTCTTTATTCTAACTACGCATGTACCAAGCTACAAATCCTGGTTTCTTTTACTAAGAAAAGGGAAGAAAATGGGTAATTAATTAATATTTAGCATAAAAACCCAGGATAGCCCAACTGCCATGGCTCAGTGGTTGAACGTGAGCCCATGAATCCGGAGGTCAGGGTTCAATTCCCGGTCAGGGCACATGACCAGGTTGCAAGCTCCATCCCCAGTGTGCATGCAGGAGGCAGCCAATCAATGATTCTCTCCCCTTCCTCTCTGAAATCAATTAAAATATCTATATTAAAAGAAAACCCAGGACAAATGTCTATAGCAGTACCATTTCTCCCACAACAGAAAGTAAATAACACTAATAGCACATCACAGGAATCACTGCGAATCCAGCCTAATTTGTAAAACAGAAAATCACTCACAGTATTTGGGACCTTAACAATTATTAGTGACCAATTACTTGTAAGCCACAACAGATCACAACAAATCAAAGTGTCAGGGCATCCTGAGTGCACAATGCTACATCAATGGCAATTAAACTGTCATAGCCTAACCATCTGAGGTTACCAATCACTAATCACTTTTTATAGGGGCAAATGAACAAACCCTGTAATGTGGGTAGCACGTATAATGTCGCAGGTCTGAGATATAACCATGATATGAAATTATAAAAGGTGGTTTCCAGTGATCAAAATCCAAAACTCTCATTTTGAATAACCTCTTGGTTGACCAGTTCAAAATATAGGATAGCCAGAATGAGTTTTAGCAAATAAAATTATTAAAACATGTTTATCTAAGTACTATATGCTGTTTTGTACCACATATTTCTCTAGAGAGAAAAAAGCGCAAAAGTTATATTCTCCTATTAGTGAGGTACCAAAATAAATAAATAAAAGGAAAGAAAATTGGAAGAAACATCAATGAGAAAGAAAAAAGACTAAACTGTGTAAATGGAATAACTGCTATCATTTTTCTTTGCCATTGCCTTGACAATAAAAGGTTTGTATGGAAGCTCCTGATTTATGGTCCCTTCAGGCAGACACTGCTGAACAAAGCCACATTGATTTCCCAGGATCCAAGGTGGGGCAGTTCAAGGCCACTAACAATTGCAATTCACACTTCTACTGGTTGAATATCTATGAATTGGATCTGACCCAGACCAGATTTATGAATGGGGCTGCTCTTGACCTACCTGTCTTATCACTGACAAATAGAAACCTTTACCTTACCATAAGTCATACACATGAGCACACCCTGGACTTCTGACCCATTTCTATGCTGGCTCTCTGGTTCAGAGACCTTAAGACTCTCTTTGAAGATTATGCGCCAATAAAGTATATTTATCTTTGATACCGCCGAACCTTTAACTGTTGAGAATAGTATGATTACAGTAAGATGGCTAAGTTAAAGGAATTAGGTAGAAAATGTCAATGCATGTGTTCCTGGTTTTTCCTTAGGTTAGTGTCATTAACAAAGCGAGACTTAAAATTCCTTAATGAAATGTCTCCTCTTCTATAAAACATTATATGTAGAGAAATAAAGTAGAAGCATAGAAAAGAGTAAGCCAAAACATGGTGTCAACGGACATGCATAAAGGTAAAGAAGAGAGAGTTTAAAAGGACAGAAGAAAGAAAATGAACATTTTAACGAATAACTGATAGAAGAAGAAACGCCTACCACCAAAAGAAAATAGTAAAGAAGGGAATTGCAAAAATGAGAAATAAACAAAAATTGAAATCTTAACTATACAGTTAAGGAGTTTCACTGGAAGGCTTTCTGGAGAAGGTGTCATGAGGTGAGTTTCGAGGGACAAGTAGAAGTCATTAGAAAAAACAGCATGTATGAAGATAGAAAGATGTGACTTAGCAATCCATCTAAGGAACTATACACCATGGGTGAGGGGGGTATAAAGGTAGAGAGAGAGCTGTGGTTCAAATCCCCAAGGGTTTCATGTACTGAGGCAGAGTTTACTTTATCCTGGAAGCTCTATGGAACTCCTGAAGGAGTTTAAGCAAAAGAAAATAACATGATCAGATATGCATTTTAGGAAAATCACTAAACCAAAGAGGATACACAAGAGTGTGGTCAAAATGAGACCAAAAAGACAATTACAGAGATGAGAAGTGACAAGATCTTGAACTTACAAACACTGTGAAAGTAGAAAGATAGATTCAAGAAGTATTAGGAGACAGGAACTAAGGGTCTTGTAGATTGATTGGATGGGAGGTGGAAAGAGAATAGTGTAAAATGGTCTGATCCATACTTCAGGTTTGGTTGCAACTAGGCAGCTGGTTTTGTCATGCTCTCAAATATGATTTACAAGGAAATAAAAGATTTAGGGGAAAGATAGTAAGTTCAGTTTTGGTAACATTCAGTTTGAGCTGCCTAATAAGATCATCAGGAGATGTTAGGAGGCAAATGATTGTGAATCTGAAACAGCATAACTCATGGTGCAATTTCTTATGGTTTCACAGAAAATGAAACCTAGAGAAATTCTTTAACTAGAGAATTACACTGATGTAAATAAATTTGTTGACAATTATCAAACTACAATGTATGAATAAGCATTAATCGGCTTTGAGTTTTCTATAGTCCTTCCTCACTAAAGAATTCGCATTGCCCCTCAACCAGTGTGGCTGAGGATAATAACTCCTAAAACCCTTTTTATGTTGTTCTACACGTGCACCACATTATCCTTATCCCATTAGGTTTGACCCACACTGTGATGTAAGCTTATTTCTAAGCCTCGAGCTTTGCTTATGGAGTCATGAAAGCCTTGGAATACTGAGTCTCTCTTCGTCAGCTCTCATGGATGTCTGCACAGCGGTGCTGACTCGGATTCTTCTATTGAGGTCATCGTTCTTCAATAGCAAGGTTTGTGTTCCTTTTCTCTTTTTAGTGACTACACTTTCTTCGTATGTCAATTGAAAAGATTTCAAAGCCCTAATGATTATATGAGTTTCTTCCTTCTATTCACAAAACTATTATATACCCCTGGAAGTAACTAATTCAGAATACTACCATCTGCTCTCTTCATGCCCAAAATGACATAAATTACGCTATCACACACCTCCAGGCTGAGTGGATGGGTTCTTTCTTCCAGACTTCTGTTGGCCTAAAGAAGGTAGTGGATGGCTAATGGGAAAGAGCTCCCAAATCCATCTGTTAAAGTTTTATGTATATTGGTCCCTACCTTCTGCCTCCACTCAGGTCATTCAGAAGTGAGTCAGCAAGAAACAAACAAAGATCATCCTCCCAATTGCTCATTTCCTAAACTTAATTAGGATTGTATAGACCAGTGGTTCTCAACCTTCCTAATGCCTCGACCCTTTAATACAGTTCCTCATGTTGTGGTGACCCCCAATTTCATTGTTACAAATTGAACATAATTAAAACAGTGATTAATCAAAAACAATATGTAATTATATATGTGTTTTCCGATGGTCTTAGGCGACCCCTGTGAAAGGATCGTTCGACCCCCAAAGGGGTCGTGACCCACAGGTTGAGAACCTCTGGTATAGACACACTGCACAATGCCAATCACAATTAAGAAAGAGGTTTCCCTCCTCCTGATTGCCTCACCAATGGGAAATGGGTATACCAGAATGCACTTAGTCCTCCAAAAAAAAAGTGAATTTGGAGCATCTGTCCAATCATGTATCAAAGGAAATATAGCTACATTAACAAGGAAGACACCCTTTCCTAAAGAGTATCCAACTGGAGTCTATCCTTTAGAACCTGCATGTAGGGTTGAGAGAGCATAATCTCTGGTGTCAGACTGCCTGGGCTCAGAGCTTTGCTCAGCTATTTATCACCTATGTGGCATTAAGAAATTTACTTAACCCTGCCTTTACTCAACTTTCTCATCTGTAAAATGGGGATAATAATAGAACCTACATCATGATGTTGATGTGAGGATAAAATGATATGATATAGGTCAAGTGTTTAAAGCATACCTGGCATACAGTAAGCAATCAATAACAGCTATTAATTTAAAGAAAGACTTTTTCTTGGTGGTTGTTTTTTTGCATTGTTTTCTGTTGTTTGTTTTGCTTTTTAAATAAATATTGGTTCTAATGTTGCCAGATGGAAACCAGAGTAGAGTAAACAACAAGGGATCTTCATGGATCGACACACACCAGGCTTTGCTCCACTGTTCCAGGCAGTGACCCATCGGTGTATGTCACTCAGGGAAGAAGAAAGCACAGTAGTATATCCTTGCATCAAGAGCACAGCCTCTCCCTGAATGACAAGCAGCTGAGACAGAACAAAGCCAGGGAAGAAATGCAATCTCTTAAAGAAAAATCACAACACATCCTCCATTTTGACAGCCTATGGGGGAAAAGACAGCTATACAGAATAAAGCAGCAAGTGCATTTTGAGGTCTTCCAATAAAAAGCAGCAGAGAAGCATCCCGGATTATTGTGCAAAACCCTTACTTATATGTACACCCAGAGCTTTGGCCATCACCCGAATTGTACTGTAAAAAGGAGAGGATTTGGGCTGTTTTTTTTCCTGATACGGCATAAAATTCTTTTTTTCTTACTGGCTTTGGCTGGTGCCGCCACAGCTGCTGCAGAAGCCCCCAGAATAAGAATTTACCATTGTAACCTGAATATGTCCACCCTCCTAAGAATGCTGTGTCTGAGTAATTTTTAGATTTCTAAAAATTTTATCAACCACAAAGGTAGCAAGTAAAATGTATTCCAGCATTAGTTACTATGACCAGATAATACAATGTGATTGGAGGCAGAAACTAAGAAAAGGTGTGAAAGAAAGAAAAAGAGAGGCCACCGACAGAGAAAAAGAGAGAGGAAAATACAGAGGAGAGGGAAGGAACACACACCTGCTGGAAATAATAAGAAAAAGGCGAGCTAATATTTATGCAAAGGTTCACTTTCTCTCTCCCTGCAGACAATAGCACATTCATTTAATGAGTCTCTCTCTATCAACTTGTCAAGCAAAACAGCTGCACCTTCTGCGCCTCTAGCTCAGAGAAAGGAACTTAAGTGTCATGTCCCCACAAAGCTGCCTAAACTGGATGTCTCAAGGATATTGCTCAGGGAAAGCAAAAATCCCAAATAACCAGAACCTCCTTCAACCCAAGAATTGCCTCTGCCATCTAGCGGCAGCATGTAACATAACCTCCAAGAGGTAATCAACAGAATTACAAGCGCTTCTGATTTTATTTTCTATAGAGTCAGAAAGACCTAAATTATCTTCCCAGTCACAGATGTCAATACCGGGAGAGACCTTAGTGAGACAGTGGTCTCGACTCAGGCTGCACAAGAGAATCATAGGGAGAGCTTTGTAAAAAAAATATTAGTACAAAAAAAATATATTAGTACTTGGGCCTCATGCCCAATACTTATTGCCATAAAAAAATAATTTTAAAAAGTAAAACAGCTTGTTCATATATAATGAATAAGAATTTCTAGAACTCAGGCCCATGGAATTGATACTGTTATGTAAGAGTTCTTCAGGTCATTTAAACTGAATCTAGCCTTAAGAGGCATTGAGTTAATCTACCCCTCCTTGTTTTAAGGAGTGAAAAGGAGGAGTGAGCTCTTTTGTCTTTCAGATGCTGCAGCAGCAGAGATGGGAACTGAAGCTCTCACTCAAATTGTGAGGTCTTACCAAGGTGAAAGTCACAAGACTATGAAGGGTCAAGGCAAAAAAGAAGCCAGACACCACCCAGACCAGAACTATGACTTCCTTTTAGAGTGGATTTGCTTTAGTTTTTTCCATCCCCTGTCCTGACATATGTTCTAAATATGTTCAAACTAAATTGACAAATGCCAACATAAATGAACATGTACTCATTTGCAAAGGTGTTTTTTACAGTAAAAAAAAAATGTAAATCTCCCAAAATAAATAGAAAGTAGAATTTTAAAAAATGGACTTTTGAAACTTCTTTTTTAATGACATCTATGTACCCAAAGTTTGCTGGCATTAGGAGTTACAAAGATAAATTCTTCTTTATAATTTGCCTCACGTCAAAAAAAGAGGAACAAAAATAAATATAAAACAGTAATTTTTAATTTAATTTTTAAACAAATTAGAGTGAAAGATAATGAATCCAAATAGTAAGACAAAATCAGGAGTTAATATACAATTCCTTAATTAGATCTTACACAAATACTCCTGAGCTTGTTAAAGCTAATAAAAAATAAAGATTCCGTTATAAGATTCCTATTGCCTATTTGATTTTTTTTTAATACCAGTTGTTTAGAATAAGAGTGAGTGTTTTATTAAAAAAAAATAATCAATAGATATATTAGATGATAATGCTAAGGAGAAAAATGAAGCAGAGAAGAAGGGTAAGAGTTAAGTATTCAATGGCATAGCCAGGAAAGATGTTGCTGAGAAGGTGAGGCACCGAGCCATGGGGCTCCCTGTACAATGATATTATTTCCTACTCACGTGAAGTCCAGTACAGGTCGAGGTGATGACGCTGATCCATATAGTAATTCAGGGCACCAGGCCTTTTCCATGTTGTGAACTCACTCTTTGCCTGGTCCTCTGAGTTCCTCTCTCCATTCAACTGGATAATGTGGAAAGAGAAAGAGTGAGAAGAGGAGAACACTCCTGCACCTGAGGAGACAAGCATCATCCTCTCTCACTCCAATGATAACCAGTCATACAGCTCTACAGAGATGCACAGCCTGGGAAATGTAGACGCATGGTGTGCCAAAGGCGGGAAGAGTGTGCATAGAGATGAGCATCAGCAATTCCTGCCCACAAGCAGTCAGGAGGTGACTAAAGTTATCCTCAGGGAAGAACATGCTGATTGGGACCAGCATAATGAAAAAATTCTGGATATATCCTGAGCTAGAGTCAACAGAGTTTACTGAGAAATTGGATATTGACTGTGAGGAAATGAGGGGAGTCCATCTTTATAGATATACTAGAGGCCCAGTGCATAAAAATTTATGCATTGGAGGGGGGGTCCCTCAGTCTGGCCTGCCCCCTCTCACATTTCGGGAGCCCTCAGGGGCAGGAGGCGACCCGGCAATCAGGGGAATGCGATGCCCTCATCACACCTCTGCTGCTGCCACTGCCGGCAGCACAAGCCTCAGCCGGCCCTGGTTACCTGAGCCTTGAGCGGCCCTAGGCAGCTGGGCAGCCGCCATCTGAAGCTTGCCTGTGCTTTGAGCCTGCCCTAGGCAGCTGGGCAGCTGCCTCTGAGGCTTACCTGCGCCTTGGGCCAGCCCTGGGTGGCTGGGGGGCTGAGGGCAGGTCCGGCTGCACTGGCGCCTGCCACCTCCCCCACTCCAGGCGGAGCTGAAAGGACCGGGGCTGAGGGGACTTGGCACCGCCATCTTTGTGACAGTGTGATGGTCAATTTGCATATTCCCTCTTTATTAGACAGGAATATTGATTTCAGAGAGAGAGAGAGAGAGAGAGAGAGAGAGAGAGAGAGAGAGAGAGAAATGGAAACAACAATGATGAGAGAGATTCATTGATCACTTGCCTCCTGCATGACCCCTACTGGGGATAGAGCCTGCAACATCGGCATGTGCCCTGACCAAGAATCGAACTGTGACCTCC
The DNA here is from genome assembly GCF_963259705.1 of Myotis daubentonii. Classification (NCBI taxonomy): domain Eukaryota; kingdom Metazoa; phylum Chordata; class Mammalia; order Chiroptera; family Vespertilionidae; genus Myotis; species Myotis daubentonii. Next base: position 16,137,099 of record NC_081846.1, on the reverse strand, counting down.
TGGTTCATAGGTCAAAGCTCAACCACTGAGTCATGCTGGCTGGGCAGAGGAGTCCATCTTAAAGCCAAAACAGATGAACTGCTAATGCTCAGACATTCCTGCACAAGAGCATCTTGAGAACTCAATTTGCCTGAGTTAATTCCTATGTGGCTCTCATTTCTGGGCAAAGTAAGACGAAGGTGTTTTTAACACCCAGGTTACAGAAGCAGAAAATTATTGATAACAAGATGGCAGCTCTTCTTAGGCCACAAAGTTCTTCTGAGAGATGGATGGAGGGCTTGTTGCCACAAAGGACTCTGGAGACAGAGATGTATACAGGGGTTTTTTTGTTTTTGTTTTTTTAATATATTTTATTGATCTTTTACAGAGAAGAAGGGAGAGAGATAGAGAGTCAGAAACATCGATGAGAGAGAAACATCGATCAGCTGCCTCCTGCACACCTCCCACTGGGGATGTGCCCGCAACCCAGGTACATGCCCTTGACCGGAATCGAACCTGGGACCCTTCAGTCCGCAGGCCGACGCTCTATCCACTGAGCCAAACCGGTTTCAGCTTTAATTCCTCAAATAGCAAAATGCTGAGCAATTCAAAGCACCTAAGGGGTCAGCAAATGCTATAGACATTTCTGATGCTTTGGCAGTGCCCTGCTGGGTTGAATGTTTTGGTGAGTAACCTATAGAAGACACGCTCCAAGAAAAACTTGGTGTAGAAGCAGATAATTTGGGAGAAAACAAGAATCTGTTTTTTTAAGAAATAAAAGCAATGTTTTGTGTTCCCCACCAATGTATCTTTGTTAGGAAGAGAAAAGAGGAAGGAAGGAAGGGAGGAAATAAAGGAGAGAGGGAGGTGGGAGGGAAATAGGGAGGAAGGGAGGGAAAAAGAGGAGGGTAGGGGAGGAAGGATGGATGGACTGATTAGATATTCTTCCATACACACACTCATGTACACATGCAAACATATTACATTCACACACACTCCATACCTCAAATAGTGAATTCTGCGTTCAGTGACAAAGAAAAAAGGTGTGGCAGACTGAAAGAAAAATAAAAAAGGAAATTGCCTGCTAAGTACTTTTCTTCATATATTTTGCTTTTGAAAGTCTAAAACCATTTTGGGAACAGAGATAAAAGAAAATACTCCTGAAGAGATCAAATATACAAGACAAATATGCAAACACAAAGGCAAAGGGATTTTTGGGGGGTTCAATGAGATTTTCCTCAACTAGAAGGGACAGACAGGAAGAAAGCATAGTGATGCTAAGGAGGTCATATTTTCCACAAGGAGAGGTACTAGTGACAGAGAGTGTACAAATCCTGTCTCTCTTTAAAATTTTGCCATATTGCTTATCATGACATTTTGTATTTAGTTTTTTGAATTTTGCATTAGAATATGACCGATGTGATACTGAGTTTTGTGGCACCCCCTTAGGCCTCGTCTCAGTGTCATGTCACAAAAAGATGCCAATGCTCTGAGCAGGCCACAGCACAAGACCCACCGTGCATGCTAATGGGGCGACGGACACCCAGTGGTAACCTTGATGGATAGATGACCTACAAATACAGAGGCTCCTCTGACTCCCCCAAATTTTACAATATGTAAGGACTTTGAACTAACACAGTTCTTACAGGATTAAGTACACCATAAGAAAAAAATAAATTTAAAAGCAAAATTGAGGCTGGAAATAAAAAAATAACTTGAGTTCTAAATCTTGCCCATTTGAGCGCATGGACCATTCACACCCATTTTACCAATAAGTCTCAACCTTAGCTGCATATCAGATTCACCTGGAGGACTTTTAATACATACCAAAGACAAAGGCCCACCTGTGGAAGTTCGGATAGAAATGGTGTGTTTTAAAAGTTCATCGAGTGATTCTAACATGAAGCCAGGGCTGGAAGCCATTGCCTGTCCCATCAAGCATCAGTGCAGCATGTCGTGTCCACCCTGACAGCTGAGCCTAGAAGAAACCCAGCAAAAGGACAGGCTCTCCCTTTGTCTTCTTATCTTCCCTTCTTATGTGGCTTCAAAACAAATTTCAGTGCATACTGCAGTGAAGCATAAAACAAAAGCAAGCTCGCCACAAACAGTGAGAAAGCTTGGGAACATAAGTTAAACAACAAATTTAAAAGCATCAGCTCAGAGATGGTCAATTCTTTAAAAAGTGTATGTGGATTTATGTGATCATTTCTTTCAAGATGCCAATGCTATTTTATAGTTAGAAAAGTTAGAAAATGAGAAAACACATTTAGAATACAATAGCACAAAGATGATTACAGTTCTTTTTTATGGAATTAACTAGATGGAGCGGGGGGGGAGGGGTAGGCCCTCAGCTCAGCCTGCACCCTCTTGCAATCCGAGACCCTTTGAGGGATGTCGACTGTGGGATCAGGCCTAAACTGGCAGTCGGACATCCCTCTCGCAATCCAGGACTGCTGGCTCCTAACCGCTCTTAGGCCTCGGCTGCTGAAAGCAGGTATCTGGTTTGTTTGGGTTCTATAATCGAAACACTGTTTCAACTCCAGCTCTGAGATCCCGGCTGGCTGAAAGCAGGTTTCTGGGGTTTTGTTTAGCTTCTATATTTGTAACAATGTTTCAAACTGCAAGCTCAGAGGCCTGCAGCGGCAGGCAGGGAACGTCTGAATCCTCTGTCACTGAAGCAAGCAAACCTCATGTTCGCTTCAAGCTGCCTGGCTGCCGGCCGCCATCTTGGCTGGCAGTTAATTTGCATATCACCTTGATTAGCCAATGGGAAAGGTAGTGGATGTACAGCTAATTACCATGTTTCTCTTTTATTATATAGGATTTGTCATAGCATAAATGTTTACCCTATGCTACATTACAGCAATGTACACTGCACTACCTCTACCTCTTAAAGCCTTGAAGTAAAACTTTCTCTACTCTGTGTTGATAAAGAGCTGGTTTAGAGGAGGTTTAACCCTGGTTTTCAAGGTGCTTATGATCTAAGAGTCTATTGGTAGTTCAGCATTCAGTATCATGACACCATGATGGATGTCCCTGAAACAGCCAGTGGTCCAGGTTACAATTTCAGACAGCTTTATTAACCCATCTGTTCACTCATATGAATGAAATCATTCCTCTACAAACTACAAATGACTATCACCTCACATGACAGCGCTGCAAATGAGATGTTCAACTTGAAGGAGTATTTTCCTGCCCCTGGGGAAATGTTCCTGCCAGGATAAGTAGAACCAAGAGCAAAGTGAAAAAGAACTGCTTCCCCTGTTTGCTAAAATAAAACCTGTAATTGGCTTATGACTTGCAAGAGACACAGTCAATTAAAGGTGGTTGAAAGGTATCAGTGATGATCAAAAACACCCCTTTACCCACCAGCCAAGTGTCAAAGAATCCAGAATCCATCATTGGTAATGAATTCCTTTGGGTTAAATAGTGCCATCTCCCTGTAGACTGTGTATAAAGATACGCTTTTAATATATCCATGTAAAGGTTAAAGCATTGTTGCTAACAATTACATCTAATTGAATTGTTCATAGCATTCAGAAGCACTGAACTCTTGACTTGGAGAAAAATTATGCATGGGACAGAAAAAAAGTTATTACTTTATAATTTGATCTAGAATTCCCCCAGCCTGTGTTCTTACTGCAATCTTCTGCTGACTCCACTCATTTTTCTAATGAAGTTGCCAGTTTGTTCCTATTTGAAAACTTATTTGAACACCATCTCAGTGAAGCAAGTGATAAAAGATGACTTGGAAACCCAACAGAGGAGGAGTTCTTCATCTTGAATTCACAGAGATAGAATTCAAAGGATCCATAAACTTGAAATAGAAAAAAAAATTACATCATTTATTTTCACTACCATCTAACTGAAATTCGGTCTTTCATTCAAATATACATGTGCGTACCAGACCACAGCTGTATCAGCAATACCTGTAACTATTTCACAGTAGAATTTACTGATACTTTGAGTTTTCATTGCAGTGTTTGTAGATATATTAAAACCCTATGCATGTCATTACTTTGGATTTATGATGTTTATTAAGCCAGCCATTAGATCCTGTTTTTAATGTATAAATAAGGTGCACACATATTACTGCATCACAATTTTAAAATTATTTTGATAACTTGTATTCGATGCTATGGGGCTTCTTTGCATTCTTCCTATTTTATACTGTACATTTAAAAACATTATTCTGAGGACGACTAGCAAGCTTCAACGGACTTCCAAAGTTGTCATGACACAAACAAACTTTAAGAACCCCTGAAATAGAGAAGCTTCTGCTCTCGTGGAAGTTACTGGAGTTATCAGATTTTTGTGTACACTTACTGCATATCCCAAGTGTATAATCTTAAAATTCTTATCAGCAAGGCAAGCAAGAAACAAAATACCCTCTGCTAGATTTTTTGCTGCCAGTGGGCCCTCCATGGTGGGGTAAAGAACGCAGATATCCTCTATGCTTCATTCCAAATCACACACTAAAAGTTATTTTCTACAGATGGTCAAACTTCAACTGTATGAAATGCTTCCACTCGCTGCACATTCACACCAGCTATCCTATTTCTGACTTCTATAGTGACTTGCTAGAGGACTACAGCAATTAACTTAAACCTCCTGGACCCTCTACTTTTCTATATGTAAAATGCATAAAGCTGTGGATCATTAAATTATATAACTAGTATGTCTAAAGGTTCTCTAGCCATCAAATGCTGCTATTACATATGATCATAAAATGGCATAGCACAGAAAAAGAATTCTGTAAAGAGTGAAGCTTAACCCTTGTGGATTGGTATATTGGGTTGGCCTCAACCTAAATTTGTGGGAGTCAACTCTGTTGGCTTTGGCCCTGCCACCAGGTTCTTGGTTACCAGCAACAATTCATACCATAGTGTTGGTTGCTGCCAACGACTTGGTTGTAGTCTCACCTGCTTTGTGACCACCACCCTTACATCTCCACTGAAGATGCTGCCAAGTTGAGGAGGAAAAAAATTGAGAGAGTGGAATCATATAACTATTCCTGTGGTTAACAAGCTTGAGGGAAGGCTGGTCTTCCAAATGGCATAGGGCTTCCTACCAGAAGATTCCTTAGGAGAGACGCATCCACAACTTCCCAGGGCTGACAGATCTGTTCCAGGTGACCTTGCATCTCTTTTTAAGGGCTAACCGGTGGAGACTTGATGCCTCAATTGTGATGGTGAGATAATAACAGCCCATTGAAACAGGACACTCCGAACATCAGGGAGAACTGAACAAACTCACAGATATCAAATGCACACTTGTTCAACCAATACAATTCAAATACATCCAACATTTAAATCATTCCCACAGGAACTCAACACAAGCAGTAATTACATCATCAAAAAAAAAAAAGCACTCTCTTCTAACCAATCAAACTCATTCAAGTCAATTATTCAAACAATTCCTGCCCAAACACAATTCAAACCTTCACGTCAAAAGAATTTGTGTATAAACCAATGAATTGCCTTCAGAAACTAGCTCCCTGGAAACATTATAAAGTGTTCTGCCCAGAGCATCACAGCCCTCAGGGCGATTACAGTTTTGCCCCTACAACATTCTTCATCTTATAGAAGCAGAATCCAGAGACCAAAGTTTTAAGTGACTTCAAGGTAAGAGCCTCCCTCCCGCCTTCCCTCCATATCTCCCTTCCTTCCTCCATCCCTTCTCTCCATTCCTTTCTCCCTCCCTTTTTTCTCCCACCTTCCCTCTCTCCCTTCTTTTCTTTCTACCTCCCTCCCTCCCTCCTTTTCTTCCTTCCCTCCTTTCTTTCAGTCTGATGATAGTAATGGGGAAATCAAGTATGACTGAGGTCCTGTGACTGGTTTATGGCTCTGTCTCCCCATTTTATGATGTTTGGCTTAAACTAGATTACTGTATCTGTGATTGCTCCTTACCTAATATTTACTGACTTGCTCCTATAATCTCCAAGTTGAAAATGTCAAAGTGCTAGTAGATAACTGTTCCAAGTAAGGGACGTTTCTCTCCTACTCACACATCAAAGTGGAACAGCCCTATTTCTGGCTCGCACCACTGCTGTTAAAGTCAAGGTGCAGGAGGAAAGCACCCATTCCTGAGACATGTCAGGGAGCAAGCCGTTGTCAACACACATGCGCCGACACTGCACCCCACCAGATATTTGGTCTGTCCTCTGAAAAGGTCTGTAGTCAGAAATCCCAATCAAAGTCAGCAGCAGCGGAGTCCCCAGGCCTCAGGTTAAACCAACCCTAGGTGCCAAGAGCATCGTGCAGGGGAGAGAAGGGAGAACCCTTTGAATCCTGGCATACAGCCGTTTCAGTCCTACAGGGTAAAGCGAACAAAAGATTTTCTTCAGCAGAGTTGCTTGCACTGAACCAGGCCTTAGAGATCAGCTTTCCCATCATCTGGAAATGCACCATGTAGACCAGTAATTTTTTAGATATTAAAATAATATGCTTTTCTTACTAAGCTCCCCACTGAACAAACCGAAGTAATCCTTAGCCTGTTGCATATTTAGTTTCCCAGATTTGTATGAAAGTAAGAATTAGAGGGATAGTCATGAAAGGTATGAATCTGCAGGCCTCTAAGACTTCTCTTAGATTTGCTAGATAAATCTCAGTAAATCCACTTGGAAAAAAAAATTTCATTTTTTTCTATAGGACATTAAAAATTAACCTTTCTAGCATTTTCCAGCTATAAAATGCAATTATACATTTTTAAGAGGATTGTTTTTTGTTTGTTTTATAAGAATATATTTTTATTGATTTCAGACAGGAAGGGAGAGGGAAAGAGAGATAGATACATCAATGATGAGAGAGAATCATTGCTTGGCTGCCTCCTGCACGCCTCCCACTGGGGACAGAGCTGGCATCCTGGCCATGTGCCCTGACCAGGAATCAAACTGTGACCTCCTGGTCATATGTCAACGTCCAACCACTAAGCCACACCAGCCAAGCTGAAATTATAAATTTTAAAAGTAAAAGAAATGAGGGAGAGGTGAAGGAAATATAGGCATAGTTTGTAAACACATTTTTAACCACAATTCCCAGAGGAAAACATTACTTTTCCAAGTTACTGTCCAAAAGTTGGGTAGAATTTGTGCAGTCCCTGATAAATCCATGGGCTTATTTCTGCTCACAATGCACCCTTCATCTCTGAAGGCAATGGCACCTATGCTCACAGAACAATCACTCCCGCAGCAGGTGCAGCAGGAGTACACAGAGAGAACAGGCAGCATGCTAATCAGGAGCCGGTTGGAAAACCACAGTCTGTCAAGCCCTGGAAAAGAAATGTGGTCTGAGCAAATTTAGGCTGCAATCAGAGGCAGTATCTATGTGTGGAGATGAATGACAATGATGGGACCAGACATATGTTTTCATCTTTCCTCACTTTTTGAATAGAAAGGATATTTTTGCTTCAACTATGGCATTGGCAACATGATCATAATTCTTTGAATTGACAACTAGCTCCTCTCCCCTCTAACCAAAGGAAATGTGTCCTTTCCTCCAACACAAAAGGAAAAGTTGTACCTGTGATCTAGCAAACAGCATGATTCAGTCCCTATTTTTTCTTTCTCTTCTCTTTCAACCTTGGAGAATAGACAATTTGTGCAGCTAAATAAAAAATAAACAAAATGCAAGCAAGCCACAAAAAAAAAAGGTTGTACAGCAAATCAGATATTTAATAAAGAAAGAAAAAGGCCATTTCAATGCAGATTTCAATTAGTTTCAAGTCCAAAGGTTTCCCACAGGTCCCCAGCACAGAGCTGTGAGTTATACTGAGCAAGGTTCAAATGCCCCTTTTTTTAAAAAAAAGAACTAGGACATATCCCTATAGTCTGTGACACAGGCAGGAAAACTGATTTAGTGGCCTAATTCTATTCTCAAAATTTGAAACTCCAGTATTGAATTGGTGCCTTCTGGGCATTTTCCTGACATTTCAGTGATGCTAAGCTGTTCTCCATTTGGCTTTTTACAAATTGATATGTATAGCTGGGAGCGCAAACATGTGTAAAGGTAACTTCACTATCCAAACACTTGAATGAGGAAAGGCAAACTGGGGGGAGACGGGGGAAACACTAAAAAGAGAGATCAGACTTTGCTTTTAAAAAGAGGAGGGGGCAGGCATCAATGTACTAACCAACACCAAATTCATCTTAAAACATAAGATTGAGATTATGCCAGTGCCAACGGGTGGCTTGGAGAGACAGTGTAATTTCCATCAACCTCCTCACCCCTTATTCTTTAATATGTACAACCGATGCTTTGTCTGTCTTATGTAAAGTGTTTTGCAAATGCAGGTTCAGACAACTCTGTTCTGTGCTCCACCCCATGAGACAGCTGCCTGAGCCACTCCCAGTATAAATTATGGAGCTACCACACAATTCATAGGACTCAAATTGTACCTGTGACATATCAGAGTCCATCTGCCATTTGTACCAGCTAGTTGTAAGACACCAGAGTGCAAATCCCCCTACTGAATATGTAAATGGCTAAGGTCAGAGGGCAGGAAAGGCCTCAAATAGGCCAGCGGGGAAGAGGTTGGGAACAGCAGTGGACACACTACTCCTAGAGCAGGGGTGGGGAACTTCCTGCCCGCAGGCCATATAAGGCCCACAAAATCATTAGCTCTGGCCCTGCCAAGGCAACTTCAAGTGCAACTCGAAATTCAATTAATCTAGGAGCTTTTTTCATCACAACCTACTTTTATATTAAGTGAATTATACTAAGTAAATGATGTTATAAGTATCCAATGGCCCTTGGCGGGAAAAAGGTTCCCTACCCCTGATCTAGAGCCATGTGAAAGGCAAGCAGAGTGGCATGTTCAGCAGCTCCTGCTCAAACAGTAACAGATTCTTTAAGAATATTCTTGGTTACTCATTCATGAAGTCTTGAGAGACTTCATTTCCAGAATTGTTAACTAGAGACAGATGTGCTTCCCTGTCCATTTCCCTGTGTGTACAGGGCAGGATTCGTTTACAGAGTAGGATTTAAAGCAAGCAAAAGCAACCATGGATCTTGCTTTCATCTTGGTTCCAGAAATTGACTCTGAAATGGAGACTTGCAGGTCAGAAGTTATGGTGGAGTACCCCCTGGAATGACAGGTGTGAGGTTAGGGGGCTGACTGAGCAGTTGGGGAAGCTGACCCACAATGCAGTTGCAACAGAGGCCCCTGCCCATCCTACAGGGAGCTCTGGATCTCAGAGTGTCTCCTCAGGGTGATCCCAGGTGGAATTAAGGGTTCAGAGCACTTGGACTCCCCCAAATGACCAGCTATTAGAAACTTTTCAAAGATACTGTTAAGAAAATAAAAAGACGCCCTAACCCAGGATTGGACAAACTTTTTGACTCAAGGGCCACAATGGGTTCTTAAACTGGAGGGGAGGGCCAGAACAAAAGCATGGATGGAGTGTTTGTGTGAACTAATATAAATTCAAAGTAAACATCATTACATAAAAGGATACGGTCTTTTTTTTTTTTTAGTTTTATCCATTTCAAACGGGCCGAATCCGGCCCACAGGCCGTAATTTGCCCACGGCTGCCCTAACTGGTTTGGCTCAGTGGACAGAGCGTCGGCCTACAGACTGAAGGGCCCCAGGTTCAATTCAGGTCAAGGGCATGCACCATGGTTGTAGGCATATCCCCAGTAGGGGGTGTGCGGGAGGCAGTTGATCGATATTTCTCTCTCATTGATGTTTCTAACTCTCTATCCCTCTCCCTTCCTCTCTGTAAAAAAAAATCAATAAAATATATTTTTTAAAAAAGAAAGAAAAGAAAAAGACAAGCCACAGCCTGGGAGAAAACATTTACTAATCAAACCTCTGATAAAGGACTTGTGTCCAGAATATTAAAGAAATCTCAAATTTATTAAGAAAAAAACACCCTGGAGGAACCACGATGGCAGGGCAGGTAAACGCCAGTACTCATCGCCTCTCACAACCACATCAAAATTACAACTAAAATGCAGAACAACCATCATTCAGAACCACTGGAAAGCTGGCTGAAAGCTAGAGAAGTAAAGAAGAAAGTGCACTGAGACTGGTAGGAGGTGCGGAGGCGCAGGACGGGCTGGTCCGGCACCCACATGGGCCGCTTTTTTAATCAGGAGGGAGATCGTCTCTGCGGAAGTTGCACGGAGGAGCAAAGGGTCCCAGCCCCACACCAGACGCCCAGCCCAGGGTCCCAGAGCTGGGAAAAGGAGTCCCTATGGGCAGTAAAAATTACAGGCTATAAAAACCAGTGCAGATTGGGGCTCAGTGACACAGAGGCTGCTGGAGACCCAGCTATTACTCTTAAAAGGCAGTGAGCACAAACTGAACTTACAAGGTCCACTTCCTCTGAGCTCCAGCACCAGGGCAAGGTTCTGGAAGACACAGACACAGACGAGGAACTGGATTGCCTGGCATCAGGGCAGAAACTCAGCAGTGGCTTTCTCCCAGACAAGGTGCTCACAGGGATCATTGTTCCTATGCTGGGACCTCCCCAGGTCAAAGAGCTGACTGGCAGCCATTTCTGTTTACTCTGCGCTGGTGATTCCCTAAGACTCATCCAATTTACAACCACACCCCAGCTGTGTGCAGCAGCTGTTACATATCAAAAGCCTTTCCTTGCTCAGGCTAAAATCTCAAAGAAGCTGCAGCTGGATCAGGGAGCCACAAACCTATCAATAAAAGACCCAAGACCCAGTTCTAGCACCAGCTGGCCTTGTTTCACAGCTGGGCCTCATCTGGGCACTTCCAAACCTGATACAAAGAGGAGGAATCTGCAGATCTCTCTGTAGCTCCTGCTGGGTGGCCCCAGTCAATGGCTGACTTTGCACCTCCCTGGAGACCCAAGAGCCAGTGTACCCAGTGGTCAGTGTCAGACCATACCAGATTGCAACTCTTCACATCCATAAGCGACACACTCAAGGGGCAGACTCAGTGAGCACCAAAGCCCCACTGAAGCAAGTCCTGCTCCATAGGAGTGTCTCCTGCACAGCAGCTCTCCCACTGTAGTCGCAGCTGGTCCTCACTGCCAGTTGGCCTGGAGGTCAATCCTCCCAGTGACACCCATAGCAAACAAATCTCAACTGCAACAAGACTGTGCTCACAGCCCACAAAGGAGTGCACCTAGAGCTCCCAGCTCAGATGACTAGAGAGGCTGAGTCACTGGGCCCTATAGGACACCTACTACACAAGGCCACTCTACCAACTCAAGGAGACATAGCAGCTCTACCCAATACATAAAAACAAATACAGGGAAGCAGCCAAAATGTGGAGACAAAGAAACATTTCACAAATGAAAGAAATGGCAGAAAGCAAACTACTGGAGATAGAGTTCAAAACCACAGTTATAAGGTTATTCAAGAATCTTCTAGAAACCTCCAAGGGACTTAGTGAGACTTTCAAGGATCTTAATGAGAATGCAAAAAAATGGAAAAGGATCAGTCAGAAATTAAGCATACACTGACTGAAATAAAGAATAATATATAGGGATTCAACAGTAGAGTAGAGGATTCTGAGAATCAAATCAATGATTTAAAAATATGAGGAAGCAAAAAACACTCAACCAGAAGAGCAAAAAGAAATGAGAATCCAAAAATATGAAGATAGTGTAAGGAGCCTCTGGGACAACTTCAAGCATGCCAACATCCAAATTATGGGGATGCCAGAAGAAGAGAGAGAGCAAGATATTGAAAACCTATTTGAAGAAATAATGGCTAGAGAGAACCAAGATGGCGGCATAGGTTAACGCCGGAGTTTGCTGCTTTGAACAACTACTTCAAAAGTGAAACCAAAAAACGGAAGGGACATCACCCAGAACCACAGGAACGCTGGCTGAGTGGAAGTCCTACAACTAGGAGGAAAGAGAAACGCACATGGACACTCAGAGGAGGCGCAGTGCTGAAGTCAAATTCTGAGGTGCGGAGTGCCTGGAGCGGGCTGGCGGCGGAGGGCGGGCGCGGTTGTTGTTTTCAATCGGGAGGGAGTCGCAGACTCTGAGCACCAGATCCGGGCGAGTCTTTAGGGACCCAGACTCAAACGGGAGAAGCGGGACTGTCTGGCTTCGGTCAGAGCCAGTGCAGCTTTCTCTCCGAGCTTTGCAGCGGGTGCTGGGACTCAGGCAGAGCCCCTGGGGACAGGACTGAGAGCCGCCATAACTGCTCTCTCCAGCCCACCCTGTTGATCCTGTGCGACCCGCCCCGCCCAAGCCCTGCACAGAGGCATTTGCCGGATAGCCTCAGGCAAAGGCTAGATTAGCACCTCCCTAGAGGACAGAAGTTCTCTCACTGCTGACACAGCTGATTCTCATAGCCACTTGGCCTGGAGGTCAAACCCTCCCTGGAATTAGCTACAACAATCAAGATTTAACTATAAGACTGTGAACAAAGACCACTAGGGGGTGCACCAAGGAAGCATAACAAAATGCGGAGACAAAGAAACAGGACAAAATTGTCAATGGAAGATATAGAGTTCAGAACCACACTTTTAAGGTCTCTCAAGAACTGTTTAGAAGCTGCCGATAAACTTAATGAGATCTACACGATAACTAATAAGACCCTTGATCTTATATTGGGGAACCAACTAGAAATTAAGCATACATGGACTGAAATAACGAATATTATACAGACCCCCGACAGCAGACCAGAGGAGCGCAAGAATCAAGTCAATGATTTGAAATTCGAGGAAGCAAAAAACATCCAACCGGAAAAGCAAAATGAAAAAAGAATCGAAAAATGCGAGGATAGTGTAAGGAGCCTCTGGGACAGCTTCAAGCGTACCAACATCAGAATTATAGGGGTGCCAGAAGATGAGAGAGAGCAAGATATTGAAAACCTATTTGAAGAAATAATGACAGAAAACTTCCCCCACCTGGTGAAAGAAATGGACTTACAGGTCCAAGAAGCGCGGAGAACCCCAAACAAAAGGAATCCAAAGAGGACCACACCAAGACACATCATAATTAAAATGCCAAGAGCAAAAGATAAAGAGAGAATCTTAAAAACAGCAAGAGAAAGAAACTCAGTTACCTACAAGGGAATACCCATACGACTGTCAGCTGATTTCTCAACAGAAACTTTGCAGGCCAGAAGGGAGTGGCAAGAAATATTCAAAGTGATGAATACCAAGAACCTACAACCAAGATTACTTTATCCAGCAAAGCTATCATTCAGAATTGAAGGTCAGATAAAGAGCTTCACAGATAAGGAAAAGCTAAAGGAGTTCATCACCACCAAACCAGGATTATATGAAATGCTGAAAGGTATCCTTTAAGAAGAGGAAGAGGAAGAAAAAGGTAAAGATACAAATTATGAACAACAAATATGCATCTATCAACAAGTGAATCTAAGAATCAAGTGAATAAATAATCTGATGAACAGAATGAACTGTTGATTATAATAGAATCAGGGACATAGAAAGGGAATGGACTGACTATTCTTGGGGGGGAAAGGGGTGTGGGAGATGTGGGAAGAGACTGGACAAAAATCGTGCACCTATGGATGAGGACAGTGGGTGGGGAGTGAGGGCGGAGGGTGGGGTGGGAACTGGGAGGAGGGGAGTTATGGGGGGGAAAAAAAAGAGGAACAAATGTAATAATCTGAACAATAAAGATTTAATTAAAAAAAAAAAAGAAATAATGACAGAAAACTTCTCCTACCTGGTGAAAGAAATAGACTTACAAGTCCAGGAAGCACAGAGAGTCCCAAACAAGTGGAAGCCAAAGAGGACACATCATAAGCAAAATGCCAAGGGCTAAAAACAAAGAGAGAATCTTAAAAGCATCAAGAGAAAAGCAGTTAGTTACCTACAAGGGATTACTCACACAACTGTCAGCTGATTTCTCAACAGAAACCATGCAGGCCAGAAGAGAGTGGCAAGAAATATTCAAAGTGATGAATAGCTAAGACCTACAACCAAGATTACTCTACCCAGCAAAGCTATCATTTAGAATTGAAGGTCAGATAAAGAGCTTAACAAACAAGAAAAAGCTAAAGGAGTTCATCACCACCAAACCAGTATTATATGAAATGTTTTCATGGAACGTTATATGAAATGTTTTCATATATTATATGAAATGTTTTCTCATTCTTTCAAAAGAGAAAAAAAATATAAAAAATATGAACAATAAAATGGCAACAAATATATACCTGTCAAAAATGTAATCTAAAAATCAAAATAAATGAATAAGAAATCTAATGCACAGAATAAACTGATGAATAAAATAGAATCAGAGGCATGGAAATGGAGCAGACTGACAATTCTCAGAGGGAACATGGGAGGGGTGGGGGGAAGAGATTAAACAAAGATCTTGTATGAATATATGCATTACCTATGGACCCAGACAATGGGGTGCTGAAGGCCTGGGGTGGGGCTGGAGGAGGGGTAAAGGGCGGGGGGGGGGGGAGAGGGACATCTGTAATAACCTCAACAATAAAGATTTTTTTAAAAATAAAAAAAAACACTCTAATAAAAAGAACATCAAAGGATTCAAACAAACATATCACCAAATAAATATATGGTTTACAAATAAGAATATGAAAAGATGTTCAATAGTGTTAGTAACTAAGGAAATGAAAATTAAAACCACAATGAGTTACTTCTACAAATCCGTTAGGATGGTTAAAATTCAAAGGACTGAACACATACCAGTGTCAACGAGAATGTGTAAGAACTGGAAGACTTATATATTGCTGGGGGGAATGTGAAATGGTACACTGGTAAACAGTTTATTCCTTACTTTAAGTTAAACATACACTTAATATACTACCCAGCCATTGGACTGCTAGGTATTTACCCAAGAGAAATTAAGGCCTATACCCTACAAAGACCCGTACAAGTTACTAGCACCTTTGTTTGTAATAGTCAATAACTGGAAATGTTCATCAAGAGGTGAATGGAGAATCAAGATTGTGCTATACCCACAAGACAGAATAAAAATGAAAACTAAAAAGGACTATTGATATATGCATACAGCTAAATCTCAAAATAATTATGCTGAGTGAAAAAAGTCAGAGTGCATACATACTATATAATCCTATTCATATAAAATCTAGAAAACGCACTGATTCTAGTTAATCTAGATCATCCCTGCTCCCCTTTATGTATCTCATTTCTCTACTTCCTTCCAGACTCAGCTCAGACATCACCTGCCAGGAAACCTCTTTGACTGCCCTATGTCAGGTTAGGTGCCTCTGCCATGAGTTCCCATAGTATCCAGTGCTTCTTCTACAGCATAACATTTATATATTGTAATCTTCTGCTTACGTGTTCATCTTCTTACTGGCCTGTAAGATACTTTAGTTCAAAAACCACACCTTTTATTTTTGTATGCCCGAAATCTAGAACACAATAGATGATCCACAAACATCTACTTGAAACACTTGTTGGAAGAAAAAGGAAATGAGTGAATTACTGAACCAAAGAACCAACAGATGAAGCAGAGAATTAGTTTGGAGGCATTTTAGAGGCCGAACCTTCACATATCCAGGCAAGGCCAAACTTGTGTACAAACAAAACACCTGGTAACACATAAAATGTGATTTTTGCAGACACATATAAAGGGTTTGTCTCCCACCATGTACATCTGCATCAGTTTATTGGAATTCTACTCTTAAATATTCAGAGAGAGAGAAATACAGTTTCCCTAGAGAAAAAGGAAGGGTCAATTAGGAATTTATAAGGGAGGGTGGGGCTTATGAGACGGGCTGAGTAGCCAAGGGGTAGCCATAGGCCCTAATGTCACCAAGAAGGGGAAAAACTACTAAGGGCTGGGCAGCCTGGGTGGAGGCAAGGGGGAAAGTGTAGTTCAACATGTTGGCTCTCCGTTCAGAAGGTCTGGAATCACCCCTTGCTGGATGGTGGCCTCAAAAAAGGGACTTCACTGTGTAAGTCTTCATTTTCTCACCTGTAAGAGCAGGATATTAACAGCAATGACTACTCATGGATCAAAGGATTTAAAGCCCCTGGCACACAGTAAAGACCCCATAAACAAACAGGAACTGTTACCGGGAAGGGACTAGGCCCAATCTCCCCTTCCTTATTGTAGTCCTGCCCACACCACCAGATGCTCTTGAAGGTTTATGAACCTTTACACCCAATGGACAGCAGACCTGGCCCACGGGGCATTATTCTGCCTAGCCTCTGGCTGATGGTGCCTGCTTTCTTAAAGAGCTCTGAATTAGGCCCCATGAGGAAAGGTGTAACATGGAATCATTCTGCCTGAAGAAAATTGAGCTAAAGTTTTAAAACTCACAAAAAACTTGTCCTGACTAGTTGTTCTCCTCCTTGCTCAAAGCAGGTTTAAAATTCTGGTTGAGAAATATTTAGGTTAGATCTAAGAAAGAACTCCTAGAAATAGGAGAGTGTTTAAAAACCCTAGTTTACTACCAAAAGAAAGTGAACCAATATCTTCTCTTCCCTTCCTTCCTTCCTTCCTTCCTTCCTTCCTTCCTTCCTTCCTTCCTTCCTTCTTTCCTTCCTTCTTTCCTTCCTTCCTTCCTTCCTTCCTTCCTTCCTTCCTTCCTTCCTTCCTCCCTTCCTTTTTGTTTTTAACAGTAGCCCAGGAAGTACTTTAGGACCTGCAATGTATCAAATATAAATTGGAGGATATGACATATAATTCACATACTTTCAGTCTACTTGTTACCATTTAGCATCAGTCTTTGTATTGGAGATCCTCTCTGTGTGTGGCTCTCTCTCCTCTCTGTCTCTCCTCCTCTCTCTTTCTCCAGCATTTCTCAAACTTTACTCTGCAAGAGGATCTTATGAAGAACTTGTTTCTAAAAATGCAGATCCAACCCAACCCTACTGAATCAAAATATCTAGCGTAAAATCTGAGAATCTACCTTGTCAATAAACTCCTGGGATAGCACAACGTATGAGAATTACTGCTCTTGAACTTGAAGTTACCCAGGGAAAAAGTTTTGTATAACACCTTGGACTTCAAGTCCTATCCCTCAGGAAGCAGGAAATTGGCCTAAGGATTTGATCTTCTGCTCTGGACCCAGGCTTTGGGGCTCAGCCCAGGAGTCCTGATGATGGCTAAGAGCCAGTTCCTCTCTGCTGGGACAGCCCTGGTCCTTGAAGCCCCTTTAATCTGCACCACAGACACTGGCCGACCAGTAACATGCTCAGTTCCATGCGATCCTACATGGCAATAGCAGGGTGAACCAGCTGAATTCTTGACATTCCCTTCTAGACTTAAGTGACACTGTTACGTCATATTGCCCTGAAGTAGCATCGTCTCCCACCTCTTTTATAAACTATAATCTAGTCCCATAGTTACCTATACATTTGAACTCATGCCTCTTTTGGGAAATAGAAAGGAAAAAGGAGCCCTAACCGGTTTGGCTCAGTGGATAGAGCATTGGCCTGTAGACTGAAGGGTCCCAGGTTCGATTCTGGTCAAGGGTATGTACCTTGGTTGCGGGCACATCCCCAGTAGGGGGTGTGCAGGAGGCAGCTGATCGATGTTTCTCTCTCATCGATGTTTCTAACTCTCTATCCCTTTCCCTTCCCCTCTGTAAAAAAAAAAAAAAAATCAATAAAATATTTTTTGGAAAAAGGAAATAGAAATTTCCCAGGCAAGTTGGGAAATTTTGAAGTTTCTCTTTCAAGTGATTGAAAAGCACCTGCTGGTAGGCAATTCTGAAGCTTAAAAGGAACTGTACAGGCCAGAGTGTCTGCTGATTACTTACCCCTGCCAGGGAGTGGGGCTGCCAGATACGCCGGAAGAACCCCTCAGAAAGGGGCCGCGTTGTATAAGGACTTGGTAAAACATCATCTCATTCCATAGGTGAGTTTTGTATGGGTGAGTGGCGGGGTGGACGCAAACACAGTCCTCCTGATGAGGATTCATTGCTGCCAGAAGGCTGCTCCCACCTCTCCCTTCACTACTCATTTGAAGCCTACAGAGGAATGAGACCTGCATAATTTTCACAACATAATATTGGTACATATTTCCAACCATAAAGAGGAAAGCCTCTTTTCTGTTTTGCTTATAAAGACATGGACTAACACTGTTGATCAAGATCCCTTCTCAAATGTCTTTTCAAAAAAACAGTCCAAATGTTTGTACACTTTTACCCACTGACTGTACTCACAGTCTGTAATCTCCCAAGGAAACCCCAGCACACCTGTGCCTCACATCATGGCAGTGCTCACCCAGCAGGTGCATTTAAGGAAGGAATCTGTCAGCCCAGTAATAACAGTCCTGTTGAGGAAGGGAGGGAATGCTGCAGCGCCATAGGAAACACTCTCTCAAGGAAATTAAAAGTGTGCCTTACCGTGCGTGCGTGGTGCGCCTCTGTTTATGTCCCTGTTTCCTCCATAGGCAATAGCTTCTGTCAACCCATGAATTCTCTCCTATGAATGAAACTGAAAATTGCTACAGGATTACCCAGTTGCACCTGCATGTTAAACCAACTGCATGCTAATCCTAAACTCAAGCTTAGGTAACTCTCGCTTTATACTTCTTTGATCTGAAAACGAAACAGAGTACTCTCCTCAAAAGATGTGATATTTAGGAGAAAAGTAAGAAGAGCTCCTCTGACTCAGGGGGCTGTCTGGCATTATTTTGAGTGTGTGTGTGTGTGTATGTGTGTGTGTGTGTGTGTGTGTGTATTTTGTTTTGCTTTTGTTTTTAAGATGGGGAGAATTTTCTTTAAAAAAAAAAAAAAGAAGAAGAATATGGAGTCTTATGATCTACCTTCTACCACCGGTCAATGACCCAGTTGCCAAGAAAATATGCAGGATGAAACAGAGAAGGCCTGGTTGCTAGGAGGTCAGAGGCAAGGGAACACCACAAAGCTTAAGCATGCTGCCACTTTGGTAGGAGACATATAATATCAGTTACTAGAACTTCCATTCTGCATTGGAGACCACTGACTGTCCACTAAAGCCAGTGCTGCCCCACTTTCATTGTAGCTGAGCGCACAACAGGTCAGCAGAAGACTTCATTCACAGCCTCCCAGATGTGGCTGACTACGTCCTCACCAGTGGAATAATGTGGGATGTGATGGATTCCTGGTCTGGGGCTGAAGGCATCGACATGCACCCCTCTATTCTCCTGACCTTCCTATAAGCTGGAATGCAGACATGCCTTTGACAGGCATGGGGCTCACAGACGAGGATGACCCAACACCATGAAAGGAATCTGTGATCTGGAGTGCCCACATGGAGCAAAGCTAACCTGAAGTAAAAGGAAAATAACTTTCTATTCATTTCAACGATTGTGTTTTTGAGCCTCTTTGTAACTGTAGCCTTAGCTTTCACTCTTACTACCACACAGTATAATATCTGAAATTAGGGTTTTAGCATGGAACTAAAGGGCCCTCAAATGATACCTGTTTTCTCTGTTTAATATAAATCTTCCCGGATTTCTAGAGGTATTCTGTTATAAGGGCAATAATATAATGGTTGTTTCCTGAGAGTTTCTACAAGACAGGTTCACAAATTAAAAGAAGGAACATCATATTTTTCCCCTTGCTTCTTTAATAAATGTGCTTGCTTTAATAAATTGGCTTTATCACAACATAACCAGGGTCTCTCATTTAAATTCATTCATATGAGAGGACAAGAACCCAGGTGGGGCCAGCCCTCCCCCTCTGACTCAGGGGACTCTCTGGTAATACCTTTAAGGTGTCTGTGAGAGGTACCAATAACAACGAGGGTGAGCCCTAATCCAATGTAACTGGTGTTCTCAGAAGAAGAGAATATTAGAATGTAGACATACAGAGAAAACCAGGTGAAGACACAGGAAAAGATAGCGACTGGTATGTGCAAGATAAGGAGAGAGGCTTCAGAAGAAATCAACTTTGCCAACAATATTGATCTTACTTCTTGCCTTCAGGACTGTGGAACAATAAACTTCTGTTGTTGAAGCCACACAGGCTGTGCTGCTTTGTCGTGGCAGCCTTAGAAGACTAATACAGGTGCTAAATGTCAAGCATTTTTCTCTGAAGCCAGAACCAAGGAGGCATTCTTTGGTATGGTTCTCTAACAAAACAAAACAAATCTGTTCTATATGATTTCTAGTTATTCAAATCTGTGAATAATGAGAATAAAGCAAGAATGTGTTCATGCTTTGATTATATCTGAACTTTCAAAACAATTCTAACCCTTACCCAAAATAAGTTTGGCTCCATGCCCTACGTTATATTCAAAAGTGAACTCACGATAAAGACCTAACTGTTGCCGAAACCGGTTTGGCTCAGTGGATAGAGCGTCGGCCTGCGGACAGAAAGGTCCCAGGTTCGATTCCGGTCAAGGGCATGTACCTGGGTTGCGGGCACATCCCCGGTGGGGGATGTGCAGGAGGCGGCTGGTCGATGTTTCTCTCTCATAGATGTTTCTGACTCTCTATCTCTCTCCCTTCCTCTCTGTAAAAAATCGAATAAAATATATTTAAAAAAAAAAAAAAGACCTAACTGTAAAAAGTACAAAGCTAATAAAATAAAATGTAGAAGGAAGTCAGTTTTTCAGCCTATGAGTGGATAAAGACTTTGGAACATGAAGCTAAATCTTCAAATCACAATGTCAAAATTGAAGATGTCCACTTGTGTGTAGGTGTTTCTGGGGAAACCATAGTCTCCAGGCTTTGGTGAAAGGGAAAGTGCCAGAGGGGAGCTGGCTTTTATAGACAGAAGTCCCCATCCTTGGTCCTTGATTGGTCCATCTTATGAGGACTCCAAATCCTCAAAATTTTATTGGTCCAAGAGGCATGATCTAATTGGTCAGAGCTGCACAGCTCCCATTGGATTGGGAAAACCTCAGTCCTATTGGTTGAAATAGGATTCCAGGAACTCCTTTATAAGGGTTGGCTCAGAAACGCAGTGCAGGCAGGCAATTCAGTGCAAAAGCAAATAGTTCAGTGCAAGCTATTCCCTGAAGTGCACTTTGTGTGAGAACCCCTATGTAGAAATAGCTGCTAGGTCTGTCTGTTTTGTTTAAAAATATATTTTATTGATTTTTTTTTTACAAAGAGGAAGGGAGAGGGATAGAGAGTTAGAAACATGGGTGAGAGAGAAACATCAACCAGCTGCCTCCTGCACACTCCCCCCAGAATCGAACCTGGGATCCTTGAGTCCACAGACCAACACTCTGTCCACTGAGCCAAGTTGGTTAGGGCTGTTTTGTTTTTAATTCGAGATCAGTTAGTAAGCAGAGCCCTTCTTAGTAGGTACCTTATTTCTCAGGGTTCAGAACGGATACCCTAGAAAAAGTGAACAGACAGCCTAGAGAAAATATCTGTAACATCTACAGACAAAGGAGATTAATATCTAGACTATCCTCCGCTCAAAAAATCAAAACATAATAAAAAAAACTTATGCAAATCAACAAGAAAATAATGCAATACCTGATAGGAAAATGAGCAAAAGATACAAACAGGTAAATCTCAGTAAAGGGCCAGATGTCAAAACAAGCAGATGAAGAAAAGCTCAACACCATTAGCAACAAAAATGCTGAAAGTTTAAACACATCAGTATTCCACATTGTCTATTAGAATTGCAAAAACGAGAACACTGGATAATATCAAGTGTTGCAGAGAACATAGGAATGACAAAAACTATTAGATTCTGTTGCAGGGAATATGAACTAGTCCATTAGTTCTGGAAAGCAGAATACCAAGAGAATCCCCCTCTTAGTATTCTTGGAAGGTTGTTTCCAGGAACCCTACAGATACCAAATTCTGCAGAAGCTCAAGTCCCCTGTAGAAAATGGTGTAGATCAGTGCGTAGAGTCGACCCTCCGCATCTGCAGATACCCAACCGTGGAGCAAAAATACTATTTTCGTTCTGCAGTTGGTTGACTCTTCAAACACTAAACCCGGGGATACTGAGGGCTGACTGTATATGTACTGGGAAAAAAAAATCCACATAGAAGTGGACCCAAGCAGTTCAAACCTTGCTGTTTAAGGATTAACTATATAAATTTAGCATATTGTGGTGATTACCTTATGGAGGAAAAGAAAAGCGGGGGGGGGGGGGGGGCGCGGGGAGGAATAGGGTTTAAGAAAAAAATAAAATAAAATAGGGTCTTGCATGCACTGAAAATCAAGGAGCATAATTAGCTTAGTTTTGCATCTGAGATTTAAAGACACACACACACACCATACCCCATCCCCAACCCCAAGTTGCTCCTGAATTTATTTCAGCACATTATTCTACAAGCCACATCTGCAATCGCCTCTCCTGGCAGTGCGGGGGGAGGAGTCTGGCCGCTGGGATCCCTCCGCGCCCGCGCCCCGCCTCCCGGAGCGGGTCCTCCCGGAGCGGGTCCGAGTGTCTGGACCAGCTGCTGCTGCTGCTGCGTGGTGGCCGGCGGCGGGCCGAGGGGTGGGGGCCTGGTGCCAACCGACCGCGGGGGAGGTCATGGGAGCGGAAGGCCTCACCGCCTCGCTCTTCCCTCCCTTCCCCCCCGTGGTCGGCTCCCTGCTTGCCCGCGCTGGGGCCGAGGGTCCGGTCGGGGGGACCGGGGCCTGCGTGGGCCGACCGCCGGGCCCCATGGGGGGGGGGGCATTGGCTCCCCGGCCCACAGCGGGAGCCCAGCGCGGGCTGCCCCCCCCCCCCCACCGGGCCCGGTGCAGCAGCAGCGGCAGCGGAGTGGGGCACGTGCCCAGGCTCGGGGAGGCCGCCATGCTGCGGTGCGCCGGCCCCATGGGCCGGGCCTGCTCCGAGCGGATGCCGCTCCTCCAGAGCTGGGCCGCTCCACCGGCCGCACCCCGTGTGCTGGGCCTGTGCCGCCCAGACACGCTGGAGTCCCGGTCTGCCCGCAGGCCAACTGCGGGTGCTGTGCGGGAGGGCCATCCTGCCTTGTGGCGAGTTCGAGCGGCGGCAGCAGGAGCCGGGCAAGGACTGCGTCCTCCATCTTGCCTTGGGTCCTCCATCTTGGGACAGAACCATGTGCGCCCTCCAGCTTGCCTTGGGTCCTCCATTTTGGGATGGGGCCATGTGCTTCCTCATGGGAAGAAGCCGCTGCTAGCCACACCCAGGATTTCTCTGGATTAACCAATGATGATCAAGGGAAGTGCACGCCATCACTATGACCACATCCTGTACCGACTCGCGCCTGGCCAATCGGCGGGCCCACAGTGCCCTCTCCTGCCCCCACTCCACCCCCCTTTAAAACCCCCTGTCCCATCAGGCCTCGCTCTCTCGGCCACTGGACTTTCCGCTGTGTCGGTGGGTCTGGTGAACGGGGAGCGCAGGCCGGCTTGCATAATAAAGGACTCTTTGCTTTTGCATCGGACTGACTGGCTCCCTGGGGGTCTTGGGAACTTTGAAATCTGGGCACAACACACCGTCTCAAGTGGTTCACAACCAGGGGCCGTTTGGTCTCTCCTCTCCCCCCAGGGACATTTGCTGTTGGCAATTTGTTACCACAGGGGAGAGGGGTGCTCCTGGCATCTACTGGATAGGGGCCAGGACAGGGCTGCGCTTGCCACATGGACCAGGCCCACCTCCCCCGACAAAGAAGCAGAGCTGAGGTTGGGAACCCCATGCCATCTCTCTGAGTTGCCCATTCTGAGGGCTGCGGGAGGGGCTGCCCTGCACTCGACCTAAAGCTCCTCTGTTCGGTCCCATCTCACTCTTCCATCCGCCCCTTCCACTCCTCTTGCATTTCCGCTCAAGCGCAGTCTACTGTGCATGAGCCTCCCTCCCCCTGGTGGAAGGCGGCATTCATCTACCTTAATATCAGATTCCAATTGCTCCTGAAAAGACTGTGAATGGAATCAACTGACAGTAAGCCTTTAATAAGGAAAGGCACTTGCTAAGATGCCTCTCACTCTCTCACTCCTCTTCCTTTTCTCTCTCATCAGTGGCTCCTCCACACACCCATCTGTTCAGATAGGACGAGAATCCAATTTAAGATTCACTGGGGGCCTCTACTAAATAGTCGTGAAGTTGGTGAAGCAGATAAGGGTCCCAGGACAGATACAAAGAACAAACTAGAGGGGGGGGGGAGTGTTGGGGGGGGGTCAGACGCAGACTGCGGGATGGCAGCCACAGAGGGACAAGCTTGTGCGCGGTGGGGGTTGGGAAGACTGAGCTTCAGCAACTGGGGGGGTTGGGCTAGGGCCTCCCCCAAACAGCAGCAGAGAAAGAGGAACAGAGAGTGAAGCCTCCTGACTTTTCAACCGAACCCCACAATTCTCTGAGCCGCAGAATGGGCCTAATGCATCCCAGGTGAGACGGAAGTTTAAACGAAAGGATGATTTTTCAGAGAATGGAGACTATTAAACATTGAAGTTGAACGTGGTGGATGTGCTGCTCTGTTGAACTTTGTTTCTTTTCTTTTTCTTTTTTTAAGGGGCTTGAGTATACAGTATTATAGTCCAACTTAAGGATCAGACTACAGTTTTCATGTATTTCCCTGAGGTTGTGTCAATTACCTTGTCCCTAGGGCACTCACATGCCTCCTGGGTGCTGTTGACATTTTGGCCCTTCAAAATACCTTGGTTTTTGTCCTTTATGTTGATAGTTGTGATGGCGGTTTTTTGTTTGTTCTGTTTCCTTTTTGCTTAAAAAAAAAAGAAAGAAAAAGAAAGAAAAGTTTGGAAAGTCTCTGGAGAGGCATTATTCTCTCCAGTTTTAGTCCTAGTAGTAGGAATATGAATGTTTACTTCTCAATGCGGTCTTTTTCTTCTCCAGATTTCTTTTTTTAATTTCTTAAGAAATATTTGGACTTGAATTCGTTTTCATAAAAGTAAAAAAAAAAAAAAAAAGTCATTAGAGAACGGAGGTCGGAAATATTGGGCCCATGTGCACGTTATATTAAACGGTGTCCCCACTCCAGCTCCCCAGACATTAAATGATCCCGTCCCGTCCTTTAGAAATCACACTCCTGTCTCTTTAAAGAACTGACAGCGAGAAGGGGGCGGGTCTCCCGAGTGACGAAGGTCCTGATTGGTCCCTCTGGGAGGAAGCGCGCGGGGACAGCGCTGTTTCTGTTACGGTCCGCAGGCCGCGGGGTGAGAGGCCGGGGCGGGGCGGGGCTGCTGGACGCGGCGGGGCAGTTACTTCAAATCGTGGTCGTGGGAGCGTGGGGTGCACGACGGGTCCCCTGCATCGCGGTGGGTCCGGGGCCCTGGCGGCCTTTGCGCGGAGGTGCCGCGCCCTGGCGGCCGGGCCGCCGTGGGGCCAGCGTCGCCTCGGGCCGCCGAGACCGGGCGGGGGCGCAGGGCCCGGCCCGGGAGGGAGGCCCGGACCCCGGCCGCCGGCCGCGCCCCCGGGCCCCCGCCCTCCCCTGACGCCGGGCGCTCTCTCTCCCCTGTTCTGCAGGCTCGCCGCCGGCGCCATGGCGCAGAGGGCCTTCCCGAACCCCTACGCCGACTATAACAAGTCCCTGGCCGAAGGCTACTTCGATCCCGAAGGGCGGGTGAGTCGGGGGCGCCGCCCGCATCCCCTCCTCCAGCCCCCGGGTTTGGCCCGGAGCTCGGCTTTGCCCGCAAGGGGGGCGCATCCCTTTAAAAACAAACACCACCTACAATGCGGTGATGACGACATAAAATCTATCTCAAAGAGATAAAGTGCATGCTAAAATACACGGTTTGAGCCCTCACCTGTGGACTATCTGTAAGGAATCGTTCATATGATGGAAATAGCCTCAGTCATCAGCATCTTACATTCCAAAAGTAGGAGGACGTGCAGCCTACCGTGTTCTGTTGCACTTTTGATCCTTTGTGTGTGCGTTTTAAAGGGAGGTGAACATCCTGGCGGCATTTCGCGTGCGCCCTGTGCACTGAAGTGGGGGCGGAGTGATGGTGAGACTGGAGGGTGTGGTGAAGGCATCTTCACGCTGAAAGCGCTGGGACGGGTCTGGGACGCGGGCCTGACATCCTTTGCACCATTCCCACTCTTTGTAGGACGTTCCCCACAGCCGAAAAGTGCCAGGAAATTAAATTGGTTTGCAGCTCACACACTACTGTGCAGAAGAGAACCTGCATATGGGTTACCGGAGGCCTGGGATTTCTCTTTTTGGTGAAACATAACTGTGAAGAGAGAATGGAGTTCCCTTTGAGAATACCTCGTTGAGCCCTGACCGGTGTGGCTCAGTGGATAGAGCGTCGGGCGGACTGAAGGGTCCCAGGTTCAATTCTGGTTGCGGGCACATCCCCAGTAGCGGGTGTGCAGGAGGCAGCCGATCCATGTTTCTAACTCTCTATGCCTCTCCCTTCCTCTCTGTAAAAAATCAATAAAATATCTATATTTTTTTTTAAAAAAAGAATACCTAGTTGAGAAATCCTAAGAGTGAGTTAGATTGGATAAGTGCACACACACACACACACACACACACACACCATATATATATATAAATTTTACCAGTTTCTTTCTTCTAACCTCAGTCATATGAGAGCATTTCACATGTAGTATAATGGCCTTAGATTTTTCATATCTGTCAAGTTAGCTCTATGTGGTTCTGTTGATTTGTTCGTTAAAGCACTCATCCGTAGGTAAACCTGGGCCAGTCATACTGGGAGGAGGGAGGTCAGAGATGGACAGGAGGTGTAGGACAGAAGGGTATCAAAGTGTATATGGAGCTAGAGTCAGTCTGGTTTTTTAAAATATATTTTTATTGATTTCAGAGAGGAAGGAAGAAGGAGAGAGAGAGAGAGAACATCAATGATGAGAGAGAATCATTGATTGGCTGCCTCCTGCACACACCCCACTGGGGATCGAGTCTGAAACCCGGTCATGTGGGAATTGAACCTGGGACCCTTCAGTCCGCAGGCCAACGCTCTATCCATTGAGCCAAACTGGCTAGGACAATCTGATTCTTATAAGACCAAAACTGAGCTGCCGAAACAAAGCTGCTTATAATTATCTTGAGGTAGATGGCGTCCTTTTGGCCATTTGGACCTGCATTCTGCCTAGCTCTGCAGATCCTGAAGCTGAAGTATTTGTCTCGTCTTGTTGGAGGAAGACATGCTGTTTCATGACAACTTGGCAAAAAGAACACTTAAGGAAATATCCTAATGACACAGCCTTCAGAAACATGCAACTCACTATTTAAGCTACTTATAAATTATGTGCTTTCTCTCCCTTATTTCTAAGGGAGAAAAAAATATCAATAAATTTAAACTCAGGTCCAAAAATATCAATGTAATTTATTACATAACACATGGTTTTTGGACAAATCCCTAAAAGAAACGAGCATACAAGTTCTGAAAGTGTTTAACATTGAACACCAAGGATGAGATCCTGGAGATCTGTTCGCCTTATTTTGTTAACATACACATGTTAATAAGGAACTGCTCTGTCTCCTGGCATCTATCAGAAAAATGGGGGGGGGGGGGCTTTTAGAGACTTTTCAAACATTGCTAGAGTTTGAATAATTTTGTGGTCTGCCTCAAGTAATCAATATTCTCAGGCAGGTCACCTTTATTAAGAGCAGTTAGTTATGTGCCAAATAGAAAGTAACTTCCCTTCCTGAGGCATTCGCATTATTCTTGGTCCTTTAAAGTAAGGCAAGCAAGATGATCAATTACCCATGATCTATGAACAGAAGATGACATGTTCTCATGTAGATGCGCTCTTCTATCTAGTTGAGGTTTATAGATCTTTTATGTTAATATTGAATTATATTTTATCTTACTAAATGTGTTTTCAAGACTTTTGAAATCTTAACCTCTTGGCAGAAATTCTTAAGTAACGGGAGTGTGTCCTTCAAACAATGTGGTTTCTTCAGAGTGTGAAATAAGGCATCATCGAAGTGCTTCGGAATAAATAATCCAGAGGTGGTGGATAGTCTTATTTGCCTTATCAGAGATGATTTTCAGAAGCAAAACTTAATATCTTATTAATATTGCCTTCTTTTTTCAGTGTCAAGATGTCCTTTTTAGAATATGAGATTATGATGCCAACCGGTAGCAGTTAGGTTTGTTTTTACAATTCTTACATGATGAAATAAAATGCACCCTTGTAATGTTCCCCAACATTGTTTGGAAATTTGACTGCTTTGTGAAATACAAGCCTGGGAATCAGAATCCTGAAATTATTGAGGGACCCATTAAAGTGACCTTTTAAGATACTTCATGACTCAGTGTATACAGAACTTTTGAAATACTTTTCCGTTGCCTTTAGGACAAATAACATAATGATCCTGTGGGTCTCACAGTTTGCCCAGCATCTGTGGGTCTTCATATGGATGTCACTAACCCCGAAGCCCCAGCCTTAGTGAGCTTCAGTCCACCTGCAAATTATTACTTATTATAGACCGTGAACTATTAAAAGATGTTTATTTTTATAAATGGATTTTTATAAATATCCTCATTTTTAGAATACAAAACCAATTTCTTTAGGGAATTAACATTGGTGCAGCTTAAATACTAAAAATCCAATGGCTTGAAAACAGCAAACATCTTCTGATTTGTGGTTAATTTAATAAAATGATGTTTATTGTAATAAAAATATTAGTTTCACTAATAGACGATTTCTACTAGATGGAAATGACTGTGAGCCAGTTTATCTTTAGCCTATTTCAGTATTTAATTAAAACCTTTATGTAAAACACTAAAGTTACAAGAACACAGTTCACTCTTGAGCAGTGCAGGGGGTTAGTGACACGACCTCCCAAGCAGTCGGAAATCGGAGTGTAACTACAGTCAGCCCTCCCCATACTCGATTTCCAACCTCGGAGTTGCCCCTTGAACAATACAGTCAAGTGAAAAAAACCCACGTAAAGGTGGACCTGCACAGTTCAAACCTGTGTGTGTTCAAGGGTCAACTATATTTCCTGCCTTGAGTAGTACTTTCAAGTTTTGTTTCTTCGTTGTTGTTGTTTAAGAATAAAACATAGTAAGTCCTAACTGTGACTTTAAGCAAACCAATATATAAGGAAACCAATTTCACCAGAGGCTGAGCGATATAAACAAGGGTTAAGTCGCTACAGCATATTTCTGGTCACAAAAACATCACCAAACTTCTAAATAAAGACCCAAACCCCTTCTAATATTAAACACTGAAATAATTGTGAGCTATATATACATTAATCAAAACTCTGATAATTCTTCTCCAACCCACTTAGTCAGGTTCAAGGTCAGGGTTCGGGGGAGCCTATCCTGGCAGCTCAGGGAGCAGAGCAGGAACCCATCCTGGTCAGGATGCCCTTCCATCCAAGGCAGCGTGCACACACACACACACACACACACACACACACGGGGACGATGTAGATGCCACTTCCCTCACATGCACATCTTTGGGATGTTGGAGGAAACAAGAGTTTACAGAGAAAACTCACACAGACATGGGGAGAACATGCAAACCACACAGACTGTGGGCCTGGCAGGAATTGATTTTTTTTTTCCTTATCAATGTTCCAATGAAATAACATTGAATGATGACCTGCTGTAATTGTCCAGTTCTCCCAGGCAGAAAAAATGTGGCCTAAGTGGAAATAAAGTACCCTCCTATTTTTGATAGCTACAGTGCAAGAAGTCAAGTGGCCCATTTATTGTGATGTTTTCCTCTTCATGTCTACAGCTGACTCCTGAGTTCTCACAGCGCTTGAACAATAAGATTCGAGAGCTTCTGCAGCAAATGGAGAGAGGCCTGAAGTCAGCAGACCATCGGGATGGCACCGCTTACACTGGCTGGACAGGTATGAAGTGCTGACCGAGAGCTGGTGTAAGCATTGCAAGAGGGAGCTAAAGCATTACCTGTCTAGAGCAGTCAGACTGATCTGCATATGAGTGACCACTGTGCTCTCAGCCTGGCCATGGTATCTTGTGGATTCTTCACAGTGCTCTGCACTTAGGAAAGGATATACATATTCATGAAATTCAGGCCTGCCACAAAAGTGGATGGCTGCTGAACTTGTGAAGAGAAAAATTGATGTTCAGCATTACATAGTTAATTTGGAGATGAAATTTCAGTGGGAAGAGTCCCACAATACTGTGTGAAGTGAAGATAAGGAGAATTTATCTACAGGAAGTAAAACATGTCCAGAAGCACTTTCATAAAAATTGCATGTAACAGGGAGCCATACAGAACACAGGGTAAAGCATAGGTTCCGTGGACTAATCCTTCCATATAGTCTTTGCTGCTTGGTTTGCATTCATGGATTTACCCATCATTGAGAGGTTGGAGAAAATTTGGGAAGGAATGGCACATAGGTGTCAAAAAGGTAAGAGAGAGAAACCAACGCAGGAAAGTTGAAGAACTGAAATTAGTCTACTAATGTGGAGAAACAGAAAGACTGTTTTATAATCTTGAAGAAAGCACAGTTCCATGACTCACCATTTCCCAGTTACTTATATACCATATATATAATCTTTCAGTGACATTGAAGGTCATCCTATATAATAAAAGGCTAATATGCAAATCAAGCCAAAGGTGGAATGACCAGTTGCTATGATGCACACTGACCACCAGGGGGCAGATGCTTGACACAGGAGCTGCCCCCTGGTGGTCAGTGCACTCCCACAGGGGGAGCGCTGCTCAGCCAAAGAGCCAGGCTTGCCTCACAGCAGTCGGACATCCCCCAAGGGCTCCCGGACTGTGAGAGGGCCCAGGCCAGACTGAAGGACCCCCTCCCCCCTCCTGAATGCACGAATTTCGTGCACCGGGCCTCTAGTATCTTATAAAATAAGAGGAATGCATGGGCCCTCCTCCCTCTTACAGTTTTGTTTTATGATTTTTGTGGATTTTAGAAGCTTAACACAAGGAATGTTAAGATGAGAATAAAATGAAAGTATTGCTTCAAAATGGAAGTTATAACAGTTGTCATTTATTCAGTATCTGCTGTGTTGTTGGTATGTCATAATTGGTAGTTAATCTCATTAATAAACACTACTATTCATTTTAAATTATGAGGATTTACAAAACAGGACAAGTACAATGCAGTGGTTGAGCATTAGCAAATGATTACTGTACATTAATATTCAAAAACAAGAATTCAGTACTTTAATAATAAAATATAATGAATAAATTTAGGTTCCCAAAGGAATGAGGATCATCAACATGCAGTTTTGTGATCATTTGAATGTTGAAGGACAAGAGTAAAGATTAAAATACGATTCTTGTTAATGAAATGTTACTAGGATTGACATTTGAATGACAGAAGCCAGAGACTGTGTACGTGTATGCCAATAACTAACGTTACAGGCCAGGCACCATCTAAGTGCTTTGCATTAGTTAACTAACTTAAGTCTCAGAAGAACTGCATGGCATGGATACTATTCATAGCCCCGTTTCACAGATGAGAAAAGTGAAGCAGAGCGAGATTGCAGGTCTGTTCATGGTTACAAAGCTAGTAAGTGACAAAGTTAGGATTCAGCCCAGCCAGCCTGGCTTTAGAGCTCCTGCTCTTTACCAAGAGAGCTGTCTATAGAGAGAATGAAAATGAGTGTGTGTGTGTGTGTGTGTGTGTGTGTGTGTGTGTGTGTGTGTTTACTCCACTTTTACATTTGAGTTTACAGCATTTTATAAGTGAAGTGAAGATCTGTACATAAGCTCTCAGGTGAAGTAATTTAAGCAATCACAACACAATGATACTCGTGTACAAACTTTTTAGAAATGGCTAATGACTAGTCAGTTTTAAGTGTTATAGAAAAACATAAGCCCTAATAAAACATTAAAGGAATTTGGAAAGAAAGGAATTTGGAAATGGCTTGTTAGACAGGCAAGAGTACTTATTATTTAAAGGTCTTTAAGAGAAAGTTATTAGGGATCAGACATAAAAGTAAACCCTAGGAGAATTATGGGCATTTGCAGCTGGAAAAATGAGATCTCCATTGTGGTTCTATAGACGGTGTTTTCCTCCCTAATCCTGAATTAACATATTAGCATGGTTTCAGGATAGAAAATTAACTGGGCCAAAACAGAAGCTTTTCCTTGTAATTGCTTGTATTTGAAAAGGCTTGCTGGGGATCTTATGTGAAATATCACCCAAGTCTGAAATCAAACTTGCAATAAACAGCTTCAGTTCTTATCACCAAAAGCTTCCTTTATAAAATGAGTACATTGAAGTGTAATGCATCATGATATTGATGTATGACATATGCCAGCAATGAACATTGTGTTCATGTTTAGCCTTACTCCTTTTCTGGTAGATTATCAAGAGTTCTTTATAGTACATGCTCCTAGTTTTGGAAGCAAGGGAAGCATTTGGATTCTCTAGGTGCCCCATCAAAAACTGTTCTATATATCTGTGCACATAACAGACAGTGCGGAAAACTAGCAGGCAAGGAGGCCCCTGCAGGTCAAGCCTGATGGCCAGCTACGGAGTGGTCCTAGGTGGTGTCCAGGGATCTGTGGGGAATCACTACAGAGCATAACACCCCTGCATTAGGCTGTTCTGGTTTTGTTCCAGCTTGATTATAGATTCTAAGGGGCGGAGGCTTTAAAGTTCCTTATAAAATGGAAAGCACAAAACACTGGTGAGAAATTAAATGAGTAGATGAAGTATTTTTGTGTTAGAAATAAACATTTAGTATAAAAGATTCCTTTCAGGTAACATGGTAAAAAGGTTAAGTAAACCCAAGGGATGGCTAATCGCACTAGTGTCTTTAAGAGAGAATGAGGGAAAGTGCTAGCCTTCATTTAATTTCATTTTTCTCTCTCTTAACTGTGATGATTCCTAAGGGAAATGATAATCAACTCACACTTTGAGGGGGAAAAATGCACACAGGACTCTAGAGGCTTTAGTTCTAAAAGACATGACCGAATTTTCTGTAACCAACTCACAGTGTTAATGAGGCTAAGATCGCATATAGTTTCTCTTTTCAAGTATTAGATAGCATTTTAAATAAGAGGATATGCAGCATAGTCCCAGGAGTAATACCAACTTGCGCTCTAAATGTAAGTCATTAAAGTATTTCAAGATGCTATTCCTCTGATCTGCCAAATGTGCAGCCTTTGAGCTGCAGCTTTAGCATGTGGTCTTAGTTTCTGCCGATAGCACTTATTTGAAAGGACTCACTCTGGCCAGGTGTCTTTTCTGTGTAATTTGATCTCCTTATTAAGTAGCTCTACATCAGAGCCAGCATTTCAGTGTGTAATTTGAGCCCTGAACAAGTGTCCTTCACCTTCAGGAGCCCCTATGTCTCCCAGCAGGAGCTGGTAGGACACAGAAGGGATCCAGGGTGTGGATTTACACTGCGTTTCTTAGAGCCCTTCACAGTGACCTCTAGATAGATAAGTGCACCGAGAGTGCTGCCTGCTTTCTTTCTGCCTGCACTTTATTTGGTGTTGATGTTATCTTAAATTGCGAAGACACAGGCTGGAACAACTGGAAGGGTAGGCCATCACAGGTGTGCTGGGGCGAGGCACAGAGAGCAGGATGAGTGTTTGTAGATCAACTAGAAGAAATGGCAGGAAGGAAAGAATGAAGACATATCTAAGCAATTAGATTTTTACAGACCAAAGAGACTGGGGCTGTGTCTTGTCATTTTCATTCCAGTTACTTCAGCACTTAACACAGTGGGCTAGGTCCATAGTTGGTGCTTAATAAATACCTGTTGAATGGATGGGTGGATGGATGGATGGATGGATGGATGGATGGATGGATGGATGGATGGATGGAGAGTGCTCTGCCGTTACGA
Organism: Myotis daubentonii; assembly: GCF_963259705.1. Classification (NCBI taxonomy): domain Eukaryota; kingdom Metazoa; phylum Chordata; class Mammalia; order Chiroptera; family Vespertilionidae; genus Myotis; species Myotis daubentonii. The sequence continues at coordinate 16,103,605 of NC_081846.1, read as the reverse complement.
TTCTTGCTATCATTTATGCACACTAAAAACAGTACCTTAAAACTAGGTGGAATGGGCAAAGGATGGGAAGTCAATGCAGTTCTTATATTGGTTAATCACATCTCTTTCCCTGCAACCTTAGCACACGCATCAGAGCAACACTCTACCCAGCCAGGTCCCTGAGCTCCAGCTCTTCATGAGTACTGCGCTAAAGGATTTATCACTCACGGCACTCTGAATAAAAGACTGGGAGCGCGTCCTAATTTTACAATTATGAAGCAGCACATTGCAGAGCACTGAGAGGAGGAGGAAACATGACTTCTTTTTTTAATTTTTTTTATTGATTTTAGAGAGAAAGGAAGGGGGAGAGAGAGAAACATCTATCAGCTGCATCCTGCTTTCCACCTGACCGGGATTCAAACCCACAAGTTCTGTGTCCCTGGGACTACATTCAACCAACTGAGCCTAACCAGCCAGGGCTTCTTTTTTTTTTTTTTAACCTCTTTTTATTGGACAGTCAACTCTGCAAATAGGTTCTCGAGAAAAGAAGACACATCTTCAGAGTGCTCACTTACCCTCTTCAATTTCTCTTCCACTCCTTCCTTTGGAGCAATATTAAGTTAAGGCTGTGGACTCCCAACTGGTTTCCTCCCAGATTGCCTGTATTAAAAGTAGTACTGGAATATTTGAACAGCCAGCAGTGTCCACATCAGAGCACTATGCACAGTAACTGCAGCGACTGGTAATTTTGTTGAAGAAATGGAATTGCATGCTCTCAAACACTCACAAAATTGAGAAACAGCTTTAAAATAACACATTATAAAGTACTAACCTGATCTAGACAGACCGATGATTATATTGTATGGGGTTAATCAGAGGAAATTTCACATATTTTCATAAATCTGAAAATAAATAAAAACATAGAAATTAATGAACATTTAAAGTTTCGGCTAGTGAACCATTCATTTGAAACTTATAAAAACCCATCACCTCTCCTTTAGGGAGTTAGTGTCTTCATGTCACTCAAACTGTTGTGACCCATTATTGGGTGTTAGCTGAGCACCTCTAGTAACTCCAGCAGTATGTGTAGTCTGAACATGATTTCTCCTACCAGGGTCCATGAAGAGAGTCTTTAAAAGCCCCTGGCCTGTAAGGAAATACCTTATGGAGCTTAAGTACCATGGCAAAGATCTGTACATCAGTGTGGGCTGATTGTAGGTAAATGAATAACGTCAAGGAGTAATCTCTGAAATGCCAATTACAGAGAAGTGCTTACATCTGTGGAGTTGTTTTTTTGTTTTTTTTGTTTTTTTATCATCTCCATATACATTTGAGAGTACCAGGTCTTGATTGGTCAAGATGAATGGAACTAATGATCCCTGAGAAATTCAAAGACTTAGTATTAATTACTTCTCAACAGCTGGCTGTATTTATAGTCCTACGGGGTAAATAGCTGAGTAAGGAAATTGCAGATTTAGAAGTATCCCTAAGCAGTTTACCCTCCCTTCCCAGAGTAGTAGCTACAGAAGGAAACAGGAGAGAAAAATCTAGTTCATTTCCATACTGAAATCCAGAATAGATTCCTATTAGCGCAAAATTTTATTTGGTCTTCACTGTATATATTGTTTTCTTTCAAGTAGTTGTCAACATTTCCAAGAGAAGAAGTTTCTAGGAGGAACTGTGGGGCAGTGCCAGGCTTCCTGAACTTCTCATGCAGAATACCATCTCCCCTCTGATCAGTGCAGTGCTGTGCTTAGACCTTTCTGTGGGGATGGAAAGGTGACTTTGCTGTACACAGGGCAGCCACTAGCCACAGGGCTTTCGAGCATTTGAAATGCGGTTAGTGTGACTGAAACAAAGAATTTTAAATATTGTTTACTTTTAATTAAGTTTCTGTAAAGGTGAGCATGTTGGACACCACAGTTCTGAGCAACCAAACGGGCTCCAGGAACCTAAGACCAAAATAATAAATGTCTGGGTTTCTTCTGGCCTCTCAAGACCACGAAGGAGGTGAGAAGCATAGTGTTTCTTTTTGTTTTTCAATCAAACACAATTCCCACTGCATTGGATTAATGAGTCTTGTACGCCAGCTGCTCCTGAAATGCATCAGGGAATCTTTGGCCACTTGAGTTAACACATTTCCCGCACGTTTGGAGGACATTTGTCCAGCCTCTCATTCCTGAACTCCAAACTCATGTATCCAGCTGCCTGCTTGGCCTCTCTGCTTGGTATCTCCCTCTCAGGCATTCCCCACCAGGTTCCATTGATTTTACCTTCCAGACAGACGATGTGATTTACCTACTGCCTCACTCCCCAGCTTCAAAAAGAGCTGTATCCTTCAGCATTAGGCTTACCAGCATGTGGGGAACTGTGGCTTTAACACGACAGAATGTCTTTCTTTTGTATGAAGGCAATCCAGGACAGCTTCACAGCCCTTCAGGATTTAAGCTGCTTTGATATTGGTGCTTTACCCTCCTCATCACAGAGCTGCTGCTTCATGGTCTAACATGGCTGCTTTAGCCACACCGTACAAAGTGTATTCCAGTCAGGAGGAAAGAAATGGCAAGTCCCTCCATTCAAGAACATCTTCTGAAATTATCCCCATTACTTCCACTATGTCTCACTTGGTCCGCTGTAAAGAAGACTGTTATGGGCAGCCCTGTGCCTAGCTAAAATCCAGGCCATTATTGTTGAAGGAAAGGGAGGTACATTTGGGGGGACCACTTAGCAGTCTCTATCATAGTCTCATCTTCCAAAATGGATTGTGAGTCAAAATATTTGATAAAGAGAAATGATGCGATAGCACATAAGCATATTATTATTAGAAATATGGAGGCAGATACTAGAGGAAATGACTAATATTATTGAAAGTGATTGCCTCTGGGAGGCAGGAATAGAGTGGGTCATGAGACTGCATATGTATATTAAGCCAGGCATTACTACAAGTATTTAATTTCTTCCATAAAAAACATACTGTATTTATTTTGATAAATTACATTAGAAAAGAGTCTTTTAAAGCCTAGGCTGATTCCAGAGCTGTGAGTATATAGAAGGACTAGATGAGTTTTTCCTACATGAATATTTTCAGTGGTTGGAAAATTGTAAGAATCAGATTTAAGACATTTGGCCACAAGTAGTTCCTCCATTTTTTTCTATTTGTTTTAATTTTTTTAAATGTATTGATTGATTTGAGAGAGAAAAACATTGATTTGTTGTTCCACGTATTTATGCACTCATTGGTTGTTTCTTGTATGTGCCCTGACCAGCATCAAACCCACAAAGTTGATCTATCAAGATGATGCTCTAACCAACTTAGCTACACGACCAGGATTAAATTAGTGCATCTGGGGTATAAAATACTGATGAGGCATTGTCTTTGACTTAGGCATTTTATCTAATTTTTCTGACCTAGACTAAATATAATAAGCTTGTTCCAGACATTTTTCTAATTGGTCACAGCACCACTCACTTGAAACCCTTTTCATCCTTAGGTGTTTTGTGACAAGGAAGGTAGACACCATAAATTGCAACCTGGATGAGATTGCCTAATCAAAATAAGCGGACACTGATGCCCAGAATGAGAAGGAGAGAAATAGAACCTGAAATCCCAGAGGCTGGCTCTGTTGATCAGAAAGAAAAAAACAAAATATTTTATTTAAATGAAATACTGTGAGACTTGAGAAGTGATTACCCTCTTTTCATGAGAAATACATCAAACCTTACAATTGCAAAACTTCATGGGCTTTGTTTGTTAAATACTTAGGCCAAGAGGAATTGTTGATAATGAGAGAAAGGTCTGCAAAGGAAAGCAATCATTGGGCTTGTATTTAATCACTTTTTATTTTCTCAGATCTCAGTCATGTCATTATCTGGCTTTGGTGCTTACATAACTTAATTAAGGGAGTTCAGGCAGCGATGGGAATAGGAGGGCAAAATGAAAGGGTAACAATTTAAACAGATTGCCTGCAGATGCCTGGTGTGGATGAGATGAAGCCCATTAAGAACCTAATTCTAGAAGAAGCTCTTGACATTGATCATTTGTGAAAAGGAGATTTCTTTTCTTACCCACATATGGGGTTTTGCACACTTACATCTATAAACCTTAAGCATTGGTACATCTGATCGTCTCAGCTTGTGGAATTACTAATGCCCAGCCACTTTGAAAGAGCAGACAACGTTATTAACTTTGGCAGGAAATGAAAATTTGGTCTTAATATACATGTGAAATTGAATTGTCTGTAGCACAAAGCTTTGGAGATTACCCATGCAAAATGAGAAAACTACCTAAATTTAAAATTGTCCTCAGTACAGTGAAAAGTAATTTTGCAGACTGCATTTTTACTGCATTGAAATTTGTGAAGAGATTGGCTCTATTAATTTAGATTTAAACAGAAGCTCTCTATCTTTTAAAAATGGTAAATGAGATGGAAAATGTACTTTAAGGAGAAAAATGAGTTTATAGAAATGCTGAAGGCAGGCTCCCTGTGCCACATCTTTGAGTCTGCCCTGAGACCAGGAGTCTTCAGAGGGAGGCTCTCTCTGCTGTGACAGGTATTTGGAATAGGAACATACAGAAAACTGCACAATTACATACAGGGCTTCAAGAGTAGGATAGGAAGCCAATAAAGGCCCAAAGCTAAAGTCCTTGGCAACTTTTACAATATAGTTCCTAAAGAAGTTGGATTCTCAACAGAGAGAAAAAAATACAAAGGAATTTAATTCATTTCTCAACTTAGTTTTCTTGTAATCCCTGCCTGGAATGATACTGGGGTAGGGAATTTGGTTACTCTACCACCTTCTCATGAAAAAAAAATTCTTATATATATGAGAAATTGAATTTTCATTTTCTAACCTTTGGATTTATTTAGCTCACATGAACAAACATTTCTTGTTTATTATTAAATAAATTATTATTTGTTAAATAAGTGACTGTTTATTTGGAGCCATAGTTTTCATAACCTATCATTTAACCATGAAGACTACATTAATACAATAGCTAGAGTGCAACAAAGATTAATAATAAACTTAGATTTAGAGTTCGTAGAGAGTCTTAGAGTTCCTATAATTTAGAGTTATAATGATGAGGAAACTTAGAACAATGAAGTGTGTGCCTGTGTCTGCTCTAAGAGCTGCTTGGTAATAAAGCTGAGTCTAGAACTAAGGTCATCTGAACAACCGGATAGTTTACATATTTATTACAGCTTGTCAAAATCAACACTGCTGAGGAGGCAGCACACCAAAACAATACAGCCAGCTGCCCTTTCCTCGTGTTTGCATTGTTTTCCTTTTGCTTTTCAGGTATTGCTGTGCTTTACTTACATCTCTATGATGTGTTCGGGGACCCTGCCTACCTCCAGATGGCACATAGCTACGTAAAGCAAAGTCTGAACTGTTTGTCCAAGCGTTCCATCACCTTCCTTTGTGGGGATGCAGGCCCGCTGGCTGTTGCCGCTGTGGTGTATCACAAGATGAGCAATGAGAAGCAGGCAGAAGATTGCATCACCCGGTAATCATGGCTCTCTTAACGGATTTTTATTATTATGTATTAATTCTACGTGTTATAAAAGAACATTTTAGTGAATTTACTTTCCTCTCAGCAACAAATCTTAGCACTATCATTTGATCAATTCTGACATTTTTCTTATATTATAGTTAAGAAACAACCATTATCCCTACTTTATTGCAAGATATAATAACACTGACACAATCCAGGTCAAACATCAGTTTCAGTAACAATAATGATCAAAAGCCTACTTATATGATTACTAACCCAACGTGCTATCCAAGATCAATGCTTTGAAAAAATGCAGTTCACTTCCTGTGGTGGGTTGAGAAAGGCCCCTAAGGATATACAAACTGATGCAAAACTGCTTTTTTTAAGGACAAATGATATGCAAATCCAGCCTTTTATTTTTAATGTAAGTCAGGGCAGTCCATTGAAGGTGGTGAATTATGAAGAATTACCAAACTTTTGTACTAATAAATTACAATTTTTGCCATATTAGAGTTTAATGAACACTCTTTCCGAATTCTGCTAAGAAATCTGACTGCCATGCAACTCTGCATGCATGGTAGCTTCCCACTGAGCATGCTGACATACACAGAGTTACATTTCCAGCGAAGGTTTTATTGTTTGGTTTAGTTGTTTAATAGACTTTACTTTTTAGAGTAGTTTTCAGTTCACAGCAAAATTGAAAGGTAAATAGATTCCCCATATGCCGCCTGTCCCCCACACATGCACAGCCTCCCCCATTATCAGCATTTCCCGTCAGAGTGGTGCACTTGTTATTATCGATAAACCCACACTGATACATCATAGTCTCTGAAGTCCACAGTTTACATTACAGTTCACTCTTAGTGTTGTACATTCTATGGGTTGGACAAATGTATGACATGTTTCCATCATTATAGTATCAGTCAGAGTAGTTTCACTGCCCTACAATCCTCTGTGCTCTGCCTATTCATTCCTCTTCCTTCCTCCCTAACTCCTGGCAACTTTGATAATATATTCTTATCAAGACTCTGACACATTTATTCTGTTTACTGTAAAAGTCCTACCTTTAATAATGTTCAGACACACTAATGAATTTTAATGATGTGAATTCAAATCCAGAAAAGAATGGAATACTTCGTTTATTACCCTAAACTGTAAAGTATTGTTTTAAGGAGATACTCTGAGCAATACTTTATTTTAAAAGATTCGTGAAGGTATTTGCTACCTACTTTAAACTTCCCAAATGCAAAAAAGTTTGGCTGCAAAATAATTGGAATGCTAATTATATATTGCCACCTAGTGGTAATGTAGGTCATAATGATGGCAAATAAAACTGTTTTCTAATATAGTGGTTCAAACATATTTTATTTAGATGAAAACATCATTGGAGTTAATGCAGTAATTAATAATTAATTCTGAGTAACTTCCACAGTGTAGTGATTGATTAAAAAGTTCATGGTAATTTCTCTTTTTGAATAGATTCTTAATCTTCTTTGCAAAAGTAAATCAAAAGTGCTTTCTTATATCCAAACTCTATACAATTTGATACATAAAAACTTGATACATAAAAACAGTTACATAAAAACTTGATAATAAATTCTTATCAAGACTCTGACACATTTATTCTGTTTACTACAACAGGTGAATTCATATCTAGTAAACAGATTTTATTTTCTTAAGGTCTCAATGTTACTAAGCTGCCAGTTAGACATTTTTAAAAAAGAATTTTGATTAAATGTTTTTAAATTCTTTAAATATTAGGAGTGTGTGTGTATGAAACTGAAGTAGGAAACAAAATAGCCCATAATTCTACCTTCCAGATGACCATGTTGACATTGGGAAAAAACAAAGTCAAGGTATTACAAGAAAATCAAAAGCAATCTCTTGCCACTGTGTCTCTGTACCTAAGATAACCACTGTTCGTTCCACTGTGAGTTTAATGCCTGTATTTATAGAAGAAAAAGAGTGCATGAGCCATCATTTGCATATTTGAACAGTTTGATTGAAATACGTCCATTTGTTGAAATATAATATAGAAACGCTTAACTTTGTCAGTAACTGCAAGCAGCCATACTTTTCAAACCCCTCTTTCTTGCTGGGGAATAAGTTCACTTAAGGACCCTTTCATAACTTTTTCTCAGTCTGTTTCATAACTGTTGTCCCCTTTTAGTCACCAAAATCATCTCATTCTGGTTATAAAAACATGTCTTCTTCACTTTAAATTGTGTGCTCCCCTTGTCAGACCACAGGCCTATGGAAGTGGTGGGAGGCGTTGGGAGGGGACAGTGATTTTTTCCTTCACTTGTACATTTCATTTTACAGAAATAGAAGGTGCTTTGAGTGTTGACTTAGTTCTTTCTCCAGGCAAAATTCCCTAACAGCCAGCAATTCTTAGCCTCTCTGACCCCAGCTGCTAGTCTCAGGGCAGGCCTCCGTTGAGGAGCTAGGGAGGCTCCAGGTGGCCTCAGCCCTACTCCTGTATTATTTCCTTCTTTGAGTATCTTGTTCGACAGTTCCATTGTGAACTGAAGAAAAGAAATTTAGTTACGGGTTAATCTTTGAATCCTGACTATCGTTGGTGCTCTGGCCCAGCCCACTAATATTAATGTAAAACAACATACATATTAATTATAACTATATATTAAAATTTTTTTAAATATAATAAATATATTCATGTGTGTTTTTTAAAGGTATGATTTTTGGTATATACCATTACCTAATTCCTTTCAAATTATCTCAAGCATGTATTTTTCTTCCCAGGCTAATCCACCTAAATAAGGTTGATCCCCACGCTCCAAATGAAATGCTCTATGGACGAGTGGGCTACATCTACGCTCTTCTCTTTGTGAACAGGAACTTTGGAGTAGAAAAGATTCCTCAACGCCACATTCAGCAGGTACCATGTTTTTGTGCTTTTTGGAGTTTTTTTAAACTTAACGTCTACCTAAACTATTGGCTTTATTCCTCCAGTTAGCACCTCCCAAGTAGCTGGAAGGTGTATCTTGACCTCTGGAGGTCGGGCATGATAAAAAAAAAAAAAAACAGAACAAAACAAACGAACAACAACAACAAAAAAACAATAGCTACATGCTGAGTTCTGTTGGAAACGCTGGGGAGAGTGACTCAGTAAGACGTCTGGCCATGTGAGAGTTAGAGGCCCTTTCGAAGAAGATGAGGGCAGGTTTCAGCTTCCGGGTGCAAGTAACTCCTTTGGTGCCGGAGGAGTTATGCATTCCTTTGACAAGTGCATCCTTGTAAGCTGTTGTGAAAAGAGTTCAAGATCTTCCATACCCTCCCCTACCTGACAGAATATAGTCACACCCGCTCTCTGAGAGCTGAGTTAACTGCCCTTCCATGGCCTAAGTTGGTGTCTAATTCACCATGTTCCCCAGAATCTAAGCTATTCAAACAGGTTCTGACCTCCACCAGCAGGGTTTTTACTGTAATTCTCATTATTTTGGTTGGTTTTTTCTCTGTAGGTTTGTGAAACAGTCTTAACATCTGGAGAAAACCTAGCTAGAAAGAGAAACTTCACAGCAAAGACTCCACTGATGTATGAGTGGTACCAAGAATATTATGTGGGGGCTGCTCATGGCCTGGCAGGGATTTACTACTTCCTGATGCAGGTGAGAGGGGATGGTGGTGACACTTTAACAGGTGCTTCCTGACTTGACTGACAAGGTCAGAAGACAGGGGCTCCAGCTCCATTTTTCATTCTGTTGACTCCTGCATCACCCTCCTTGTAATGACCTGGCCTGAACAACAAGATTAATATTTGCCAAGGGGCATTTCAAGTGGATAAACATAAAAGGCGCTGTGCCTTCAGATAATGTTTGATTTGTGGATGACCATACTTGCCTAGGTCCACTTGTCTAGACTAAAGTGTTTTGACCTATACTTATTATTATTTCACATTGTAAGGCACAACCCATTGGAACAAATTCCAGAAGTAAGACCAAAATCAGTAGAAAACAAATGAGCACGTGTTGCCTAAGGCTCACTTAGAAAGCAAAGCTAAGGAGCCTTTCCAATGGATTTTGTATAACCTACCCGGGAAATAGCTGAATAGGCTATGCTTAACCGTTCTTTATTTAGATCAAATACTGTTGTGGGACATCAGCCAAAGTCAAATAGACTAAGGACAAATAGAATTTACTGCAGCCAGCATAATCGGAGGGGCGAGGTCAGAAGGGGACTGCTCATGGGAGAATCATTTCTGGGGGCTTATTTAACTCTCTTTAAGGAGAAATTGGCACTTGTGAATAAGAATTTATGGCTAAAGAAAATTGATTTTTAATGGTAGCAAAGGCGTCCCCCTCACCTTCCCAAAGTACAATGTGGCATAAAGAAAAGTGTTTCATTAATATGTTCAACATGAGTGCTTAGACATACATACTACTTACTGGCTGAGTAGCTGGCTATAATAATGCAAAATCAATGTCAGACCTGCCTTCTCCCCATAACTAAACAATGACAATGATGCTGGAAAACACAAGGTTATTACTGCTTTTAAATGCAAAGTCACACTTTGAGGGTTAGTGGCAATAGGAGACCAACTATTGTATTTATTCTACACTTCTCAATTAAGAGTTTTATAATTAGGGATTTTGACAGTTTAGACTTAAATTCCTTTATTTTCTGACTTTTTATAGACTTAAATCCCCTCATTGTTGCTCTATTTCCAAAAACAAATATAACTCTTAAAAGTTTTCAGGAAAGGAGAGTTCATGTCTTCTGAAGTTTCGAGGTGAGTTGAGTCACACGTGTCAGTGACTGAACAGCCACATGACCTTTCATTGAAGTAGATCATCAGGAGCATCTTACCCTCTACCTCCTTTGCTCTGTAGTAAGAAATCTGGAAACCCAGCTACTGAGTTTTCCATTGGCAGATCGTTAGCTATTTTAAATGATTTCATTTTTAATCCTGTAAAAGTTCATTCCAGGAGGTGCCTATGTATCAGCATAAAGCAATATATGTGTTGGCCGTTTTGGATAATTCCTGCAAATTTGAGGAGAATCCATTCATTCTACACTAGCATTTTAAGTTGAATTTGAACAATATTCTTTGGATAAAGTGAAATCTACATGTGCTCTAAGGAACTCAGTGCAGGTTCAGTGTCTGAAAGCCTTGTCATCCGTGTGGCCTAATTCCCTGCCACCACAGTCTCCTGCCTGTGCTTCACGCCACTGCCCCCCTCAGCCCCACAAATTCACCCCCTACCTGGCAAAGACAACACTTTGAATTTGTAATTTAAAGAAGTGAGCAGTGCTTTGAATCAAAAAGAGAAACTAAAAATTATATCAAAAATGGAGACTCATGTGCTCTATTTCAATGTGTCCTGTAAATCTGTACATTGTTGTATCAGAATCACCCTGCGTAAGTGTCAGTCCCAAATGGTCTGCAGAAAGGCTTGGTCCAGAGTCACACAGCAGTTTGGAATCTAGGTTCCAGGTCTCCTAACTTGTTTGTACCCTTCTCCATTGGAAACATCTGAATGTAATAATGAAAGTTTTCTTTGTGGATCTCTTTCTGGGCTTTCATGTATGCTGAAGGAGTTCAAACTTCTCTTACACTCACCCTCTCAAGCATTGACTTAGGAAAGTTATTTACATGTATGTAAGATAACAAAAATTGAAAAATAATATGGACATAAGGCCAAAGAGTTAACTGATAGCCTAGTTTAATTTGTTCCAGTAGGCAAAATAATTGGATGGAATCCAAAATTTCCAGTTCCTTCTGGTCATGTTTTCTTTCTGGTTTAAAACTCATTCCTGAGGCTCAGAAAGATCTGTTTGCTTCAGCAGAACTAATAATTCCCTTTCTCACTCCTAGCCCTGCCTTCAAGTGAGCCCTGCCATCCTACACAGCTTGGTCAAGCCTAGTGTAAACTATGTCTGCCAGCTGAAGTTCCCTTCCGGCAATTACCCTCCTTGTGTGGGTGACACTCGGGATCTGCTGGTCCACTGGTGTCACGGTGCTCCTGGGGTCATCTACATGCTCCTCCAGGCCTATAAGGTACTGTGAATTTTCTCCTTCTAGAAATAAATTGGAAAATATAAAATTCTAAAATTTAAAATTAGTTGTATGCATAATCCTTAAAGGAGCAATAGATAAATCACTTGTTAGACCTAAGCTCACCGTTGCTAAATGGATTATAACTCATTCTCACAGTGTCTATCTGCACCAGAGCAGACATTATTTCACAGAGCAGGAGACTGCTTCCCTGACAACTAGAGTAGCCAAGAGTATAGCCTCAGTTGCAGAGCCATGATGAGTCCCCAGGAACTCGATGGAAAAATAGAATGAATCCGCCTCACACATTGCTGGTGGGAATGGAAAATGGTGCAACTGCTGGAGAAAACAGTTGGCAGTTCCTCAAAAAATTAAAGTTAGACTTAACATATGATCCAGCAATTCCACTCCTAGGCATTTAAAATCAAGGATCCAAACACACTTGTACGCCTGTGTTCAACAGCAGCATTATTCACAACAGCCAAAAGGTAGAAATAATTCCAAGTATTCATCAGCAGATGAATGGATAGACAAAATGTGGTATCTGCCTACAGTGGAATAGTATTCAGCCATGAAATAGAGTGAACTTAGGATCTAAACCAGCCGTGGGCAAAATACGGCCCGCGGGCCTGATCCGGCCCGTTTGAAATGAATAAAACTAAAAAAAAAAAAAAAAAAAAAAGACCGTACCCTTTTATGTAATGATGTTTACTTTGAACTTATATTAGTTCACACAAACACTCCATCCATGCTTTTGTTCCGGCCCTCTGGTCCAGTTTAAGAACCCATTGTGGCCCTCAAGTCAAAAAGTTTGCCCACCCCTGATCTAAACTATAGCATGCATCCATGAACATTGAAAACATTATAAATTACAAATCTACAGACTGGCATCTCATAATCTAAGTAAGCTTTTAGTATATCAAATTTTACTTTTAGAAACTTGGGAAATCTTTTAAAAATGCCTTTATGTTTAAGATCACTTAGTTTGCAGTGAGATAATTAAAATGTCTAATCAGAATATTCCTCAAGTCTTCGATTAATATAGGAGTCCACAAAAGATTGTAAAGGTGTATCTTTATTTTTCTGATGAAGTGCAGGGTTTTATAGCCAAATCAGTTTTTATAATCAGCTTTATATACACAGTTTCTCCTTCAGTATGTGAAGAGACTTCCTTTTAATCAAGGGCATCATTGTTACGAAAGAAGGTAGCATGTGTTCTTTGGGTAGTGACTAATGATAACAGTAAGTTTCAAGTAAAATAATGTTACTTCACCAATCACACACACACACACACACACACACACACTTAAAACTTAGACCATGCAAACAAAGTCATGCCCGTTATTTTTTTTAAAGCTAGCAGTTTTGTAATTTGTCCCACTGATGTACCACATCTCTATACAGCTAAATCCTTTATCCTTTCTTGCCAAGCCACTTCCCTCCCTCCTTCCTCCATCTCCCCTTCTTTCCTGTCGAGGAGGAATACCAATAGAATTTTCTTTCCTATCCTTTAAAATAAAACGATGTCCCTGACTCTGCAGGTATTCAAAGAGGAACAGTATCTCAACGATGCCTATCAGTGTGCTGATGTGATCTGGCAGCATGGGTTGCTGAAGAAGGGGTATGGGCTGTGCCATGGCACTGCAGGGAATGCCTATTCCTTCCTGGCGCTGTACAACGTCACGCAGGATACCAAGTACCTGTACAGGGCCTGTAAGGTAGGAGTCAGAGCCCCAGAAGGAAAGCACCTTCTCCCAGAGGCTGTGGAAAGGTTTCTAGTTAATCTGATTTAATTCATTCATTTGTTAAACCATATCTGTGGGACACACAATTATTTAAGAAAAACCTTCAAAACCATTCAGTGGAATTATCTTTCTTTCAAAAGGACATAATTCTATTCAGCAGCATTTCTGAGAGAAAAAGAAAGATGTAGGTGGTGTCATTCCTTCGTTTCTTCTATGCTAACCTTGGAGATGTAGGGCTCAGATAGCTTATTAAATTCCCTTCATGTTTCACACTCTTTCAGGCCATGCATTTCTCTGCATTAACTCCTTTTCTCTGCCTTGAAGATAGTTTTTTACTTTTTAGAATAATTCTTATGGGCAATGTCTATCAACTTGTGGGGGTCTCTGGAAGAAATCACAGCAGTTATTTAACTTGGTCTCATTTTCAGTTTGCTGAATGGTGCTTAGATTATGGAGATCATGGATGCAGAACACCGGACACCCCCTTCTCCCTCTTTGAAGGTATTTTCCCGCATGACTTTTTGCCTTATAATGTCAGCGTCCACTGCTCTGCTTGCTAGTTAATGTATTTAAATCAGAGTTTTGTCAACAAGTTAATTTTACAATCATTTATTAAACTACTTCCTTATTTCCTAGTACAACAGCTCAGTATTAAAAATCTGTGAGCACGTGGACTAGCACAGACCTCATACTAATAGTCATAGTGATGACCACCATTATGGAGCCAGGCACGTGCTAGGCATTATGCAGATGCCGTCATAAATCTCAGCGAAAACATACAGACATTATCCGCACGTCACAGATGTGAAGACAGGTAGGGGGCCCTCAGTGCTCACACAGCCAATGGCGGGGCTGTGCCGTGAACTTGTCTGGCTCCACGCTCCCTCCTGTCTTCCCCTGGATGAAGTGGCTGAACACCGCACTGGTGATCTCCTCTAATACTGAACTGCAAGGAATGTAAATATAGACAGATACCTACTTCATTTAAATCATTGCCATTAATATCGTAATGTTGTTGCTGCAAAATGAAGCCACTTTCTAAAATGGAGTCGTTTGGTATATTAACTTTCCTCTTTCTCTCCCTTCAGGAATGGCTGGGACAATATATTTTCTGGCTGATCTCCTCGTGCCCTCGAAAGCCCGGTTTCCTGCATTTGAGCTATAAAAGGACAGCCTGCCCTGCAACTCATGCATGACCCTTCCTGTATATCAGACCTGAGCGAAATGCTGTCAGTGCTTTTCAATGAAACAGTCAAACTGTGTACTTGGTTTAGTTGGGTTTTTTTTTCTCCAGAATTTGTCTTTAGTTCACTTCCTTTTTTTATCATTTATTTTTATTTTTAAATATCCAAGGAAATCCTTTAACTTTAACTTCACTTTCTTCCAAAAAAGAAGCTGGGTGATATGTATAATATTTTGAGGGCATATATGTATATATATATTTTATAACTTGGAGGAATTCTTGCTCTTATTTAAGCTTATGAATATAATTGTCTGTTACTGTTCTAAAAATGGTTAAAAGAAACTGAATATAGATAACGGATAAACATATGATTATTGTTGGACATTGCCCTCTACCTCTGCTCTTTAGTATTTTTTCTCCAACAGGACAGTTTTATGACTTTGCTTTTCTCTAGGGGCTGATTATGAAAGGGAACAAAAATATAACTCTGTGCTTCCAGGACAAAAATTGCAGGAGTTAAAAACTGCTCTAGCAACCTAAATGCCATTTTTTAAATTCACAATGTTAATTTAAACTAGAGATCAGCATACTCTGACATTTGCCCCTTTTTGTTAGGAAAGCATCCAGGCTCTACTGGTGAAAATGCTTTGAAGGTTAGTTCTAGATAAGCTAACAATAAGAGTTTACTGTGTGTTATTTTTCTAAAGTAAGCTAGTGCAGTTTGTAACTATTTATTTAAATTTGTTTGTTCTCTAGAATTAGTATAAGATCAGGAAACAGTTCAGGCTGTGACTATGTTGTAGCTGAGGACTTGAGTCCACCCTGTCCCACTGACCTTCTAAACTTTGATTTGTTTCACTTGCTTGGCAGTGACTTTGCTTTCATGGTGGGTGTTTGATACGAGCCACGTTTCTCTTCCTAGCAACCTATCTGGATGTAGGTCTTTTCACTAAGTAGTAAAGCATTCTAATTCTATTTAAAAGGAGGGAGGGGTGCTGTGTGTATAGCCATTAGCTTGAAAAAAACAAAACACTAAGCTTTTGCTATAAATCCAGTGATCGTGCTTAGAACAAATGGATCCTGCCTTTTTGCATATGTTAGGCTTTGTATTCATCACTTTCTGAGCCCTCAGAATAGGGTATTTATATAGTAGATGCAGAATCCCTGGTGCTTCAAGTCTGTACAAATGTTTTGACTCATCAGCTTCTACTCCTCCTTCCATTGCTGCCTTTCTCAAGCTTGTCTTATTCTATGTTTTGACTAAGTTTAGAACATTTGCAGCTTTAAAAAAACAGGGTCTGAAAGTTTTAAATGTGCCTATCCCACAGCTCTCTCAGTCATAAAAACATGCTATTTTTATTGGAAGTTTGAGCCAAAACCCCACTGAGTGTGTGTTGGTTCCTGCAGTCCCCTATTGTTTTCCACAAAGCACCAAAATAGCTAATATTATTGGAAATTGTCTAAGCCTTTAAACAGGGGTGGGGAACCTTTTTTCTGCCAAGGGCCATTTGGATATTTATAACACCATTTGCAGGCCAAACAGAATTATCAACCTAAAAATTAGCCTGCTATATTTGGTCAAACATTTAATTAACTCACCCCTAATGCCTTGGCAAGGCCAGACCAAATGATAGCTGGGGCCTTAAATGGGCCAGACTTTCCCCACCCCTGCTTTAAAGGCTACTGACAACAGGATCTACAAAACAGCCCACTACTCAAGTCCTAGGATTCGCTTGTCCTCTGTGACTTGTGCTATTCGCGGACAACCTTGTGCCTCTTGGGTTTCTCAAGTGCTGCTGAGAGCCATGTGCAAGCTCTGCCTTCCCAGGAACGTTTCAGCGGGGGTGTCAGCATCCACAGGAAAGCTAATTTGCCTTGGCTGGGTGTCTAACTGGAAGGAATAAAACCCACTTGGTTTAGTTAAATATCTTGCTCTACCGTGCCTGTACTTTTAGCAATTATAGTTACTAAAGGAATAACAACAAAACATAATTTCTTAGCCAGAGACTTGATCACAGTGCTTCTCCAAACATCTCAGTCAATTTAAACCCCAGGAAGACTTCAAGGCAGGAAAAATAATATTTTGAATAAGATTCTTATTAATACCTGAATTACAATCTGGCTACTGTCATCTATTATCAAATTCATCAATATAAACACAATTCAGGTACCCTTTTTTTTTCTTTTTAGGACTTACAAAACTGGCAGGATTTGTGTCGTTTTTAATTTTTATGCATAAGAGCTGAGAAAGTTGATAGGATTTTAACTTAGGCAAAGGCTATAAAACTAAGACCATGATAGAAACTGAAAGAAACTTTTACATTAGCTTTCTTAGTTTTAAAAGGAAGAGGCATCATTTCAGTTGTATTTCTGTTGTATTATTTTTCTCTCATATATTTTTCTTTTTGGTGAAAAAAAAAAACCTCCCCAAAACTTGCCTCCCAGAAAACTCATTAGTGTGTCTCGTCTCCATGAAAAGACTAGGTGGTAAAACCTGAAGAGCTTGCCGCACAGTGTTCATTTGTCCTGCCTATGTTTGTTCCTGTAGTGATAAAAATTGCAGTAGTTAACTTTTCATCATGGAAAAAATGCTAACATTATCATAACTATCTTCATCAATACCACTGGGCTTTGGTCTCCTCCAGGTTGTCTGTCTCTAATCCTTAGAGTCATTTGGCTCCCTTTTCATCTCTGATGTCAGTTCCAATTATTTGGCATCAAAAGCCTTCATGGTAGGTAGAGCGTTGGGTAAAAATGGATCGAAGACTCTTTTCTCTCCTTGTTACTACTTTCTTATGTAACTGAATGGACGGAGATCCTTTGCTCCTATGTCCTCAGGCTAATTTGTGTCTAGTCTTGTAATGCCCTGCTTTCTACTAGCTGACTTTGAAATACAACATGTGAAAAGTAGACATTTGTTCATCTATTCCTTTGGCTACTAGAACTCTTCTGTAGTCCTTTTTACTTATACTGAATTCCATTTCTGCTTCCCCTAAATAGGTCAAAGCACCCCATTTCTATATTACTAGGCTGTAGAACTGTTTCTCCCCATAGGTATAAAACTAAGTGTTTGGGATATTCAGGGAACCCACCCCAATATTATATTGCCATTTATTGGGAAGGGCTGGGATCATATGTATTTCTATGTTCTGTAAAGGATTTGACTTACTGGTTCTCAATAAAATTTTATTAGGACTATATATTGTCTTGAACTTTTTGTTTGATTTGGTTTATACTTAAGAATAGTGTCCTTCAGTGGTAAATGATGGCTTTTTCTCTATACACTCACCCCCTAATGTTTCTTCCTGACTTTTTCCTCATTGTTGGGTGAAACAAGATTTGCAGTACTTCCTGAAAATAGAGATGTATTAGAGGAAAATATTTTTAAATCTGATCATTATAGAATTAGGAGGAAGGCATCTACTAGGCTTCAAGCAGGGCCGTGCATTATACATATGAGAATCCACCCTGTGGTTAATAACTAAAGGCATAATTCTAGAAATTGATTTCCCTGATGACAGTTCTGAAAGGAACTTGGAATAGAGAAGATGACATGAGGCATAATTATAAACTGTCTGTGCAGAGGTTAGGAAGGAAGGAGTTTGCTGAATCACCTGGCATAACTGTCCCATTTATCTTCATGACACAGCCCTGTAGTGTCACTTAGCACAACAGAGACCTGCCAAATTATACAGTACTTGTTTTCATCCCTGAATGAGGTTTTGTCATTGGGTGCATATGATTAAAATGCCCTTCATACCCCTGGTCTATTGTATGAATGACTCATAATACTAAGGAGAAATACACATTTTTATATCCCTTCTTTGACTGAATGAAGGTGTCGATGGCAGAGTCACATCTTCGATATGGGCAGTGAGGTGTGGAGAGGACAGAGCCTCAAAGAAGCCACCCAAAGATTCCTCAAGTGATGCCTGGAGCATCCCCGCTAATTCCCCGAGATGACAACTCAGTTGTTAAGGCCAGCTAGCACTGTTCTCTGGTTTACTGTGCCCCGGCTCATCTTCCCACCAGAAGAAAAATAATGGCAAACGCATTAGGTTGTACCACAGTTGTCATTTCATGAACAAACAAAACCTGAAGAAGTAATTTGTCCCCTGCTTCTTAACAATGGTAGTTTGATTTACGGTTTTCTAACTTTGCATTAGAAAGGCCTTTGTCTCCTTCCTTCTTCTCGTAGTCTCTGAAAATAATAATATTTGTGTCATTCCTATTTCCCTAGATATCTTCCACTGTGGAGTCAGTGTTATTAAAAGTCTCATGAGTTCTTTGCTCTTATAAGCACCATTTAAACTGAGAAAAGCCTAACGGTCAGTCCCCTGATAATTTGCTTTCTCACTCTGTTTCTCATCCACACTCGCTGTCTTCCTTTTAAAGCTGGGGGTCAATAAACAAAGTGAGAGAACCTGGGCTTTTTACAATGGAGAACACGTTGGCTTCATCGACTCATTATGTAAAATATTGAAACACTATTTTCCAGGAGCCCAGTGCTGGTGCATCCTCGGGGACTTATTTGACAATTTTGTGAGTAATGGGAGAGAACAGCAAACACAATAAACCAGGAGGCGAAATAATGAGAACAGAGAAATGGATCTTAGCAGGACCACTGCTCAGAGTCAGCCAGTTTAATTTCACATTCCTACATTATGTTAACGTTTCATCCACATGGAAACTACAATCCTGGTGACTTGAACTCTGCAGCTAATGTTCTATCACTCTACAAATAAGTATTAGAGACGGCATCTGGGAGGTACACAGTCATTTTGCAGGGAAGGCAAGATTCTTGACACATCCCTTTGTAAAGTAGTGTCACAGTTGCCTAATTTCTCTGCTGGAACTGGGATATTAAGAAAGGCATCTGTCACCCCCAAAATACTGATTTGGCTCATTGTGAAAGTTGGTGGTTCATATTGATCTCTCAGGATTCCACATTCAGGAATTAACACACACCCTTGCTGATATAATCCAAACAGCTGGCAGTCTGTTTATATGACTGGAGACATGCCATTGTATTTAATCATGCCATGAGCAATGCTTTAAAACCATTGTGTCCCCGAAATTCACTGAATACATGCAGGTTTGTATGCAAGGTACCTGGTGGGCTTGGGGGGGCACTGTGTGTGTGAGATAGACACCCTACTCTGACAGCTTACAGTATGGCAAGACAAGTGATAGATGAGCAATTGCAATAAAATATATTCTAGTATTCCTGTTACCTCCCCATACACACACTTTTCTTTGTTCCACAAATTTCCAGAATACCCAGGTCTCTCATGTGATCTGTGGTTTCTAGCTAAATTTAGAGATACTGATTTAGAGATATTGGAGTTTATAATCCAGTAGGGGAAAGACACTTTAAAAGCCACTCGGCCATCCCAGAAGCACTCGGAGTTCTTACATTTGGACCACCTTAAAGATGGGCGAGGTGGAAGGAAATTTGAGGACAAAAAGTCACTTACTCCCCAAATCATTCCCACTCAGTTGGTCAACTTCCCAAGAACTCCCAGCATTAGCATTATTAATAGTTTACATTAAATTCATTTCTTTTAGAAATCCTGTTAAAATGCAAATATTTTTAAAGAGATATTTGCACTTTAAAATATCTCTTTAAAGAGATATTTAAAATATCCTATCCAATAAAAGAGAAACATGGTAATTAGCCATACATCTGCTACCCTTCCCATTGGCTAATCAGGGCGATATGCAAATTAACTGCCAGCCAAGATGGCGGCCGGCAGCCAGGCAGCTTGAAGCTAACATGAGGCTTGCTTGCTTCCGTGACGGAGGACTCCAACGTTCCCCGGCTGCCGCTGCCGGCCTCTGAGCTTGCAGTTTGAAACATTGTTACAAATATGGAAGCTAAACAAAACCCCAGAAACCTGCTTTCAGCCAGCCGGGATCTCAGAGCTGGAGTTGATGCAGTGTTTCGATTATAGAACCCAAACAAACCAGATACTTGCTTTCAGCAGCAGAGGCCTCAGAGCTGGAGCCAGAGCTAAAGCTGGCCCAGAATTTAAAAAAAAAGAAGAAGAAAAAAAGGAGCAGTTGGGAGCTTCAGTCACCCACCAGCCTAAAAACAGCCCTCAGCCCCTCATCCAGGCTGGCCAGGCACCCCAGTGGGGACCCCCACCCTGATCCAGGACACCCTTTAAGGCAAACCAGCCGGCCCCCACCCATGCACCAGGCCTCTATCCTATATAGTAAAAGGGTAATATGCCTCCCAGCACTGGGATCAGCGGAGCCGCGAGGCCTCCCAGCACCGGGATCAGAGAAGCCGAGAGGCCTCCCGGCACTGGGATCAGCATGACAGGGGGCAGCGCCCAAACCCCCTGATCACCCTGCGGCTCTGTGTGTCACAGGGGGCGGGGCCACAACCTCCCTATCCACCCTGCTCTGTTCGTGACAGGGGAAGGCGCCCCAACCCCCTGATCAGCCCTGCTCTGTGCCTGATAGGGGGGAGCTCCACAACCCCCTGATCTCCCTGCGACTCTGTGTGTGACAGGGTGCAGCGCCCCAACCCCCTGATCGGCCCTGCTCTGTCTGTGACAGGGTGCGGCGCCCCCCTCCCCCACGGGCCCTGCTCTGTGTGTGATGGGGTAGAGCCATAACCTCCCCATCGGCCCTGCCCTGAGTGTGACAGTGGCGGCACCCCAACCCCCTGATCCGCCCTGCTCTGTGTGTGACAGGGGGCGGAGCCCCAACTCCCCTATCTGCCCTACTCTCTGAGTGACAGGGGGGAGCTCCTCAACCCCCTGATTGGCCCTGCTCTGTGTGTGACAGGGGGGAGCTCCCCAACCCCCTGATTGACCCTGCTCTGTGTGTGACAGGGTACGGAGCCCCAACCCCCCTGATGGACCCTGCTCTGTGCATGACATGGGGCAGCGCCCCAACCCCCTGATTGGCCCTGCCCTGTGCGTGACAGGGGGTGGCACCGCAACCTCCCCATCAACCCTGCCTTGAGTGTGACGAGGCGATGCCCCAACCCCCCAATCGGTCCTACCCTGAGGGTGACTGTGGGTGGCATCACAACCTCCCGATCCGCCCTGCTCTGTGCATGACAGGGGGCGGCGCCCCAACTCCCCAATCGGCCCTGCTCTGAGCCCGACCAGGGGCTGCACCTAGGGATTGGGCCCGCCCTCTGCCACCCGGGAGCAGGCCTAAGCCAGCAGGTCCTTATCTCCCAAGGGGTCCCAGACTGTGAGAGGGCACAGGCCAGGCTGAGGGACCCCCTCCCCCAGAGTGCACAAATTTTTGTGCACCGGGCCTCTAGTCTCTTTATAAAATATCTATTAGTCATTAGCACCTTCATAACTGGTTCATGACTTACAATAGCAACTTACTTGAAAAACTTCAACCCAAACAATGTTAACTGTGCTGCTAGAATATGCTAAGTACAGCATCTAGCTGGAATTAGGAAAAGGTAATACCTGCTCACAAAAGATTGTTTACATCTGGAGATAAATATAAACAGGTAATTTCGATGTGATATGGAACCTCACCAGGACTGGCTTTGCATGAGTAATGGAAAGAGGAAGAAGTGTATGAGAGTTAAAAAGCACATCAAAAAAAAGCATTAAAGGCAGGGCCTCTGAATTATGTGTACAACTGTGGATCTTATGAAAATGACTCTAAAATGCCAGTCCAATGGGGCCTGAGATCCCACGTTCCTAACAAGCTCCCAGATGATGCCATGCTGCTGTCCTCAGAGCTTTCTTTGAGTAGGAGGGACTAGATAAAGCAATCCAGCATGGGATCCTGACTCAGTAGAGAAGGAAGGAAGGAAGGAAGGAAGGAAGGAAGGAAGGAAGGAAGGAAGGAAGGAAGGAAGGAAGGAAGGAAGGAAGGAAGGAAGGAAAGAAATCAGCTGATAAAGTCAAGACTTGATAGATGAATGTGAATCACTAGGAGCAAGAGCATGACAGCCCTGGAAAGACTAGTGTCTGATTTCTGATGGAGACACAATGTCAAGGCAATACGGTCTTGAGGTGACCAATTTTCTGTGGTGGTGATTGTAGCAAGTGAAAGAAATGGACTTGGAACAAATATGTATTTATAATTTTAATGGGGGAATAGCCAAGGATTTAGAACCTTTCTCAATTCGAAGACTCATAAGCTTCTGATAACATGAGAATCATATGGACGAGAGCTATGCTAAAGAATTAATTTGAGTCATCTGGAATCAAGGCCTGTATGAGGAAAATTAGACCCCTCTGCCCCCTGTTTAGAATTTATGATACATTATTAGCCAGCCAACTTCTTAAAGGTTTTGTTAAAACTCAAAAGCAGATCAATCTCATTCCTTTTTCCAATTTTTTTCTTAGCATGTTCCAAGCAATAAATGTACACTAGCAGTCTCATTTTTTTCTAATTTGCCATTATCTACTTGCCATATTTCCTACGTGAGAACTTCATAAGGCGATGCGGGTCTATAGTACCTCGGAGGTCATTTATCCAGGGACACTTCAGTGCTTAAGAACAGAACTGACCCAGGAAGCTTGAAACTTCATTACAAATAGGAAAACCCATTAGTTCTCCTCAATTGAAAGGCTGCTACAAGTGACTGTGTTCCTACTCCTGCTCACATACGCATATGCCCTGGGAGCCCTGTACCAGGAATCGATCCAAGCTTAGATGACTCACATAACCAGTGAATTTTCTTCCACTTTTAACACTGAATGCATAGCATGTGCTATTTTACATTTTACAAGCTCTCACCTGCCCAGTTAAAAATCGGGTTGCATCCATATTTTATTAAAATACATTGAAAGACTATCTTGTAGCTCTGGCTTTGATGGCCTTTTCTTCTATTTCCTTTAAAAAGTCAAATTTATCATATTTTCTACCTCTCATGCCTGCAAGTTGCCCCCTTCAACAGAACTTCCTAATTCAGCCAGTGTTGCTACCGACTACCTGGGTGCTCAAGCCCAAACAGGTGAATTAACATGCTCAGACTGTTGGTTCTCAAAGTGCAGTTTCTGGAGAAGCAACATTCATTAGCGTTACCTGGAACTTGTTAGAAATGCAAAATCTAGGGCCCACTCAAGGTCTACTGAGTCATAAACTCTGGCCATGGAGCCACCAATCTGCCTTAACAGTCCTTCCAATGACTCAGGTCACAGGCATGCTTGAGAAGCACTAAATTTAAAAATAGTGAAGTTAAAATAATAATAATAATAATAATAATAATAAAATAAAAATAGTGAGGTCAATAGGGTGGGGCAATTGTTTCTGCCTGGAGGCTAACTGTTACTCTCTGTCTATGTAAGGGGCAAGGTGTTTTCCAATAGAGTGGGTCAGCTGTCTTCTCCCTAGGCAATGTTGTCGGTATAGCAATTGTCTTTGTGGGAAAGGCTACCTCTGCAGCTTGAGGGAATGGCTCAGCACAGGAAACCGGGTGCCCAGAGCCTTGAACCCGGCTTCTACTCACCCTGCTCCAGTCCACTCTGCTGCTGCTGCCTTGGAGCACAAGATGGTTGGCTCCACAGGGAATTTTATGCGTTGGTCCTTTAAGAGGGTGCCTGAATTTCTAGCCATCTCTCCCTCGCAGACAGCTACCCCGCTGCTGCTTTTCACAGCCAGATACTATGTGGGTACCCTTCTCAGTTCTGGTGTTCTCTGCTCCAGCTTGGGGATTAGACCCCAGAGTTCTCAGTGGCAACCCTCACAGCTGAGATAACTCTCCGGAACTTCAACCCTTTCGCATCTCCGCCCCTCTTACCAGCCTCTATGTGGTCTCCACTTTCCATCCTCAAGTGTCAGGGTTCTCTCCAGCGAGTCTTCCATTGATTATTCAGTAAGTTTTTCTGTATTTTAGTTGTAATTCCAGTGTGGACCTGGGATCGTGCCTGTGCAGCATCCACTTAGCCGCCATTTGTAAGGACAATGTGTCTGGCTCTGGAGCAAGGAATGATGAAGAGCTTACCCCACACATCCCAATCCGAAATGACATTTCCACGTTTCCCCTCCCAGATATCCATGCTGCTGTCACACTGCCCGAGGTCACTAAAGTAGCTTCTGTTCGTGGCGCACAGTCCCCCAGCCATTGTAGGAGACATAACTGGTGCGTAGCTCCTTCTGGCCCTCCGAGCTCAGAAAGGGGAACAAGATCCCATTTGAAGTGCAGTCCCCAGTTGAACCCTCCAGGCACCACAGGGGAGGAGCTGTAGGCCAGCGAGTCCACAGATGAGATCGATCACCAGGCACAGGACCGTCCGTGGTCCTCCCGGAGGGCAGCCAGCGAGGGCTGCAGCCACGTCACACTCACTTCACGGTGGCTGTCCAGGAGCACCAGGGCGTCTCCTGCTCCATGGGCTGCTCCTGTCATTCTTCCTCGAATCAATCCCTCACGCTTTGTATTTCTTATTAATTTAATTTTTCCAGGGAGGTGTTTTTGGACAAATTCATCTAGTTCTCCTTTCAAATCACGGAAGTCCCTGTTGTCGTCCATGAGGAGGATTTCATGGAGAAGCCGGGTTGGTATGCGGCCCAGGATGCCGTGCACAGTCCGCAGCAAAGCGGACAAGGCTTCGTCGTAGAAACAAATAACAACACTAGTGACTGGCAGATCCGTAGGGTATGCCTTCTCTTTACGAGCTGCATTCCTTGTCTGGCACATCTCTGTGGTAGTCCAAGGGGTTGTTAAGCATATTGAAGGCATGTTTCTGATACCCCAAGTCTCTCAACTCCTGATCATGTTCATTAAAAATCATACCCTATTCAGAAGAGAAAAAAAAATGGTGAGGTTAACATCATATGGTCTGTAGACATTGTGGGAACCCTAACCAGAGTACGCCGGATGATCAAGGCCAATTTGCCATACTCGTGCATGCAGGCAGTATTATTAGGTGAAAGGCCCCTTTGTCCTACACGGGTGAGAGGGCAATGGCTCAATAGTAGCAATATACATACTGCGCAAGCGCACCCTTATGTAACCTGCTTAGGATAATGTAGCACGAGCGTCACTAATTGGCACGAGGCCTCTTTTGCTGGAGCGTGTATATAAGTTGCCACTGACCAGGCAGTGCGCGGCTGCTTTTGCGCGGCTGCTTTTGTGGGGCTTTTGAAGAACTACTTTGTTGGATGGCTCCTGTAGTAGCAATGGCTACTTGGTCTACAATAAGGTCTCTCCTGTATATGCCTACAACCTCTCATGTCTTCATCTAATACCCAGCAGCCTAGGAGCTGTGCTCCCACTGATATTTAATTTACAAGTTGTTGCTTTCTTGCTACATTTTGGAACACACACACACATATTTTTAGGCCCATGAAAAACTCCTAGTACTAAGTAAAACTAATCATCGCCTAATGCAGCGGTTCTCAACCTGTGGGTCGCGACCCCTTTGGGGGTCGAACGACCCTTTCACAGGGGTCGCCTAAGACCATCGGAAATCACATATATAATTACATATTGTTATTGTGACTAGTCACTGCGCTTTAATTATGTTCAATTTGTAACAATGAAATTGGGGGTCACCACAACATGAGGAACTGTATTAAAGGGCGCGGCATGAGGAAGGTTGAGAACCACTGGCCTAATGGATAACATGTTACTGCTCTGCTTTATTCCCTCCATGACGAGTACAGCCCGACTTGCTGCTGAGAGAGGAGGCTCTATGGAGAGAATACTTCCTGAAATAATCTGTTCAGACATATGTCTTCCCCACCACACCTTCTGCTCCTTGTAAGAAGTGGCCCTGTCCAAGTACTGACCCACTGTGTATGTACAGTGTCTAATACCTAGAGGGCACTCAGAAAATGTGTTAAACCACCAAACTGCAAAATGGTTCTTCCAGCGAGAGCAATGGACACAGAAACCTTTACTCAGGTGTATGCATGCTGATTCATGATCTTATGTTTAGCTTGGTTCTCTTTTCTATTTAGTACAACTCTGATTGGTTTAATTAACAGTAATCATCAAATTAGCAAAACCTAAACATTACTGAGTTGGTAATATAATGAAAAACAGGTTTTGTCCAGCAGATGTCAGTAGAGCTCAGTTTAATAATTTCAATTGTTAATGAGCTTGAAAAATTAATAACAATGATGGCAAAAAAACAAAACACTTGCCCCCAGAAAAGCATTTTTCTGTTGACGTTTGAGGAAATGGCATCTACATTTAAAAAGAAAAATCCACATAAGCATTCAAACATATTGGAAATGCTGCAAGTATGAACTTCCAAACATGGTGTTAATAGTCAATCAATTTCTTCCACGTCAAAGTTTAAAACAGTTTAAACTGGATGTCAAGTTATTGTTAACTAGAGTCAGAATCCCTGGAGATGAGGGACGTGCAGGGCTGCATATAAAAGATTATTCCAATGTGTATTATGGTGCGAGTTGAGACTTTTCTGAAGACTCAGACTTCATTCACTTTACCAATTATTTAGCTCTCTTTTCTCAAGAGTAAAATTAAGCCATACTTTTATGCTTAAAAGGAGAGAGGGCAAGACAAAAGGAAGCCCAAAGTGTTGTGGTTTTGTTTTTATGGAAGAAAAATTCACCAAGCCCAAAGGGTTTTGAAAGAGACTGGTGAATTCATCACACTGGAAAATGTTTATAATTACCATTATTATGAGGTTTTTCCCAGTTCTGAATGTCTATTTTGTTTCTAAGAAAAGGAAGCTTTTTCCAGTAAGCCTGGAAAGGCATATCTTTATCTAGAAGAGTATCCTGGAATGGGGCCTTGTATCTTTTGGGCTCTCTCTCTCCAGGCTCCTGTCCCCCCTCGAGCTTTCTCTCCGCACTTCAGCAGCACACCTTCCCTTCCATGCCTTGAGGAGAGATACACAAAATCACACCCAAGAATCTCAGTGATGTGGTCACTGCTGAGAGGCCACCCTGGCTACCACAGGGTAGGGCAAAGGTATGGATAGAAGGTGAATTGAGGGGCCTTCAGGCTTCCTGCCACACTCCAGCTAGGGCAGGTCTATTTTAATCAAGGGGCTGCATGGTAGCTATTCCCATGTTTATTATTTCCAGCTTAGAGTAAAGAAAATGGCTCTTTTGGTGTTCAATCCCCTCCAACACAGACACACAGAGACACACACACACACACACAGATATACACACACAGACACACACACACGGATATACACACACATACACAGCCCTCAAACACAAAGCTCTGTCACAGTCTTCTCCTGTCTTCCTGAACTCTCTCCCATCCCATCTTCAGCCCCACCCAGCCTCAAATTGCCTAACGACTCCATGATGAGTCAGGACAGAGAGGTACTTTTATAAAAATCCCCATCCTCTGTGACAGCCCGTTTACTGTACTTTTAAACTACCATGTCTTAAGGAAGAGAAAGAAAGTTTATATTCTCAGCAATATTAGAAGATTTTTTTTTTAAAGTCAAGAAGCAACGGACTTCATTAATAACTTGGCTGGAAAGTGGCAAGGCAACATCTGGAATACTTATTACCCATTGGGCATGCTATTCATCTCCATGGGGGAGATTCAACATGACGAGCTCTGTCTAAGGGAAATCAGCCCCATCTAGTTAAATTAGAATGATTAGGGTCATTTAGACGGAGGAAGTCTAATTTGTGTGGATCTGGAGATTTCATACAAACTGGAATACCTAAGTATTTAATCTTCCCTGAAGCTCCATTTGAAATTGAAAGAGACTATTGCATGGATGTATAATGAGATGAGACATATTAGAAATTAGCTTAACTATCACTGCACTGTGAGCAAGTAGCCCAAGAAATCAAAGACTGTTTCACTGGCAGTTTGTACACAATAATAGAAGAAAACACTGTACAACTCATTAGCCATTCTATTATGTTATGAACTCCTTAAAGGGGAACTGGAGCATTCAGAGTGAACTTGAATTGTTTTCTACCGCTCTGTAAAAATTCTCCCACCAAATTTATGTTGTAAAGTAGATGTCAACAGAATTCAATCCTAACCTTACCTTCTACTGGGAGGGTACTTAACCTTTCTGGCGTCATGGACACCTTTAACAGGCTGCTGAGGGCTGTGGATCCCTTATCAGAATAATGCTTTAATATATAAAGTACATAGGATTTTGTTTTAAATATGTAAATAACTTTAATATGTAGATTACAAAGGAAATCAACTATATTGAAATGTAGACATCAAAGTAGTTTTAAATGTGTGTAGTATCTGTGCTTTTCTTTATTAGCACATCTAATAAACAAAGTCTAGTGAAGTATCTGATACCTCTGAT
The DNA here is from genome assembly GCF_963259705.1 of Myotis daubentonii. Taxonomy (NCBI): domain Eukaryota; kingdom Metazoa; phylum Chordata; class Mammalia; order Chiroptera; family Vespertilionidae; genus Myotis; species Myotis daubentonii. The sequence goes on along the minus strand of NC_081846.1, from coordinate 16,074,981 downwards.
GAAAAGAAATAACTGTTATCATGTGGTATAAAAATATGGGTGAGGTTATCAGTAAGAAGCCTTAGGTAGCACAATGACAACTGCGTTGGTTGCCTATATTAGTAAATGGGGGAAATGCTTTATTCCAGTTAGAACTGAGTGAAAATTAACGTGCGTTTGTTTTCCATTCATGTTCACAGACCATCAAATCTGCTAAACAACCACCCAAGTTTGGTGAAGAACTCTGGTTCTACAACTGAGTAGATGGGTGTGATGCAGGTAAGACTGGGGTCACTATAGGAGAACGTAGGGTAGTCAAGCTCCCAAGACTCCAAACACATCCACAGGAGGCACTGCGCGTGGCCGACCGCCTTTCTGAACAGACAAAAGGTAATAAAGCAGAGTACGAGAGGGCGGGAGCTGGGGTTGGGCAGATGACTGGTCCTCGGGGCTGAGGAACCTCCTCCAGGCAGACATGTGCCCCGGAGAACACTGCTACCCGCAGGCCTTTGCAGTGACTGCAGTCAGCCACCTAGTCACAGTGACTCCAGGCAGAAACCAAATCCACCATCAGTCCATCCCCTGTCGCCCTGGAGCCAGGCCTGGGGAAAGTTCCACTGCCGCTTAAATGGCATTTGGGATGGGAGCAAATGTTCTACACGGTGCCACCTGCTGACTCTAATCAGACAAATGAAGGAGTGGGGCATGTTTCCACCATTTGGTTTGGTTTTATTTTAGTCCCCAAGTCCCTTTGCTCTCATTTGAAGGCCTGGCACTTTCTCACTCGCAAAGCACATCCTGCCTCATCCCTGAGCGCTTCCCCAGGCTGAAGCGCCCCCGGCCATGAGCGTCCAGAGGGACACCCAGTCCAGCAGTCCCTCTGTAACATCACAGAGGCCACCTCTTTGCCTTGATGTACTTAAGATCGTCTCTCTTTATAAATACACTAGGGGCCCGGTGCACGAAATTCGTGCACTGGGTGTGTGTGGGGGGGGCAGGGGGGAGTGTCCCTCAGCCCAGCCTGCCCCCTCTCACATACTGGGAAGCCCTCAGGCGTTGACCCCCATCACCCTCCAATCACAGGATCGGCCCCTTGCCCAGGCCTGACGCCTCTGGCCTAGGCGTCCGGCCCGGGCAGCAGGGACCTGCAGTGGCAGCGGGGGGTGCCACGATCGCGCGGGCTCCGCCCCTGCCCCTGCAGGAAGCCTCTGGCTGAGGCATCCGGCCCGGGCAGCGGGGACCCACAGCTGCAGCGGCCCCGCGATCATGGGCTTCGCTTTAGGCCCAGGCAAGGGACCCCTAGCTCCTGGGACTGCCAGCTTCCACCGTGCCCAGCTCCCATCGCTGGCTCCACCCCTACTTCCTGCTATCACTGGCCAGGGCGGAAAAGGCACCTGATTCTCCGATCATGGCTGGGGGGCAGGGCAAAGGCGGCCCCAGGGCCGCCTTTGCCCTGCCCCCCAGCTCTTAGCTCCCCCCTGGGTTTCCAATCACTATCAGTGGCAGGGGGCTTCTTCCTGCTTTCCCTTTCGCCTCCCTGCATTGTGCCTACATATGCAAATTAACCACCATCTTGTTGGCAGTTAACTGCCAATCTTAGTTGGCAGTTAATTTGCATATAGCCCTGATTAGCCAATGAAAAGGGTATCGTCGTACGCCAATTACCATTTTTCTCTTTTATTAGTATAGATTAATGAAGTTAAGCTTCAAAATCTCATCCAGACCTTCGCAAAAGGGAAATAGACTCTAATTCTCTACACCAGCATCAAATCTAGCTAGACCTTGAGATAAAAAAGTAAAAAGAGCCATCAAAACTCACATTGATCTGACAAAATAAGGTGAAGACCTAGAGGCAGGGATTCAGAGTCAAAGCCCCAGAGACTAATAAGTTATGTGGACGCCTGGAGCATCCCTCAAGATTCTAGCAGGGTGGCTAGGCAGTGGGTGTCAAGTCCAAGTCGGAACCTGTAGTCTAGTGCCGTGCCACGCACACCTAAGACACTCCTTCCTGTCAATGATGAGTAGTTCTTGCCATTTAAGATGTGTCTGAGCAACAGTTATGACAAAGAAGAGAGAAAAAAAACTGGGCTGACAACTCGAACTTTCCAGGACAAGTACAAAATGTTGCGGATTGTACAATTACAGCACCATTGCATTTGTTAAACTGATGATTAAATGGGTGACGGCCTCCAAGAGACAGTACACTGGGATCAGGCAGTCAACAGCCTCCACACTGAAGAACACTATAAAACAAAGTGCTGCATTTTTGAGCCAACTGGATTGCTCGTAGGGAAGTCTCCCTGATTCCAGGTGTCTTGTGGCTATGAGCATTTCCCAGCACCATTTCTTGGGTTAGTCCCTTCATTTATTTTGTTCTGAGCTGCTTAGAAGAAAAGGATATTGTTCACATAATCTCTGAAAACAGAAAACAAATAGACTTGGAAAAGAGTGTTCCGGCCTGGCCTGCATGGCTCAGTGGTTGAACTTTGACCTATGAACCAGGAGGTTATGGTTCGATTCCCGGTCTGGGCACATGCCCGGGTTGTGAGCTGGATTCCCAGTGTGGGCCGTGAAGGAGGCAGCCGATCAATGATTCTCTCTCATCATTGATGTTTCTATCTCTCCCTCTCCCTTCCTCTCTGAAATCAATAAAAATATTTTTTTTAAAAAGTGTTCGGAAATATTCTGCTGGTGTTCATTTTAATACTGTAGCTGAAGCTTTGTCTCTTTTGCTTTAAATTGCTCACAAAATCAACAAAATGCAGTATAGAACTAATTACACATATACCAGTTTAAGCCCATTTTATTCTCCAACTGTATTCAATTACATGTGATAGTGCTGAATTTGAAAGAGAGCTTTGCACTGCCTCAAAAGTTCCAACTGGAAAGAGTCCCATGTTACATATTAAATATCAATGCCTTCAAAGAGACCTTCACATCTTCACAAACATTTGTCATTAAATTTAGTTATCAAAACTATTTTCTGGGTGTTTTAAAAATACTAAAGTGGTTGTGGGTGCATATTAATTCTTATTACAAGTTATCTATATTGATTAGCAATATTTTACTAAATAAACTGACAGTTGTATTTCAATTTTTAAAAATCCTGCAACTGTTGGATATGAAATCACTATGAAATTCATTAAGAAAATACTAAGAATTCATAACCAGAAACCTGTCAACAAGGGGAGGAGCAAAGATAAACTGAGGCATTTCTCACGAGGTAGTATTTGCTCAGATAATGTAGGAAACCCCAGGACAGGTTAACCTGCTGCCCCTACTCTAATTTGAACACATGCGTTATTTATTCAACAAAGATTTATTAAGCACTACTGCCAGGTCTATCCAAGTTCTGGTACTCCCAATCCCGTTTGACAACAGTTTTGCCGATATCTCGGAAGCACTTGAGCTATTTCCTGAGTACATGAATGACCCTTACTACCTGTGAGCGAAGTTTAAGTCCCATAAAAAACATGACGTTCTGCAGGAAATATAGCAACTAAAAAATAAATAAATAAATAAAATGAAGCAACATTACCACTGTCAATCACAGCAACAGAGGAAGCCAAACTAAAATAATAATGAATTCTTCCTTGGCCCTCCCATTCACACTAAAATCCGCTCAATCAGAAGATGACATGGAGCAATGGCTGTGGGAAGAATTCCACTCTTGTCTGAATCTCCAGGTTAATAAGGAGTCCGCACTGAATGGGGATCCAGGAACCTCCTACAACCCACACATAAAAGCTGTATGGTTAGGTAACACTGCTAGAAATTTTCATTTAAGGATGTGAACCATCTACATTAGAATGAAGAACCTGAGGAAGAGGAATACACAAATTTTAAAATAAATCTGAAAATTATGTAAATAAGTATTATTAATATTAAAATGTTTTTTTGAGAAAATGATGCATAATGAAAAACATAATGATCTGGACCTAAAATTTCAGGTTACATGAATAAATTCTAGGAGTTGAGAAGGAGAAGGTAAGTGTGTACTTAAGTGTTCGCTTTCTCAAGGGAAAGCCAGTAGAAACTGCTTAACTATTCAAGTTCATAGTGAAATATATTTGCAAGTATCCTTAATGTAAAATTATCTAAAATAGGTGTAAAACTTCTAAGTAACTAGCAAAAAAGGAAAAATTTAAGGAACATGTAATCAATTCTCAAAGACAGATGGCTTCATGTGCAGTAGATTCATTTTTTTAATAAAATTATAGTGAGATGAAATATACAAAGTTGTTACTAGGGACACTAATCTCCATTCTTTAGTGGGATTTTATTGGAAACACTTAATACTACGAGAAAGCACTACAAGGCTGGCTTCTAGAATATTTTACAATCATGTCACTTAGCACAGGCATGTTCTGTGAATATTAATAGCCTGATTCCAAGTTATTCATCAGCAGTGACCTTCAAGCATGCTAAGCACTCTTTGCAGAGTTTGAATTTAAAGAGATATTTTAGCCAAGAGTCTAATTTCCTTCTACAATATAAAAATGAGGGAACTGCAGGGAATAAGAATGTATTTGGTCTCTTTCATGAATCAGACATTTAGTACTAAATGTATTTTAACCATAACCATTGACACACTTGAATATGATATTTCTCCAAGATAGAATCACTGGGAAAATCATCCTTCTATATAGCTTGATTATTATATAACTATAGTGATTGGCCTTTTAGGATTAGCACAGGCAGACAGAAATATACCATAGGAGCAGAGTAGAGATACCAAAAACAGATTCTCAGATATATGGACACTTGTAATTTCTTGGAAATGTTCTTACAAATCAGTAGAGGGGAAAATGGACTGTTCAATGCCTAGTCTCAAGACATTTTATTATTTATATGTTAAAAAATTATCTCTATTTTACACCATACTTAAAGATATAGAAATATAAAAGAAAATCTGGGTAAAATATTGGATTTGTAAAAGATTTCTTAAAAATGATTTCTTAAATAAAAAGCACAAGAGATTAATAAATTTGAAAACTTTAAAATTAAAACGCTGTATACAACACATGAATATAAAAATACATTACAGACTGAGAAAATATTTACAAAGCATATAAAAATGGTTTATATTCAGAATAGATAAAGAGTTCCTACAAATGAATAAGAGAAATATACACCAAAAAATACTACATAGTTATAAAATGGGCATAGGCTGCATAGAGGCAATTTACAAAAGGTAAATTGAATTGCCAATGAGCATATTACTAGCAATGATCATCATCATTAACAGTTGAAATACAAGTTAAAATTAAAGGATATTATCTTATACCTATTCCGATTGGCAGGTATTTTTAAAACCTGACTTTTCCAAGATTTGGTGAGGACCTGTAGCATTGGGAACTCTCATACATGACAGAAATATACAACCGAGGTCCATTGCTGGAGGCCAACCCACAGCAATCTCTAGCGAAGTTGAAGATGCCTGAACCCTATGCACTAGCAAGTCCATCTGTATGCCTTGTGAAATATTATACAGTCATGAAAAATGAATGAATTAGAGCAATGTATCAATATGGATAAATCTCAAAAACGATGCTAAATGTATAAAGCGAGATGCAGCAGTATGTGTATAGTTTATTATGAATCCGTGTATTTTTATATGCATAAAGTACTTTATAATTTTATAGGTAAGAAAATAGAATGAACATTTTCATTATGAGCAGCAGGAAGCAGACAACTGGTAACCCTTTCTAGTGCACGCCACACCATATTTTAAGCACAGGGCTTGCCTCAAGTCCATGATGGGTCTTTTGTTCACCAAAATTTCCTGAGATTGAATTACATTATATCTAATTATTCATTACCAAAACAAAAACAAAACAAAACAAAACAAAACAAAACAAAAAAAACACACGAGAAACACAATCTCTTTTTCTAAAGACACTCGGGTCTGAGAGCATTAAAAGTAAGCAACTAATGAAGGGACTTCCATCACATTTCTTTAAATCTGCAAAATATCCCCACACACCGAATCATGGCACTTCCTGGCACACAGAAGCTGTTAGAGGTGGCATGTGGAAGGGTTAAAGAAAAAGCAAGCATGAACCAGTCAGCATGGTTCAGTGGTTGAACGCTGACCTACTAGTATGAACTTTCCATTCCCACTCGGTACATACCCAAGTTGCAGGCTCAATCCCCAGTAGGGGGCGTGCAGGAGGCAGCCTAGCAATAATTCTCTCTCATCACTGATATTTCTCTCTCTCTCTCCCTCTCCCTTCCTCTCTGAAATCAATAAAAATATGTTTTAAGAAAAAGAAACAGAAGACATCAGCTGGACGAACTAGAGAAGGCTAACTGTGCAGCAGGAGGGTGGCAAGATTGAGTAAATAAACATACTGGATACGGAGTTAAGTTTGAAGCTCCAAGTCAACAACAAATAATGTTTCCATATAGCTATATCCTAACATAAATGTACTCTCATAACTCAGAAACTCACTCTAAGCACAGGAATGTCTATTAGGAAATAATGTGGAAATACAGAGCTTGGCTGTCTTCCAGATCTCAGTTTGAACTGCAACTCTTTAGCTGTGTGACTCCAAGCAAAAGGCTTAACTTCTCTGAGCAACATCTCATTTCTTAAAGGAGAATAATAATATCTATCTTACAAGAGTTACTGAAATAGCATGTGTGAGAATTTGGCTCATAGTAGTTAGTCAGTAAATGACTTTTAAAAACCAATGTAACAATTATTAAGTACTTAATATGACAATTCTTTTTTTAAAATATATTTTTATTGATTTCAGAGAGGAAAGGAGAGGGAGAGAGAACTAGAAACAATAATAATGAGAGAGAATCATTGATTGGCTGCCTCCTGCACGCCCCCTACTGGAGATTGAGCCCACACCTGGGCATGTGCCCTTGACCAGAATCAAACTCAGGACCCTTCAGTCTGCAGGCCAATGCTCTGTCCACTGAGCCAAACCAATTAGGGTATGACAATTCTTTTTAGGCACTGGGGCAATACAGATGAATAAGAAATGAACTCTTATTCCAAAAGAGCTTAGTTTGTGTGTGAGGCAGGGGGTCCCGCAGGGGTGAGGCCGACGCAGTCCTAACGAAGCATGCCCGGCTCCGGAGACCGGTTCAAGACGCAGATCTGACTTTATTGTTTAAGTGCAGCAACATATATAACATTCCAGACCAATCAGAAGTTTACACCATCCTTGGGGCAACCAATGGTAGGAAAGATAGGGTACTATGTAGGGGCTCTAAGGGGCTTACTCAGGCGGGCGCTGCCACTTCCCGGTGTGCCGAGGAAGCTTGTATAGGCGGGGTGAGCTCACGCCATTGCATCTGCCACTGCACTGAGATAAATCTCCTGAGCTCTTCCCGTGTGTGTGTGTGTGTGTGTGTGTGTGTGTGTGTGTGTGTGTGTAAGATATTTACAAACCAGGGACGTTCTGTAACTTTGCTGGGTGCAAAAGATGTAGACAACCACTGGATCAGAAATCATCAATTTGACTGTTCACACCCAACACCAGATCCATTTAAGGACTGCTATGATCTAGCCTGGAGATACCTTTGCCGCTTTAAGTTCTATCCCGTCCTCTACCAAGCATGTCAAACTCACGGCCCACAGGTCACATGGCTCATTTAAATAAGTTTGACATGCTTGTTACACGCTACTCTACTCTCACACTTCCTTGACTGTGCCTGTTCTTTAGTTCAACTGTTCCATGCCAGGCCTTGTCCTTATCTACTTGTCCAAATCCAACCCTATGCTTGAGGTCTAATGTACAATGCACTTCCTTCTCAATGTTTCATCCATTTCCCTCAGTCAAAATGTGTCTCTCTCTCTTCTGTATTCTACTAAGCAGGTTCACTTAGACCCGTGGTCGGCAAACTGAGGCTCGCAAGCCACATGCGGCTCTTTGGCCCCTTAAGCGTGGCTCTTCCTAAGCCTTAGGAGTACCCTAATTAAGTTAATAACAATGTACCTACCTATATAGTTTAAGTTTAAAAAATTTGGCTCTCAAAAGAAATTTCAATCATTGTACTATTGATATTTGGCTCTATTGACTAATGAGTTTTCCGACCACTGACTTAGACCACTGTTGTGGAACCTAAACTTAATGGCTTTAGAGACTGTAGTTACTCCTGACTGTCACCTGCACTTGATTGTGGGCAGAAACACAATTTATTCATTTTCGTGTCACCCTTGTATGTAGCATATGATTCATGTTCAGTAAATGTTTGTGCTGCCTTTCCAGATGAAACTAGGCTTTTATTTCTATAAATGCAAATAAACAATTCTGATAACAAAATCCCTTCTCAGGCAGGAGCCTGAGGGTAAGGTTTTGATTCAATTGAAACATGAAAACTTAACACATATTTTTTTGTATTAAGTGACCCAGAATTGGCAATACAACATAATCCAGTGTATATACTGTGAACTAAGACAAAGAAAGTTGCAGATGTAAAATACAACCTGTTTTTATAAAAAAAAATGCAATTATTATTATTACATTATGATTATATATGTTAGATTATATATAGAAAACCCTTGAAAATACATGCTAAACTATTTTTGCTAGGAATTATGAAAAATTTACCTTTTCTATATTATAGAGTTCTGCATCATTTTACAATAAGCAGGTGTAGTTTTATAAACAGAAAAAATGAACTTAAAAAAAAAATGAATTAACCCAAGGAGTTATGTCATTGAGTCTTTTGCCTGTTTTCATGTTAACATTTTTTACTTTTGTTTAACATAAAATAATACTTTTCCTAAAGTAAATGAGTGGCAGTAATTCTAGTTTTCAAAGTAAAAGAAAACAAACACTTCTTGTGCCTTCCTTCCCTTCTGTATTGGAGACGCAAAAGAAACAGAAACATTGGATCATGACAACAAAACTCACATAAAAGGCGAAAAGTATCAACCAAAATTATTTCCTGGCTTTTTCCCCTCCCTGTTCTGACACACTTTGGAACTTCATTTTTGGTCCGCTTCTCTTCAATGTGAGTTGAGGGTTTTTTCTAACACTGCAAATAATGAGTCAAGTGGGAAGCAGTCAAGTGCAGTATTGATTTAGCAGAGAGAGAAGGGAAGCAGGCTCTTCAGTGTGTTCCTGCCTCCCTTGGGACGGCTGAGGAGAACTTCGCTGAACCTGAAGTGGTGTAAATATCATCCTGAGATGAAGCCCCTTTAACAGAATTGATGTAGGGGAGCTAAACGCTGTCTCAAAGCGAACGTGCATCTTCTGTGAACAAGCTCACAGCTTCTCAGGGCAGAGGGCAGAGACACAGCAAGGGGGAGTGGGATATGGAGCCAGCTTCCCAAGTAGGTAAAGAAATATAGCCCCAAACCATCACTCAGTGAATGTTCTTTTCAACACTTAAGGTACTGCCGAGAAAATTTTTTTAAAAAGAAGCATATCTCATCTTGAAATGTCTTGAATGTTTAGTGTTTGATTTTATTTGGGGAACATCTTGATCGCAGGACAGCTGTGAAGCAAGAAATTCCCTTTTCCAGCTTTCTGAGAGGGATTAAATGATGGGTGAACTCAAACCAGAGCTGAGATGAGAGGCAATATTCATTTCCATTAGGACTAGGGAGAATCAACATTACAAAGATATAGTGCTTTTCTACAATGCCAGGGGAATACGGAGAACAGGGATATGGGACTTTCAACTTCTTTATTTCTGAAGTGGAATAGAATTGATAGGTGATGTTTAGTTCTCGGGAGTGTGATTATATCACTGAGTATTCCTCTTATTCAACATTTCCTTCTTTTATTCATTTTTTCATTAATCTATTCAGTGAATATGTATTAAATCTTACTATGTCCAAAGCACTGCTAAGTACATATGACACCATTTCACAAATGCTTAACACCCAGGAATACTGGTAATAGGTTTCTGCTTCTCTCACACAGAGGAAGGAATGAATGTTACTCCTCCTCCCTCACACTCTGCCTGGTGGCTCCCATTTCTATCTGCATTGGGCCTGGCTTTGGAGAGCACTGACCTTTAACGAGTTACCTTTAATCTGCATAAACTGACTCAACGGGAGTCAATAAGTTTTCAATCACATTTTTAAATAATTTATAAAAATATTAATAATTTAATGTGTGTTTCAAAACTTTACTGTACGTTGGAATAATCTAAAAGAGTCTTTGATTTTTTGATGTCCAGTCTGCATCCATACTACACAAATCAGGATCTCTGGAAATGAGACCAGGCATCAGTGTTTGGGTTTTTTGGTTTGTTTGTTTTTTAACAACTCCCCTAGATTTCAATGTGCAGCCCAGGTTGAGAACCCATGCTTTAATGAAACTTGGAACAACTATGTCCTTGCATCTGGAGTTTATTTTTCCTTATTCCATAAGATTATTTTTCTATATTTCTGACAGCTGGGAGGACAGAAATTTCATTCTATGAACATTGGGGTGTCATTTTCTAAAGATTAAAGATATCCTATCTAATAAAGAGGGGATATGCAAATTGACCATCACTCTGCCACAAAGATGGCGGCTCACAGTCCTCTAAGCCCTGCCATAGTCCCCCAGTCCAAGGGGGGGCGGCCGCTGAGAGCGGGCAGCATGAGTGGCCTGGTGCAATGCTTGCTTCTTTGCCATGGCAATGAGGCAAGTGCTCCACCCCAACTGCGGAGGGCCTCTGGCCAGGCCGGACGCGGAACACTTGTCATTGCAGGCCGGGCTGAGGGATCCCCACCCCCACCCCTGCACAAATTTTGGGCCTCTAGTATAGATATAATTACTGGAATTTAGAGTAGTACAAACATTCCAGGATAGCCAATGCCAAGCATCAAGACCTGTATTTCACCAACTAAGGATAGAATGCTCAGAGACTATATGAGGGAAACCCCAAAGCACATATACAAATTTAATCTGCAAATCTCTAGGCACTTGCCTAGTGATAAAAGTATAGCAACTATATCATATACAGAAGTGGGGGAGGAAGTTAGCCACCCTCAGAGTGTCCCTTCCTTCATCTCTTTCTTCCTTCCTTTTTCTGACCTGCTTTGCAACACTAGAAAGGCAAATAGAAAGAGCAGGAGAACAAATATTCATTGAATTTTTTTTGATTTTTATTGATTTCAGAGAGGGAGAGGGAAAGGGAGATAGAAATATTAATGATGAGAGAGAATCACTAATCAGCTTCCTCCTGCACACCCCACACTGGGGATTGAACCTGCAACTCAGGCATGTGCCCTAACTGGGAATCAAACTGTGATCTCCTGGTTCATAGGTCGACACTCAACCACTGAGCCATGCTGGCTGGGTGAATGTTTATATTTTAAACATTATTTAAAATATGTGGGAGAAGTAGTTGAGAAGTTCTTGAGAGGCTAATTCTCCCTTTTGTAACCTGGATTATTTTCGAGGCTCTTTATTTTTAATACCCAAAATTTTAGACCTTAATCAAATATTACAGCCAAATAATACATTTTAGGTCAAAAATGACCTAATGCAACCAACTCACTTTTACAGATGAAAATGAGAGAGGGCTACATCTGATTTCACACAGAATAATTACCTGGATAAAAGATGAAGTCAATGTTGGATGTAGCAGAAGTCTGTATAAAAAATGTGGACACTCCAGTGAGAATTATTGCACAAATGTTGTTTGCACATATGTTAGGCATTGTTATAACCCTATTCCAATTCTCATCATCAAGCCACCAACTTATAGTTCTCAGACGATGTCCCCACTTTGGGTTTTTTAAATTATGAAATACCCTGCAAAGTAAAAGTATAAAGTAAAGGTATAAAGTAAAAACCATATACCTACCATCAGGCACAAGGAATAAAACATTAAAACTACAATTAAATGCCTCTATCTACCAACCCCAGGTCCCATTGACTCTCCCTCCCTCTTACAAAGAAAATTCCTATATTAAATTTGAGGTTTATCATTTTTATTGATAGTGTTGTATTTTCATTCTGTTTAGGCCATAAATAACATATAATATTGGTTTGCATGTTTTAAGCAATACAAATGGAATCATGCACTACGGATGCTTGAACAACTTGCTTTTTATCCTTCAATATAGTGCTTGTGAAACTCACCTGTGTTGGTATGTGTACTATTTTATTCACTTTTGCTTCAGTGGAATGTTTCATTGCATGAATTATATCAATATTTTATTTTTTAATGCCTTGTGCTGTCATCTGCTTTTGTTTTTACCTTTTATGCTTTCCAATTTTTTTTATATAACAACGCTGCAGTGTACAGTTTCAGGCCCAAGTGGTTGAGCATCTCTACACTGAGCACTGTTATTACTGGGCCATAGGATATATACAATTTCAACTGCACTAGATACTGTTAATTGATCTACAATGTAGTTAGCCCATAACGGTATACTCCACAAGCACTGGATGAGGGCTCCTACTTTTGATTTTCTGGCAGTGCTCTAGAAAAATCTCTTTAGCAAAGTCTAGCCACCAAATCACTTAATGAGAATTATAATGAATGGCTTTCTTATGGTATAAAATGTAACTCGATGCTTCACTGCTCCAGTTGGATCATACAGTTTCTGAACCTTTGAAGGAAAGGTAAGTTGGGTAGGTTATTGGAGTGTGGATACTTTTAAAATTCCAAAAGCATTTCACAAGTAGGATATAAATGTAATGATAGTAGTTGAGGCCAGAGGGATAACATTTATAGAATAGTTTTAGAGATGGATTATGACTAAGGCAAGTAGGTATAGAACTAAAAATACCCATGCTGAGTGTTAGGCATTAAATTTAATGGTTGAATCGAACTCACCAAATGTAAATACTTTTTAAGAAAAAACAAAGAAGAAAGGGATAAAACTGCCCATGAGTGAAAGTGAAAGAACTGTCTGGTTTGTGTTGAATGGGATTCAAGTCTGATAGGCATCTACCCAGACTATGAAAATTAAAAGGTAATGGCCCATTTAATTCTTTTTGATTAAAATTGATGTGTATTTCTGATGTCTGGCAATTGTGTATGTAAATCACAGCACAAAACCAGCCCTCAGGTGCATGAGGGAGAAAAGTCAATCCCTTTGTTTATTTTTTACATTCTCTTGTTCAAAAAAATTCTATTTGTTGAGAACCTTCTAGGTGTTTGTTACTTAAGCAGGCATAATGATTGGCCTGAGGATATCTCTGCGCATGTGAAAATTGATACTAATAAGCACATACCGTTTTCTTGAATGCAGATCTCTACTTATAGGTCTCTGTGTCCTGAAATATCTCCTTATTAGAGGGTTGATATTGCTATTGGCTGAATGAGGAAGAGAAACAGGGATGAAAAACCCCAGAAACCAAAGGACACAATCGTGTAGGGATCTGTGGAAGCGAGCCTGCAACATGACCTCTAATGACTCTTGTCTTCTGATATTGACATCCTGTATCCCCTCTCACATTGAATAGGGCTGAAGAGTAACAGACAGCACATTGAGAATAAAGATGTGTGACTCATGAAGCTAGGTCATAGTAGACATTGCAGTTTCAGTGTGCTCTCTTGGTTCACTGGCTCTTGGAGAACCTGGCTGTCATATTGGGGACACTCAAGCAGTCATTCGGAGAGACCCATATGGCAAGGAACTGAGCCCTCTTGTCAATATCCAGTCCCTACAAGGTGGCCATGTCACTGGACCACCCTGGAATTGGATCCTCCAGCCCCAGTCAACTCTACAGATGACTGTGGCCAATATTTTGATTATAACCTCATGAGTCTCTGAGCCAGAACCACTCATGTAAGCTGGTCCTGAGTTCCTGATCCATAGAAAGTATATAAGCTAATAGATGTTATTGATGCTTTAGGCTAAGTTTTGAGGCAATTTGTTATAAAGCAATAGATAACTAATTCAGGATTAAAAAGAGGAAATAAGAGCAACTCTCATCCTTCCTTTCTCTAAAACTAATAAATGCTTCTCTTTACTTTCTTTTTATTTAAAGAACTATAACAGTGTCCCAGACTGGAAAACATCTAAGATACTTACCTCAATAAAAACTTGGTATAGTAAAAAAAAATCACCTAAAGTAAGTTTTTTTCACACACTTATGCAACAGATATTTACTGAGCATACTATATGTCAGATACCATGCTTAACTTAGATAATTACAATAGTAGACAAGATAGCCATGAATGCTGCCTCCTGCAATTTACACCATAATAAGTGAAATGCATGACAATCAAGTAACTAAACAATTCAAATTCTTATAAATGCCATTAGTCCACCAAATGAAATGTTGCACTGTGGATTGGAGGGAATAGAATATACGTTAGGTAGTGTGAGAGGGAAGGCCTCTCTGAGGAGACGATCTGAACTAAGACTTGAAGGAAAGGGGGGAAAAAGGTGAGAAGGGCAGCCCAGGGAGAGAGAACAGCATATCCTAAGGTCCTGAGATGCAGAGACACAACCACTAAACTGAAGAAGGCCAGAATGACAGGGTCCAATGTTTGAGGAGGAAAGTAACATGAGATGAGGTGGGAGTTCATCCATTTTATTCTACATTCTAGGAAAACTAGATCATTGTGAGAAGGCACATAAAAATTATTCCACCACATACAAGGCCTGATTTAAAATTTTTAAATATATTTTTATTGATTTCAGAGAGGAAGAGAGAGATAGAAACATCAATGATGAGAGAGAATTGTCAATTAGCTGACTCCTGCACACCCCCTACTGGGGTGGAGCCCTGACTGGGAATCGAACCGTGATCTCCTGGTTCATAGGTCAATGCTCAACCACAGAACCACACCAGCCAGGCATAAGGCCTGCTTTAGATAGCCCTCTACTTCACACTTAAAGAAATATAATTTGAGGAAACAAATGGGATCAAACTCGAGCACTCAGAACCTACTGGCTCCTCACTCCTCCAACCTCCAAACCAAGGTCTCCCTTTGCCAGCATATCTTGGATTTGTTGACTTGAAATATCAAGGCCCAGCACCACGGACGTTTTCCACACACCTGTGATGGCGGAGTCCAGTCCTGAAGTTGGAGAAATGTACACAAATATGTATACATCTCAGAAGACTAAATCGGAGGGGAAAACTCAAGGCACATTGGATTTAAAAGCTACTGGAGACATTAAAAAGGTTTAGTTGGAAAGTTTCTGGCCCTTCTCCGGGGACGATGTGACAGCTTTGGATTTCGAAGACCGACTTTCCGGAGTGTTCAGACTTAAAATTCTGCCTCTGTTCAAGACCTTTCAGAGTCTGTTTGCCGAAGACGGAGGCTGTGAAATGTAAAGCCTCGAAGTCACACTGAGGCACGGCTGGCTGGCCAGGCGCTGAGGGGCCTCGTGCTATTTACTTAGCCATGTCCTAATGCCCTTTCCAATCCCACATTCATTCTTGCCTCCAGAAGATTATTGAAATGGGGCTTCTGAGATATACCATCTATTTCAACAAACAGCAATCTCATTCTTCCTTTTCACAGTCCGGGGAAGGGAAAAAAATCACCTGCCAGCTGGTACACGGGCTGTGCGGCTGGATCTACAAGAGTCCTAACTGCCAAAGGGGCACCGAGGGGATTGGAATACATACAGTGCGGATGTGTCAGAAGAAACATTTTATGAGGGGCTTAATCTGTTCATTTGAAACAGTGCGGCGCGAACCGTCCCATGGGGCTCACTCCAGGGCAGACAACGTTTTCACTCTGTAAAGAATCCCACTTGATGAGAATCAATACACGCGCTTGGTCTGGACTACAAATAGTTCATTACCAGCGGAGAAAAGAGCCTGGGCATCCCATTCTGCCTTTTCCCCAGCTTTTACGGTCCCAACTGCCTCCATGGGAGAAGAGCCCACAATTATTTGATGTCCAAGAATGAATCAGGCAATTAAAAAACTAGAAATCTCACGATGACATTTATAATGACATTATACAATTGTACGCCTGAACCCTATATCATTTTATGAACCAATGTCACCCCCAATAAATTCAATTTTTTAAAAAAATGTGTAATTAGAGAAAAACAGCTGTCTCGCGTTTTTTTTAGATCCTGGTGCCGGTTCACAGCAAGACAAGCGTGCCCTTGGTGCTGTCGCCGCCTCTAAAACTCCTCCAACCGCACAGAGGCCGCCGCTCCTTTGGGAATGCTCCGCGTGCCACAGTGCGGCCTCCGGAGACACGGATACTCTCCGGGGCCCGAATTAGAAAACCTTGACCGGGACAAGGAGGAGCAGATGCACTGTCAGCCCGGGCTATTCTTGTCTCTGCAGTTGCTGCCCGTCTCCAGAATGAAGACAGCCACCCTCCTGCTCTCGGAGTCCCTTACAATAAGTCCCTTTGAGTCCACCCAATGTCATTCCTTTTACTTTGGAGGGGAGTAGTGTGTCGTTTCCTTATGGAAGTTTTTATTAAAGTGTGACTTACATTCAGAAAAGTGCAGAAATCTTAAGTGTGCAGCTTGCGAACTACCCCAAAGTGAACGTATTTGCGCAACCACCCTCGCTAGCCCACCCTCCTCTAGCCACCATCATGTCTTCTAACGCCATCATCAGTTTCCCTTGGTTTTGAACTTTATAAAAATGGAATCATATCTGAGTTCTTTAGCTCAACACTGTGTGAGACTGATCCACGTTATTAGAGGAGCCGAGGTAGCATCTACACCCCGTGCCCTTCTGTGCCACTGTCCGGGATTTTCTGTCCCTCTCATACTCCCTTCTTGCCAGAATCACATACTACAGGACCAGAATGACACTATGAAGCAAGCCCTGAGCAATTTTAATCACTATAAATGCCCCTCCTTGAGAAACCTTATACTTCCCACCGCCAAGGGAAGTAAAGAATCACACTGACTCCTTTTCCACCGGCTCGCCATTTCCCTCGGAAGACGAGACTCCTGAGCACTGGCCCTGCTTGCCTGGGATGTTGTGTGACCTCTAACAAGGTAACTAAGACCAGAGGAGAAAAATAATACCAGTCTCCTACCTACACACAGATGAGATGTATTGAGTGCTGAAGAAATAATTCTACTTAAAAATTTAGTGATGAAAGGAGTGCAAATAACCCAAAAAAAGAAAGAAAAAAAACACTTTATTATCTACTTTTAGTCTCTTAGCAAGCTTGGACTTAAACTATTCTTTTTTTAAAATTTATTTTATTTTATTTTTTCCATCACCATTTATCCCCTCTATGTCCTCTCCCACCTCCATCTGCTCACCCTGCAATCACCACACTGTTGTCCATGAGTTCTCTCTCTCTCTTTTTTTCTGTTTTGCTTAATCCCTTTACCACACCTCAACATCCTCTCCCTTTGAGTTGTCTGCCTGCTCTCTATGAGTCTGTCCCTATTTTGCTTAGTAGTTCAGTTTGTTCATTAAATTCCAGACATGAGTGAAATCATATGGTACTTGTCTTTCTCTGACTAGCTTATTTCACTTAGCATAACGTTCACCAGGTCTACCCATGCTGTCCCAAAGGATAAAATTTTCTTCCTTTTTATGGCAGAGTAGTATTCCATTGTGTAAATATACTCTCTTATCCACTCTTTTATCCACTCATCTACTGATGGACACTTGGACTGCTTCCAAATCTTGGCTATTGTAAATAGCAGTGAACTAGGGGTACATATATTCTTTCAAGTTAGTGTTTCAAATTTCTTGGGATAAATATCAAAGTATACTACAAGGCTATAGTAATCAAAACAACATGGTGCTGGCATAAAAACAGACATATAGATCAATGGAACAGAGTAGAGAGCCTTAAAATCCACACCTTTATAGTCCGTTAATATTTGACAAAGGAGGCAAAAACATACGATGGAGTGAAGATAATCTATTCAATAAATGGTGTTAAGAAAATTGGACAGATATGTGCAAAAAAAAAAAGAAAATTAAACCACCTTCTTACACCACACACATGAATAAACTAAAAAATGGATTAAAGACTTACATGTTAGACTCAAAACAATAAAAATCCTAGAAGAAAAAAACACAGGCACTAAAATCTGGGACATTTCTCATAGCAATATTTTTTCTGATATATTCTCAGGCAAGAGAAATAAAAGAAAAAGTAAACAAATGGGACTATAACGCACTAAAGAGTTTTTGCACAGCAAAGGAAACCATCAACAAGATGAAAAGACAACCCACTGAATGGGAGGACATTCGCCAACGTTACATCTGATAATGGGTTAATATCCAAAATTTATAAAGAAATTATAAAACTCGACACCAAAAAAAAATCTTATTAAAAAAAGGGCAAAAGACACTTCTCCAAAGAGGACACACAGATGGCCAATAGACATATGAAAAGATGCTCAAAGTCACTAATCATCAGAGAAATGCAAATTAAAACCACAATGAGATATCACCTCACATCTGTCAGAATGGCTATCATCAATAATTCAACAAACAACAAATGTTGGCAAGGATTTGGAGAAAAGGGAACCCTTGTGCACTGCTGGTGGGAATGCAGGATGGATGCAGCCACTGTGGAGTTACCTCAAAAAATTAAAAATGAAACTGCCTTATGACCCAGTGATTCCACTTCTGGGAACACCCAACTATTTTTTTAAAATATATTTTTATTGATTTCAGAGAGGAAGGGAGAGGAAGAGAGAGATAGAAACATCAATGATGAGAGGGAATCATGGATTGGCTGCCTCCTGCACATTGGACTGAACCTGCAACCCAGGCATGTGCCCTTGACTGGAATCAAACCTGAGACCCTTCGGTCCACAGGCCGACACTCTATCCACTGAGCCAAACCAGCTAGGGCTTAAGAGAAAATAGTTTACAACATTTCAGCACACTTTTGGAGTATCTCATAATCCCCAGTTGGTAAGTTATTTATTTTAACTTAAATAAATAAAATCTTTTCACTTATCCCTGTTAGCCTCACACTAAGAACTAATGACTATTCTCTTAATAGTTAAACTTTACATAGTGAAAATTGTTTTTAAGCCCCCATTTTCTCTTACTTTAACTAAATATAATGCCAAAGCTTTTATCTTTTCAGAATGGATTCTACTCACATAAAAAACACCCAAACCTGGAGAGAATTTTCATAGGGGTTTATTGGATGACATATGCTGGGGAGCAAGATCTCAAATGTTCTGGAGAATAACAGTTTCGTAGTTTTTTATGTGTTTGAATTAAGGGTGGAAAATACGGAAGATCACATGGAGGTGGGAGAAAGCAAAGCGGGGATTGCATTGCAGGATAGTTAACAAGACTATGTGCTCCCTGGAGAGTGGTTGCTGCTTATTTCAAGGGTGTGTAGATGTATATGCACCAAACAATCAATGGGGTTTGCTTAAGGCAAAGATAAACCTTTTATTAAAGAAATTATATGCCTGAGGCTTAACTACTGACCATGACCTGCCCAGTTAGGAATTTATGATCAGATCACCCTGTAAGGTTACTTCTCATAGAACCACTATTTTTGTCCACAGTTTTCATAGCCCATTCTCTACTCATTGCCATTCTTCTCCTCTAGCTACTCAAGTTCTTCCTAGCTCTCAAATTTTGGCACTCCAAACTGTCTTGGGTAATTTATTCATAATTGGCCATCACCAAAACCTATAACATTCTTTCATTTATTTATTCATCCAGTCAATAAATAAATATTTGTTTGGGGCTTACTATGATCTGGGAGCTTGAGACTCAGCGTAGAGCCAGACAGGTGAGTCCACGATCTCGTAGAGCTCACTTCCTATATATATTTGAAAACAAATTAAAAATGTAAAACTTATAAAGACTACAAAGAAAATAAAACCGAATGCTGGTCTAAAGAATGACCGGAATAGGAGCTGCTTAAGATAGCATAATTGGAGGTCTTTCTGAAGAGGTAACATTAGGGCTGAAATCAAAATGACCTCAGGGTTTAAAAAAAAAATGATCTCAGGAAGCTGCCATCAAAAGGTGTGTGGAAAAGTATTACTGGCAAAGGGTACAGCAGTTACAGGCCCTGACAGGGAAGGTCAGTGTGGCTACAGCATCAGCTGCAAAGGGAACAGAGCCCTGAATGCAGACTAGGGAGGCAGTGGGTACCAGATCAAATCCAGCCTGTTGGCTGTCCTTAGGAGTTCCATGGAAAATGATCCCATTAATGAAGAGTAAATGCCACAAGTGTGGGTCTATCACTAGTATGTGCCCTCTTCTGCTCTGTGGTTCCTAGTACTCCCAAGGTGTCCCTGCCGTCAGCACCTCTGCTAGCATCCTGGTAGTTCTATTCCACCTTAATGCCCCTCTTCTTCCAAAAGGTAACCTTAAAGTGGGTCATTTTTTACAAGCCAAGATTTAATTCTGTCATAACTGAAGGGCTGAGGTGCAACCCTCCCATAGTTTTTCACATGTTAATTTTTCTTCCTTCAGCCAATAGGAAGCAATGGTTAAGAGCTTAGGCTTTAGATTGCACCAAAACCAGGTTCTGTTTCTGTTTTTTGACACTTATGCTGTAACTAGAGCAATACTTTACCTTTCTGAGTCTTTTGATCTGAAAATTATACATTTACCTCAGAGTTGTAAGGATTAATGAAGATCATGCACATTAACCTTCAATGGATGGCCATTAATAATAACGATGCTATTCAAAAAGCAAAAACCACAGAACTTTGCAGCACAAAGAAATGTTTGTTCTTATCTCATACATTCCTCTCATTTTATATTTAAGTCTCTCTGAAGCTAAAGTAATTTGTCAATGATCACAGAGTCAGGTCAGTGAGAAGTAAACCAGATTTCTCTAGTCAACATTCTTACTGAGGAATAATTCAACCATTCACCACTTGCTTTAGATTTGAGGTTGGGCTTTATGAGCTACATAATCATTATCTGAGTAAATCACAAATACAGTCTGATTCTTGCTGGGGAAAATTGTGATTGGAACAGTGTGTGGCTTAATAAATGCTATGTATTAGGCTTGACAGATTCAGAACCAGGAACTATACTTTTCATTCAATTTGTTAAGTGGGAAAGTCAATAAAAAGATGTGATTTCCATGTAGTTCTCATCCACCAAATGTGGATTGTAATTTAAAGACAAAGCTCAGACAAGGAAATAAATTTCAGGTGATAGAAGAGCTTGGGTAAGCAAATTATTGGGCATAGTGGGTATGTTAACTTCGGACTAAAGTCTAAGGGAGCAGCTGTTAGGGCATGTAATTATGTGAAACCTGCCAACTACCAGGAAAGGGTCTTCTTCTAAGCTGAAATGGCAGCTGAAAGCGGGTGTCCACTTCACCTCAAGTAATTATTTTCATGGCACTTGGTTTGTTTTCTTTGTATTGCTCCTGACAACTTGAAATCATTTCATGTGATTGATTACTATCTTTCACAGCCCCCAGTTTCCAACAGAACTTTAAGAGACCAGAAATCAAATCTTATACATCTAGTAACCCCAATGCCTATTATAACATAGCCCAGCATATAATAGGTGGTCAATATGTGTGGAATAAGTAAATCCCTGTGGTTGCCTAGTAAGTGGTTAAGCATGTTAGGCTGTGATAAGGCCCAATGAAATGAAGGGGAAATACTGGTTAATCTAATTTCCTGAGCCTCACCTCCCAAAAAAGGAAACAAGTATTTTATCTTAGCCAAAAAGATCCTAAAACCTATCATATAAGATACAGGTTAATGTGTGTCAAATCTTGGGTGGAAAACCCACAATGAAATTAGAAGGTAGACTATAAAGAGCCATCTTTAGTAATGAATTTGTCCCTTCTCGGCCATTCTCCTGGACTTTGGCAAGCATTTTTTAAAAAGCTTCTACAGCAACTGGTACAGTTAAGCATGAAGAACACTTGGAAGATCCGGGCACGGAGTGTATCAGCTGTCACTAAGAACATGATTCCTCAGCTGTTGCCCGTCCTTCTCCTCAGCGGTCACTCTTGTCACACAGTCCTTCAAAAAGGAGGGGTCAGGAGAGAAATCTCATTTTGATTATCACATAAAATGACTCAGGATCATAGTTCCAGAAAGCTACTCAATTCTTCTTTCTACGCACATAATTTTAATAATGCATAGCTAAGTGACACACTCATTCTGCCCAACAGGAAAATCAGTTTTTAAAAGGCCACAAGGTCTCAGTGCTGTAAATTGTAAAGATTTTGAGAAGTTCTTTCTATAATATACCTGATCAAAACACAAAAACTAGTGGCTAAGTAGGAATGTGATCTTATACCTCATTTCTTTGAAGTTTCAGGGAGAATTCTTTTTAGTTCTTGGGGGGTTTTTATATATTTTTTTTTCTTTTAGGAAATTTTAGGTTTGCAGAGCAGTTGAGAAGAAAGTTTCCAGTTTCCTCTATAGTTTGCATCTTACTTTAGTATGGTACATTTGTCACAACTAATGAACCAATATTGATACATTATTCTTAGCTAAAGGCCATGCTTTATTCAGATTTCCTTGCTTTTTACCTAATGTCCATTTTTTATTCCAGAATTCCACCCAGAACAGTACATTACACTTACACTTCACGTTTCCTCAGGCTCCTCTAGGCTGTGACAGTTCTCAGACTTCTTAAATTTTTTATTTTATTTTAGAGAGATTAAAGGAGAGGAGAGAGAGAGAGAGAGAGAGAGAGAGAGAGAGAGAGAGAGAGAGAAATCAGCTACCTCCCAAACACATCCCAACCAGGGATCAAACCCATAAGCTGGTTTTGTGTCCTGACTAGGAATTGAACCCACTGCCTATTAGTGTACAGACAACACTCCAACTAACTGAGCCACACCAAAAAGGGCACCACGACAATTTTTAACTGCTTGTCAGTATTTTGTGGAATGTCCCTCGATTTGGCTTTGTCCTGTTTTTTGTTGGAGTTTTTTTGTTGTTGTTGTTGTTGTTTTTGCATGATTGGACTAGGTTATGGGTTTAGGGGAGGAGCCTGACAAGAACTACCTCATCACATGATCAAGGTTAAAATCAACAATAATATGCTGGTGGCATGTACCCTTCATATGATATGAATGGCACTCTACCTTTGTGTTTCTACTTTTCAAGTAGAAAATTCTACATCAGCACATTTCCTTCTGTGAAGTCATAAATCGTGATATATATTTGGTAACATTAAAGGATTTAGGAATATAGCAAGATCAAGCCATTTTCCCCCTAAATATGAAAAATAAATGTGTTCCTATTTAGAATTTTTGCCTTGGAACACAAAACTCTTTTATCTGTAAACCTGTCATGGGTCTTAAGAGATTTCTGCACATGGAAAAAAGTATTAATTCATGCTGCCAGCTAGAGTAAGAACATATCCACCACGCAATAATTGCAGGAAAACCCCATCTATCCTTTGATAATCCAAAGGAAAGCAAACTTTTGGACAAATTCCTGCTAATTACAAAAATAGCGTATATATGATAAAACATGGCATTATTTTTAAATTCTCCTCTAATTACTTAAATTGGAGACAAAGACTATACTTAGATAAAATATGCTCAGAGTCTCGTGACTGTCTTATTTGTAAGAAATGAGTATCAGCAGCTAATTTAGGTCACAACTAATTTAGGTCCTGGGTACAAGGCAGCATGGGGGAGGAAGCTCGTCAAAAAGCTTCTCCTACACATCCTATCTAATAAAGAGGGAATATGCTAATTGCCCTCATGCTGTCGCAAAGATGGCGGCGCCCACAGCCAATAAGGAGGGAATATGCTAATTTCCCCACACTCAAAGATGGCAGCACCCACAGCCAATAAGGAGGAAATATGCTAATTGCCCCCCACTCAAAGATGGCAGCACCCACAGCCAATAAGGAGGGAACATGCTAATTGACTGCCACACCCTCAAAGATGCAATGCCCACAGCCACAAGATGGCTGGCAGGGGAGGACAGTTAGGAGTGACCGGGCCAGCATGGGAGGCAGTTAGGGGCGACCAGCCAGCAAAGAAGGGCAGTTGGGGGCAACCGGGCCATCAGGGGAGGACAGTTGGGAGCAATTGGACCAGCAGGGGAAGGCAGTTGAGGGAAATCGGGCCGGCAGGGGAGCAGTTAGGCATCAATCAGGCTGGCAGGGGAGTGGTTAGGGGTTGATCAGGCTGGCAGGCAGAAGCAGTTATGGGCAAGCAGGCAGGCAAGCGGTTGGGAACCAGCAGTCCACAGGGATCGGGCCTAAACCAGCAGTCGGACATCCCAGAAGGGGTCGCAGATTGGAGAGGGTGCAGGCTGGGCTGATGGACACCCCCCCGCCCAGGGCATGAATTTTGTGCACTAGGCCTCTAGTATATGGATAAAATAATACAGCAGATCAGGCCACCATATGAGATAAGGAGACCAGGGGTCAGTTGTGACCTAAGTGAATTGTTGCTAATATGACAGTCTTAATCTCTCAATGGTACTACTGAAAGAAATAATGACCTCCAAGTTGGAGAATGCTTTTATATCAGACCAAAAGAAATGGCTACTGAATCTATATCATTAAACACAACTATATTCAACAATTAGAATATATATGTGTATACATATATATACTTATGCATATATATTTATATACATAAATATATATATGTATATGTGTATATATGCTCTTATATTTGTAATGAATAAATATGGCTCTTTTAAAATCTCAAATTAGCTACTGTTTGTTTATTAAGTAATACCTACTCATTAATTAACCTGAAAGAACAGAAGTAAGGATAGTACATTGGTTATTCTTACCAGTATGCTTTTTTTAAAGACATGTTTTGATTGATTTCAGAGAGAGAAAGGGAGAGGGAGAAATAGAAACATTAATAATGAGAGAAAATCATTGATCAGCTACCTCCTACATGATCCCTACTGGGGATCCAGCCTGAAACCAGGCATGTGCTCTGACCAGGAATTGAACCAGCAACCTTTCGGTGGTGCACAGAACAACACTCAACCAACAGAGCCACTCCTGCTGGGCATTCTTATGCTTCTTAAAATGAGAGTCTAGCCTTGCAAACTGAGGACCCCAAGGACAGAAAAGAAACCTGTTACTCACCCAAAGAAACTTACACCAGAGTGATAATTAAAGTCCTTTTCTCTTTTTATTTCTCTGGCCGCTTAGGTTAATTTAAGAATTTAGCTTATCTCCTTAGTATGGATAAAAAATGTAGGTGATAAATAAATAATCAGACTTTATGCCATTTAGGAAATAAAATGGGTGACTACTTTGAAAGTCACTGTTAAAAAGAATTTATTCGACAAGAAGGTAAATCTTGCTGTCATTTCCATTCCATTTGATATTTTTCATTAAATTATAGAAAGAAAACTAAGTTATAAAAATTATTTTTAAATTATTTTTCTTTAGCATCCAGTTTAAGAGAGAGAGAGAGAGAGAGAGAGAGAGAGAGAGAGGTTGTGCTCCCTAGAAAGGAAACCAGTTTAAGACTTGATGGGCTCTCCTTATACGTCTGCTTTTTATTTTTAAACATCACGTCCTCTTTGCTGACCAACATATTCCTGCGAGTTATGGCAAGGGGGGAGGAGCATGAGCAAAGGAGCTGGGTGAAAGTTGGTGGCACTCCCAGCCAAAATTCCGAGTTGAAATAGAATCCTTCAGTCCGCTTCTTAGGCATGGCGTGAAGAAAAAAAGATTTACAACTTCAGCAGAATTATAATTCCACGAAGAAAATAGTATCAGTCAATCAACTTTACTATCACCAAAGGATCTGAGACTAGCTTGGGCATACGTCTTTCTCTTTTATAGAGGGAGGTGGGGAAGAAAAAAAAAAAAAAAAGCAAGAGGAGTTTAAAAAAATATGATGAAGGCCTGACCCTTGAGACTCCATTTATAGACAGAGTAGGAATGCCGTCCCCCTTGACTAGCGCGCTGTCCAATCCAGCCTCATGTGTGAGATTCTGTTAGGCACTAAGTGAAATATATATGCAGGCCCTTATGCCACTTAATACTCTGGGGCCACCTTCAAGACCCTGGGCCGCGGATCAACCGCACCGCCACTCCTCTTCCAAGAATCATTTTGACAGGTTCTTTGGAGGTGCTTCTTCTCTCTCTCTTTTTTAAAAAAACTCATTCTTTTAAACAAAATGGCACCAAAGAAGGACGTGAAGAAACCTGCCGCCGCGGCTCCTGCCCCAGCCCCTGCCCCAGCACCTGCACCTGCCCCACCCAAAGAAGAAAAAATTGACCTCTCTGCCATTAAGGTAACTAAACGGGCGAATAGTTTGGTCACTGAAACATCTTTCCACAGTAGGGAACTCTAGAAACGTGCAAAAGGTATGTTTTTTCATCGAGACAAATGCCATTATTAAGTGAACTGGTAGATTTGGAGAGAATCCTGATTAAAAGGTAAATGAACTTTAACCTATAATTTCAATAAAATTACCATGAGTATGGTAATTGCATGTGGGACCTGTATTTTCTCTATATTTTTGCTCTCTAGTTTCCTTCTCCCTCCCCCCCCCCCGCCCCCCAAGTTGTTAAAGTGCAATTTGGGGTAATTAATATAAGCGTAAAGGTGCTTTACAAATATTTAAACAAATACTTGTTTTAATTTTTTATAAAATCTCTGTGAAGCTAGATCCCTTACTTTAAAGCTATATCAAAAGGAACGTTTGGGTCCCTCCAGTGATTTCCAAAATTTTTAAAACAGCTGAAGACGCAGTTGTCCTGGGTGTCCTTATTTGACAGCAGCTTTGTGTCATCTGAAAAAGAGAAGATTTTTGCAATTCAAGCTAATTTCCCCCTCAGCTTTGCTTAATAAAACTTGATACAACACTAAATGAGATCTCAGTGCAGACAATTATGTGCTCAAGTGTTTCAGTGACTATAACTGTCATCTTGTTTATTTATACACAGGATTTAATTCAGAATGCGTGAGCTGTTTCTAAATGAAACTAACACAAAAAAATACTGTAAAACTTGGTTGTATGGCTTCTAGCTTATGTCTCTGAGCTCTTGCATCCTTGAACTAAGGAGAATGTGATTAATTTTTGTGTCAACACTTTCCTGTGATCACAGTTCTTGAATAGCAAAAGGTTCGCTGCTTTTAGAACAATGATGCAATGCATGAGGCTGCTACCTCTCACTGATGTGACCCATCAAATGTGCCCCCTCTCCTCATTCACTGGGCTGAGATTGGTCCAAAGGACAGTTTTAAAATCTTCATCTAAAGAACCCTGCCTTATATGGAAAACTCATGGGTGAAAGTGCCTATGCGTGCTCTTTTCCCTTAAGTCAAAAGTTCAGTACACAATAAATCTGAATTTTGCTAACTTAACACTTTACTTGTAGTGGTGATGCTGACCTACAGATAAACACTTCATTGACTATTTTACTATAATTGTAAATTTTAAAAATATTCTTAACATAAATATTTACTTAGATCATCTTTAGGTATATGTGCTGAAGTTAAATAAATACATTCATAATTCTTATAACGTTCCAGTTAAACATGACATTTTATGTTTCAAAGTAGGAGTAGATTCGCATAAATATTTTGTCTTGAGTTTATAGATAACTGAAGTCAAATTTTCATAGAATCTAATATTGGTGGTTAGGAACTATTATTTTTAATGAATATCTACTTAGGAAGAGAAATGCATGTCAGACCTTCTAATAAATATACTTCCACCATGAGGACTGCTTGCATACAGCTCATTAAGAGAAAACCAAATGTGTCATCCGCACAACCTTGTTAATGTAGCTGTGCAGATGCACACTGACTACATTGTACAGTAAGCGTGATTACAGCCACTCCAGTGATTCTGGCTGTCTCTATCCTCTGATTCTGTGCTCTCTCCTAACATTAAAGATAGAAATTAATGTCAAAGCAATTCTTCTTTATATTTATTGTGATTTATAAGACAATACCCTCTCTTTGTATCTGGGACTACAAGTATCTGGAAAGGGGAAACTGTACCTTTATCTTAAGAAGAAAAAGAAGTATCTCACTAATGAAAACAGGCATTAATGTTCTTCCCTGAGAAACTGTGTAAGAGTAAGTAAATAAATAAAATGTTAGCTTGGCAGGTAAGAAGACTCCAAGACAAGACAAAACATCACTCTTTTAATCAAGAGATTAAACTGATTCCTTGTTTATAGTCAGCAGAAAATTGGTTTATCGTTTCCTCTACAGGCTCAATTAAAGCTGGTATGAGCTAGTGCAACTAAGCAAAATAAGAAATACTCCTCGGCGTCTCTATGAAGATGGGGTCTGTCCCATCTTCATTATTTCACTGCAGAGCCAGAGATGTGATGTCCCAGTAAGGGACACAAACCCAAAAATCAGTTAAGTAAATCTAGAAGAAACAGGAAGAAATTAACCTTTATCTTTAATTCAGAGCGCCAATTACTTTTTTATATAATATATTTTTATTGATTTCAGGGAGGAAGGGAAAGGGGGAGAGAGAGATAGAAACATCAGTGATGAGAGAGAATCATGGATTGGCTGCCTCCTGCATAACCCCCACTGGGGATCAAGCCCTAACCGGAATCAAACCATGACCTTCTGGTTCATCGGTTGACACTCAACCACTGAGCCAGGCCAGCCAGTCCAGAGAGCCAATTCTTGATAGAAAGAGAAAAGAAAGAAAATATAAGTGAAATGAATATATTTTTGTGAAGGAATTTCAATGCCTTCAATGATTTTCATTTATCAAGATGAAATGAGTATGTATTTATAGGTATTATAACATGGCCAAAGAATGTGATGCAACTTGAGGACTTTATAAACTTAATTTCATCCAAGTAGGTAACAAGGCTTATTAAAATGCACATTGAAACATTTCATATTATGATGCTTTTAATCACGTAATGATGTTCCTAGTTATATTACCTCATATGTTATAAACTTTCTTCAAGCAGAGAAAATGAACTTTAAAGAAATTAATAGAGCTATTCTATGTGTTCATTAACTTTCTAAAAACTTAATAAAAAAATTTAATTGGATTTTAAACTTTCATAAATCATATGATTTAGAAATCTATCTGTCCTTTAGACTTTGAGTAATGCTAAAGTTTAAGCATAATGATCTTTGTGTAGTATTATAATCATGGTAATATTGAATTCCTCAATATTTTTCCCAGCCAATATCTGTGTTTCATATAACATACCATGTTTAACAGCCATATACTTGACTCACCATAAACTCTGAACAATCTTGTAGATTAATTAGTTTTATCAATTTCTTAAATGTGTTTTTTTTAATGTGCTTTTAAATTTGATTTCCACTCTAGTCGGTTTGGCTCAGTGGACAGAGTGTCAGCCTGCGGACCAAAGGGTCCCAGGTTCAATTCTGGCCAAGGGCACATACCTTGGTTGCAGGCTCCTCCCTGGCCAGGCCCTGGTCAGGGCGCGTGCAGGAAGCAACCAATCAATGTGTTTCTCTCACATTGATATTTCTCTTTGTCTTTCCCTCTCTTCTAAGTCTCTCTAAAAATCAATGGAAAAATATCCTGGGGTGAGGATTTTTAATTTTTTTTTATTTCCTCCTGATTTGTTGGATATTTGTTTAGAACAGTTTCTTCAATTGTTCTGACATAAAACCTTTGATATCTGAGGAAATGCTTATATGATGTCTATCTTCATGGATTTTCTATGAGTATCCTTTTTCAAAAGCACATTTTCTGCTGATATTTTAACATTAAAGTTACTGTTCCAGGCGGTTCTGCGAGCTCTTTGTTTTCACAGAGATGATACTTCCAGCAACAGTGCCCTGACTAAAGAACACTGCCTGAAAGTGTAGTATTAAAACCTACCCTGAATAGCATAGTTGTAGGTGCAAAGAATTAACACCTGATGCCCAAAATTACAACCAAGTGAAATAACAAAAGTAAATAAGTAATGAAATGACCATGCTACTAGATTTCTAAAGCTCTTCAATGTGTAAATGAATATTTTGCATGCTGCATGTCATAGCTTATATGTCAGGATTGCTGTGAAGTGATGGGACTAAGAATCATGTCTCTCATTGTGTGGCTTAAATTTTAATTCTCATTGTATTTACCACTCAATTGGGTCATCTCTGACTAGATTGCAAGCGATATTACAAAAAGTGGTAAAGGTACAAAATGCATTGACAGAAACTCATTCAATAACAAACCTCACAGCAACAATTGACCATGTGCTTGGGAAAATTTAAACTTTCAATTTAATGGATAAGGTGGAAATATAGCATTCCTGATAAATACATCTATTTACTTATGGATATGCAGTGGAGGCAAATATATGTATACATTGTGCCACCTAACTTATTCTGGTCAGGGTGTAGGATTGTTAGTGTTAATCTATAAATTCTTTTTCTCACATCTAACCAGGCTAATACAAACTCAGTCCCACTTAGGAGAATTGTTGGAGAAATCAAACAAGGTCATGGCTATGAAAGGTTTTGAAAATTATAAAGTTCTTTATAATAGAACAACCACATTCATTGTGAATTTACTCTGTGCCCTATTATCTTATTTAATCCTCAAAACATTGCAATGAGATTGTTTTAGCCTCATTTTGCAAGAAAAGAAACTAAAGGGTCTAAAAGAGGTTTAGTGTTATATCCATGATCAAATAACTAGCAATGATGAAGCTAGGATTAACCTCACAGGCCAATCCAGAGTCCACTGTGTTAACCATATTACAACCTACCTGCTGTTTATAAAGAGTGAGTTGCTGTTGGTAAGAATGTGTAAAGGAGCCAATTTTCCTTTCCAGCATGTGAGGTAGAGTGGTTCTTATATTACCCTGCACAGCCCTGTGTTGCCACAAGAGGGAGGGACAAGCACACCTCAGAGCAAGTTCATGCCTTAACCTTGGCCGTTCGCTAGTGTTCTATTCTCCGCAGCTTTCCTATCTTATCATCTGATGCTGATGGGTTGTGTTCTCTTTTACACATGGAAGGTGGAATATTAGGAACTAAGAAAGACTCCTAGCCACTGTGCTATAGCTTCCTATAAGAAGTTGGAGACAGAACATGTATATTTTTTAAATGCTGTTATGAAAGTAGATTGGTAATTGCCAGGGGTGGGGGTTGAGGTGGAAGGAAAGAGTGAAGTGGTCAGAGGATACAAACTTCAGGGTATAAGAGAATAACTCCTGGGGATCCATGTGCAGTACGGTGACTAGAGTTAATGATACTGCATTGTGTACTGGAAAGCTGCCAAGAGACTAAATCTTAAAAGTTCTCACTTAAATAAAAGATACCTATGTGAGTGATGGACGTTTTCATTGACCTTATTGTGGTAATTATTTCACAGTATCAAAACCATCACATATCAGATCATCACGTGTACACCTTAAACTTACACAATGCTATATGCCAGCGATTTTCAACATTTTTCATTTCATGGCACATAAACTAATTACTAGCATTTTGTGGCACAATAAGAAATATTTTTTTGCTGATCTGACAAAAATAGATATAATTTTGATTCATTCACACTGGACAGGTATCATTATGTTGGCTGTTGTCATTTTTTATTTGACAATCTAAGGGAAAAGCAGTCAGTGCCCCTGACTAAATAGTCAAGTATTGCACATTTTAAAACATCTTGCAGAACACTGGTTGAAAATTGCTGTTATATGTCACTTATATCCCAATAAAGCTGAAAAAAATTAAGTTATACCAACTTATTTTTTAAATGCTGTTAAATCTAGTGAAGCTGATTAAATTTTTTAAATGAGTATTTTTTTAATTTAACATACACATAAATTAAATCTGAACTCCAAAATTTGCCATCAGGCTAATATTCTGAGAATGGTATGGGATTTCTATTTACAAGTAAACAACATGGTTTAAACTGGAAATCCCAACCGAACATTAACTGGGGTTATTTATAGAAATATAATGCCACATGTATAATAATAAAATCTTAACCAGTTTGAGGAAGAGAACACATATGGCCAATTTCTATTTAGAAGGAAAGGGGAGGAACATATGTAAGTTGTTTTTACGTTTTCACTATATAATTATAGAGTTTGTCTGTTTTTACTCTGGTCTTTCAATAATATGAGTAAATTTTTAATAAAATTATAATGTCAATCAATTGTAATATTAATATTTGTGATGTGAATATAACCTCAGGAGCACATCAGAAACTATTTAAGACTATCTCTGAGTGTCCGCATCAAGTTTCCACTTTCAAACACTAAGGTTGTAAAAAAAAAAAAAAAAAGGGAGAGAGAGAGAGAGAGAGAGAGAGAGAGAATAGGTGGAATGGAGTGGAAAAATATTAAAGGGCATTGGTATCTCTCTCTAATATTATATTTTGAATTACAAGCAACTGGCTGATGTCTTTGTGAAGTAAAATGCAGTTTGGAAGGAATAGATGTGTTCACCAATTAATGGCGAGTAGCACTTTCAATGTTAAAGATAATGAAATCTTTGCAAGTCAAGAAGATCATGAAGTGACAGTACCAAATTTAGCCTTTCGACATTTTAGTGCTGCAACTGCACCAACCCCTGGCAAGTTGTCTTTAGAAGTCAGTCCATAATTACCAGCATTCAGCACCATCTGACTCATGGAAATTGTGGGAAGGATTATATTTAGTCTGCTGATACTGCACTTTCTTCCATGTCTTTTCATACTGAAATACTTTTTGTATGAAAAGAAGGTCTTTTAGAGTTTGCTTTTACAATCAAGACTCTATCCGTTGCTTATCACCCAAATCAGAATTTGGAGGACAAAATTATAATATATATATATATAGATAAATAGATAGATAGGAAGGGCTTCAATGACACTAGTTAAAATTTAAATTATATGGATGATAAATCCTTGCTATTCTAGTCATAAATTAATAATGGTGAGCTGAAGCCAGAGAAGAAACTTCTCCCTAAAGATAAAATCACATCCTAATCGACTTTTTATACTTATTTCCACTGTGGTGAATGAGGTTCTTTGAATCTATCAGGTGCCCAAAGTTATATACTATCTCCTGTTTATAAAACATCTGACTCAAGTGAACACAGTATATGAAACTATATTTTGCTTAAATTCTCTTTAACTAAACTACTTCAAAATAATATTATTAATTGAATTTTTAGGCACCCTACCCTTTTCCACTAGAAAAAGTGAGTTGAGGTAGATTCTACTAACAAAAAAAATGGAAAACTGTAGTATCCTAAGCAACCCTAGAAATCATTAAGTATAATAGTTTATATTTGAGGAAGCTGTGATACAGACAAGAGAAATTATTTAATCCAAAGACACATGATTTGTTATGAGAACCAGAACAAAATTCTGAATGGTTTAATCCCTATCTAGTTTTCTTTCCACTATATCAAAAGACCTGAAACCTCTAAAATGGTAATGCCAATATCCATGTATACCTATTATCACAAAAAGAAATTTTTCTCCAGATAAGTAGGAAAAAGCAGATACTTATAATTTCTTATAGCACACACCACAAATTTTTATGATGCTCATATTTTAAAAATCAAAAGAGGAAAAAACAAAAATACAACATGGATTTTTAACAAATTACATGTAAACAAATACAACTAGAAAAAATACAATTCACAATAAATTTTAGATTTATTTATCAACTATTAACCATGGGAAAGCTGATGAGAAATCTGAAATGTAGACTTGGGTCACATTTTAAATGTTTTATTAAAATTTACATACGTCTCTCTGTTAATTCTTGTAGGTCTGAATTGTGTTACTTTAATAATTTAGCCTTTGCTCTAATGTGCTTGAATTTAGTTGACTAGTCTAAGCATCTTTGCAGAGAATTAATCATTTCTTCATCTGTTCAGATCAATTATCCAACATAGCCATTTATTATTCTCTCTCATACTAGACAATCTGGGCCAGTACTATATTCTCATTGTTCTTGATTTTACCTTGTTATACCATTATTATAGTCACCAGCCTAAGTATATCCTTTGTTGAGGTAAAAACAATGCAACAAAAAACATGTATGTCCTTTAAATTGAGTTATTCTGAAATATAAAGCTCAAAGTTTTAAAATAAGACTTCTACTGGTATTTTACAGTGATTCCTAGTGAGTCTGTGAGTTTGGCCTGAAAAATTAATAAAGTTTTCCTTAGGGTTTGCATACATCCAGATCTTTGTCTCTCTGCCAGGCATTAAATCAGAGAACCTGCAGTGATGTTTTCTTGATTGGCCCTGGTAGATTGATTGTTTTACTCAGCCTCACCAGTGATCAGTCCCATGTACCTTGCAGTGATGATGAAGTTGTTTAAAGACTGTGGTCTATGTTCCTTCCTACGGCATTTTCCCTCAGTATCAACAACACATATCTCCCAAATCACCTTTTACTATAGCTCTTCTTGTTTTACGACATCTTTTTTAGCAGTTTTTAAAAATATTTTAATTAAATTTATTGGGGTGACGTTGGTTAATACTACCAAATCATAACATACATCAATTCCAGAGCCTGTTTGATTAAATGCATTTTATATTTTTCCTATAAATTCCTTCTACATACCAGAGACTTTATCTTTTTTACTCAGATAACCAAACCTCATGATTACTTTTAGAAAAATGCTTCTCAAAGTGAGAAAATACCTATAAATATTGCAAGAAAAATCATTTTTAATACCAGTACCTTGTATACTACTACCTACCTTAATCCAAAGCCAAACAGTATATGACTTACAAAAATGTGTAGTGTAGTTGTTTTATCATTGGTATAATATAAGGTTGTAGGCAAAGATGGAAAAAAAAAAAACTTTAAAAAAACAAATTGAGGGTTTCCAAAGTAGTGGTCTTGATCATAAACATTTACACAGAATCTAAGCAAAGGCCCTGGAAATCTAAGGGCACATACATCAATAACTCAAGATGAGTCTGGCAGCTCTCGGGGCAGGAGATGGCGTGTCAAAGGAGAATGTAAGCACCTCCTCTAGAGTGTGAGCTCTTGGAGGGACTGATGAAGTCTCTTCCCTCAGGGAATATAATGTCCTACAGGAGGAGCTTATGTTCAAAGGAGGAGGTTACTAGGCCTACGTTCTAATGATTTTAACTTAATGAAAATCCGTTGGTCATCTAATGTAGGCAGGTATTTTATAGTTATGGGGGATAACATCGAAGAATAAAGGCAGGGGCAGCTCGCCAAGAGGGAGAGGCTGGAGTAAGACTGCACCTGGGCTCATGTCATGGACAAAGGCTTTCATAATGCCCTGAGCTACCCAGAATTTTACAATCGGAAGGTTAAAGGTCATCTTTGAGTGGAAGGAGGGAGCTAGGTAAGCAGAGAGAAAAGGTTCTTTTCAAGAGGAGGATCTTTTATCAGGACTTTGAAGAATAGTTAATTTCTAAGAAACAGATATGAGAAGAGAGACTTAAATCTAATTTTTAAAATAAACCAAATGATGATATAGCAAACTGAGCTCAAAATCAGCTGCCATTTTGTATTTGTCAAAGTCATGTTCAAAGGGCTGGTTATTTAAATAAGGCGGGCCGTGGGGGCGGGGGGGGGGGGGGGTGTGCTGGTTACTTCTCCATTATAACACCAGAAGAGATGCCAGAGAAAGTTTTTGTCATTGTAAAAGTGTACCAGAAAATAAATATCACTTCCCATTTATTCTATGAGCACAGTACCTGGGTTTTCTAACTTGAAAAGTATAGTTTATTCCCTGGACTAGACTATACTGCAGCCTTCTCCACGGTTGTCAATAACTTGCTTAAATGTTTACTTTGATTCCCAGTAGATTCAAAAAACCTAAACTCTCATTCTCTATGTGATAAAGTTCAGAGAAAAAATAGAGTTAAAAAGTTTGGCAACTGCCTACCTCTTCTATTTTAATAATATTAAACCTCTACATGATATCCAAGTGGTAAAAAATAGCTTTTTCATAACGTAAACATAACTTTTAAAATGACTTCCCAGTATACTCAACAGATTTTATACAAATTAACCATATTCTATATATACTCAAGGATACACATCTCTACTCAAAAAAAAGGAAGAAAGAAGAAAGAAAAGAAAATGATCATTATGTAGAGAAACTTTGATGAGTTTACTTTTTATTATTTATATTTATCAGCTCTACTAAAGATATATGCTAGCTCTCAATATTACTCATAGGCAATTCAATACATAAAATTACAAGACTAAAAAAAACACAATGAAACATGGTTTGCTCTAAAGCCTTTAATTTTTGCATCAGAATCATGAGGCTCCAAAGTACACAATTATCAATTGTCCCTCCCTTCTATTTTCCCCTAATGATTCAAAGCGTTTAAATATTTTTATTAACTCTTTCAAAGTGTCAATCTATTTATGAAGATATGCTTACCTAGGTATTAATATTGTTTAAATTATATTTTCAGTCCTTATTTTGGAACTCAAGACCCTATGAGATTTTTTTCACTATCCAAAGTCTTTGAACAAAAAGTAATACACATTTACTAGTAAGTGCTGATTTCTTTCTAAATGCTTAAGGGAAAGCTGTAAATACACCTTTGTCTAGCAGGGGGAGACTTTATGCTTTCTCTGACCATTTCCTTAAAAGTAGTGCAGAAACCGTACTTACATCAGAACTTACTTCCAACATTCTTATGCCTGTGAGCTGCTTTAAATAAGTAGAAAACTGATAGACATGTGTGAACATTAGTGGATAGTCTAACACCAATCTTTCCCTGTACCATTTTGCACAGTACCATTCTAGGAAGAGAGTGCCCTCTATTTTCAGATAAGCTACCATGAGAACCCATTACGGGCCACTCCCTGGGTTACATTTCAAGTTCTAAAGTACAGCTTTGCCTTCCTCAGCCCCGTTCTGGGTTCTTTTGTTTCTCAGTCTATAGACTGAGCCATCAAATGTTTGACAGGACAGAAACAGAATCAGCACGTTCTACTA
The DNA here is from genome assembly GCF_963259705.1 of Myotis daubentonii. Taxonomy (NCBI): domain Eukaryota; kingdom Metazoa; phylum Chordata; class Mammalia; order Chiroptera; family Vespertilionidae; genus Myotis; species Myotis daubentonii. Next base: position 16,038,351 of record NC_081846.1, on the reverse strand, counting down.
GGAACTTACATAAAATTTTAAAATCTCAAATAGAAGGAGAGAAAAAGAATGCATAAATGGTCTATCAACAGACAACGGTGATTACCAGAAGGAAAGGGGGGAGTGGGGAGGTTGAAGGAGATTAAGGGGAATCTATAAATATATGGTGAGCACACATTGCAGTACACAGATGGTGTATTATGGAATTGTGCACATGAACTCATATAATGTTATTTTCCAATGTCACCGCAATAAATGTAATGTCTTGTTTTATTTGTTATTTTTATTTTTATTGCATTCATTGGGGTGACAATGGTCAACATGAACATACAGGTTTCAGGTGTGGGTTTCAATGTTAGAAGATCTGTATACTGCACCATGTGCCCACCACCCAAAGTCGAATCTTCTCCTGTCACCTTATATTAGGATCCTCTTCTTCGCCACCCCCTTCCCTCTGGCAACCAACACACTGCTGTTCGTGTTCACGAGCTTCAGTCTTATATCCCACATATGAGTGAAATCATATACTTCTTAGCTTTTTCTGACTGACTTATTTCACTTAGCATAATGTTTTGTTTTGTTTTAAAAAGAACTAGGAATAAAGCTTACACACACACACACACACACACACACACACACACACACACACACACACAGAGTCTATCAGCTTTCCTGCCTACAAGAACTTCAAAAATTCAAAAAATTTGACTGGTCAGCCACCATAAAGATAACGGGGAGGGAGAAAAATACCCAATCCTAAGTGTACTAAGGGAGAATGGTGAAAAACAGAGATCAAACCATTCCTGGTTTAGATAAGCTTTATACATCTGAGACCACAGATTGTAAAAATTGATTAACTGCAGATTTTCAAGAATTGGCCAGATTATCACTTGTGAACCCTAAGAAACTCACAGAATGTGGGATGCCTCTCACTAATCTGAACTTTTCCACAAGGGGTTGCAAACTGAAACCCCAAATTAGTCCTATCCAATACATTTCATTAATACCAAGACAGCTCACTTGACATTTGCAAAGTCTAATATTCACTGGGAGCAGGGGTCAGCTCAGGCCCCTAGAGAAATTCGAGGCTCCTCTGCCACTGAACAAATAAGCTTCTTAAAGGAAGACACTCCAGGAGAGCATCTCAGAGATAAAGACCATAAAAGTACCGACAGGACAGGCTTCGGGCTCACTATGGCTGTCTACTATGGTTTCTGGTTTCCTAAAAATAGCCCTCAGGGTACAGATCCCTCTCCCTCTTTGCCCTAAGAATGCTGAAGAGCTCTCCGAAGGGAGTGGCCACCTCTCTCTGAAACCTGAATCGAACTGTGAGGTCACAGCTTCCCCCACAATAAAAGGCAGCCTCCACCAGGGTGGCCCCACTCAGGGATTGGAGCAGCCCTCAACTCCTCATCTTCGCGCTGTTTTGCAGCCCAGCAGCTCCATCATGGTGGGTCCTATGAGAAAAGCGTTTGTCATTTGCAGGAGGAAAGAGATAGGGGCTATCATCTTACTGAGAAAAAGGCAGACATAAAACAGAATTGGGGAGATAGCATATTCAATATGAGCCTTTAGAATCTGCTTTGGGTTTTTGGTGAGGTGAGCTGAGGCTAGAAGAATTAATTTGAGCTATTATGCCAGCTGGAAAAATAAGACTTAGTTCCCAAAGTAGCACTTTATGCTTCATCAATTTTTGCTATATCACATAAGTTTTATTATATCTAAATTTAGAAAGAAAAAACCCTCTGCAACTATAGGAAAATATTACATCTTAAAAAACAATCCAGTGATGCCAATTTCTAAAGCTGAGTAATCTACTTCCGATGCATGAAGTGAAAATGTGATGGTTAAACAGAAGAACAACTTATGGTGATTCTTTGCAACGCAATGCATCTGTACTTCTTAAAACAGTGTACCTGTTTTAGACATATCTTCGATATACTCTAGATTATTATCTTATTCCAGGAAGTATTTGACTTGGCCTCTGTTAAAGCATTGATTCATTAGCGAGAGATGTTCCCTAACTATCTTTTGCAATAGCTTTTTATTTATCCTAGACTCCGACGTATCCTAAGGCAACCTTCTTACTCTATGAAACCTACATGGCTTTTTAAAAATCTCAGGACAGACAGCACTCAATTCTGTCAATGCATTTGAAAGAGTACTAGCTGTTTTTTCTTTCTCCCTCTCGCCACTGCAGTCCTTCAGTGCTGACCAGATTGCTGGTAAGTGAATTGAGCTTTTCTACTTCAGAAGTAGGCAGAACACTGCCTAGTTTCGGAAATATCACTTATCTCCAAGGCATGTGACTAACTGGCTCAACCTGTTAGTGTCCAAGCTATGCCTGAACTCTGAAAAGTAGGCTGACTTTGGGAGCTTACTTTAAAGATGACTCAGGGAATGAGCTTGGATACGCTGTAAAGTCAGGACATGTTGGTTGGTTAAAATATTCTTTGTGGTTAATTTCTTTCTAACAGATCGAGTTCTCGCAGGAACAGCAGGATGGTAAGTTTAAAAGATATTGCTGTTGAAATGCGCACACTCAGAAAGATGGGTTTGGAAAGTCGACTCCCTCTGGGTGAGATTAGTTTTTCCTAATGACCCCCACTGGTGCTGCCACTCTAAAATTAAATGCTCTCCATCACTCTGACTTCTCTCAGCACCCCCAAGCAGCCCTTTCTTATAATTAGTAGTCAGAGGTTAAAGCAAACAATAGATAAACACTACAAAATAGGCCCTTATATTCACTGATTTCTAAGTATCTATATATACTAGTATACCCCCAAAAGATGCAGATTTTGGATGGCTAATTTGTTAATCAAATACTTAAAGAGAGATTTTTGCAAGTCTGAATTGTTCAATTTGGAAAATAAAATAATTACTATAAAACTGCCAATGACCAAATCTACATAATCTCAATGGGCATTATAATGCATTGAGAGAAATGATGGGTAAAGTAGATATAGAATAAAAGTAAATTCACAAAGGGAAGAGTATTTGTCATAAAACTGTGGGGGAGGGGGAAAAAGTAGATGTCTCCTGGTCCATCTTTAGTGACACAAGGCAGGTTCCCAGGGAGGGGATGGGACTTGCTCAAGGAACCTAAGAATTAATAATGGGATCAAAATCTGGTATTAGTTTAAGTTCATTAGAATTTCTTTCATAAAAACAGTTACTAACTAAAAAACTTAAACTCTTATGATTCAAGAGAATCAGAATACTTTCCCTAACACTCCCATTTTTTTTCTCCTTTCAGTCTTGGAATCCAAGAATCCTGTGCCCTATAAGATCCTATTTTTTCACTAGAAGTGTACTGAGGCGTGTTTTATGGAGTGACAGTGTCACACATTCAAATAAAGTGAGATAGAAATAATCTATGAAAGAGAAGGGAAGAAAAATTAGGTGTATGATATATAACTTAGAATATTGCTCATAATAAGTATCAATATTATACATGTTATGGTATATATTATGTAATTTTAAATATAGGTGATTAATAAGGACCTATTCAAGGACTCAGTTCTCCACCTAAAGAATTCCACAGTTTTCTGTGTTTTAGTGTCTGGACTATCTCATGTTCAAACATCAATTAAGGAAAAAGAGGATATTTGCTGTAGTAGCTGTAATACAGACTCACATGTATCCACATCATGGTTGATGGCCTCATGTAGAACAATTAGATAATTTCATGACTCAGAACTCAATATCATATAAAATTTTACTAAATAGGACTATTTTTATTCAAAATAGTTGGTACTTCTACTATAATTTGTTTGATTTTTGATACATCTTTAACTAGTGATCTGCAACATTTTCAGCTAATTACATCCCAGTCCTCTTAAATATCTACTTTACAGGGTCATTTTGAAAGCCTAACTATGGTAGGACCAAACAATAGAAGGCTTTAAAACCCTTATAGGGACAGAAGGGAAGTTTAAACCTATTAAACTATTACAATGAAACCTATTATTTCATATATGAAATAGGTTTTAGATACAGAGTTTTGGTAAACACTGGTGTGGTGGACTGGTTTTTCTCTTGTGCCAGGAAAATAAATGTTTCTTAGCATTTTAAATGAAATGGAAATCTGACTTGTTCAGAAAGGAATGAAGACTTCCTTTGATTACTTTCTTGTTTAATGATTAAATAGTTTTACTCAAGGCTGTTCTATTTGAATGTTTCACAGGTTTGTAGGAAAGAAGAAATAACAACTAGAAAATCACAGCATCCTAAAGGTCTAAGTCCTCCTATGCTGTCCAGTAGAGTTGCCACTGGCCACATGTGGCTTTTTAAATTTAAACTGTAAATAGTTAAAAATAAATTAACTATTTAAAAATAGTTAACATTTAAAATTCCATTTCCACAGTTGTACTAGTTGCCTTCTAGTGCTCAAGAATTGCAGGTAACCAGTAGCTACATTTTGGGGCAGCCCAGATATAGAACATTTCAATCATCACAGAAAGTTCTAGAACAGTATTGTTCTAGACAAGGGGCTGGAAAAAAATTTTTTTAAAGGATCAAAGAGTAAATATGTTAAGCTTTATTGGCAAACGCAGTCTCTGTAAAAAGAACCCAGATGTGTTACTGATGAAAACAGCCATAGACAATACATACACAAATAGCTGTATTCCAATCAAACTTCGTTTACAAAAACAGGTGGTCAGCCCCTAGCAGGAGTTTGCTAACCCATGTTCTAGACTCTTCAAGAGAAACACATAAGCCTTAAAATTCTGGGGTAGAAAGAACAATATCTTTCTGGCCTTAGCCTTTAAATCAACAGAAGGTTTAATGTCAGGAAGATTCTATTACAGCCCATAAAATTCCTATTTCTATATCAAGTATCTGACCAGGGTAATAGTGAGCCTGCTGAGCAATTTGTGCATGAAAGCCTGGAGCCAGTAACAGGAATAGTTCAGTTTCACATGTCCCTTAGAAAGATGAAACAATATTTAACTAATGACCCCACAGTGCCTGGGGCATGTTTTCAGATTAGGGAAATGATCTTTTATGGTCAAATTGCAGAGAATATGAGGGGGAAATTTTAGCAAAGGAGGGAAACATGATCACAATAGTTGACAGTGAAAATGTCTGGTTCAATCTTAGATTAGGGGATGGAGGGACAGTAAAATAGGGTATTTTGCTGAGTAATCTATCCAGAAGGTATAATTTGATCCTGAACAATTAATGGCCTAAAAGAAGACTGCTTTTGCCTCTTTCATTCACAAATGATTTTTGAGTGTTTTTAGTATTAACTCCAACACGTTGCCATCAGTACTTTTGGGTTCCCCAGGAAATTCATTTAGTTAAATTTAGAAGGTTTTATTAAAATGTCTTTACTGACCCCTAACCCATAGTAGTACCTCTTTCTGTCTTTTTGGTGTACATGCCTTAATTCCTTTTTAATGTAATTCTGAAAGGCAAAACCATTCTATTAAAGGAGAATGACAAAATTTAGGAAAATTAAGGGATATAGTGATCGTGATAAAAAAAATTACACTTTAAGAATATGTACTTATACACACACGTACAAGTAAAATGGAAATCTGAATAAAATTGGTGGTATCTATCAATGTGAATATCCTGATTTCAATAGTATACAATAACTTTGCAAAAGGTTACTATTGGGGGATACTAGGCAGAGTATTTAAGACATCTGTACTTTTTCTCAAAAGTGCATGTGAATTTACCATTATCTCCATAAATTTTTCATTAGGATATATGTACTTAAAACTAACATAGCAACATGTTGTCATATGTATGATCTGAAAAAAAAAAAGAATAGATTACCATAGCAACAGACCCAAACACATATTCCTCCTTCTGAATAAATTATACTAGGAGCCTATTACAGTCACACATTAAAGTGGTTAAATGACCACTTATAGAATTTAGAGATTTGTCTCACCTTTCTAGATTTTTCTTTCTGAAAAAATGAAGTTACTCCTGAAGAAAACTGGTTAAGGGGAGTATCTAGGAAATTTGTAACTCAAGAGGAGGTTTTTTCCATGTAATTTGAGAAGTTTGTGTTAACCTCACAAACACAACCCCATTTGAAAATGTTTCTTGAAATGTTATTAACTTAGTTAGTTATATGAGAGGTTATATAAGGAATTCTTAAAGCCTCAGAATGTCTTAACCCATTCCTGCTGCCCACGCAGATGAAGAAAATACGAACAAACATGACTAGAAGCTCCAATTTCCATATCTGATTAATAATAACATATGACTTGAAATGGGAAATGCTGCTTTAAAACAGCCCCCAAGTGAAAGGGTGTGTCCGTGACTGTTTGAACTAGGAAAAGGGAGAATCTAGCAATCACAACGTTGGAAAAATCTGTAAAATAGCGGAGAGTTTGAACTGGATCTTTGATGAAATTAGGGTTAACTTATAGGTCTGAGGTAGAAAAAAAAAAGCCCCCTAATGCTTCTTGCTTCTTGCAGATTTCAAGGAGGCGTTTCTCCTGTTTGACAGGACAGGTGATAGCAAAATCACCTTAAGCCAGGTTGGTGATGTCCTCCGGGCTCTAGGCACAAATCCCACCAATGCAGAGGTCAAGAAGGTGCTGGGAAATCCCACCAATGAAGGTAACCCTATGTTTTCCCAAAAAGTTGAGAAATATGTGGGGTGTGTGTGTGTGTGTTTCAGAGAAAGAGAGATTTATTAAGAAATAAGTTTCACAGAATAGGACTTAATTGGCTTTTGATGGTAAGTGTGCCACTTGGCTAGAGTCAGTTTTTTCCCTCATAAAGTAAGTTAACCTTCCTTTGAGAATTTGCAAGCTTGATAAAATTTCATGCTAATGCAAGGAAATAATATTTAATGCTAACATCATTATCATCATCTTATCTTAATGCTCATAATTTAAAGGTTAATGAAATGAAATAATACCCAAATCTACAAATTTTTTCAAACCCTCAAAGGCAAAATTACATTTTGACGAAGATGTTAAATATGACTAAAACATAATGCACTTTGCAAATAACTCCAAGTAAATTATAATAGCACACCCCGAGAGGATGTCTACTCTGATAAAAGCCAGAGAAATGAAATCAATGTTTTCAGGGAGACAAAGTACCTGCTGACTTTGCCCAACGGCCTATCTTTTGACACCCTGCTTCTGTAAGTCTCTTAAAGGAAACTCAGCTATCTTAATTAACAAAAACAAGATGACATCTTATTAAGAGTATTTTTTTTATGTCCAGAGAATTACCAAAAGACCTAAAAATCTATGCCAAACCTGCATTCAGTCACCCAAGTTAAATCATGGGATCAAAGTCAATAACAACATGAGTGGCAAAATTGCAGAATTTATTTGCTTAACACAGAAACCCAGTCTTCAGTCTAGAGCAAGAAAAAAAATTTTAATCCCAAAGTTTATGGCAAAATATAATAATCTATTGGAAAACAAACAACAACAATAAGACCAAATTGACATTTTTCAAGTAGATATGTGGGCTGTTTATCTTTGCCACAGAGGAAAAAAAGAAGACAAATAATTTCTTTTTTCTTTGATAATTAAAATGACAATTTTCTTGTGTTGCAAAAGAAAAAAATACTTCAAGAAAACCTAACTCTAAATCAGTCTGCTAGACTATTCATCACAGTTCATTTTCTTTGAAGGAAAATTTCCAGGTAAATCACACAAAGTAATAGCTGAGAGAGTGAGATAAAGTAAAAGAATAGTAAGTCAAGTCTTCCTTCTTAAGTGCCATTTCTAACTTATCAAACATCCATCTTTAATGGAATTATTAAGTAAATATTCATTTATTCAGCATTTCCATTCAATCTTTTTACTATTATTTAATGTACTAGATTTGTATTCTATGAGGAGAGACTAGTAAAAGGGAATTCTGATTTTAGGGGTACATAACTATACACTGCATACATCTGGATAGTCTATTTTATATTTCCTGTGAATATGATTCACCTTGTCAAAAATTACTAAAGATAGTCCTATCATCTGCAGGCCTCTAAACTACAAAAAAGTCAGAAGATCACAAAACATTTGACACACTCTTTCCTCATAAGCTTCTTTTTTAAATTAACTAAAATTTAAAGAAATTGAAGGCCCTACAAAAGCTCAGGACAAAGTTGGACTATATATTAAAGTTCAATTAAGTTATACTATATTTACATGCTAATGGGTTTATTGTATCAGTATAATTTTATATAGCTTCCCTAGTATTTATAAAACTATTAAATTAAGCCCAGCTGGTGTGGCTCAGTGGTTGAGCATTGACCTACAAACTAGGAGGTCTCAGTTCAATTCCTTGTCAGGGCACATGCTTGGTTTGGGGGCTCGGTCCCCAGTGGGGAAGAGTGCAGGAGGCAGCCGATCAATGATTCTGTCGATGTTTCATCTCTCTCTTCCTCTCCCTTCCTATCTGAAATCAATAAAAATATATTTTTAAAAATATTAAATTGACAATACTAATAAAATAGCGGCTAACATTAAGTATTCAGTTGTCCCAGGTACTGTGACAAGCTTGGCTTGTGTCATCTTATTTACTAGTAATTCTCATACTAGCACTATGAAATATCTCTATTTTAGAGATAAAGAAGCTGAGACATAAATTGGTTAATAAACTTGTCCATAATCACATAGTTGTAAATGGTGGATTGGCGATAAAAGGTCAAGGACTAGGACTCCAGAGCTCAGGCTATTAACTGTTACCAAATTTTTCTCATCAGCAACTTACCAACTGAAATTTTCACTGTATGAAGATTTTTCAGGTCATCTAGAATAAACTTTCAAGTTTAATTTGAGACTCAGAGATGGCATTTTATGTTTGCTAACACTCTCCAAATTGCAATTTCTTCCAGAGATGAATGTCAAGAAAATTGAGTTTGAACAGTTTCTTCCCATGATGCAAGCTATTTCTAACAACAAGGAGCAGGGCACTTATGAAGACTTCGTTGAGGGTCTGCGTGTATTTGACAAGGAAGGCAATGGCACAGTCATGGGTGCTGAACTCCGTCACGTTCTAGCCACACTGGGTAAGGAAATTTGTTCTAGTGGAATTAGTAGGACAGAATATATAAGAAGGAGTATGACTTGAGGGAATCATGTTATAACCAAGGTAGATAAGGGAAAAGACTACAAAGGGGAAATGTAAAAGAATATTCAAAAGTTAACGACCATTTCAATTAACTACAGTGTCAATGAGTGAGTTTGGGGAAAATGGTAACATAAATTACTGGTAATGAATAGGAAAACACTGTAGTCCTCATAGGATATAGTTTGAATATCTATACTAATAAAAGCCTAGGTGGCCTTCGCGCATGACGCCACCACAAGATGGCCATGCGCACAGCGGAGGCGGGGCCCAGTGGCTGCTCCATGTGGTGAGGCCTGGGGTCCTGCGGCTCTGCGCAGCATGGAGGTGGCTGGTCCCAGCGTCTCCGCCACCTCACGCGGAGGAGGCAGGTCCTGGCGGAGTAGGCAGGTCGTGTCAGGGGAGGGCAGTTTTGGGCAATGGGGCCAGCAGGAGAGGGCAGTTGGGGGCGATTGGGCCGGCAGGGGAGCAGTTAGGTGTCAATCAGGCTGGCAGGCAGAAGCAGTTTGGGACTATCAGGCAGGCAGGCAGGTGAGCAGTAGGAGCCAGCGGTCCCAGATTGTGAGAAGGATGTCCAACTGCTGGTTTAGGCCCGAGGTCGGGCCTAAACCGGCAGATCGGGCGGAAACTGGCAGTTGGACATTCCCCGAGGGGTCCCGGATTGGAGAGGGTGCAGGCTGGGCTGAGGGGCCTCTAGTTCGTATATAATGCGCACTTAATTCACTGACTCAAAACATTTATTGGCAACCGACTAAGTGCGAGAGGAATAAGAAGGGCTTGGTTCCTATCCTCCAAGAGCTTAGTCATCGTCTCCAGGAGTTCCAAACTGGTCACTTACAGTGGAATTTTTAAAATATTCTCTGACTTCCTTTCTGAACAAAGACTTTTGCTTCATCAGGTGAAAAGATGAGAGAGGAAGAAGTGGAAACGCTGTTGCAAGGTCAAGAAGACTCCAATGGATGCATCAACTATGAAGGTACAATCTCATGTGCTCTGGTAGTTACTGCATCTCTTAAAAGATTAGATTGATGATGGACTCTATTTGAACTTAAAATAATTTCTTTTTCTTCACCTCCCTTATTAACATACACATGCTACTTATTATCAATGAACTACATAATAACTCGAACTCTAGAAAGATATCTTGTGAAGATTTGAATAGCTATAATAATAAATGCATAATATGCTAATTAGGCCAGATGACCTTCTGGACGAAGTCAGGGTTGCGAGGGAAGCCCCGGCCCCAGGTGCCAGAGGGAAGCCGGTGCCAGCAGCCAGGGGAAGGAAGGCCTACTCTTGCACAAATTTCATGCATCAGGCCTCTAGTATATATATATGTAAGATTTATTCCAGTGGGTGTTAGCATTCTTGTATATTGTTATACAGCTTAAAATGTGTTTTCACGTGTTCTTTTCTTGTTAGACCTTTATCACATCTCTTTAATATAGACAGGGTTGTGTTAGAATAAAATTTATTAGAATATTAAAGTTGGAGAGATCTTAAAATCCTTTACATAAAGGAATTATAAAATGAGGAAATTGAGGGGCCAAAAAGTTTAGTTATTAGTGAAGGTCACATCATTAATGATAGGCATGGTGCTATATGAAAGTCCTCTCATAGTGTCCAATTATCAATTTCCTGCTACCAATCTACAGCAGCTTCACCCAGAGGATTTGAAAAGCAACACACTACACAAAATAAAGATGCAAAATAAAGTTGCATGATATAACATGTAAATTAAAATTTTCCAATAAAATTGAGAAACTTATCTATTCCCCTAAAATGCTAATCTAGTCACATTTCAATAAAGCTATGTTGATAGATTTTTTTAAAAAAAAAATTGATTTCAGAGAGGGAGGGAGAGGGAGAGAGAGATAGAAATATCAATGATGAGAGAGAATCACTGATTGGCTGCCTCCTGCATGCGCCCTACTGGGGATCCAGACTGAAGCCCGGGCCTGTGCCCTGACCGGAAATCGAATTGTAACCCACGGTTCATAGGTCAACGCTCAACCACCGAGCCACACTGGCATAGCTGTTGCTAGATTTCATGTAAATTTAGACTTGTGAAGTCTAATGACTAGAGGAAAAGTAAAAAAAAGAAAAGCAGAGAGAAGTGCGGAAGAAAGAAGAAGGAAGAAAAAGAGAGAGAGAGAGAGAGAGAGAGAGAGAGAGAGAGAGAGAGAGAGAGAAGAGGACAGGAGAAAAGGAAAGTACTCTGCCAAGCATACCTTCACTGACAATCTTAATTAAATTTCACTTCTTTCCCATAAACAATATTTTAAATTTGGTTATTATCATAAGTATATTACATAAAAGAAGAATCATTCAATAAATACTGTTTGGACAAATGGATAGTAATCTAGAAAATTAAATCAGATCTGGATCTTATACCATAATAAATTCCAAATGGGTCAAGCATTTAAATGTAAAAGAAAAAAGCATAGAAGCCACAGAAGAATTATTTTAGAGCTTTTGGAACTGGAAGACCTCTCTAATACTTATATAAAACCCAGAAGGCACTTCAAATTTTGACAAATTCAACCACATAATGTTTTTTGATTTATATGGCAAAAGCCACCAGAAGCAGAGTTAAAAGACAAATAGCAGAACAAAAAATATATATTTTTGCAATCAGTATTGCAAAGAGCTCATTTCCCTAATAAAAAGCAATTATAAATTTATAAAAAGACCACAACCTAATAAAAAAAACTAATAGATATATGAACAGACACTTCATAGAAAAGGAAAGTATATACACAAATACAGTAGAATATGCTAAACTTCATTAATAACAAGAGAAATGCAGATTGATACTACACTGAAATACCATTTTGAAATAAGCTGATTGCTGAAGATTAACAGTTTGACCAAACTTTGGGGTGAGAAGAATGTGTAGAAAAAGGCGATCTTATGCATTCCTGCTGGGAATGTAAATCATTTAAATCCCTGCGTGGTGATGGGGTACTAGCAGATCTAACAAATCTACTTCAAGGAATGTAGACCTTCTTGCAGTCAAGTGAAATGAGTGCTACATGGTTATTTGTTAGTAGTGCTGTTTGTGATGGCCAAATATTTGAACAACTTAATGTTAATCAATGTAGGATGTATCATATAGATTCCAGTACATCTACACAATGAAATACCCTACAGCCCTAAAAAAAATGATATCTTTGTTTATGGTTATGGTAACATCTCCAAGTATATTACTAAGTGAGAAAAATAAGTGCAAAAGAATTTGCAGAGTATGCCACCATTCGTGTAAAAAAAAATTTATAAACATGTATTTGGCCCTAGGTGGTTTGGCTCAGTGGATAGAGCATTGGCCTGAGGACTGACTGAAAGGTCCCAGGTTTGATGCGAATCAAGGGCACATGCCCAGGTTGCAGGCTCTGTCCCTATTGGGGGGCATGCAGGAGGCAGCCAATCAATGATTTTCTCTCATCATTGATGTTTCCATCTCTCTCTCCCTCTCCCTTCCTCTCTGAAATCAATAAAAATATATTTTTAAAAAAGAAGCATATATTTGTATTCTCTTATATGCACTTAATAGCTCTATGAACTTAGCTATAAAGGAGAAACTAAGTATCTGGGAGACAGTGGTGAGAAACTTTTTTTGTTATAAACTCTTTCATACTTTAAAGAAGAAAAATTTAATCGTATGAATGTACCCCTTACTCAAAAATTAAATTTATAAAATCAGGGAAAGATCATAAATCTAGTAATAAGTACAGCGGGCTGTACAGAGCATAAAAAATAAGCTCCAGTGTTATAGCTAAGATTAATTAAGATTGAAGTAACTTTCAGAACCTCTTTTTTTATTAAATTTGACGGTTTTCTAACTCTCAACTGTCTGTATTGTGCCTACAGCTTTTGTCAAGCATATCATGTCTATCTAAATGGAGCTCTCAAGGTATATATGTTTCCTCTTTACTATTTAGACTTTCTTGATTTTTTTTTATTTTCTTTAACTGCTTCACTTTATATTCTGTCGATATAATTAGTATTATTTCTTCAGAGTTATTTATATGAACCAGAAAACTTCAACTCCCTGAAATGGGTTATTTAGAAATAGATCACTTTGTATAAGCAAAAACCTCAGAAGTTTAATATATAAATCCTATCTTTGTACTATAAGTATGCAATGGAGAGTCAACAATCCAGAGTAGTTAATTGATTCAGTTGGAACGTAACACTAATAAAAGGATGGGCCTACGTTTTCTGAATAACACATAGTTTTTAACAGTTACCACTCTAGCAAGCCATGTTATCACAGTTAAGCACTTGCAACCATGTTCTTACAACGAGGAAATAGTTTACCTTCAAAGTGTTGGCTCGTTTGTGCTTTTTCTTCTTTTCACTTCACATTAAAATAAAAATCCAACTCATTTCCCTTTTTCTTTACAGATCAAGCATTGTTTAGGAAGACTGGCTGGAAACTTATTTATAACACCCATGTCCAGATCTGTTTACCATCATTCAGAAAACAAAACAATGTAGACTATTCTAGACTGAGGACTTCCTGAAATTTTTTATACCTACATTTCTCTCTGAATTGCATTCATGTAACACAAACCAAGTGTCTCCTGCTCTAGACAAGGATAAAATACTGACAATCTCCAACCCAAGCACCACTCTTTATTTTCTACCATGGGTCAATCAACATCCTTAAATTAAAAGAGCAATAAATAATTTTGGTCAGTCTGGAATATTCAAGTTGCATTGTGTTTTTATCTTCTTAGAGAAAATAATTTTTAAAACCTCAATTCTATTGTTCATGTATAGAAAAATGATGAATTAAAAGAACAAATCAGTACAGTCTATATAGAAAATAACAGAATGGATAGTAGTGATAATCATATATTATTGAAAAAGTGAAATGGAACCCCAGCTGGCTTGGCTCAGTGGACAGAGTGTTGGCCTGTGGACTCAAGGGTCCTGGGTTCAATTCCAGTCAAGGGCACATGCCCGGGTTGTGGGCTTGGTCCCCAGAAGGGGGCATGCAGGAGGCAGCCAATCAATGATTCTCTCTCATCATTGATGTTTCTATCTCTCTCTCCCTCTCCCTTCCTCTCTGAAATCAATTTAAAAAAATCTTTAAAAAAAAAAAGAATGAAATGGAGAACTGAAGAAATTCAGAGGATCAGAAATGTTGTCATATAAACTACCCAGGCAATTCAAGATGAAAGCAGGCTTCCTCAGTTGCATGTTAATCATTGTATTCATGGTTTGAACTATTTCACTTCTAGTGATAATCTGGCCTATTAGAAAATTCTAGTAAGCCCTAATCCCTCTCACTGAATGTCTTCAAGGATAATATTTAAAGTGACCTTTCAGCTGTCACTTAAAAAACCTCTCTGGGATGAGACTGTTATTCAAGAACATATCTATTATTAATATGCTGTCTCCTGCTATGCTCCCCTCTACTTCACATGCCTGTGTCCCCAAATCTTGGTTCAATCTTCTAATACATGTCTTAAATGGTAAAATAATTCATAGAAAAACTCAAAGTGTAAACTTACTTTATCATATCATAATGCTATCATGTCACTTTTCTTCAGAACAAAGGCAGAATTTGCAAGCTAATAGTTGTATATTTAGAAGAGATGCGGTGATAAATAGTTCTCCCACTCTCTAAAGATATCAGAAATATATGGGATTATAAAAATCCCTGAGAAGTACGTGCCTGCCTAGACATTTTTGGAAGCTGAAACAACTTTTTCCTGATGTTAGGTGCTTCATGTACACATGCTCCTCACTCTAGCAAAGGTCTCTCGGATTCCAGTAGTCAACAGCTTCAACTCTGACTTAGGCTTTTGTAGCCAAGATGATGTCGGGACATTACAATCAGTCATAAGGAAAATTCACAATGGCCTCAAGATCTTTAAGACCAAATTAGCCTAAAACCAGGAACTGGAAATTTCACAAAGCACCGTCTAGCAGAACTTGCAGTAAATCTGTATCTACATTGTTCTATTGGGTAACCACTAGCCACATGTGGCTACTGAGCACTTGAACTGTAGCTAGTGTGACTGTGGAATTGAATGTTTAATCGTATCTCATTTTAATTAATTTAAATAGACACATGTAGCTCATGACAACCATACTGAACAATGCAAGTTTCAATACATAAGGCAATGAAAATGTTTTTATTTTTACTTATAAATGTCACCATGTAGAGAAGTTGACGGTTACAAAGAGTCCAATCATAAAAGGCTAATTTTTTTTGAAATATGTATTTAAATTTCCTATCTTTTAAACTCCTTTAACATCTTTCAATTAGAAAAAATGTGACAAAGTTTTTGTCTCAAGCTTCATATTTAATATTTTTCCCACAAGACTTTATAAAACTGCTTTAACTCCACAGGGGATAACATCTAGTACACTGTCATGGGACCTAACCTTATTAAATTACCATGTGTGAAGTGCCCATAACTCAAGTAGCAGCAGGTGCAAAACAGAGTAGCGGGTGAAAGAGTGACAGTAATTTTTAACATCTACACCAGCTGGTGAAAATGACAGGTGCTTAATTCCTCAGTCTTTAAAAATAACTTTTGAAAAGCCTCCACTGCATAAGCACATATTTTTAAATTTTTAAAAACTATCTTCAAGTTACTTCCTAACCAAAAAAACGAAAAACAAAAATCAAACAAAAAAAAAAAAACCACCCCAAAACGTTATTTTTGCCTAAACGTATATTTGAAACTTATGTCACAGGAACTTAATTTATTTTTCCTCTATGAAAAAAATAAATGATTATTAAGTTGGAGAAGTAAACTTTTATTTTTAGACATCATGATAATATTTCTCAAGAAACACTATATCAAAAAGAACCCTTCATATATCTTTCTCTAATTGTACTTACATATCTTGTTTGATATTAGAAAATATAACTTGGAACTTAATAGAATGGAGAAAAAATGTCTCCCTTTAAATTCTAAGCCTAGAGAAAACCATGAATCTATAGATTGTTAAGAAAACCAAGTCTATATCCCAAAAGAACAGAGACGATTAAACAGCAAGTATCTGGAGTCCAGACTAAAGAGATACGCTCCCTTGAACTGTCAATATACGTGCAGTTAAGGAAGAGCTAAATGGTAGAATAATTCAGGCCATGATCTCAGTTTTACAATTTGGTGAGGGATCCCTAGAATAAGGAAAGTCAGTGCCAAAGAAAGAGTGATGGGGTTCCAAACACCTGCTGGGAATCTTTCCATAAACTCCATATCAAGATAAATTAACATTTGGTAGGAAAAATAATTGGCTATACCTTCCTTGGCCTTCAGGTGCCAGTACCTGCACTGAGGCTGGCCAGGGCTACCTTGCTTCCACCATGGCCATGCAAAACTGAGAAGCAGAATTAATATCGGCCAGGGATACTTCGGCCCATGCCCCAGACCCCACACTTGAGAAGGCTCCACTCATTCTCCTCCAGCCACACACCGCCACGGCCAAGGATTCTTCCCAGAAATAGCGCATGCCGCTTCCAGAGCTCTTGTTCCTATTCCTTGGCCACACTTTGGATACCCAGGGCCCCAGAATTCCCCGCCCAAATGACCCCTACTCTCTCTTCTAGGACCTGTGGTATCCTGCCTAGGTCCATTCTCCTAAGGGGAGACTGTCACAAGTGTGTGCAAACCGAAGTCCAAGGGGTGGCCAAAGCCAATTTACATCTTGTTTGGTTGAGTTAACCACATGGCCCTGGAGCTGGGGGTTGGAATCAGAGAGCAGGTCACCACTCTCTTGGACCCCCAGGTGGGTAACTTTGATTATATCATACATAAAATAGAATATTTACAAAGCCCTGTTATGAGAATTAAATGACAAAACATAGATAAAGTGCCTAAATAAGGACAATTTACCATAAGGGTTAAATATACAAAATGGTGGCTATTATAATCATCATTTCTTGAAATTACTATAAAAGTTCCTATTCAGAAAAATTATTTTACATCTTCCAAGACTTTGCTCAGGTACCTACCTCTTCCATTGACTTTTCCCCCTTTCATCCACTCATGACCACCCACCATTGTGTGCCTATAGCACCTTGTACCTATTATTGTGTTTATGATACAGCATAATTATTTATTTGCATCACAAGATATCTATATCCCCAGAACCTAGAATGGTGCCTGACTCATGGTTGGCACTAAATAAATGTTTTTTAAAGAATGATTGAATGTCTGAGTGAAACTGTTCCTATGTCTTCTATCCCCTTAACTTTGAAGGTAAGAAACATGTCCTACTGACATTTGTATCCTGAATGTTTAGATGAGTAATAAAGCCCGATAAGTCCTCAATAAAAATTTAGTGAATGTATTCATGAACTAATGAACAAGAATATGCTGATGAGTGAAAATTCCTACATTAGTAGTAAGAGGAACCTGAAGGATATATCCCATGATTTGAAAAGACAAGGATAAAGCTATTTTTGTTAGGCAGTACTTTGCAAGAAGGTTCAGTGTTTCATTTATTTCAGTAACTATTGCTAAATAATTTTGTTCCTGGTCTGTTGGTTTCTTTGCTTAGCTTTTCCTCTCATAATGTGACGTGTGCACTATCCAAGATGAAGTTAGAGCAAAGCATAAGAGTGCTTCCAAGTAAAACCACTTAGTTTGCTTTCTGCATTGGTGGTCAGGAAGCTCAGAACAAATTTAATATATTTCACAATTCTCCCCATACAATTATTTTGTTCTTTTCTTTATATCTTTTTTGTACCTCAATCATTACCTTTACTTTAACAGCTCTGTTGAAATGCTTTTACTGTCAGCCATATCAAATCTGCTTGGAAAGCTTGGTGGTACAAACTATAATAACCATATTGATAAACTTCATGGTTTCATCTTTCCAGATATAAACTTTATTTACTACCCATGAAAATCAACTTCCTGGATCAAATAAAAAAGGTGATAAAATGGTTCGTAAGGTTTCTGGACATCAAGCATTTTCTACCAAATAATATTTCAATGAGTAATGTGTAACTAAATCAGAAACAGATTTAATATCCCTTGAAGTTCACATGGCTTTAGACTAAGAGTTAACATATATTATTTGCTGAGTTTGCTAAACCTAGAGAAAAAGAGAATTCGCTAAAGTTTTCTAAACAAACAAAATTCTAATATATTTCTGTTCAAACTGAAAAAAACAGTGAAATTAAGAAGTGTCATAATACTATAGTAGAAAATATGAAGACCCCCAATGGAGTAATAATAATAAAATGGACTCTCATTGTGAATTTCCTTACTGTAGAGACCAATCTGAGATTTGAAAATCCCTTCATAATAACATATACTATTCTTTATAAACTGAGTTGTGTAGAACAAGAAGCAATTACACACTCTGAAGACATTTTTTTTTCCAAATGGCAATCTCTTGATTCTTAAAGAGAGAGAAATTAACTATTCATTTCACATAGATTTTTCTCTTAGAAAAAGAATAAAAAGATTGGTGGTTGCCAGAGGGGAGAAAGGGGGAGGGGTTTAATGAGTGAAAATAGGGGAAGGAAGTTGAGAGGTACAAACTTCCAGTTACAAAAAAAATAAGATTTTGGGATTTGATGTACAAAAATAATAATAAGTACTAGGATGTAATATACAACATGATCACTGCCGTATGATATATAGGAAAGTTGTTAAGAGAGTGGATCCTGCCTGGCCAGTGTGGCTCAGTGGTTGAGCGTCGACCTATGAACCAGGAGGTCACAGTTCAATTCCCGGTCAGGGCACATGCCTGGGTTTTTGGCTCAGCCCCCAGTGTGGAGCATGCAGTAGGTAGTCAATCAATGATTCTCTCTCATCATTGATTTTTCTATCTTTCCTTCTCCCTTCCTCTCTAAAATCAATAAAAATATATTATTAAAAAGAGAGAGAGAAAGAGAGAGAGAGAGGATCCTAAGAGTTCCCATCACAAGGAGAAATGGTTTTTTGTTTTCTTTTCATGGCATCTATATGGGGTGATGGACAGTAGCTAAATCTATTGAGGTAATCAGTTCACAACATACATAAATCAAAGCATCGTGCTCTACACCTTAAAATTATACAGTGATATATGTCAATTATTTCTCATCAAAACTAAAAACAAATCTCTTTCTCAGAATTAGGAAAAGTCCTGGGGAATGGATTTTTTTCAATTTCATAACACTGTAAAATCTGAAACTGTTTTTTTCTCTTTGCCATGATCTGTTGGACACATTTACAACCCACCTCTAGCTTCTGTGCAGGAAGGACTCCATAACATGAGTTTCTCTGTGTCTGAATCTTTGAGGTTTGACTTTTATACAACTTACTAGAGGCCCATTGCAGGAAGATTCCTGCGCAAGAATAGGGCTTCCTCAGGTCTATTCCTGCAAGAATAGGGCTTCCAGCGGCCGGAGCAAAGCTGCCTCAGCTCCTTCCCTTCTCCGCCACTTCGCTCCCTTCCACAGTGCTTGGCTTCCTTCTACACTGTCTTCACCCTGCATATGCAAATTAACCGCCATCTTTGTTTGGTTAATTTGCATACTCATCCTGATTGGCTGGTGGGCATAGTGGAGTGACACCAATTTGCATGTTTCTCTTTTATTAGTGTAGACTAGAGGCCCGGTGCACAAAAATTTGTGCACTCGGCGGGGAAGACGGGGGGGTCCCTCAGCCCAGCCTGTACCCTCTCGCACTCTGGGACCCCTCGGGAGATAACGCCCTGCTGGCTTAGGCCTGCTCCCAGGTGGCAGAGGGCAGGCCCAATCCCTAGGTGCAGCCCCTGGTCGGGCTCAGAGCAGGGCCAATTGCAGAGTTGGGGCGCCGCCACCTGTCATGCACAGAGCAGGGTGGATTGGGAGGTTGCGATGCCACCCTCAGGCACACTCAGGGTAGGGCCGATTGGGGGTTGGGGCACCGCCCCCTGTCACACTCAAGGCAGGGTCGATGGGGAGGTTGCAGCGCCACCCCCTGTCATGCACAGGGCAGGGCCAATCAGGGGGTTGGGGCGCTGCCCCCTGTCACGCACAGAGCAGGGCCCATCAGAGGGGTTGGGGCTCCATACCCTGTCACGCACAGAGCAGGGCCGATCAGGGGGTTGGGGAGCTCCCCCCTGTCACGCACAGAGGAGGGCCCATCAGGGGGGTTGGGGCACCGCCCCCTGTCACACACAGAGCAGGGCCAATCAGGGGGTTGGGGCACCGCCACTGTCACACTCAGGGCAGGGCCGATGGGGAGGTTATGGCTCTACTCCATCACACACAGAGCAGGGCCCGTGGGGAGGGAGGGGTTGGGGCGCCACCCTCTATCATCCACAGAGCAGGGCCGATCAGGGGGTTGGGGCGCTGCCACTCTCACACTCAGGGCAGGGCCGATGGGGAGGTTATGGCTCTACCCTGTCACACACAGAGCAGGGCCCGTGGGGGGGGGGGGGTTGGGGCGCTGCACCCTGTCACACACAGAGCCGCAGGGCGATCAGGGGGTTGGGGAGCTCCCCCGTATCAGGCACAGAGCAGGACTGATCAGGAGGTTAGGGCACCTCCCCCTGTCAGGAGCAGAGCAGGGAGGATAGGGAGGTTGTGGCCCCGCCCTCTGTCACACACAGAGCCGCAGGGCGATCAGGGGGTTTGAGCGCTGCCCCCTGTCACACTGATCCTGGTGCCGGGAGGCCTCTCAGCTCCACTGATCCGGGTGCTGGGAGGCATATTACCCTTTTACTATATAGGATAGAGGCCTGGTGCATGGGTGGGGGCCAGCTGGTTTGCCCTGAAGGGTGTCCTGGATCAGGGTGGGGGTCCCCACTGGGGTGCCTGGCCAGCCTGGATGAGGGGATGATGGCTGTTTGCAGCTGGTCACACACCCTCCAGGGTGGGGGTCCCCACTGGGGTGCCTGGTCAGTCTGGGTGAGGGGCTGAGGGCTGTTTTCAGGCTGGTGGATGACTGAAGCTCCCAAATGCTCCTTTTTTTCTTCTTTTTATTATTCTGGGCCAGCTTTAGCTCTGGCTCCAGCTCTGAGGCCTCTGCTGCTGAAAGCAAGTATCTGGTTTGTTTGGGTTCTATAATCGAAACAATGTATAACTCCAGCTCTGAGATCCCGGCCAGCTGAAAGCAGGTTTCTGGGGTTTTGTTTAGCTTCTATATTTGTTACAATGTTTCAAACTGCAGGCTCAGATGCCGGCAAGGCAGGCAGGGAACATTGGTTTCCTCCGTCACTGAAGCAAGCAAGCCTCATGTTCGCTTCCAGCTGCCTGGCTGTCGGCCGCCATCTTGGCTGGCAGTTAATTTGCATATCGCCCTGATTAGCCAATGGGAAGGGTAGCAGATGTACGGCTAATTACCATGTTTCTCTTTTATTAGATAGGATTAGTGTAGATTCCTTTGAACACTATTCAGCACCACCCAGTGACATTCTTTAACCACTCCTCATATGCTAAATTAATCTCTTTATTTGGGACCTCCAGTCAAGTGGCTGCTTCCACCTGTCTTTTTATGTCATTTCCTATAACTAACAGTTCACCTTTGGCCCACAACATTATCTAGGTTTGTACCAGGAATTGCCTGCACCTCTGTCTCTCTGGAAGTATTTGATATTTGTGGTATTTTGTACATATTCTATAATAATTGGTTCAAAACTGAAAGCATTTATGATATTGACAAGAAGCATAGGTTCCATAAATTTAAAATAAACTGACAAAGATGGGAATTGTTAAGTACACCCAACAACAGATCAGCCTCAGTTCCATACTCGTGTGCTGGTTGACTATTCAATGATGAAATAGAACATGTTTAAAATACTGGAAATGCATTTTTTTTATGTATTTTGTTTTTTACAGAGAGGAAGGGAGAGGGATAGAGAGGTAGAAACACTGATGAGAGAGAAATATCGATCAGCTGCTACTGGGGATGTGCCCACAACCAAGGTATATGCCCTTGACAAGAATCAAACCTGGGACCTTTCAGTCTGCAGGCCGATGCTCTATCCACTAAGCCAAACTGGTTAGGGCTGGAAATGCATATTTTAATGCAGTGACTAAAAGACTAGGAGGATTTCCCCTTATTATGTAAGCCTTTGGGTCCATACTTGCAATACAGCTTTGGTATACACTTTATAGTAACTTCACCTCTCTTGATTCATTTAGTTTGCTTTTATTTTCCCTGTGCTTAGTTTTCTTTTCTCTTTTACAGCCTCTTGAGTTTACTCTATTTGCTTTATAAGGTGCCTCATCCTTTTTGGAATGAGGTGGAATATACAATTATAAATTAAATATTTATTAAATAAATGATGGTTAGCTTACTATTTTATAAAGTACTGAGGAAAGTTATTTGCATTTATTGTGTTCTTTGGGCAGGTTGTTGTGATAGAAGGTTATGGCTAAAGACCCAGAAAGACTTAGAAATGAGATTGTAGGCAAGCCACTTAATGTTGTTAAATTTCGGTTTCCTTTTCTATAAAAACAGAGCTGAAAAACAAACAAACTAAAAACACCTCCCCAGTAATGATGGAGACTGGGCAGCCTTGTGTGTTAGGTGACCTTGCCTGCAATTGGCATATATAGTAGATACTCTCTCTACGTCTAAGCTACTATTCTGATGGCCATGTGTGGCTTACTGCTCGGTGTTTTATATATGCATCACATATCCCAGCAAACATCTTTGATTTCTACAGTTAACTTTTCCTTTTTTTGTGTTAATACTCATCAAGAATATATTTTTCCACTGATTTTTAGAGAGAGAGTGAGAAGGAAAGGGGAGAGAGAGAAAAAGAATAACATCAATGTGAGAGAGACACATCAATTGGTTGCCTCCCACACACACCCCAACCTGGGCTGGGGATCAAACCTGCAACCCAGGTATGTGCCCTTGACCGGGAATAGAACCCAAGACCGTTTGGTGCTCCGGCTGGCGTTCTAACCACTGAGAAACTTGCCAGGACCACAGTTAACTATTAAATATTTGTGGTAAGTTATCTCTAAAAGGTCCCTTCTGAATTTAACACAAAAGATACTAGGGAGTGAACGATTGTGGCTTTTACCCTAATTACTTACCCACATTTAGAGAATCACCTGGTTGTCTGCTATCCCAAAGATGCCTGTTACTATACTGATAGGGATAAAATAATTTTGGAAAGGAAATTGTAAGAACTGGGCTCTTAACAAATACTTAGAGAACCATTAAAATGACCGCCTAGGCAGGAGGGATTCGGTGGGTCTGCAGTGACTCCCTGTGGCCCAGCAACAGAAGGAGCTGAACTTGCAGGACAGCAGCAGCAGATCCGAGTGTCATTGCAGTGACCCAGGCCTTTGAAGTGGAGGAGATGAAGTGGGATTAACATGTTTCAAAAAGCAGGATAAAAGCTCTCCTCCAAGGAAAAAGTCCCAATTTTCTTAATAACTGACACTTATTATCTTGCCTTGCAAGCTCTAATTACGTAAAGCAAATGCACTGTTGGTTCTTTCCATTGTAATAGTGCACATTTTGGAGCAGGGTGATCATTAAATAATTAACAACTGGAGACAGTCTCTGTCAGGAAGACTCCTCTAGTCCACTGCCTATGCCATCAGACAGGGAACAAAGTCAACCAATGGAAGGATACTTTTTAAAAAATATTTTTATTGATATCAGAGAGGAAGGGAAAGGAAGAGAAAGATAGAAACATCAATGATGAGAGAGAATCATTGATCAGCTGCCTCCAGCATGCCCCCTACAAGGGATGGAGTCTGCAATCCAGGCATGTGCCCTGACCAGGAATAGAACCCTGACTCCTAGCTCATAGGTCGATGCTCAACTGCTCAACCACACCAACCTGGCTGAAAGAATTTTTTTTCACAACTTCTGATCTTATCCATTTAATGGTACCATTCATGATTGATATACTAAATACAGTAAAACTTTTCTTGAGAAGAGTGTTGCATATGCTTTTAAGAAGTGCTTTAATATGCTAACTGAAAATAACAGGAACGTTTTCATTCATAAGAACACTGGAAAATGCATTGTAAGTGATGGAGAATTTGATCTAGGAGGGAAGATATTCAACTCAGAGACTACAGGAGATTGGCAAGGCTGAAGAAAGTTGTTTCCTGCGTGTACCTCATTAAGGCCAGCGCACTCAAAGATACAGTTATTTGGGGCAGTAATTTCTTGTTATTCTGCCTCTTTCACATAGGAAGACACCTTTTCAGTGAGGCATTCCATTTCTCTCAAAATTAATTACTAGATCCAATACCCAAAGAACTACTTTTCTATGATTTTCTCACCTCCTGAAAAGCCATTTTCTTCTTCTTTGAATTTGACCATCCAGTTAAATTTTAAAATCTATTTTTCGTGCATCACATGCAATGACTCTCCCCAATCACCTCCTTGTCAATTTGTACCTCTTCAGCTAGCTTGCTTTTATGAAAGTTACTCCTGGGGTGTGGAGGATCATTTCTTCTTATGAATTAATTGTAGGTTTATTTGGAGGTGGTTTGTACAAAAACATAAAAACCTATCAAATTTGCTCTCCTAGAAAAATAAAATAACATTCCTATACGAATCATACCAGGTCACATTTTTCCTCTAAAATCTTTGTAATGTTTGACCTCAAACAAAGTATTAAGTATGAGATGCATTAAGTAGTGTATCTCATATTTTATTTGTGTAACCAGATTTACTTCAGGCTGCCACCAGCCT
Organism: Myotis daubentonii; assembly: GCF_963259705.1. Taxonomy (NCBI): domain Eukaryota; kingdom Metazoa; phylum Chordata; class Mammalia; order Chiroptera; family Vespertilionidae; genus Myotis; species Myotis daubentonii. Next base: position 16,013,692 of record NC_081846.1, on the reverse strand, counting down.
GTGGGGGCAGATGGGCAAAAAGCCAGGTTTAAGTAATGTATCTTCCCCACACACACCACCACCACCACCATCTTATTAAGGCAAGACCTCCAGCACCACTGCCTGACTGAGTGACCAATACCAACCACCATGCACCTGAGCTTGCGGGCACCTGTTGGATACTACCAAATCTGCTGTGTTCTTGCCACCTTCCACAGGAACAATAAGGCACCAGCATGTCTGCTGGACACCCACAATTTGCCACTGTGCATTTGTTGCATTTGGCCATGTCTGCTTGGCACCACTATCTCCTGCTCCTACTGAGTCACCGAAGCATCTTAAGTTGTCAAAGGACCCGAGTTTTCTGTCTAAAAGTAGACAACAATGCCACTCTTCCGTAATGTTAAATTTTTTAAAGGGTCTCTATACACTGCTGCTAATATGGCTGATAGCTGATAGTTTAATCAAGTTAGTTTTTTGTTATGGTTTTATATCCTCCCTAAATAGGGCATGCATGGGAGACTGCATAAGAGCTTACAGTTTGTGCCCAAATGAAGAATTAGGCATTCAAGTCAACCCAAAGGAAGTGCCTTTACGTAGTTTGCAAAACAGAGCGACAGAGAAGGGCAGCAACCCAGGACACACACAATCATTCACTGGGGCTGGCAAAGGAATCAACTCAAATGAAAGGCAATATTCAGAGCCACCCTGCCCCCACCCCACCCCCAAAACCAACCAAGGCTTTCTCACTTCATCAGACGCATTGTGCACAATTCCCTTTTTCCTCAGTGAGTTGTCTTAGATGCTCGTGGGAGCTTCTGACAAGCCCTCTCACCTAACTTATCAGATATGATTAGAGATTAGTGTCCCTTAGACAGAAGCTAGAATCCTACTGTCATTAAGTAGTCCTGTTCAGTGTCTGAATGCTTGATGTAATTTTTCATGAAATCCTTTCTGAAGTAATATGTCATATTTTGAATAGCACCTTGTTCCTGAAATTGAAGTAAGAATAAATAATAAATATTGCCAGATATTAACTACTTCCAGGGTCCACATTCCCCTTGGGTTGCACTGCCTTGCCCTTAAGATGCTCTAGGCCTCGGTGCAGGGGTAGCAGCAAGCATGGAGATATAGCTTTTCCTAGCCAGTTTGGCTCAGTGGATAGAGAGAGCATCAGCCCTGGGACTGAAAGGTTTGATTCCCATCAAGGGCAATCAATGCGTCTCTCTCACATCTATGTTTCTCTCTCTCTCTCTCTCTCTCTCTCTCTCTCTCTCTCTCTCTCTCTCTTCCTCCTCCTTTCCACTCTCTCTAAAAATCAATGGAAAAATATCCTCTGGTTAGGATTACCAAAGGAAAAAAGAAAGAGAGAGAGATACAGCTTGCTCCTCCACAGGCCTTTAAGCGACATCTGCTGACTTGAGAAGGACTTTAAGTCAGAGAAGCACTAAATTCAGCATCAGAAGACTTGGGTTCTCACTCTGGCAAACCACTGGCTCTGGCCATGGCTACTTTCTAAGCCACAAAATGATGGCAAAGCCAATGCTGCTTATTTCACTTGGTTGTTATGAATATCAAATAAGAATATTTGAGACAGTACTGGATAAATAAATGTAAATTGTTGTTATAATCTGCTATCCACAAGGACCTAGAAAACATTTTATAATGAACAACTTTCATATAATGACACTTACTGAAATGGAATATTGTGTAAATATACAAATAGAAGAAATATATATGCATATCTATTATTGCAGCACATTTTCAGGAGTACTTTCACTATAACTATATTTCAAAGCATAATAATCCCTTTCATTTAAAATTATTACATAACTTGCTAATGTCAGCAATGTGCACATATGTGAACAGTTCATGTCCCAAGCTCATGATACATATGAAAAGAGCACTAAATGGGGAGTGGGGAGCCCTGGATCCAGTTCTAGCCAGCTGTATACATTTGACCAGGGTCTGTCTCTTCAAGTTCTCCCCTCTGACTCCTATGATTGAGAACTTAAATAAGCATAATCAATAAACTCTAGATTATAGTCTTTCAACAGACAGAGCAACACACCACCTTAAGAAAACCTGGTTCTTTCCGAGGCCCTGTTGTACATGTCTCTCCACATTTCTCCTGTAGGTGTTTAGTAAAACTAAAGCGAGGAATTATTCTGTAAGACAGATTCTCAGACCTGGGCAGGGGGAGGGTGTAAATGGGGGAGAAAAGGAGGGCTTCTGTAACACTTTCAACAATAAAGATAGAATAAAAGAAGAAAAGAGTTGAGCAGAGGCAGGCTGCTCTAAGAAACAAGAAATAAGCTGACTGAAATCCACTGTGTATTAGAGGTGGTAACAAACTAGAGTTAATTACTAAAATATAAACCAGAGAGGACTACACAAGAACAAAAGTCAGAGGAAGTCACTAAGAACTCACTTCTATTGATATTATAAATATCTATCACATTTATAAACTTATGTATGAAAGTAATTCTTTTTTCTATCGCCTGTAAATCTTTTTTGTATTTCTTATATATTAGCTCTGAAATTCCAGAGTCAAGGCAAAAATGGAAACACTAGACTATATCACTATCATCATCTTCTAAAAGGAAGCATTAACAGTTCTTAGACACGTAGAGTTTCTGTAACTCAGTTCCAAGGAAAATTATGTCAATTGTAAAGCAAAAAAAAGAAAGAAAGATAGATAATGATGGCCTGATAAGGCAAACATGTGGAAAGCAGTAAAAGTAATGTCCTAGTCTGTAAATGTCAGAAAATCCATTGGAATACTAATCATTATTTGTGTTACACAACGCATAACAATAGGAAAGGCTTCTTTACTTACTGCTTTTAAATTTCATGCCATTCTTCCTCCGCAATTCATTTCTAATTATGCACCCATTGATTCCTGTGATATTTTTGTTTGATTTTGTGTGTGTGGTTTCTTGGGAGATATAGCAGGACTCTTGTAAACTTTTTATATTTGTATTTTCATATGAAAATGCACATAAACATACAGAGAAGTGCCATGAATTTTTCATTCTTCCACCCCCCCCCAGTACAATATCCTGCATAACTATTGTATAATAACAAAACCAGCAAGTTGACATTAGAACAATCCAGAGTTGATTCCAATATCACGTTATACATGCACGTGTGTGTGTCTGTGTGGTTCTACACAATTTTATTATGTGTAGCTTCATATAATGACCACATCAATCAAAATACAGAACTATTTCATAACCACACGTTTCCTTCTTGCTACCCCTTTATAGCCATACTCACCCTTTCCCCCAACCCCTAACCCTTTATCTGTTCTCCAGCTCTATAACTGTGTTATTTCAAGAATGCCATAAAAATCAAATCATATAGAATTGACTTTTTTCATTCAGGATAATTTCCTTCAGCTCCATTCAAGTGGTTGTGTATATCAAACTGATTTGTAAAGTACAAATGGAGTCATCATTTTTTGTAAGTCTTATTGAAAGACAACCCATATAATTATAAAAGTTTATTTTCATTTGTAAGGGGAAAAAACTGGTTCACTTTTTGATAAGGCAACTATTTATAAGAAGTGATCCTACTATTCCTGTCTTGTCTTAAGTAATACTGTTATTATTAATTATGGTCCTGGATAATTATGCTCAGAACATCTGACAAAAAAAAAATTCTTGTTCTTACATCAGCCTTCTAGATTAATGGGTTCAATATGCCTTACATTACACTTCATTAGACCATTCAACTGAACTTTCCATTTCAAAAAAATCTCTGCTTCATAAGGAAACTACAGATTACTTCATAAACATTTCATCTCCAGTTAATGTAGCAATGATAGCAGCAATGTTCTTTAAAAGGCTCTTGGTAGAACAATTATTAATCTCTTACAGGAAAAATGCATTGAACAGTTTGAAAAAGAGAGAGGCAGAGAGACAAAGAGAGAAAAGAAGTATACCTTTAATCTCTTAAAGTTCCTTTCATCTTCTAACCAAAATGGCTTCCCTTGAAAACTCTTTTTCCAGGCAAGTCGTACCTATTTACTCTCCACACCTCATATGTACAAGGTCTGGAGATGAGATGAGTCTTTTCCACAACATTCTTCTCCCTCCACCCTAGAACACTCCAGTTTTGAAGTTCCTGCCATCAAGCCATGTCAACTGCTGTTGTCATCATCTACAGATTCCAAGTCACTCACCCACACACGTGTTGAGGAGTGATATATTCATGCAATCATTCTTCCAACCTGCTGACCTCACAGTACCATGGCCCTTTCCTCTCCAGTAATCTTGTCTTCTGATCCTACCTCAGTCACATAATCTCGTGGTGAGGCCCCTAGACATTGCCATTACCAATAACTACACACCCTCCAAAATCTCAAATTCAGACATCATCGCATATCCTAACTTCTAACTTTCGACTGTACCCTCTTTAAAAGCTTGACCCAACAACTCTGTAAACCACTGATTCTATTTCCATAAGATTCTCTGTCTCTCATCCTTTCATGTCCTCAGTTCATACTTCACCTAACTTCCATGTTCAATAATTATAGTCACACCTCTGCCTAACTCTTTGATCCATCCTTCCTCTTTTGTCATCTGCAGTGCTAACATGGCCAAACCTCAGCTTTGGTGAAATTTATTTTTCAGATATTTTGTGACATCTGCACAGTTGTCAGTGGCTGGAAAAATAACCTCAGTGACTGGTCTTAATTCATGACCTTACATGACCTTAGTCGAGTAATACAATTATCACATTTCCCTCAAACATTTACTTTCTCATGCTCTTGGATAATTATTTCACACCTTCTCCTCTCCTCTCGAATCTCCAACACTTTCTGCCTCACCTCATTCTCAGAGGACGACCTTGCTTCCCTTTTCACTTAGGGAACAGAAGAAATCAGAAGAGAGCTTCCATAAGGTTTCCCACCTCTCTACCACCCTACATGCTTCTATGCCCACTTACTATGCCTGCCCTCCCGTTACTCTGGAAAAGCTAGCTATGGACATCTTGCTCACTTGCACATAGATTCCACCCCCTCTTGCCACTCAAAGAAATATCTTCTATAATCCCTTCATTCCGGCATTATTAATTTCCTATCTCTACATGATAATTTCCATTAATAAAAACACTTATAATACCTCCCATATTGTAAAAGCACTCTTGACCCCACTGCCCCCTCTAGCTCTTCCCCAATTCTCTGTCCCCTTTACAATGAAACTCTTTGAAAGCGTTGTCTCCACTCATTGCCTTCAACTCCTCCTCTAGAATTTTTCTTTTTGAACCAAATGGGTTTTCATTCCCACCACTCCACCAAAACTGCTCTGATCAAAGCAACAATTTTCCCCATTTCATAATCGATTTCTCAGTCCTCAACTTAACTGACCTACCGGTCGGATTTGACAAAATTGATCACTACTTCCTTCTTGAAACACTTTCTTCAGGATGCTAGTCTTCTGGTTTTCCTATCTCCTGAAAGTCTTTTGTTTCCCTAATTTGCATGTGGGTATAGATGAATTTGTTGGTTGGAGGGGTGAGAAATTAAGGACATTCTCTTTTTTTAATATAATTTTTATTGATTTCAGAGAGGAAGGAAGAGGGAGAAACAGATAGAAACATCAGTAATGAGAGAGAATTGATTGACTTCCTCCTGCACGCCCCACGCTGGGGATTGAGCCTGCAACCTGGGCATGTGCCCTGACCAGGAATCGAACCCTGACCTCCTAGATCATGGGTCGATGCTCAACCACTGAGCCATGCAGGCTGGGCTCCACTTTTTTATGTTGTTCTCACGGACATCTTGAAAGAGAACTTGCCTAGCTGTGAGAGGGTCTGGATATTCCATTGCACACAACAGGGGGTGCTGATACTATGTGGGGTTTTGATGTCAGCCCACTTATATAACAAGCTATTTGCAAGAATTGAAAAACAAAAGGCTGGAAAACTAGACAATACAAGTAATTTGAAGGACAAGAGCTACATAAATCAACTTCAGTGTTGAGATTCACGTTACTCTATTGCCATCTTCTGGTTGCATTAGAAAGTGCATTGTATAAATTTCAATCTGGTTGTGAAGATAGTCAAGACATATTTTCATGGAATTAGTATCACAGAATGTGGACCCTAGAGGTTACCACAGACAGCGCAACCTTAGACTGAGACCATATGGGGAAGCAGAAGACCCAGAATAGACAACACTATACCGGCATACCTCACTTATTGTGCTTTGCTTTATTGTGCTTCACAGGTATTGTGGGGTGTGTGTGTGTGTGTGTGTGTGTGTGTGTGTGTGTGTGTGTGTGTGTGTGTGTGTGTGTTTAATACTTTATTGTTTAAAGTATTACATGTAGTATTACATATGTCTCCTTTACTTTCCCATTGGCCACCCCCACCCCCCAGCACAAGCAAGGGCATGTTTTATGTTTTGTTTTTTACAAATTGAAGGTTTGTGGGAACTCTGCCTCAAGCAAATTTATTGGTGCTGATTTTCCCACAGCATTTGCTCATTTCATGTCTCTGTGTCACATTTTGGTAATTCTCACAATAGTTCAAATCTTTTCATTAGTATTGCATTTGTTGTGGTGATCTGTGATCAGCGTCTTTGATGTCACTATCGTAATTTTTTCAGGGTCCCTAAACCATGCCCACATAAGATGACAAACTTAATATATGTCGCGTGTGTTTTGACTGGTCCACCGACCAGCCAGTCTCCCTCTCCTAGGGTTTCCCTGTTTTGTGAGAACAATAATATTGAAATTAGATCAATTAATAACCTTACAGTGGCCTCTAAGTGTTCAAGTGAAAGAGTTGATTAATGCGGCAGACTTCATTATTGCCTTATTTTTTTAAATTTCCACAGCCAGCCCTAGCTGGTCTGGCTCAGTGGATAGAGCATCAGCCTGCAGACTAAAGGCTCCTGGGTTCGATTCCAGTCAAGGACAAGCACCTCGGTTGGTTTGCAGGCTCCTCCCCAGCCTGGGCCCGGGTTAGGGTATGTGCAGGAGGCAACCAATCAATGTGTTTTTCTCACATCGATATTTCTCTCTGTCTTTCCCTCTCTCTTCCACTCCCTGTAAAAATCAATGGAAAAATATCCTTGAGTGAGGATTTTAAAAAAAATGTTTTTTCCACAGCCAACTCAACCTTCAGCAACCACCCCCTGATCATTCAGTAGCCATCAACCTCAAGGCAAGACCTTCCACCAGCAAAAAGATGATAATTTCTGAAGGCACAGCTGATGGTTAGCATTCTTTAGCAATAAAGCATTTTTAATTAAGGTATTTAAATTGTTTTTAGTCCTGATGCTATTGCACACGTAGTAGACTACAATACAGTGCAAACATAGCTTTTATGTACGCTGAGAAACAAGAAACTTGTGTGACTTGCTTTATTGCAATATTCACCTTACTGAGGCTCTCTGCAACTAAACCTGCAATATCTCGGTGCTATGCCTGTATTGAAGGAGCAGAACAAATTGGAGGTCTGGAACTATCCAACTTCTAGACTTATTATATAAAGCTACAGTAACCAAAATAGTATTGGCAAAAGAATAGACAATTAGACCATCTGAACAGAATGGAGAACTCAGAAACAGACTTATAACTCTATAGTAAACTGGTCTTTAGGAGCCAATGCAGTGCAAAGGAGAAAAGATAGTCTTTCAACAAATGCTAGTGGAATACCTAAAGATCCACATGCTAATAAATGAATCTAGACACAGACACTACATCCTTCATAAAAATTAACTCAAAATGGATCATAGACCTACATGTGAAATGCAAAAGTGCTAACCTCTGAGAAGATAACATGGGAGAAAATCTAGGTGACTTTGGGTATAGTGATGACATTTCAGATGCAACACCAAAGGCATGAATCATGAAGAAAATCATTCATCAGGTGGACTTAATTAAAGTTTAAAACTTCTGTTTTGCAAAAGACACTGTCAATAGAATGAGAAAACAAGCCACAGACTGGGAGAGAATATTTGCAAAAGGCATACCTGATAAAGGACCATTATTCAAAAATATATAAATAACGCTTCAAAATCAACAATAAGAAAACAAACCACTTAAAAATGGGCCAAAGATCTAAACACACTAACCACAGAAGAAAGCAGATCACAAATTACCTTATGAAGAGATGCTCAGCAATAGAGATGATCGCAAATTAACATATGAAGAGATGTCACTAGGGATTGCAAATTTTTTAATAATGAGATACCACTACAAATCAATTAGAATGATCAAAATCTAAAACACTGACAACACCAAATGTTAGCAAGGATATGGGGCAACAGAAACTCCCATTCATTGCTAGTGGGGCGCAAAATAATACAGGCATTTTAAAAGACAGTTCGATAATTTTTTACAAAACTAAACATGCCATTACCAGACAGCCCAGCAATCACATTCCTTGATATTTACCCAATGGAGCTGAGAAAAAACACAAACCCCAGCACATTAACATTTGCAGCAGTTTTATTCATAATTTCCAAAACATGGAAGCAACCAAGATGCCCTTCAGTAAGTGAATGGATAAATAAACTGTGGTATATTCAGACAATGAAATACTATTTGACACCAAAAAGAAATGAGCTATCAAGTCATGAAAAAAACATCGAGGATCCTTGAATGCATATTGCTAAGTGAATGAAGCCAATGTGAAATGACAACATATTGTAAGATTCCAACTATATGACATTCTGGAAAAGGCAAAACCATGGAGACAATAAAAATATTAATGATTGGCCTGGCTGGTGTAGCTCAGTGATTGAGTGTCGACCTATGAACCAGGAGGTCAGGGTTTGATTCCCGGTCAGGGCACATACCCCCATTGCGGGCTTGCATGTAGGACATACAGGAGGCAACAGATCAATGATTCTCTCTCTCCCTTCCCCTTCCTCTCTAAAATCAATAAAAATATTTTTTAAAAAATATATATATTAATGATTGCCAGGAGTAGGGTAGTGAGGTGAAGACATAAATAGGCGGAGCACAGAGGATTTTTAGGGAAGTGAAAATACACTGTATGACCCAATAATGATGGATAAATATTATTACACATTTGTCCAAACCCATAGTGTGTACAACACAAGACTGAATCCTAATATGCACTGTGGACTTGGGGTTACAATGATGTGTCAGTGTAAGTTCATTAACTGTAACACGTGTACCACTCTGCTGCAGGATATTGATAGTGGGGGACACTGTGTGTGGGGGCAAATGGAAAGTCTGTGGAAACTCTCTGTACTTTCTCCTCAATTTTTCCATGAGCCTACAAGTGCTCTAAAAAATAAAGTCCATTTTATTGATTTTTTTAAAGGTCCATTTTTAAATTCCTTAAAAACACACACACACACACACACACATACACACACATACACACACACATACACACACACACACACACAACTTCATACAGGCCTTTGACAATAGCCCAGCTACCAACCCATTTTTGCAAACAAAAATATTGCTTTTCCAATTCAAAGTGAGTTCCTCACTTTTAGGAAATGTATTTTTTCTGGGGACTTTCTGAAATCTGCTGCCAGTGGACACCCTTCCCATCCTTCATGCTTCTTTTCACTTTTTCCCCAGGAGTTTCTGCCTGATTTTAACTCTACTCACACCACTCCCTACCCTATATTTGCAAACAAAGGAGAAAGCTTTTAGGCTCCAGGGGGAGTTTCCTTACTTTCAGGAAGCATATTTTTGTGGCTTTTGCTCCAAAGCATCCTGCACTTGGTGGCTGTAAGCAAGGGCTATGTCTTTTGCATTTCAGGTTAAGCCTCCCCTTTAGATACATATTTCTGTAAGCCATTTCTTAGATCATTACTTCTGAGCCCTCTCCCACTCTATGCACAACTTTCCGCTTCCTGTTTTGAGGTTTCCATCAGGTTGCAGATGCTTCATGTAGATTTTATATTTATGATAAAGTCGTAAAAAATTCCCATTTTCTCATTTAGCAGAAAATGTGTTTGTGAGTAGTTGCTCTCTCTGTTGCTTTTGCTTAATTTTCACAAAGAGAAAGAAAGAAGCTGACTTATGCAGCCAGGTGCACAGCAAATGTCTCTCTATGGGTATTTGTTATACTTCTTTAATATGTGTATGTGCTTTATAATGGAAAGAGGAATGAACGCTGTGTCCTGGCCAGTCCCCTGCCCCTCATGACAGGGGCACCCATGCCCCAGCTTCAATAGCTTTCCGCCCCTGCCTCCAGTGGCAGCCCAAATCCAATACCAAGTCGATGTTGCTCTATAAAGACCTGGCACCCTTGTCTCAATTTGAACAACTTGGAAGGGTTGTGCCACTCCTGTGGGACTGGCTAAGGCCTTGGTTGTAACTGCATTACTGTGTAACTCCTGCCTCTGTCCAACCCCGTTTTCTTCCCTGCTCACTGGTACTGATCCTAAAAGCATTCCCCAAAAACTTCCTACAAGCAAATGTCCATCTCAAAGTCATTTCTCAGTTATTCAACCTAAGTATGTTGGTTCCATGTGTGGACTGAAGAAGCAGATTCTAAATGAGATTTTGGAACTGGGTCACCACCATCTGACAATGAGGATCCCATCCCTGGAGGCAGGAGGAGCATAAATATCCCAGGCAGGCCTACCAGTGCAACTGTTTAAAATGTCATGGGTGATAGCTAGGATGAATATTGATCCAAGGGAGTGCCCTGGAAGGGACAAAATCTGAGGCATTTGAGAAATTCAGGGAAAGTGTAAATATTAACACATTGTTTGCGGGTAGTTTTTATCGCCCGCTAAAAGGTGGCGCGGGCCATTTTTGCTAATTTTTTGCGCAAATGGCAACGTTCAGTAAAATTACAATAACTTCAGTTTACGTATTTATATGTTACCCGCATTCTACCGCTAGTCTATAAAAAACGTATTAATACATGTCCCGTGCTATACTACCAGTCAACGTAAAACGTATAAATACGTTTCCTGCATACAATGTGTTAAGTCTATAAACTTAGATGGCTCCTGGGAATGTATTCATTAGCTAGGGCTGTTTTAACAAAGTACCACAAACAATAGAATTTTACCATCTCAGTTCTGGAGGCTGGAAATCCAAGATCAAAGTGTCAGCAGGACTGATTACTGCTGATGTTTGTAAAAGAGAACTTGCCCCATGCCTAGCTTCTGGTTTGTTAGCCATCTTTGGTGCCCATTGGCTTATAGAAGTGAGTACTTACTACAGACACCTCTGAAACCGCCCCCGTCATTCCCCAGCCAAGATAGTGAAGCAAAAACTATATACATACCAGAGCAATGATTTGTGGCACCTTTAAAGGAGGCAGGAGTGTTGGTCCAAGTCCTATTTCCATTAATTCAGCAGCCTGACCTCTACAGAAGTCAGATAGATGCTAGAGAACAAGAGTGGACAAACTTGGGACAAAAGTAGCACCTATTGCAGTTGACCTCAGTACATGGTACACAGCCAATGATTTGGCAAATACATCATTTTCCATCCCTACCAAGAAGGACGATCAGCCACAGTTTCCATTCTGTTGGAGCAGAAGTACACATGTATGGCCCTACCCCAAGGCGATGACAAGTCTCTCCTTCATTATCATAAGAGATCTGAAGGGACCCAGGGGATTTGGGTATTTCCAGGCATCACCTCCCTCCACTATGAAAATGACATCATGTTAATCAGTCTGATGAGCAAGAAATGGAAATAAAACACCTGTGTCCCAGAGGGTGGGAGATAAACCCTCCAAACCGACAGTGTATTCCACACCTGGGAATAACACTTGACCCAACATATACCAGTGGCTAAAAAGCTGCCAACTCAGAGAGAGGCTGGAGCAAAAGGCGCTGCAGCACGTCCAGGCTGCGGTACCAAGAGCTCTACGCCTTGGGCTACGTGACTTAGCAGACCCAGTGTTCTCAGAGGTTTTGCTTCAGGAGATGTCACGTGGCCTTGATGGCAAGCCCAGTGGAGAACTGCACGGAGTCCTCCTGGAAGTGTAAATCCGAAGGAATCCCTCCACACACTTGCTTCAACAAATCTCTGTCTCAAAGTCCACATCTTCAGATAATCTGATCTCATGAAGAGTCTAAGTATCTCCATCTAAAGCGATTCCTTGAATTGCTTACACCTAGACAATATTCTGGAAAGATATATGTGTTCCTGGAATGAGAGCATCACCCCACAGTCAGACCTAGGTTCAAAGTCTGCAGTCACATTGCCATACTGGGTGCCTGTACGATTGAATGAAAAAGTTGGACTTCTATAAACCTGACTCAACAGTCTCCCGTTCATCACTCTTTCCCCACCTGCCCTCCCTCCTTACTCTATACTTTATATCTTCCAGTCCTGCATTAAGTCACTGGCAAGTTTGTAACACAAAGAGAATAATTTCCTTCCTGTAACTGCTGTTTAAATAATGGCCCATGTTACTTAAAAGGGTAGAGTGGACCAATTCCTTGAACCAATCTCACAGACTTAGAATCGAGCACCAGAGAAAAACTTAACAGTTCAGAGTAGAAGGGGCAAGAAATGACAGACTTTTCCAAGAACTGTTTCATGACTATTTCACCACTATAATGTGGCCATTTTCCAACCAGCTAATGAGTCATATCTTCCACTGATATTCAGGTAGAATGTTACTCCTCCATCCATAGCATCAAGCTGTGGTCGGCATGTTTGTGTTCTCCCAACCTCCACAATATTCATATGTCGAAAACCTAAAGCCCAATGTGATGGATGGTATTTGGAGGTAGGGCCTTGGGGAGGTACTTAGGCCATGAGCCCTCATAAATGGGATTAGTGCCTTCATCAAGGTGGCTCCAGAGAGCTCTCTTGTCCTTTCCATCATGTGAGGATACAACGAGAAGTCTGCAACCCGGAGAGAGCGCTCACCTGACCATGCTGGCCCTCTGATCTTGGGCTTTATATCTGCAAAACTGTGAGGAATATATTTACATTGTTTATAAGCTGCCCAGCCCCTGATATTTTGTTCTAGCAGCCTGAACAGACTAAGACAGTTGGAAAGCTCTGTCAATTCCACCTCCAAAAAATACATATTGAGAATCTGCTCACTTCCTTCCATCTCCACTACCACATCTATTCCTAGGCAACAATCAGATCTCACTTAGAAGAGCACAGTAACCTCTTAACTGGGCTCCATAGACCCACTCACCAATCCACAAATGTAAGTAATCCATCCACTGCCCTGCTTCAAACCCCTCTGTGGCTTTTTTTTAATTGTCCTAAAATGAAATCCTACCTCCTTACCCTGGGCTCCAATGGTCTGGTCCCACACTGCAATACCCTCCCCCCCATTTCTCACTACTCTCCCACTCACTCTCTACATTACATTCCAATCACCCCAAACTTTCAGGTTGTTCTCCCACCAGGCTTTCCCTCCGACTTTGCACCTGCTCTTCTCTCTACCTTCCAGGTAGAGATGATCCACAAAATGAAAAGCCATCAGCTACTCCAGGTTGAAGTCTGATATAGTAAATACAGAAACAGAAACAGTATATATATTGAGAATCCACTCCTCAAAACCAACGGGGTGTGTGTACAAAAGGAAAATGGGGGTGGAGAAATGTAAATACCTTTATAACTGTGCCTTTTACATCTATGTCTCTCCCCAGACAGTGAGCTCTGTGGGCAGGGAGCAGGTCATGATCACCTTTGAAGCTGTGGAATTCAATAAATGTGTACTTACACATGTTCCTAACTGACTGAGTCAACCTAAAAGGAGAATAAGGTAAACACAGAAAATTCATTCAACAAATCAAACATTTTAAATGAGAATACGGAAAATCACATTTATTGGGAGGATTTTACTAGGTGGAGATGGCATAGATGCTGTCAGGGCTGTATGGTCACCAACCCTTTCTTTTTCCTCCTAAGTACAAAGACAGACAATATTTTTTAGCCTCCTCAATCTGGACGGAGCTCAGTGAGGCCACATGGGGTCATGTGACTAGTTATAACCCATGGAACATTAGTCAAAAGAATATAGGTTACTTCAAGGCCTGGCCCTAAAGTCAAGTCTCCCTTTAGATTTTCTACTCACTCTCTCTTCCATTTTCTTGACAACCCTGGAGGCCACAAGTCAAAGATAGAGTTGTACCCCTTTACCTATGGGGAATACAACCCAAGATCCCTAGTGAATGCCTGAAAACACAGACAATACCAAACCCTGAACTTAAAGGAAGCACTTTACAATTTCTCTTTGGCATATCTGAATTGTTAGCATCACTACTCTTGTGCTCTGGGCCACTATGAAGTAAAATAAGGGTTACTTGAACACAAGCACTGAGATTATGTGACAGTCAAGCTAATGCGAAATCACTACAAGGTGACTAACAGGAAGATGGCATATTCGGCATGGATACACTAGACAAAGGAGTAATTCACATCCCACGTGGGCTGGGTCCTCAAATGGTCCTGTGTCCATCATTGGATTTGTGATGTCAGCTATGCCTCTGGAATATTTTTGAGTCAGCTCCAAGTAGACTTTTATGTAAAGGTCACTAAAGCACTCAAGAGGACAAAGAGCTGGGGTTTTTGTCTTGTGGTATGAGTTGTTTTGTGCTTGCTTGCAAATACATGTTTAATAAATGTATGTCTAAGTGGTAGAATTTGGCCAGAGACTTGCTTGTATTATAACCTGCCATCAAAGTGTGTGGAAATGGAGAACCTTCACGCCTCCTGAACTTTTCCACAGTTACTTGTTATATGACAAAAAGAACCTTAAGGGTTGTACATGGCCAAATAGGTTAAAATTCATTCACTGTGTTTCCTTTGGATAGAGTACCTATTCAACACACAAGCAATTATTCCAAGTTTCATAAATCCTAATATAAGAGACCATGTTTAGAATCTCCAAACAATGCTAATTTTAGAGGGAGAGCCAATCTTTGCTGCTATTGTATTTTTAAGGGACTTTAATTGTCAGCAACTTAAGTATATTATTTATAAACAAAGTTTCTCTGTGATCAAACTGTGATCAAATTGTCCTCTGTAGTAGGAAGAAAGTTCAAAAATACTAGAAAAGGAACAAAAAAAACTTTTATTTTTTTCCCCCCGCTGGAATTCAACTATTCACCTCTGGGGATATTTTTAGTATAGCTCTAATTTTGCAATAGTGCACCAGGACAAAGGTAATCTCTAAAGCAAGGTTATACATCTTCGGAGCAGATCAAGGGATCTATATATCTTATTTGAGTGAACCTTTAAATGAAATTACCTTCAAACGTACGGCTTAATTTATAGATCATGAAGTTACTTTGGTAAATATCCCAGAAGACAAATACCTTTAAATTGAGAAAGCAAGACATTATTGCTCAACGCTTTGCCTCCTAGGAAGGTAACATTGTGCTAGAATTTCCATTGGCAGCAAAGGAGACATACTACAGCATAGATAACCTGTATTTCAACAGGAAGAGCTGGGTGAAAATTCATAATGCAAACATTTTTTAGTGTCTATCTCCCTCTGGGTAATTTTTTAAAAAAAGAAAAAGCCACTATCACCTTCTGGGTAATCAAAGTAAATCCCTTGGATTCTTTCAAGTAGGCCTAGTAGCTGGAGCAGCATTCAACCTTAGTCTGTAGATGCCACGTAGCCTGTAGCTGGGACAAGCCCGCCTATAGACCTCAGGCAACCAGCCAGGGCCCAGAGGGCTGGCACAGTGTTGCATGGCTGGCAGACAGGCTGCCTCTGCTGGATTCTGCACACTTTGTTCTTGTTGCTCCTCCATGAGCCCTGGTAACGAAATCTGCCCTGGGATGCCACTTGCATCACAGCAGCAAGCTTCCAGCACTTGTTCGTTATCTACCCTTCTCATTCTGTGCCAGTGACGGGCACCAAAGCCCTCTGCATTTTCTTCCCTTCCTCCTCAACTTCACAACCCTAAAGCCCCTGCAGCCAGGAAGGCCTGGGCTTTGAATTTCACAGGGGCGAGCTGTTTGTTCACGAGTGTTCCCCCTGAGACAGGAAGTCTTCCTCACCCACTCAACATGCCCAAACCCCAGCCCCAACCCAGACCCTATGTTCTGAAAATTCCCTTTTGAAAGAGAGGCAGTTGAATGGTAGGAGGCTTTGGCTACCCAAAATGTCACTGATCCAGAAGGAAGGCTCAGGGTCTGTGGGTTTCCCTGGCAACTTGGGAAGAGTATGGCCGCTCCTAAGAAGTAAGCCAGGTAAAACAGTAATGATGTTACTATGTGCTTCGTTCCTATGGCTGCAGGCTGAATGCTTTGCATATTTTGCCTTCCTTTAGTCTCACAACCCTGGAGGTTGATACTATTAATATCTCTATTTTACAGATAAGAAAACGGAGGCATAGAGACATTCATTACCTCAAGCAGAGGTTTCCAACCTTCATCTTGGTCAGTGGAAGGCTATAGCCCATGTGCTTTCTGCTATTCCATGAAAATAAAGTGAGAAAAGAAGCAAATCAAGTAAGCCACCCACAGCGTCAGCTCCCTACTCTGGACTGTTGGCTTACTCCTATATTTACCGTGGAGTTTTATATTTTAAATCATCTCATAGTCTTATTTTCACAACTGTATTTCAAAGTCTTTGAAAGCAGGGCTTTTATCTTGTACAGCATCTGTCCTTAATATCAGGAGGAACTCAACAAGTATTTACTGAATCTATAATAATAAAAGCATAGTCTGCTAATGAGACCGGATGTCCTTCCGGACGAAGCTGGGGCTGCGAGGGCCGAGCCCCTTGCACAAATTTTGTGCATCGGGCCTCTAGTAAGAGAATAAATGGGGACTTTTAGCTCCTTACACATCAAACCTAAATTCCCTGGTGTGATATTCAATAATAATAAACATACTGGCCAACAATCCTATATAATAAAACCCTAATATGCAAATTGAACGGCAGAACGACCGGTAGCTATGACGTGCACTAACCACCAGGGGGCAGACGCTCAACGCAGGAGCTGCCCCCTGGTGGTCAGTGCACTCCCACAGAGGGAGCACCGCTCAGCCAGAAGCCAGGCTCACGGCTGGCGAGTGCAGCAGTGGTGGTGGGAGCCCCTTCCACCTCTGAGGCAGGCAGGTGGTAAGGAGTTAGGGCTCCCAGACTGTGAGAGGGATGTTTGACTGCCGACTTAAGCCTCAGGGGTCCCAAACTATGAGAGGTTGCAGGCCGGGCTGAGGGACTCCCCCCCCCCCCACACACACACACACACACCCCTGCAGTGCACAAATCCCATGCACTGGGCCTCTAGTAACTGAATAATGACAATGCAGCAAACCTCTATGCCATGCCCTTTATAAGCACCAGCCCACTTAATCCCAACAATGGCAACTGATAGATAGTAGGGAGCAGACAGGAGTCAAACCCAGGTAATTTCATGTATAAATCTGAATTCCTGATGGTGAACCTGAGTTCCTACTTCTTCCCAGCACATATCCTTCAGTTAGACTGGTTTCTTTTCCTCCCTTCCTTCCTTCCTTCCTTTCTTCCTTCCTTCCTTCCTTCCCTCCTTCCTCTCTATAACCCTTTCATAATTTTGTTCCACCCTCCTCTAGTGTCCTTATCTTTCTTTCCCTTCTGTCAACGCCTAAAGTTAGCATGTACTAACTGGAACATTCCCAATTACTCTGGTCCCTAACTGACACTTCAGTTAATAAAAGCACGCCTTGTAGAACTCCCAGGTAAAAGCTGCCAGAAAGATATAAATGGCTCAAAGCGTTCATGAAACACTGGGTGAGTTGCCTAAATTATCTGCGTAGTTTGCTACACCTTCATTTCATTTTAGCTCACTCTGCATTCAGAAGCATATTTGTTCTTATTTCACAAATTGACGCACAGTAACTCTACAGTGAAGCAACCTGGTGGGTACTATTTTAACCAAATTAAGGGCTTAAAATTAAGGAGGTTCAAATTAACCTCACCAAGAACGGGACAAACTAACCTCAGGGACATTCTAATGCATTGTACTGAGGGGGATGCCATGCTACTTATGCACCAATTCTGCATGAGGAAATCCCAAGACAACCAAACATTTCTTCAAAATACCTGGCATTTGCCCTAACCGGTTTGGCTCAGTGGATAGAGTGTCGGCCTGCGGACTGAAAGGTCCCAGGTTCGATTCTGGTCAGGGGCATGTACCTGGGTTGTGGGCACATCCCCAGTGGGAGGTGTGCAGGGGGCAGCTGATTGATGTTTCTCTCTCATCGATGTTTCTAACTCTCTATCCCTCTCCCTTCCTCTCTGTAAAATCAATAAAATATATTTTTTTTAAAAAAAATACCTGGCGTTTACTCTTCCAAAAATGTCAGTGACATGAATGAAAAAGAAAATCGGAGGAACCATGCCAGAGTTGCACTTGTCAAGAGTTCAGAAATAGCCAGAGTAGAGAGCGGTCTCTGGGCCCAGCTCTGGGTTGAAGATGCCGGCCCTGCACACTGAAGATTTGCCAGAAAAGGAAAAGCTGAAGATGGAAGTGGAGCAACTTTGCAAAGAAGTGAAGTTTCAGAGACAACAGGTGTCTAAAAGTTCTGAAGAAATAAAAACTACATTGAAGAATGTTCTGGAGAGGACCCTCTGGTGAAAGGCATTCCAGAAGACAAGAATCCCTTTAAAGAAAAAGGCAGCTGCATTATTTCATAAGTAACTCTGGGGAGAAACTTTATCCTCAGTGGCAGAACTAGCTTATTTTAGTTTTCCGAAATAAAACTGACATGCCATTTAAAGAAGGAAAAACTAAATTAAAAGCGGACTTTCTCAAGCACTTACATAGATATGGTTTTGTATAAAAGCTATGTGCTTCTCATCTTTGCTTGCTCCCCACCCTCTTGAAGAGGGCAGAGTATCAAATGTACAATTATGGAAATAAGGACATTACTTGTGCATGACTCACCTCTTTCAGTATATTGCTTGATGCCTCAAATAAAGTGTTATCACTGGGAAAAAAAAAAAAGAAATAGCCAGAGTAAAACCAATGAATCACCCAAGTAGTAATCAGTATAAGTTTATTGCACACACACCAAAATGACCATTCTCAGAACCGGATGCACTCACATCATAACATGGAACGAGATTCAGGGAAATACTGTTATAAAGCAGCTTACATGGTGAGGAAATGGTGACTGTTTCTTCTTCACAGTTATAATATCAGCATTTTCAAAAATGGTAGGGAATTGGTCGGTGGTTACTTCACATCAACCTTGGGAAATAGTTCACTTTTTGCATCTGATTTTCAAGTTAGTTTAAGCTTTGTTAGATTAAATTAAGCTTCACATGACTAAACTGGTTTTGTCTTCCTAGGGACTTTTCAAGGCTGGTCTCTGTTTTTTATTTTAACTGAATTCATTATAACCAAAGGGTATCGTTGGGACATTTGTCAAAATAGGAATACGAGCTGTAGATTACTTAAGAATATTGTATCAGGGTTAAATACCTACACATGATAACTGTGCTATGGTTATTAAGAGAACTCCTTTGTTGCTGGGAACATACACTAGGGGTGAAGGGGTATGATGTATCCAACTTATTCTCAAATGATACCGAAAAAAATACATACATGTGGCAATTGGGGCAAAATCTTAAAAGATTAGGCCCATGCAAAAGCAGACCTGAGCTGGCCACTGGAACAAGTTCAAGGCAACTGGTGCCCTTAGGAACTGTAAGGGCCGTATTAGTCTAGGTGTTAAGTGCTCCTAAGAGATAGTAACCACCGTGTGGGGCCATGATACCACCCCTCCATAGATGCTGGGTGGCAAGGCTCCTGGAGACCAAGATTCACACACCCCATGCCATCCCTGGCAAGGTGACAGGCCATTGCATCTCTGTGCTGGTGCACCTCATTCCTACCCCCACAGGCACGTTGGCCCAATAGCTGGCGAGGATGGCTGGTATGAAGGAGGCTGCACTGCCACCTTGGGCAACTTTGCCAAGGCCACCTTTGATGCCATTTCCAAGATCTGCATCTATGTCACTCACACACCTCTATAGAGACCAAGTTTCCATGTCAGGAATTCACTGACCTTCTAGTCAAGCTCCACGGGAGCGTCTCCATGCAGAGGACCCAGGCTCCAGCGTTGGCCACCACGTGTTTTTATACAAGAAAAATAAACTGAATGCATTAGGCCTGCAAAAAAAAAAAAATCACCTGTGAGACATGTTTACTATACAGAATTCTGGACCTCATCATCAGTTATTCTCATTCAACAAGAGCAGCTGCTGTAGGGATTTTCAGATCACACAGAGGCACAACGAAGTAGTATTTTATTATCCCCATTGGTCCCAAGAAGCCAGTAAATACCCTGGCATACATTCCTAGTGGTGGAGCTATTAGGACCGCCAGCCAGCAGGTCCAGAATTCTAGCAAGCCTGCCTGGGGGGCCGTGAACAGCCCCTGTCAACCAATAATCACATGCTACTGTTTGAAATGAATCTTACTCTTTTTTTTCACTTGTTTATATCCTGCATTTGGTTAGTTGTTAGTTCTTTTTTAAAAAAAAATATATTTCTTTATTGGTTTCAGAGAGGAAGGGAGAAGGAGAGAGAAATAAAAACATCAATGATGAGAGAGAATCATCGATCTGCTGCCTCATGCACGCCCCCCCCTGGGGACCGAGCCCGCAACCCCAGCATGTGCCCTTGGCCGGAATCGAACCTGGGACCCCTCAGTCCGCAGGCCAACGCTCTATCCACTGAGCCAAGCTGGCCAGGGCTAGTTCTTAATTTCTAACACAAATTCTGTTTTTCGCTTGCACCCTTTCAGGCTCTTGATAATTGTCCTTAATTATTAAAATGGCCTGACAGTCTTTAAATCCACTCTGCAAACTTTTTAAAGTTCAGAGATGTGCTAGTATCAAAAAACCAACCCCATAAATGTCAGTTGCTCAAACTTTATTCAATGTAAATGTCGATTATCCAACAGTATTGGATAACTTGAGGAAAGAGAAAATGCAAGACATGAATGCAAATCAAATACTATTGGAGAGCCAAAACCGGTTTGGCTCAGTGGATAGAGCATCGGCCTGCGGACTGAGGGGTCCCAGGTTCGATTCCGGTCAGGGGCATGTGCCTGGGTTGCGGGCACATCCCCAGTAGGAGATGTGCAGGAGGCAGCTGATCGATGTTTCTCTCCCATCGATGTTTCTAACTCTCTATCTCTCTCCCTTCCTCTCTGTAAAAAATCAATAAAATATATTTTTTTAAAAATACTATTGGAGAAAGGAACTAAAGAGGTTTATTTGCATATTGAGCATATTTTAATTTTTTTTCCGAGGAAGTGGTTACTAATATTTGCCAGAAAAAAAAAATGATAACGGCCCAATTCTTTTAAACTAGTTGTGCATAGTTGTCTGTGCGAGTAAAGCAATTTTCAATGTTGACAAAAACAAAACGCAACTTTTGTGGGTTTGTGTGTGGGTCTGGCTGCACGCATGTCTCAAAGCGGTTCAAGAATTCCAAAAAGAACAACTGCTCAGAAGGGGTAAGAACGCTGCGGGGAAAAGAAACCGTTTTTGCTTTTAACGCCTGTTGCAACCTCGCAAACTCCGCCCACGGGGCCTCGGGGATCCCGGCTGCAGCCTCCAGACGCGGAAGGAAGGACCCCGGGGACGCATTGGTCCCTGATCCCGGCGCGCTCAGTGGGACGGGCCGCGGACAGTCCTTCCCACCCCCCAGCCCCACCCCGGGCTGCCAGCTGGCCGCGTCCTTCGCCCCAGTCATTCTTCGCTGTCCCAGCCATGGCCTCCCGCCTCCTCCGTGGGTCCCTGCGCTTATGGGGCGGCCGGTGCGCTCCGTGCCCGCCGCGGTCCGCGAGGTGAGTGCCCGCCGTCCCCCCGTCCGGGCCGGGAGGCTGCGGGGTCCGGGCGGCGACACCCACCTTCCTGGGGACTAGGAACCGGGCGGCTCGAGCGAGGGTGGCAGCCACGGTGCGGGGCTGGGCCGGGCCGGGCGTGGGGACGGGAGAGGGTGGCACTCACTTGAGCGTGGGAAAGCCGAAAGCGGGGTTCGCCCACCCCCACTCTCCCGCTCCATCCCGGCGGCTCAGGTTCTGCGGTGGGCACCGCACGCGGGGTCCGGGGGTGCCCCCTTGCCCCGCACCCCCTGGCGCTGAACTTGGGCTGCGACCTTTGGCTTCAGAACCGCGGCTGCAGCGGCGGCCCACGGTGGGCCCGGGCCGGACTCGCACTCGCAGGGCCGCGGAGAGCGCTGGCGCTGGCCTGGACCAGCCTCTCCGGGAAGACTTCCTGGCCACGGCCCCATCAGACAAGGATATCAAGGATATCGGCCTGAGATGACTAGCAAATGCTTTCATTCACTCACGAGACGCAGAGGATTAGTGGAGACTAAGTAGCTTTGTGACTCTTAAGGTCGTGTTTGTAAGACACGTAGAACCCATTCATCGGATAAACTGGATTCCCTGAGGATGCCTTGTTAAGGAGGCTATTAGGACAGATAAATTAGGGAAACACGGGTCAATGTATTCATTACAGGTTCCTTGGTCTTTAAGAAATGGACGTTCCAACTGACTTGCTCTGCATATTCTCTCTGGCACTTCTTTCACTTTCCTGTGCCCTGGTGTATCTTACTCAGAAATTACCCCCCCCTCAAAAATATATATATATATATATATATATATATTCCAAAAGTTTCCTTAACATAGCATGGGAAATAAAAATTTTAAGATCCAGGCAGACTTGAATGTAAATTCTGCTCTTTTACTTACTAATTATTTAAACAAATGATTCAGTGTCTTAAAGCAACAGTTCCCTCATCTCAGCACATTCCTCGTCCGTCCCCCCCCCCCCCCCCCACACACACACACACCCGGCCCCGCCCAGGAAAAATACCAAATAAGGAAAACCTATATGGCTCATTACAATTTTATTTCTACTTGCAAGAAATTGGAAGCAGTCATTTTTAATTATGGGATCAAGTATTTTTAGTCTATTTGATGCAATATGACAATGGTCTGCAAGGATCCTGCATATCCTGGCCCCGTTACCTCTGACTTCATCTATTGCTCTGGTCACTCTGCTCACTCCATCCACACTTAGCCTCCTTGATCTATCAAGAGCCCATCAAATATCATCTTGCTTCACCCTTTGCTCTAATTTTATTCTTGGTCAAACTTCGTTTTATGCCCGCAATCTGCTTGGCTAAATCTAGCATCTTTAAGCATTTGCTCAAATCTATTTTTCTAATTTATCCTCACTGCACTTTCACACTGAAACCTTTGTTTTTGCCTTGTCCAGACACACACAGTCTGACCCTTGCTCTACTTTTCTTTTCCATAGCCCTTATTACCTTCTAATATCTATAATAATAAAAGCATAAAATGCTAATTAGACCGGACAGCCGAACGACCTTCCGGACGTCATTCCAGACGTACTTCCGGATGAAGCTGCTGCGGCGGGAGCCAAGGCAGAGGTGGTTAGGAGTGATCAGGGAGGCAGGTGAGCAGTTAGGGATGGTCAGGCAGGCAGGCAGGCAAGTGGTTACGGGCAATCAGGTAGGCATGCAGAGTGGTTAGGGGCGGTCAGGCAGGCAGGTGAGTGGTTAGGGCAATCAGGAAGGCAGGCAGGCAAGCAGTTAGGAGCCAGCAGTCCCGGATTGCCAGAGGGATGTCCGATTGCCGGTTTAGGCCCGTTCCTGCAGGGATCGGGCCTAAACCGGCAGTCGGACATTCCCCGAGGGGTCCTGGATTGCGAGAGGGTTGCAGGCCAGGCTGAGAGACCCCGACCCTGTGCATGAATTTCATGCACCGGGCCTCTAGTATTATATAATTTGCTTCTCTCCTTTATTGATCATTTACTATTATTCAGTCTCCCCTTCTAGAAAGTAAGCCTGAAGACAGGGATCTTTGTTTTACTCACTGTTGTATCCCACACATTTTAAAATTTATCTTTATTGTTGAAAGTATTACAGATGTCCCCCCCCCTTTTTTTTCTTTTTCCCATTGACCCCCTCCCCCACACACACCTGCTCCTACCAGGCTTTCACCACACTATTGTCTATGTCCATGGGCTATGCATATATGCATATAAGTTCCCCAGTCAGAACATTTTTTATGAAGACAAAAGGCAGACCAAGTATAGAAATTGTAGTAGTAAATCTTCACAACTAAAGGTTACCACTTAAAAGTCATCTCAGATTGCATTAACAAACTAAAGCACATAAAAGACAAACCTAAAACAAAATGACACAAAATGTGTGTTAAGTGTGTTAGTCAGCTCAGGCTGCTATAACAAAATACCATAGACTGGATCGCTTAAACAACAGAAATTTAGTTCTCAATTATTCTAGAGGCTGAATAGTCCAAGACCAACATGCTGGCCAATTCAAATATTAGGAAGGACTTTCTTTCTGGCATGTAGATGGCTGCCTTCTCCCCATGTCGTCATATGGCCTTCCCTTGGGGTTTTTGTACAGAGAGAGATCTTTCTCCTCCTCTTACAAGGCCATCAATCCTCTTGGGTTAGGACCCCCCCTAATGACCTCTCTGAACTAAAATTACCTCCTCAAAGCCTAGCTCCAAATACAATCACATTGGGAGTCAGAGCTCCAACATATGAATTTGGGTGGGGACACACTTCAGTCTATAGCATTAAGCAAAGATACATAAAGTAGAACAAGATAATCCATTTGGGGAAGGAGGAAAATAAAAGATTCAAACAAGTTCATTGCCAATCAACAAGACTGTCTTTTCTGGACAGAGACTGAAAAAAGCAGGGTCCAGCTAAGGAAGAGAGAAACCCAAAACAGAAATTTGTGCAAAATAGGAAAATGTCCTTTGGCAATATTTGAATATATGATCAAATGGTTTTTAGATGGGAGCTTGAAAATGTAGAAAGTGATACACCTATTTTCAAACCTTTTTAAGAGTACTTTGTGGGGGAGGAGGGAATCTGAAGACCATTGAACTAAAGGAACTACATAGCATCTGATTTTAAGCTTAGTACAGGGGGAGGAGGGAGGGAAGGATCACTTTCTGAAGACCTTGAGTAATTCCATAATAATCCTTATAAAGGTTGGTCAGCATTTTGACTTAGATTTACACCCAAATTGGCTCTCTAGTGTAGCAGTAGCATCAACATCGTTTATATCTTATATACCTGCCATTTGAAATTATGTGATTCTGGATAAAATATTAATTTGGAGAGAGTTGCATTATTGTAAACATTGTACATGACATGAAGACTTAACAGTATTATTTTATTATAATATTTGAATCTTATGTCATTTAATCTACATCGTTGACAACACTATTTTACCTTAACTCACACTTGTAGTTAGTTGTAGACATGATTTCCTCTTTATGAATTGGGAAGTGAAGAGACCATTAAAGAAGGGTAAATTACTTCTTCATCTCATCCAGGTAAGGTAGATCCTCTCAAAAGTGGTGATGCTCAAATTTGAGCAGGTTTGTCAAATTTCAGACTCTCCCTGCCTCTAAAGTGTCTCTGGAGGAAAAAAGATGAAGATTTTTCCATATTGTTTTATGGCATTAATTTGGGTATGCAGGGTAGCAATTTACTTAATTTTCTTAATGTACATATATTCATATATTTTTTTAAGATGTTCTCATTCCGGAGGGGAGCATCGTCTAGAAACTTCTTCTGCTAAAAAATTAACAGATATAGGAATTAGAAGAATCTTCTCTTCAGATCATGACATTTTCCGGGAAAGTGTAAGGAAGTTTTTTCAAGAAGAAGTGGTTCCTCATCACACAGAGTAAGTGGCACATTTTTCTTTAAACTAATGCACCCTAGGAGTAAAATAAGAACTATTTCATAGAATGCTGTGTGTTGTTCTATAAAAAAAAATATCGTGTTTAGGGCTTTATAAACCTTTTTTTATTGTTTTCAGTATAGTGCTGTAAGGTTACAGGATTTTCAACCTAGTTCAAAGCTTTGTCAATGAAATTCAAAATATACAATTCTAAAATAAGAAGGGTTGTTGGTCAAAAGGTATGAATTTCTAGGTATAAAATAAATCAGGGGGATGTGATGTACAGTGTGGTGACTATAGTCAATACCACTGTAGTGCATATTTGAAAATTGATCTTGAAAGTCCTCATCACAACAAAAAAAATTGTAACTATGTATGGAGACAAATGTAAACTGAACTTATTGTGGTGATCATTTTGCAATATATACAATGAATTATGTTGTACACCTGAACTAATATAATGTTATGTCAATTATATCTCAGTTTTTTTAAATGTGAAAATCTCAAATCAATCTAAGAATAATATTTTGGAAAACCGGTGAAGTGACAATAAAATATTAGTCCATTCCATAGTCTTTCTTTTTCTGCTTCATGAATGAATTAAAATGCGTAAAAGCTCAAAGCCCAGCATGCTGCAAATCTTAGTAGCCAACAGGCTACCTCAAAATATTTTTATTACTGGATGGGTAACCTCATTGACCAAAAGCTGTCATTTCTATTAAAATAGGATTTTGCTGTGTTTTCAAAATTTACTCAATGCCAATACTTTCCTACAATTAGAGTGGTTTTTAAAAATTATTTAGAAATAGCCTCTATTAAGTTTTTGGTAAGGCTGACCAAAACTAACTAAACTCTGGTGCCACACATAACTAATCTTTGGGCGCTCTCCCTCCTGGGAGCAGGTGCCCTGCCCCTCCCCCACTTTCCCCTCTCTCCCCACCCCCCAGGCACTTTACCATTAGCTTCCTCACTCCAAACTTCAAGGGCCCTTCCTTTCCCTCCATAACTTGTTTCCTAAGCCCATTTCATCTAGGAATTACTTTTTCTACCTCAGTAATTACCAAGTAAATGTTCTCTTAAAGCTTCCTAATGCCACTGCTGTCCTAAAGAGCTTAGCGAGCATTGACTGAGCATGATGATGATGATGATAATGATGCCGTATTTTTAAGATGTGGTGGCACTGGCAGTACAGTCAGATATCCAGGACCTAACGTTGTCGTTGGCGGTTTGCCACAGGCCCCTTTCACCAGGGCCTCTCCCAAAGGACAAATATTTACCTGCAGTTAGGCATTTAAATGTAAATATTCCAGTCTCAATGATATCGGAAATAGCTAGAGTTTTCACTCTTTAAATCATAAAGTAGTTATTCTCCGAAGTATAAACTGATGCTTCAAACGTTTGTAAAGGTAAAAATAAGCTAATTAAATGTTTAAAGACAAAAGAAATGTAGTATACTACTCTCTAAGACAGTTTTTTGTTCCTTTTTTTACTCTTTTAAATTCCGTTCCAGAAAATTGTTGGTGAGGACTTACAGTAAAAATGATAGAAGTTGACAAGTTGGAGTTGATAGTAAAAATATTTAGGCAGTATACAAAACACGCCAAAAAAAACACATGATAATCAACTCTTTCCTTTAAAGTTTCTTGAGGTATCTGATCTGTATTTACCTTTAATTAGTATCTTTAAATAGCCCATATCTTACTCACTATACCTAACTACCACTTTTTTTAAAAAAAATCTCAGGTTCTTTAACTACCTCCAGCTAGCCATATCTTTCCTCATCATACCATTCTCATTTTTTTAAATTGGTTTCAGAGAAGAAGGGAGAGAGAGAAACATCAATGATGAGAGAGAATCATTGATCAGCTGCCTCCAGCACGCCCCCTACTGAGGATGGAGCCTGCAACCTGGGCATGTGTCCTTGATCAGAACTGAACCTAGGGCCCTTCAGTCCATAGGCCGATGCTCTATCCACTGAGCCAAACAAGCTAGGACCCATTTTCATTTTTAAAGAAGAAAATCAGAGGTTGCACAATCTTGGGCAAACTTTTAACCCTTTCAGAAGTTCATTTGACAGAGCTATGCTGCAAGGTGCTTCTCTCCTCTGCTTTCCTACTTAAACTGTCAGTCCTTATATGTGCTTATCCCACGATTCAGCACTTTAAGGAAATATGAAGGAGGCAATTGCCTTTACAGGGCAGGTTGGGCAAATTCCATGATTATTTACACAACCAGCTGAGAGAGACTACACCCATGAATATCCCTGGATGCAATTTGCAGGCCCAATAAATAGTAGGTGTTAGGACTATAGGGCAATATAATCCTTAATGGCCATTTGTAAACGTCCCACCAAAGGCCAGGAAACGCTTGCTGGACACCAGGAGTCAGACCACAGAAGGAATTGAAAGTGTCCTAAAGACACCCGATCTCACACCTGCATTCCATCCGCGTTCCCAGCCCACCACCTCAGCCCGCAAACCCACTGACAAAAGTTTCCCAGTGGCTGCACATAGGATGAAACTCCAGCTCCTGAGTACTGCCATCATCGACCCAATGTCCCTGGGCTCCGTGTTGTGCAGGTCTTCTCTTTGGATATCCTTTCCCGCATCCCCTTCCCTTAAATAAATTCAATTTTTCTCTATCCACCGTCTGAGATGGCTATTTAGCCTGCCTGTGGACCACCATAGTAACCTTTCAGTAAGGATGGGGAGCACAGGTGACAAAAAGTGGCAAAATGAAGAAGTAGAGAAGAGAACAAGGAGGAGGAGAAATAATAAGCAAGTCAGATGCAAATAGAAGGGTATGAACGAAGTCAACAAAATTACCTTAAATTAAAAGGGCATTTCTGCACAAAATTGTTCATGAATTTCAGTGGTCACTTTTTAAAATCATATGAAAAAAAGCTTTTCTGATTTTCAAACGTTTCTTATTTGCAGATGGGAGAAAGCTGGAGAAGTGAGTAGGGAGCTTTGGGAAAAAGCCGGAAAACAAGGACTGCTCGGGGTCAACATAGCGGAGCAACATGGCGGCATTGGTGGGGACTTGTACTCCGCAGCTGTGGTTTGGGAGGAGCAGTAAGTACTGGGTCACGTGAAGTTAAGTCTTGTTTGTAAGCACATGGCTCACTTCTCTGAAATGATAAAGAATGCATCCTAATCTTTTTCTGAGATTGAAAATTCAATATAAAATGTGAAGGTCTATACTGCCCACGTACTCTTGCACGTTTTTAAATGGGGGAAGGTAGGAAAATTCACTTTTATGTTCTTTAAATGGGTGTTGTTGAAAATTAAAGAGAGAGTTTCATTTCTAATTGACCCATTTGGCTATTTTTATCTCTTTTAAAAGATATTTGAAAGAGAATAAAAGAGTGGGAAAATATTTCCATCAAATATACTAAAAGTTTACAGTACAAGTATTTTTGGTTGATAAATGGGCAAAAGATTTAAACCAACAATTCAGCAAAAAAGAAATGCAAATAGGCTTTTTTTCTTAGGTGAAAAAAAGCTCAAGGACCAGTAGGAAGATGGTGGCATAGGTAAACAAATACCTGTACTCGCTGCCTCCCACAGCCACATCAAAATTACAACTAAAATACAGAACAACTGTCATCCAGAACTGCTGGAAAGCTGGCTGAACGGAAGTAAAGAAGTAAAGCACTAGACAAGTAAAGAAGAAAGCACCCTGAAACTGGTAGGAGGTGCGGAGGCCAGAGAGGGCTGGCCCAGCACCCACATGAGCCGCTTTATTAATTGGGAGGGAGATCCTCTCTGCGGAGGCCGCCCAGGGAAGCAAGGGGTACCAAACCCACACCCGAACCCCACCCAGGGTCCCAGAGCTGGGAAAAGAAGTCCCTATGGGCTGTAAAAACCAGTGCAGATTGGGGCTCAGTGAAACAGAGGCTGCTGGAGACTCAGCTATTCCTCTTAAAAGGCCGGCACCACGAACTGAACTTACAAGGTCCTGCTTCCTCTGAGGCTCTGGGGAACACAGACACGTATGAAGAGGGACTGGATTGTCTGGCATCGGAGCAGGAACTCGGGGTGGCTTTCTCCCAGGTGGAGGTGCTCGCAGGGATCATTGTTCCTGTGCTGGGACCTCCCAGATGGCAGGGATGACTGGCAGCCATTTCTGTTTGCTCTGCCCCAGTGATTCCCTAAGACCCCCACCTCATCCAGTTTACAACCACACCCAAGCTGTGTGCAGCAGCTGTTGCATATGAATGGCCTGTCTTTGCTTAGGCTAAAATCTCAAACAAGCTGCAGCTGGATCAGGGAGCCACAAACCTATCAATAAAAGGCCCAAGACCCGGCACCAGCACCAGCCTGCCTTGTTTCACAGCTGGGCCTCATCTGGGCACTGCCAAACCTGATACAAAGTGGAGGAATCTGCTGATCTCTCTGTAGTTCCTGCTGGGTGGCCCCAGGCAGTGGCTGACTTTGCACCTCCCTGGAGACCCAAGAGCTAGTGTACCCAGTGGTCAGTGTCAGACCATATCAGATTACAACTCTACACATCTATAAGCAACACACTCAAGGGGCAGACTCAGTGAGCACCAAACCCCACCAAAGTAAGTCCTGCTCCATAGGGGTGTCTTCTACACAGCAGCTCTCCCACTGTAGTAGCAGCTGGTCCTCACAGCCGATTGGCCTGGAGGTCAATTCCTCCCAGGGACACCCACAGCAATCAAGTCTCAACTACAACAAGACTGTGCTCACAGCCCACAAAGGGGTGCACCTAGAGCTCCCAGCTCAGGTGACTGGGGAGGCTGAGCCACTGGGCCCTATAGGACACCTACTACA
Source organism: Myotis daubentonii (assembly GCF_963259705.1). Lineage (NCBI taxonomy): Eukaryota > Metazoa > Chordata > Mammalia > Chiroptera > Vespertilionidae > Myotis > Myotis daubentonii. The sequence continues at coordinate 15,983,249 of NC_081846.1, read as the reverse complement.
TAAGGCCACTCTACCAACTCAAGGAGACATAGCAGCTCTACCAAATACATTCAAACAAACACAGGGAAGCAGCCAAAATGCAGAGCCAAAGAAACATGTCACAAATAAAACAAATGGAAGAAAGCAAACTACTGGATACAAAGTTGAAAAACATGGTTATTCAAGAATCTTCTAGAAACCTTCAAAAAATGGAAAAGGACCAGTCAGAAATTAAATATACACTGACTGGAATAAAGAATAATAAGTAGAGATTCAACAGTAGAGTAGAGGGTTCTGAGAATCAAATCAATGATTTGAAATATGAGGAAGCAAAAAAACACCCAACCAGAAGAGCAAAAAGAATAAATAAATATGAATATGGTATAAGGAGCCTCTGGAACAACTTCAAGCATACCAAAATCCAAATTATGGGGTTGCCAGAAGAAGAGAGAGAGCAAGATATTGAAAACCTATTTGAAGAAATAATGACAGAAAACTTCCCCTACCTGGTGAAAGAAATAGACTTACAAGTCCAGGAAGCACAGAGAGTCCCAAACAAGAGGAACCCCAAGAGAACCACACCAAGACACATCATAATTAAAATGCCAAGGGCTTGCCGAACCGGTTTGGCTCAGTGGATAGAGCATCGGCCTGCGGACTGAAGGGTCCCAGGTTTGATTCCGGTCAAGGGCATGTACCTTGGTTGCGGGCACATCCCTACTGGGGGGCGTGCAGGAGGCAGCTGATCAATCTCTCTCATCGATGTTTCTAACTCTCAATCCCTCTCCCTTCTTCTCTGTAAAAATTCAATAAAATATATATATTAAAAAAAATGCCAAGGGCTAAAGACAAAGAATCTTAAAAGCAGTAAGAGAAAAGCAGTTAATTATCTACATGGGAATGACCATATGACTATCAGCTGATTTCTCAATAGAAACTATGCAGGCCGGAAGGGAGTGGCAAGAAATATTCAAAGGGATGAATAGCAAGGACCTACAACCAAGATTATTCTACCCAGCAAAGCTATCATTTAGAATCGAAAGTTAGATAAAGAGCTTCACAGACAAGAAAAAGCTAAAAGAGTTCATCACCACCAAACCAGTATAATATGAAATGTTGAAGGACATTCTTTAGGAAGAGGAAGAGGAAGAAGAAGAAAAAGAAAAAGATAAAAAATATGAAAAACAAAATGGCAACAAAGACATACCTATCAATAATTGAATCTAAAAATCAAAATAAACGAATAAGAATTTAATGAACAAAGAATAAATTGGTGAATAAAATAGAATCAGAGGCATGGAAATGGAACAGACTGACGATTCTCAGAGGGAAGGGGTGGGGGTGGGAAGAGATTAAACAACGATCTTATATGTATATATATATATATATATATATATATACATATATATGTATATGCATTACCTCTGGACACAGACAATAGGGTGGCGAAGGCCTGGGGCAGGGAAGGAAGCAGATGGAGGGGGGCAATGGGAAAAAAAGAGGGATATCTGTAATAGTCTCAACAATAAAGATTTTTAAAAACACATAAAAACATTATAAGAAAAATAACAAAACAAAACAAAAAGTTCATCCTTACTACCATCAAATGTAAATTAAATTAACTGGGAGTATCTACAAAAGTTAGTAAAAACAAAAAATTGTAATACCCAATGCTAACAAGGTTGCAGTGAAAGTGGCACACTCATATACTCTTGGTGGCATTATAAAGTAGAACAATATATGTTTGGCAGATTAAAAATATGGATACATATCAAAAATGAAAATATTTATGCTCTTTGATCTAGGATGCCACTATGGGGAATTTAACTTAAGGAAATAATGTAATGGAAAAATATATCAGATATGTAGAGAAATAATTAATCATGTTTGATCATAATCCCCAAATTTGGAAGCACTCTAAATGTCTGGCAGTGAAAGAATAAAAAAGGTAAATTGTAGTACGTAAACAATTTGTAATATTTTGTAGCTATTGAAGGTTATTATTACAACAACTATGTAAAAAAATGAGATTTTTTTTCCTATAATTTAAGAAGACAGCTAAGTGCAAAATTCATGCCATGACTGCAGCTATATTAGAATCTATTGTTATGATAAAGGTAATTTGACAAAATGAAAATAGTTGCTGTGTTAGAGAATACAGTTGTAAGTGATTAATATTTTTAATGTTTTATCTTTTAATTCACTAAATGTGTTCCTTGAGCTTCATTAAAGTACTTTTATTATGTTAGAACCAGAAATGAAAAGAATAGTAAAAACTAAGAAAACCTTCAGGAACTTTATTGGTTTGGGAGGAGACAGGGTATTATAAAACTAAGCCCTTTAATATTATGTTGTTTTAATTGAAAACCAAAGAAACTAAAAACAGAACAAAATAACTATTCTGTGCTTTAAATTCTCTTCTTTTTTTTTTCTAAGAGCATATTCGAATTGTACAGGCCCAGGTTTCAGTCTTCATTCAGATATCGTCATGCCCTATATTGCAAACTATGGCACAGAAGAACAGATTAAGAACTTCATTCCCCGGATGACTGCAGGGAAATGTATTGGTGCCATAGCAATGACAGAGCCTGGGGCTGGAAGGTAAATGATCAGTCAGTTGGTTTTGAAGTCTAGGAAGCAAAATATTTTCTACTTGCTTCATACAAAACTCTGAGCAATATGCTAGGAGGAATACAAAGATGAGCACAGCGTAATTCACACCTTCAAGTAACTTCAAACTCCAATAGGAAAATAAGGCGCTATATACACACTAGAGGCCCGGTGCAAAAAAATTTGTGCACTCGGGGGGGGGCCCTCAGCCCTGCCAGTGCCCTCTCGCAGTCTGGGACCCCTTGGGGGAATACCACCTGCTGGCTTAGGCCTGCTCCCTGGGGGATTGGGCCTAAGCTGGCAGTCAGACATCCCTCTGGCATCCCGGGAGCCCTTGGGGGATGTCCACTTGCCAACGGGGAGCAGCCCTAAGCTGCAGTCAGACATCCTTAGAGAGGCTCCCACCACCACCGCTGTCTGGCAGCCGTCAGCCTGGCTTGTGGCTAAGCAGAGCTCCCCCTGGGGGAGCGCACTGACTGCCAGGGGGCAGCTCCTGCATTGAGCGTCTGTCCCCTGGTGGTCAGTGTGTGTCATAGTGACCAGTCATTCCCAGTCATTCTGCTGTTAGGGTCAATTTGCATATTACCCTTTTATTATATAGGAGTGCCTGGCCAGCCTTGGTGAAGGGCTGATGGCTGTTTGCAGGCTGGCCACAGCCCCTTCAGGGTGGGGATCCCCACTGGGGTGCCTGGCCATCCTGGATGAGTGGCTGATGGCTGTTTGCAGTCTGGCCACATCCCCTTTAGGGTGGGGGTTCCTGCTGGGGTGCCTGGCCAGTCTGGGTGAGGGGCTGAGGTCCGTTTTCAGGCTGGCTAAGCCCCCCAGCAGGGACCCTCACCCCATGAGGGTGTGGCCAGCCTGGGTGAGGGGCTGATGGCTGTTTGCAGGCTGGCCAAGCCCCCCAGCAGGGACCCTCACCCCATGAGGATGTGGCCATCCTGGGTGAGAGGCTGAGGGCTGTTTGCAGGCTGGCCACAGCCCCCAGCCACCCAAGCTCCCAGGGAGGCTGGCTGGAAGCAGGTATCTCGGATTTATTTGTCTTCTATAATTGAAACTTTGTTGGCATGAGCGGAGGCCGCAGCTGGCTCAGAGTAGGCAGGAAGTTTGGCTTCCTCAATCACCCAGGCAACCAAGCCTCCTGCTTGCTCCAGCTCCATGGCTGCCAGCCACCATCTTGGTTGGGTTAATTTGCATATAGTTGCTCTCATTGGCTGGTGGATGTGGCTTGGGGCATAGCGAAGGTATGGTCAATTAGCATCTTTGTCTTTTATTAGTGTAGATAGCTACAAAGCTGATTGTAATATCTGCTGTGCTTGAGATCTTATTTACATAATGCAATGCAAATAAAATGGTAGGATGTGAGTTGAATTTGGGGCATAATGAATTTTAGAGGTAGTGGGAAATTCACATGGAAATTTTCAGCAGGTTCTTCAAATACGGATTTGGAACTCGGGATACAGGCTGGAGTGGCAATAGGTTTTAAAAGCCATTCATAAAAATGAATATGTTTATTTACTCAGTCATTTGACAGTTACTTAGTAAGACCCCTTAGGGTGCCATGTATATAGTGTTGAACAAAACAGATGCATCCTTTGTCCTTATTGAGGTAAAAAACAAATAAACAGATATATTCACAATTATAAATTGGGATAAGTACTGTGAGGAAAACAAGGTACTATGCTAGAGACTAATGGTGCATGTGTGCTTGGTAGGGAAGGGAAAAACAAACTTAGATATGAGAAGTACTTTTATTATGTTAAAGCCAGAAATGCTAGAGAAAGCCTATAGATAGTCATTATATTGAGCTAGTCAGTTGTTCAGTGGTTAGAGCATCTACCTACAGATTAAAAAGTCTCGAGTTTGATTTTGGTCAAGGGCACGTACCTTGGTTGCAGGCTCGGTCGGGGGATGTACAGGAGACAATCAATCTCTCCCCTTCCTTTCTATTCTCTCTAAAAAACTAATGGGGAAAAAAATACCCTTGGGTGAGATTAACAGGAAAAAAAAAAAGTTGCTATATTTAGAGAGATCTGGTAAATGAAAAATAACCAGTTATTCAAGAACGAGGAGAAAAGCTTCCACATGGTGGAACTGGATTTTAAAGAGTAAAACAGAAGGGTGGAAAGCTTGGATATGACGTTTGCCTTGAACCTGTAAAAAAAAAAAATGTGGCAACAGAGAGGATTGATTTTGAAGGAAATCTAGCCAAGTGTTCCGTCATAACCACAAGAGGAAGTGAGTTTGAAAAGACAGTAGGATAGGAGTGAGGAGTTAGTAATGTCAAGGCCACAAGGAGGTTGAGAGCTGAGAAAAGGTCATGGGAAGCTACTGGTGATCTTTGGTTGTGATTTCAGTAGAGGAAGGGCAGAAGTTACTTTGGAAGGTGTGATATGGGTATTGAGAAATAGGCAGAGAATAGAGACTAATCTTTTTCTGTTGGGCAGTAAAAGGAAGTGTAGAGAGGGGACAGTAGTTTGACAAGCTGGCATGGTAAGGAGAGCAGTGACATATAGACCAATGGGAAACAGGCAATGCAGAGGAAGAGCGTATAGGTGTGGCAAAGCAGAATTGAACATCTAAGACTTGTTTCTGCCAAGCTCAGGCTGTAATATTTAAAATTTTCTCTTTTGATAGTGCTGTTTATTTTTATTTATTTTTAATCCTTACCTAAAGATATGTTTTTATTGGTTTTTAGAGAGAGGAAGGGCGAGAGAGAAACATCGATGTGAAAAAGAAACATCGATCAGATCAGCTGCCTCCCATATGCGCTCTGACTTGGGGATAGAACCTACAACCTAAGTATGTGCCCTGACTGAGAATCAAACCCACAACCTTTTGGTGTATGGAATGACGCTCCAACAAATTGAGCCACGCAGCCAGGGTTATTTTTAAATGTCAATATTCATAGTGTCATTTGGCAATATGCTTAAATTGTATTTATCTTTCTCAGATATCTACACTAATAAAAGAGAAAAATGGTAATTGGCATACGACGATACCCTTTTCATTGGCTAATCAGGGCTATATGCAAATTAACTGCCAACTAAGATTGGCAGTTAACTGCCAACAAGATGGCGGTTAATTTGCATATGTAGGCACAATGCAGGGAGGCGAAAGGGAAAGCAGGAAGAAGCCCCCTGCCACTGACAGTGATGGGAAACCCAGGGGGGAGCTAAGAGCTGGGGGGCAGGGCAAAGGCGGCCCTGGGGCCGCTTTTGCCCTGCCCCCCAGCCATGATCAGAGAATCAGGTGCCTTTTCCGCCCTGGCCAGTGATAGCAGGAAGTAGGGGTGGAGCCAGCAATGGGAGCTGGGCATGGTCGAAGCTGGCAGTCCCAGGAGCTAGGGGTCCCTTGCCTGGGCCTAAAGCGAAGCCCATGATTGTGGGGCCGCTGCAGCTGTGGGTCCCCGCTGCCCGGGCCGGATGCCTAGGCCAGAGGCGTCAGGCCTGGGCAAGGGGCCGATCCTGCGATTGGAGGGTGATGGGGGTCAACACCTGAGGGCTCCCAGTATGTGAGAGGGGGCAGGCTGGGCTGAGGGACACTCCCCCCCCCCACACACACACACACCCAGTGCACAAATTTCGTGCACCGGGCCCCTAGTAAATCTATAATTATAAGCCAACACTGATACTTAATTTTGCCAAAATAAAAGGATTTTGACTATTTCTTTTGCCTAAAAATGTGACATACAGAAGTAGCAATTGAATCTTCTTCCTTTGCTTTTAAGATAATTCTCTAAGATAACTGGCTGACAGCCCAGTATTCTGATGCATCATACTTTCTATGTTCCAATTCCAACCTACCTCATGTTAGAGGCAACACAAAATGAGAGATCTTGATTTAGCTCTAATTGAACTCATACAAACAAAGGCTTGCTTGATTCTTGTTTATTTAGATTATCTGTCCTTATCTGTAGTTATTAATTCTGAAGGAAAGTGAGAATAAGAATGGAGAAAAAAGAGGTAGTGTTTTTTGGAAGTTTGTGAGAGTAGTGGAAAAATAGTCAATCAGTTTGTTTATTTAGGGATATGAAAAGGGGCCATGTGGGCAAGAGAATGCAAGAATGGAGAAAAGCCGCACATGAAGAAGAGTAAAGTTTTGAGGAATTACGATGAGAAATAAAGCAAAAGCATATGGGAGTGAAAGAAGAAAGCAGATGGGACATGGTTCATTTCACCTGCTTTCAGAGATGCAGGCACTGTTTTCTTGCTTTGATTTGACTTTCACAGAAAAAGGTTGAGTTTGCTAAAAACCCCTGGCCCTTTCCCCTTCCGCATACATAGGAAACTCGATTATGTATAATTATGTACATTTGTACTTTAACATTTTATATGCTTTCATGCTGATTTTCTTATTTGGCTATCATCATAATCTCTGTAAAATATAGAGATAGTGTGATCCTTCTGTAGAGAATCCACCTCTTGCCTCTTCCAACTTCTGGTGGTTGACGGCATTCCTTGCCTTGCCATATAGCTCCAATCTCTGTTTCTGTAGTCATGTTGGCTCTCCGCTTCTGTCAGTGTAATCTCGCTTGTGTCTCTCTCATTAGAACATTTGTGATTTCATTTAGTGTCCAGCTAGGTAATCCCCATCTCATGTTACATAACTGCAACACCGGTTTTCCATATAATGTAACACTTGCAGATTCCAGGGATTAGGACCTGCCCTCTTTGAGGTCATTAGTCATTATAGGATATTTGGAACTGGAAGCTACCTAAACATTCAACAAGAAGAGATTGTTTTTTTTAAAAAACATTGTAAATCCATAGGATGAAATTCTATGCTGCTAATAAAATGTATCTTATAGAAAAACATTAGATATTATCAAGAGATCAAAGTTATATATATGGTTCCATTTTTATAAAAATACATATATGTGTGTATCTGTTTCCCTGGAGAAATACTGAAAGAATATATTTTTTTAAATGTTCATTCCAGGAAGCAAAATTATTTATTAAATCAATTTCTCCTTGGTCTAGAATATTGTCTGTATTTTTCATGTATTAATCATGAATATTTGTTTATATTATTAAAAATATAAATTATTTTATATTTAGAAAAATAGTCTACTTTGAGAGGAGGCTTGTTAGGAGAAGTAGCATTTGAAAAAATCTTTTAAATAGCTCAGCTTTTGATGAATAGAGGTAGGGAAAGGAAGCAAGGTGAATAGAGGCAAGAACAGTATGGCAAATGATCTCAGGGATATAGTGGGCCTTGAAAAGTCACCTGAGGCCAATTTAGGGATCTAGAATGCTTATTGGGCCTTGTTGTGCTCTATAATATATGGCTAGTTTATGTATTTTTAAATCACATATTTATTTGTATAAATGATTAAGCATATATCAGATATGATTTTAATGCATTTGTGTGAGCATTTTTCATACTAAAGAATAATTTTTATAATTGTGTAACCAGTTTGAATTATCATGTTATATTCATACTTACCTAACTAACAACATTGGCATAATTCAATTTTTATTAGCTAATGAAATTTTATCGTGTTTTTTTTTCCCTAATTCCAGTGACTTGCAAGGAGTAAGAACACATGCCAAAAAGGATGGAAGTGACTGGATTCTTAATGGCAGCAAGGTGTGTATAGAGGGGCATTCATAGCCCTTCTCTCTAGAGTGATGCCATGGGTGACAGTGTCTCAAAGACTATTGATTATTGATTATATCTAGGGAGGCTCACACAGGAACTGAGATTATTTGAGTTCACACAGGAATTGAGTTGTTGTGTTTTGGAAACAGAATTTTGTTTGACTAAAACTATCTAGTATAAACTCTGTAAATATTTGTTGTTGACTGAGGATTAAGAAAAGATGTTCATTTCCTGTAAGGCCTGCATAGGCTTCTTTCTTTGTAGCATTGGGCTATTTTCCTTCTACTATTTAATAACTTATGTATAAATAATTAATGCTTCAGATAGAATATCCTATATGATAAAAGCCTAATATGCTAAGTGTCCAGTAGTCTGGTCGGCCGTTCAACTAATCAAAGTGAAATATGCTAATGATATGCTAAGGCTGCTCAACCACTCGCTATGACTTGCACTGACCACCAGGGGCAGACAGTTGACCAGCCAACCAGTCACTGTTACGTGTACTGACCACGAGAGAGCAGATGCTTCAACCGGTACGCTAGCTTGCTGCTGGGGTCCAGTCGATCGGGACTGAGCAAGATGGGGTTGGACAAGCCCTAGAGCCCTCCCAAGGTCCCTCCCAGGCCCCGATCTTGCACCAGCGGGGTCCCTCGGCCTGGCCTGCACCCTCTCACAATCCAGGATCCCTTAGGGGATGTCAGAGAGCTGGTTTCGGCTCGATCCCACAGGCCAGGCCAAGGGACTTCACTGATGCACAATTTCGTGCACCAGGCCTCTAGTAGAGTTATAAAGTTTGGATGGAATATAGAGTTATAAAACATGCCTTGTCTGGTTCAGTCTTCGTGAATATGCTTTCCCCTCATCGTGACTTGCACATGGACGTGGATTAGTGTGGAGCATCACAGTGTCCTTGGGGTTTTCCAGGTGTTCATTACCAATGGGTGGCTAAGTGACGTCGTGATAGTAGTGGCAGTCACAAATCGTGAAGCTCGCTCCCCTGCCCATGGCATTAGCCTTTTTCTGGTGGAAGATGGAATGAAAGGATTTATCAAGGGACGAAAGCTACATAAAATGGGAATGAAAGCCCAGGTAAGTCATGCTATGAATCATATTTAGGTAATAATTGAGATTACTCAGTTTGTATTAATATTTATAAATGATTGAATTTACTCAATTATGCCTTATATAGAGAACTGCATAAAGCACAATCATACCTTCCAATGCGGAATTCCTAAAATATGCTTTTCAGAAAAGATAATGGAGATTTTTTCCACCGTTCATGCAGCTTTACCTCCTCCTAGTGGTCGGCAATAAAAGTGAATCAGGATATTTTAAATATCTGCTTTAGAAATGGCAAAATCAACTAAATTATAATAGGCCTCCTATTTATGAAATTGATTAAATAAAAGGAAGAACTAAGAACAGAAAAATTTCCTATTTGTTGCTAATGACTTGGTAATTTTTTGTTGCTGAAATGAAAAACATTTTATTTAATGTGCATTAGAAACCCTTAGTCCTCAGTACCCACAGATCTGACAGTATTGGAGCCAGAATGATGGTGTATTGCACTGGAAAAGCCAGAAGTTTTGGAATTAGTTGAACCTGGGTTTGCATTCCTGGTTTACCACTAACTAGTTGTATTTATTAATTATGCCAACTTGGCTCCCAGTTGGTTTGTTGTTTTTGTTTGTTTGTTTGTTTAATGGAAATAATCTCATCAGGTTATTGTGAGATTTAAATGAAATAATTTTGTACTTAGTTGTATGATCTCTTAGGACACTGCAGAATTATTCTTTGAAGACGTACGGTTGCCAGCTAGCGCCCTGCTTGGAGAAGAGAATAAAGGCTTCTATTACCTCATGCAAGAGCTTCCACAGGTGAGAAGTGTTAAATAGAATAGAATAATATAGAACTATATAAATCCATGTATACAAAAGTTGTGATATAGCCAATCATTCGACTGTAACTTAAAGTAAAAAGAAAATATGAATTTTATAGGCTACATGAGTAAATAACTGAACTTGGGGATATTCATTCAGAGCTTATAAGTGAATAGGGAAAATAGATATTTCAGTTCTTTGATTCCTTCTTGGAATGACTTTAGCTTCTGAACCACAAGTCAAGAATTTATATCTCTCCATTGAATGAATATAGAGTCTGGGCACAGTAGAAAACAGGATTAGTGAATTAATGACAGATCAGTAGGCAAACATTTAAACTGAAGCAGAGAGAGGAATAAAATGGAAGAATAGAGTAGGATAAAAGATTTTTTTTAAAAAAGGCATTTTATCTCAACCAAGGTGATTCCCTCTCCAAGGGGCCTAGTAGTCCCCTCCTCAGGATAGGGGCAACGTGGAATAAAATCTGGCATGCCTCAGGTTTTCAGAGAAGAAGGCGATGCATAATTTCCATTGCCTTTCTTTGGCTGCCTACATGTATATTTCAATCCCAAGTCCCTTCTGGGTAGATTATGCCCTCTTCTCACTCACATGCTGAAGGGGGAAAAAAAGAATTTATATCCCTTTGCAAAGAAATATCAGCCAAAACATTGGTATTTTTTGGTGTTGATTTTTAATAATACCTGGGAATCTAAAGGGGAAATGTTAAGTTCAGATGAAACAGTTTTAGCCACATAGGATCCGCCCTCACACCTGTGTTTTTGGAGTGTGGTTGCTGAGTGATCATTGAGCCTTACATAAGAGGCTGCACCTGCCTAGTAACTGCCACAGCATGGGCTAAACATGAAACGGAGACCAGGGCTAGGAACACTGGCACAGAAGTGGAAGGTGAAAATCACCAGCAAGATGGAATTTAACCGACTGTGGACGCTTTTACACTCATAGGCAGAATTTAACCTATGTACTTTAAAATGTTATTTTCCACGGATATTGCAGGATATGTGCTGTTCAGAGATCAATAGATGAAAATCAACAACTTCAGAATTTCTTTCCTCATAGATACATAGAAAGAAGAGGGAGTTTAATAAATTACATATATATCTATATATAGTAAAGAAAATCAATCATAAAAATAAAGGGTTTGCTTTAGGGATCTATTACAGATATGTCAAAATATTCTTATAAAAAAGTTAAGAACTAAGTTAATTGGAGTTTTATAAAGATTACTTATGAGATTTATTATCATTGAAATCATGTGAAAATCACTCGTTTAAGACCTAATTTCTGGGTTATAGGAAAGGCTTTTGATTGCCGAGATAGCAGTTTCAGCCAGTGAATTCATGTTTGAAGAAACCAGGGACTACGTTAAACAAAGAAAAGCTTTTGGGAAAACAGTTGCACATATACAGGTAAGCTTGTTGCCATGGTTTAGTATTAGATAATATCAATTTACCCTTCTGAAATGGGTCTAGGGCTCAACATAAATATGGAGTTAATTTTCATCCAGGTGGTATTAAAGTCCATGGAAGTGGATGAGATCATTGAGGGAGAGAGAGTAGACAGTAAGACAGGAAGAGATCCTAGGACAGAAACCTGAGAAAAGTATTACAGAACTTAAAGGTGAAATAGGAAGGGAAGAGCCTTCAAAGGCAACTGAAAATGAACACCTACAAAGGAGACAGCTCATAAGGCAAGCATCACAGAAGCTGAGAGAAAGAACTTCAAGTAGGAGGACGTAGGCCCAAGGCTACTTGGAGGGAAAATATGAGTCAGGTCAAAGAGTGCCCCCTGGACATGATATGGAGGTCATTTTGCAAGGGCCATTAATGGACTCATGTGGAGGTGATGCCAGAGGAGTAAATGGAAATGAGGACGTAAAGATACCGATGGCAGGCAACTCTTTCCTGAGTTTGGCTGTGAATAGTAATTGGAGAGAAAGGGTGGGGAAGGAGTAGGGGAAGGGGATATTGGGGTCAGGTGAGATATTTGGAGATTATTAATTGTTGTTGTTATTAGGATGAAAATGCTGGAGCATATTTTAAGAACTAGAAACAGGATTTAGTAAAGAGGGATAGATTGTAGGTATGGACCAGATAATTAACTGCACAGGACCTGTGAGGAAGTACAGGGATATGGGTGCCAAAGCACATGGAAAGGTAGGCCTTCCCATCCCAACAGGAGAGTTGCTTCCTCCATTGTAACAGGAAGAAAAGAGGAAGGGGTGGGCATGGGTTCAGCTCTACTGGTAGAAAATTACAAAAGCTCTCTTCTGAAGGCTTGCATTTCCTTATATAACAATAAGGGGAAAAGATGTGAATAAATGAGGGATGCCATTGTTGGAGGAGAGTAAGGAAAGTTTGAAATACCCTCTTCAGAGTGAAAAGTAGAACTAGCTAGAGAAATATGGTGAGCCTGCTAGCAGTGTTGAGGACACATTTCAGTTACTGATCATGAATTTATAGGGGTACCATCTGATTTTTTTGTATATCAGCCTTTCTAAAAGGTTTTAGCGGCCTAGGTTCAAGCACAGAGAAAGTGGATGATGGTGTTTAATTAAGTGTGGGTTTTGCCAGTATTTTAAGGTATTTTCAAAAGAATGCAGTATATGGTGGCCATAATCACTAAATATTCCCATCAAATTTTAGACCCTCAAGTGTCACCTTAAATCAGTGGTTCTCAACCTTCCTAATGCCGCGACCCTTTAATACAGTTCCTCATGTTGTGGTGACCCCCAATTTCACTGTTACAAATTGAACATAATTAAAGCATAGTGATTAATCACAAAAACAATATGTAAATATATATGTGTTTTCCGATGGTCTTAGGCAACCCCTGTGAAAGGGCAGTTCAACCCCCAAAAGGGGTCGTGACCCACAGGTTGAGAACCGCTGCCTTATATGAAGGAGCAGTTTATTAACAATGCAGTCGTCCAATTGTTGAAACATTTTATCAGCAAAAATAAAACACCTGGATTTGGAAATCTACTTGAAAAGTTTTAAGTAGAATTGTAACCGAATGCAATGAAAGCCAAACTCCTAAGACAGGTGCTGGTAAGAAGGAAAGCAGTTTATTCAAGTGCCAGCCACCTGAGAAGATGGGGACTCTCATCCTAAAGGCCATCTTAACATCTCAGTGCAGGCTAGGGTTCTTAGCAGGAGGGATAGGGAAAGCAGAACAAATAAATGAGGGGCAGGAGGGTTGAAAGTTCTCTATGTATAAGTTAGCACAGTCCATTCTGATGATTATTTTCAAAGCGGGCAAGTGAAGGTCCAGTTTTTATGGTTGAACCAGAACATCTGGTTGCTGGAGTCAACCTCCTTCCCTAAAGATAGTTCCTGTAATATGCTCAAAGGTTGTTAGTGATTTATGGCAGGCATGACAAACCGGGCCTTTGTGTTAAGGCATACCTACTCTTCCCTGATTTGGGGAGGTGCATTGTTCATTATATGTTATTTAATTAAGAAGGTTATTTTGTTGGTTAGCATAAGATTTCATATATATCCCCAATAACAGAATGACTTGGCTGAAAGGCCTTGTGAAGGCAAAAGGAGAGATGAAACACAGTGGTAGCTTTTTAGAAGCAACATTATAGAAAGTAAATTCAGTTAAATTTACTGAATTCAGTTAAATCTTAGCATAGCTCCTCGAATATCTGTGGTTTAGGCAAGCTGTATTAACTCTCTCAGAGTATTTTCTTATTTGTAAGATGTGAGTAATATCACCCCATAGATTACTATGAGCACTAGATGAGGTAACATACATGAAGTGCTCAGAATATTGTCTGGCAAAGTAAGCTCTCGTTAAATTAGCTGCCCCCCCACCCCCTTATTTAATATCTTCCTCTATTTTGTTCCAATAGAGGGAGTCTTTTTTATCAATTGGACAAACTCTATATCATTTTGGGACCTATTTGCTACCTATATGTTCATCAACTTAACATTTTCCCATTCTAAAAATATGTCTTTCCATCCTAACTTCCTTATTGAGATAACAGCTCTAAATACAGTTGTTCTGAATTTGTAAACATGAGGCACACACCTGGTCAAGAAAACATTTTTTAAAACAGTATGATTTGACCTCCCTAGATATTATACTTTATATTCCCTTTCATTTATGTATCACTGATTTACTGATATTAATGACTCTCGATGACTGCCCTCTTCCCCAGGCATTTAGAAGAGTCAGGGAGGATAGTACAGAGACTTGAGATGTGAGCCCTGAAGTCTAGTGTTGTTAAACATTCTGTAACTCAGAAATCACCAACTAATTTCTCACTCAGATGCCAGTAGTCTCCCCCTGAAAAATACCGACATCCATTGTTTCACTGAGAAAATATTTATTGATTGCCTTCAAAAGGTTGTGCGCTCAGATGTAATTTCATAGGTATGACTCTGGAAGTACACACTCAAGAGACTTCTAGCAATATGAAGGGAGTAATACCACTGGGAATCACTCTGTGACTTTCCCAACTTTACCCAAAATAGAATTAGTGTCATTTGCTTCTGAAATCCAGCCACCACCACTTTCACATAAAAAATGCTTATTAAAAACATTCAGCCCTGACGGGTTTGGCTCAGTGGATAAAACATCGGCCTATGGACTGAAAGGTCCCATGTTCGATTCCGGTCAAGGGCATGTACCTTGGTTGTGGGCACATCCCCAGTAGAGGGTGTGCAGGAGGCAGCTCATTGATGTTTCTCTCTCATCGATGTTTCTAACTCTCTGTCCCTCTCCCTTCCTCTCTGTAAAAAATCAATAAAATATATCTTAAAAACAAACAAACACATTCACACCCTAGCCAGTTTGGCTCAGTAGATAGAGCATCAGCCTACAGACTGAAGGGTCCCGGGGGTTTTATTCTAGTCAAGGGCATGTGCCTCGGTTGTGGGCTTGATCCCCAGCCCTGGTCATGGCTCATGTGGGGGGCAACCAATCAATGTGTCTCTCACACATTGATGTTTCTCTCTCTCTGTCTCTCCCCCTCCACTCTCTCTAAAAATCAATGGAAAAAATATCCTCAGGTGAGGATTAACAAAAAAAATAAAATAAAATAAAAATGAACTAAATAGATACATTTTCCATCCCCTTAGAAATAGACAATTCCTATATTTATGGAATTCATATTAAATCACAACAAAGATGACTATTATATTATCCAGATTGTATAACTAAGAATGTTAAATGTGTTTTGACATTTCCTGGATTTTAAATATGCAGGAAATATTTGTTAATATATATGTAATATATATGTAAAATACCAAAAAAAGAAGAAATAGTTTTAATCCTTTTCAAAGCAGGTGCCATTTTTTGGTTGCCTTCTTTCAAAGGTAGTTTCAAAAGTAGCATTCTGCTTCCACCACTATATTATTGTCAAGTAGTATTTTCCAAGTAAATGTATGTTTTGAGAATTCTGATATATTCCTTCTAATTTTTCTGTTTTATCTAAATATATTTGAATAATATTTTCATATTGAATCTAGGAATTTAATCTATTCAGAGAAGATGAATGACCAATACATGCCTACACAGCCTATTCTAGTGCTGGGTACATTATGGTTCTGGTTATTAAATTGAAATAGAAGACCTTTAAATGCCATATTATACTTAGCCAAATGTCATTTTATGAGCACATAACAATTCTGTTTTCTTTCTCTTTTTTATCCTTGAATTTTGAACATGTTGATCCTCTCTGACTATTTGGATGCATTTCACAAAAATTTGTTTTCTTTTTAAGATGGAGACCTACCATATTTAGTCTTATCTGGGTAGTTCAGTTGGTTGGAGCATCATTATGATACACCAGGTTTGAGGATTTGATCCCTGGTCAGGCACATCCAATGAATATGTAAATAAATGAAACAACAAATTGGTCTCTCTCTCTCAAATCAATCAATAAATTTTTTATAAGATGGAGATCTATCATACTTAAGTAGCTATAGGATTTCCATTTCATTTCATTCATACTTTCCATATTTGATGTTGTCTTATGATTTTTCATGGAATAAACAATAAAACAGTAAAATTCTGATATTCAATAATTATAATGACTGTCATTTGTCATTATTTTGCATTGTGCCTGTGTACCAGACATTGCTAAATGGATTGTCTCATTTTTTTTCACAGCAACTCTGCATAATAACTATTATATTTATCCTTATTTTACAGATAAGGAGATTGAGGCATAGAGAGGTTAAGTAACTTGCCCAAGATTACACAGATATTCTAACTCCGGAACCTACACTCTTAATTCAGGCACTAGTCTTCCTACCCGGAAATTTAAGGTAGATAGACTTTATTCTTTTTCCTTCCCTTCCTACATGTTCACCCATGTTCAATGAAGTGAAAATTCAGTGTTCTTTCTTAACACAAGCTTTAGTTATTTCCTAGATGGTATGTGCTCTTGATTCTAAAGACACAAAGTATTAGAAAAAGAAATAGGAGAAGAAAACAACACTTCTTTCTCACATTCCTCCAAAACCCGAATATCCAGTTAAGATCTTGAGTGTAGGATTAATTAACTACAATATTAGATAGCAAACCTAAGATGTTATATTTTATATTTCAGGCATAACATATGAGAGTTCAACTAATGGTGTTGTTTAAGTGGAATACTGGGGCTAGATAACTTTCCAAGGTGTCTTCCATTTCCACAATTCTATGATTCTAAGAATTTTTTTTTTTTTAGTCAGAAGTCTGAAAGAGACTCTATCTGGTCTACTTAATAACTTAAGGAAATTTTTTTAACGCTAGCTGCAATATTATCTATTCGCAACTGTTAATGAATGTTAAACAATACTGCTATGAGCATGTTGATCATTCACCAAAAGTACCTTGCTAATAATGTGTGGTACAATTAGTAACTGCTATTCATTAGAGAATAATTTCTAAAAGTATGACACAGTGTCTGAAGAGCAAAGAGCAAATAGTAACACCCAACTCAATGCCAAGAACAGGTAAATATTTAATCTCTGTATCTCCGGAGAGTAAATGATGTACCATTGGAGGCATTTATTCCTTCAGACCTCTGGACCTCGCTGAATGCGCTGACACAGAATTCTAAATGAGCCCATACTGGTCTGAAACTTAACTTCAGCCTCTGGAAGCTCCCAGCATTCCCATTGGAACAGCTCTCATATGAGAGAATTGGTCGTAGAGTTCTTGATTCTCTCCTATAAATAGTGCATAAATTCTCAAACGTGCCACCCACTGGGGTGGACAGGGCAAAGGTGTCTTGAGACCTGTCAGGTTCCCCCTTATTTTCCAAATGGAGTGTCACTGAACTGAGATGGAAGCAGGCTTAGCACTGAGTTTCAGGGATTTCTGTGGAACATAGCCTCATCTGTTTTCAGCGCATAGAAGAGTATTTCCCCACCTTTTTTCATTCCTTGTTTCCTCTTTAGATTTTCTCTGAGTAAATGCGGATATGTGGGGTGGGAGTGGAAAACTTTGTGCTGATGAAAGGGTAAGGAGTTGGCCTAATTAAGCGACTAGAAAGAGAAATAGAAAAAATAATGGAAAGAATGAGAAGGTTTAGATGTTCTGAATTAGAGTCCAAGGTACAGAGGTGGGAAAAGTGTGTCATCAGCCTTCCGACTGCTTAGTTTTGGAATCGTTAGATGCCAGTCACGTTGTCTGTTTCTAGAAGAGGATGGTGTGAAGCCAGGTGAAAGGCAGTCAGTTGGATTTTTCCTCAGCACGGCCGTCATGTTGGTACCCTTACACGGAATCTGTTCATCAGAGTCCCTTCTCTCTCTGACACACCCTGGTCTTGCCTGGTCCTGGGTCTGATTAGACTCCTTTTCTACCCTTTTCCGGAAATGGAAAGTACCCAAACTTCCCCCACCACAGCTATACTGAAAGGTTTAGTTTTATGGTTTGAGAATTGCTGTAACCAGGAGTAAAGGCAGCATCCTCTGAGAATCTGGTCCCCAAAACCTTCCTCTGAGAACTCAGTCATGACTTTGGACTTGCCAGTGTGGGGTACATTTAATTTCTAGTTTAAGTTTCACTGAGTCACTGTGTCACTAACTTCCATGCCTTTAATTCGCCACAGTGTACATCTCACTCACATATTCCACAGCAGAATGATCAGAACTCTATTTCTATCTGAATTTCCACAGGGAAGGTGGAGCCAGCTGACCATAGCTGGACCTGGAACCCAAGAGGTCAATTAATGCAGTGCCTTTTTTGGAGTAGAAAGCCAGTATTTCAAATCTAAGCCAGTTCCTGAAGGAGGTTCAAGGGTTGGTGCGTAAAGAGCCCAGATATAAACTTAAAGTTCAAGATGTGGGAGCCAAGAGTCAGGAATACAAGAAAAGGTGATTGAAGTGAGAGCAGTTGAGATGATTGAGAATGGTCTAGATGAGATGATTTTCAAGGGCACTATTGGCTGTCTATGGCTAACAGGAGAAGGTATATAGGTATATTAGTGCTAACAATTCCTGACCATCTAATTCAAGTTAGAGATTCTTCTAGACAAGCTATTGAGAGAGAGAAGAAGAAGGGTGGGGAGAATTCAGAAGAGGTTGAGGGTACTGGACTCTGATCTCTTGAGATTTTAGTTCTTTTCTTTTATTGCATTTTACAGATCTAGTGTAAATACTTTGCAATATAAAATAATATTTTGTATGTTGTCACTCCAGCTTGTTACTTTATTTTTTTTCCAAGGTAAACAAGCAAAATAGAGGAATGTGATTACTTAATTTCACTAATAGAGAAAACGTCTTCATGGGTTTAGATTCCAGAGGAAAACACGTTTTTTCAGCAGCTGTACCTACAGGACTGTACCACAAGATGGTGCTCACCCATCCGTCATGTTGTTTTCAAGAAGCTTCCCTACATGGTCTAAAACTTTTTCATCTAAAACATCAGATAACTATGTATTCATTTTTGCATCTTTTCTTTTTCTTACAAGTTTCCTGAGCATTGAAATACAGCAGCATTTAAATTTAAGCTCTTTTGTTAGCATATGCTTGTTTTTTGTTGAAAGAAAGAAAAACACACAACCCAGTAATTCCACTTTTGTTTTGCTCTAACAGTCTTCTATTATATTATGTTTGATGTGCTCGGTAACTCAAAACATGCTCTTCTACCATGCTCATTTTTATTCTTCATTTCCTTTCAACTCAAGACGGTGCAGCATAAACTAGCAGAATTAAAAACACACATTTGTGTGACCAGAGCATTCGTGGACAGCTGTATCCAGCTGCATGAAGCAAAGCGTCTGGACTCTGCCTCGGCTTCCATGGCGAAATACTGGTATGCGGGCTACAGTAATTAAAATGCGGCGTTTGTGTAGGCTGTTATGGAATCCTCCTCGCTTTAAACTCAGCCTGGGGGGTCCTGAAGGAAGAAGGCTGAGTCAGTGTAAGCTAGCAATAAGAACCACCTTATAAAAAATGCTGAAAGGTTCCATCTAGCCTACTTACAATATGCTAAGAATTACTCGAGTTGGTATTGAACTTTTAGCATGCCATTGAAAGTAATCACTAAGAGACTGAAGTAGGATGACTGATTAGTTTATTTAAGTTTAATTTAAAATTATCTGGAGTGTCAGTATAGTGAGACCAAAAATTTACATTAAAACTTGAAGTCCTGAAGAGTCACAGTTCTTTCATTAAATAACTATCATTAATTTTTTTTGAGTCATTTTGATATCTGTGAAATGAGTAGCTTGGACAGGATTTTCCTATTTAGGGTGTTTTCAGATCAAAAAAAAAAAATCTGAAGAATTGACTGTCCATTCAAAACTTGTACATGCTCTGTTAAGTGAAAGGAAAGAATATCCTATTACGTTCAGAAAGACTTTCATTTGTGTTAAAGATGATTAGCAATGGTATTAAAGGTGAGTTGATTGAAAAAAGATTCCTACAAGGCTTTTGTGTACTTTATGATGCAAGAACATAGTGTAAATCAGAGTCTGGACATGGGTTTGGTCTCTGTTTTAAAAGCAAACATTCTCACATCTCATTAGCCCAAAATAACCTAGAAAAAATTCCTGCCATTATTCATTAACTTGTGGTCAGTTCAGTCAGAAGTAGAATGGGAAAATATACAGAATAGTGCTTTCTGTAATGATTCCAAAATAATAAAATTGCCAGGTTGAAATTGAGGTGGAATTACTAGGAACTTGCACTTTGGGATGGGGAGACATTTACAGCAAGTTTCTTGATTAGTTTAAAAAGTGTAAAAATACCTTTAGGTATTTTCGGAAAAAGAGATATTTGGATAGTTATGGACTTCACTGTCCTTGAAAACACCGGGTTTATAGACGCATAAACATATGGCATTTCATCTTGTAGCAGAGTAACCAACTAGTTATAGTCTGGTAAATAGTTCACTGAAGTACTTACCAAATACAAAAATGTATAGAATTCCAAATATTATTACCCTTGAGTCTTGTCTATTAATCATTATACCATTATTGTATTTCTTGGGAACATCCTCACCTGTCCTATTGAAGTTAAAAATTATTTTTAATAGGAAAATGTGTGCATGCTTACCTTTGCTTTGTTTCACACTACTGGAAAATATTTTGAAAGTAATTTTGAACTAACTGATCTTTTATGTTAAGATGAATAAAAACCCCTTAATGATAGTTGAAATTATTGTGATAAGATCAGAAAAGAATATTTCTCAAGTATTTCATATTGTCTCAAGGACAATAATTCCTACATAATCTTTAATAAGTTTCCTATATGATAACATGCACTTTAACAGTAGTGAACCCTCCTTAGGCTTTCATTTTTACTTTGTTTATTTCTGAAAACCCTAAAAAATTTTTTTCCACAATTATTTGAATTCAGACTAGTAGCGTTAAGGTAGGAAGTGACATTTTGGGGGTAGGGGGTTATGACATAATTCAAAGACAAAAGGAAATAGGTAATTGTATAATTGTACTGTTAACTTAGATCAGGGGTCCTCAAACTTTTTAAACAGGGGGCCAGTTCACTGTCCCTCAGACCGTTGGAGGGCCGGACTATAGTTTTTTTAAAAAAAACTATGAACAAATTCCTGTGCACACTGCACATATCTTATTTTGAAGTAAAAAAACAAAATGGGAACAAATACAATATTTGTATTTGCATGTGGCTCGCGGGCCGTAGTTTGAGGACCCCTCACTTAGTTCATATAGAGAATCTAAATAAAGTGGACCAACTTCAAGTTTTTACTATATCCCTCTCAGGCATAAAGTGGCCAAAACCTAATCGTCTATGCTTTCCACATTTTGTTTATAGCCTTAACAAAAACTCAGCCAAAAATATAATTGATGAAGAAGGTATTCATTATGTGAAAATTCTCCTGAGATTTATTTCATGTGTAATTTATACACAATTACAATTATATCTCTGGTGGGCTATATGCCTGCTTTTAATTGTTTGATAAATGTATGCATTTGATAAATAACTTGTTTCCTGATTGTGAAGCACCTCATGCAAATCCATTTCAAATATTCCATTTCTGTTTTTTATTTTGTTCATCTAGGGCATCTGAGTTACAGAACAGTGTGGCTTATGACTGCGTGCAGCTCCATGGCGGTTGGGGATACATGTGGGAGTACCCAATTGCAAAGTGAGTATGACTGTTCTGTTACACTCCTCTGCCGATGTGAAGAAAAAGGGAAATTACTGAACTTTGTACATTGAAGGAAAGGTGCAAAGTCTTCATTTTTCAACTGACTACAGCGTGTATTCAAGCAGATGGAACAGCTTTCTGTTATTGGCTCACCCCGAGGATTTTGTCATTTTTAAAGGAAGTGAAGAGAGCAGTATTCTAAAGCATAAAGCTTGGCTTTATTTGAATTGTTATACAGGACTAATATCACTTTTGAAATTGTTATGTAATGTTATATTTTATAGATTAACCATAATTATTCAGGTTATTTTACCGTTTGTTACTCTGATAAACAATGCAACAACAAACACCTTATTACATGTATCTTAGATACATGTGTTTTCTATTGTAACAAGACAGAGTCCCAAAAGTAGTATTGCAAGTTCAAAAGTATGCATATTTTAAATGTTTATAATTTCCAGATTATTTCCTCCAGGTAGTAGCAACTCATACTTAAATGAACAAAGACCGATGACTTTCCTCCTAAGCTATGAATGTTACTGTCTTTTAAACTTTGTGCTAATCTAATGGGTAAAAAAATAAGTTGTCGTTCTTCCTTTAATTTGCATTGACTATTAATTATTTTATTTTATTTATTTTATTTTACCATTGTAAGAACACTTAAGATGAGATCTACTCTCTTTACAGATTTTTTTTATTGATTTTGAGAGAGAGAGGGGAAGGGAGAGAGAGAGACAGAAACATTGATGAGAGAGAAACATCATGGACCTGAAACATCCCCTACTTGCGATGGACCTGAAATCCCAGCATGTGCCCCGACCAGGAATCAAACCGATGACCTCTTGGTTCCTGGGTTGACACTCAACCACTGAGCCGCACCGGCCAGGCACGTCATCAGTTTTTAAGTGTACTATAGTGCATTGTAAGCTATCGGTACAATGTTGCAGTACGGACCTCTAGAGCTTATTCATCTTGCTTAATTGAAATTTTAAGCCCATTATTAGTAACTTCCCATCTTCCCCTCCCCTTAGTCCCTGGCAACCAAGATTCCTTATTGAGTCTGTGGATTTTAGATTAACTCATATAGGTGGAATCAGTGTGGTATTTGTGGTTCTGTGACTGGCTTATTTCACTAAGCAGAATGTCTTCAAGGTGCTTCCAAATTATCACATGCTGCTGAGTTTCCTGTTTTTAAGGTTGAATAGTATTCTACTATATGTATACACTACATTTTGTTTATCCATTTATCTGTCCATGAACAGTCAGGCTGTTTCCACATCTTGGCTACTGTGAATAATACTGCAGTGGACATGTGAGTGCTAGTATTGGCTGCAGGTCCTGATTTTTATTATTTTGAATAAATTCCTACAAGCGGGATTTCTGGATCATATGGTAGTTTGATTTAATGTTTTGAGGAACCATCATGCTGTTTTTCATAGCAGCTGTACCATTTTGCATTTCCCTACAACCGTAGGCAAAGTTCCAGTTTCTCTACATCCTTGTCAATATTTGAGGTGATTTCTAATTATGATTTTGATTTGCATTCCCCTGATGGTTAGTGACGTTAGCATTTTTTCATATATATACCTGTTGGTCAATTATATGTCTTCTATGGAAATGTCACTTTTTTTTAATTAGAAAAAGAGGAAAGACCCTACAGAAGAATCAGCCTACATATGAAAAGAATTTAAGTTTTCATATCTTAAATATTTGATTATTTTCCTCTAAAAATACTGAAAGTATATTTTTCTAAATAGAATTTTATTTCCTTCAAACTAAAATAATTTAAATACAACCTTTGATGGCATTACATATGAATATCCTTGCTATAAGTTCAAAGCAATACCAATTTATGAATAAGGCAGCATCCTTTTCTATATTTTTTCCTCTATTTCTTAATTTATTCTTTCCTTCTTTCCATAAATCTTTGCCTCAATAATCTCCCCCAGGCAATTCTCCTCACCACTCTAGAAAATATATTCTCCTCTTATTTAGCAATATTTTCAGCTTATAAAATTTTCCCGAGGAAGTTTCTGCTGTCTCGAGAGAAGTCAAATTTAGTTTTGAATCAGAGGATGAGAAAGCTATGGACTTCTAAAAACCTTTTCTAATTTTAATCTAAATACAGATATATAAAGGGGAAATTATCAAACTAGCATTCAAACTGACTTTCAAATGCATCATTTTGACAAGCATAATTGAAAACATTTGATATACTTTTAGTCCTTAACAAGGAAAATAAACATTTTATTAAAGTTACATTAAGAACAGAAGCTTCAGCATAGATATAATTTACTAATTTTCTGTAGCCATTGGGCAGCTTGTAAAGCTTTAATCACAGGATGTATATAATTTATAACCTTTTATAAAATTTCAGCAATAAGTAGGGCTTTTTCCTTTCTTGGGACTGGGCATGAAGTAGCTAAACAATGTTTTTTAAAATCAATCCTTGGGTTTGGATTTTGGTAGATCCTTTTAGAACTACTTCAAACAAGTCTTAGTCAAACACAGATTTATTTATTTTTTTACTTTGCATTGTCATGAAATCAAAAGTAAACACTGAATTATGCTAGCACAAATTATATCATTACTGAATTTTTTCCTGTACATTTTCATGTTTTACTCACAATATTAGTCCATTTCCAATATTCACTAAGCTAGGAAAGTAGAATAATAATGGGTGTGTGTATTTTTCTACTCAATTGTGCAGCAGCTGTCACTGCTGGGCAAGGAGACAAGTGGTGGCTCACTGTCTGGTTTGGTTCGGGTTCTGAGGAAAGCCGATGAGGTGAAGAGGAGTGAACTATGTACACGGCCCAAAAGGCTATTCCCTCAGATCAGTAGCAAGCAAACACTGTGGCTGGGTGGCTTCATATTTGAAATCCCTGGAAATGTTCAACGAGACTGCTATTTTTCTCCCCAAGACATAAGGAAGGAATTTTTTAATATAAAATAGCAAGAGAGAACATAATAGATAATATCAAAAAACTTAATGAGAAACCATAGGCAGTATGTGGATGTGTACAGACTGTGATTTAGTAGGGAAAAAATCATTCTATTTGTGTTTCTTATGTCCTCAGATTAAGCTATATTGTGTGTGTGTGGCTGAATCTTGGTTTCACAAATAAAAGAGGTGCTTTTTTGTTCTGTTTCATTTCATTGGTTTGTTTTTAAACAACTGCTCTTTAGCATGAATTACTTCAGTCTTACCCATTAGGCCTGGGGCCTGTGAGAAGTGAGGCTTACTCTCTGCCATTTCAAGATTCCCTGCCATGCTAGGAAGAGCAGCCTGGGATATAGAGCTTCATCATTTATGTGGTTAAACATTTATTCTGCTGTCTTTCCCTGTTAATTCTAGTTGATGACTGAATTTAATTAGTAACCTATAAAAAGGTCTACTGATCTCTTGTCATTAACAATTCCATTGGAACTTTTGTAATGTGAAAAAAAAAAAAAAAAAAAAAAGCCCAACCCAGACCAAAAATGTCTAAAAGCATTGAGGTTGCTGAAGTAGATTGAAATGCTAGGCAGGCCCTCTAAATGCAAGGGCTGGATTTTGCAGGCAACAGTGGAATGTGTTCAAAAGAAAAAAATATATATTTGAAAACACTAATGTCTCCAGATTTCAAGTTTCTTCAGAAAGTTGGTATGGAGACACTAAAATTCCTTTGTAATACAATAAATCAACTCAGTCAGTACTTACTGAGTGCTTACTCTTTGCAGGGCCCTATGATAAGCATGAAGAAGGATAAATACAGAATTGGTCATGTTCCTAGAGAGCTAGCACATTTCAAATTTCAATTTTTTTAAAAAAGATTTTGTGCTTGAAAAAGAAATGCCACTGAATTTCTCTACTAGGAAAGTCCAAAGCTCAATAACTAGTCTTATATGCCTGAGTCAATGAAACTATTGTGATATAATAAAAAAGATACTTGCAGGATACCTACCTTCTCATTGCAGTCTGCCAATTATCTATTTGCCCATTAAATAGAAAATGTATTAACTTCTCTGTACCTCAGTTCCTTTAGCTGGAAAACAATATAATATTTATTCTCCCTGCCCCCAGAGCTGAGAGAACAGGTAAAAACAACTATACAGTGTCATGGTTACGGTCATGCCTACCAAAAGTGAATTTTTTATAACTTTGTGTGTGTGTGTGTGTGTGTGTGCGCGCGCGCGCACGCGCGGGCATGCTAATGGACTCAGACACTCGGTATTTTAACCTCAGACACCACTGGAGTGACTATTAACCATTTCCAAAAAAATAAGTTACTTGTTAACTTTGTGGGAAGTAATATTTTCTACAGCATCAGTTTATACCCCTGATGGCAGCAGCAGTGGTAGAATGTTAGAGAAGATGTATTTTCTCTTTTGTTTTCTATGAAACCAGTGGATTTCAACTTCTTTGGGAATAATGAAAGATAACAAGAAATTGAAACATTCTATCAATATCTATCTAAAATGCCCTTTTTTAGAATGCTATTATATGTGCTGAATTTTACAAAATTAAATTAAAACAAACTTATAGATGTTACTTTGAATTTGTAACCTCTTTAAGCAAACTAAAACAAAGCTATACAGGTGATTACTATCTTAATAGAATTTGATAATTATACCAATCAAGGATGAATGCCATACTGGAAAAAAGTAATTATGAAAAACATTTATTACTTGGATTTCATTAATTGAATACTTTAAAGTAATTAAGAGTTACATAGTAAGACAAAATGTATAATTTCTAATATCTTTATTCATACAATCATCTTCTGATTTATCCAGAGCTTACGTGGATGCCCGAGTTCAGCCAATCTATGGTGGTACCAATGAAATAATGAAAGAGCTGATTGCAAGAGACATCGTCCGAGACAAATAGACATCTGCCCACATCCTGGAATCCTATTACAACTAATCTGGTTTTAAATCTACTCAAGATAAAACACAACCTGGACAGGGTGGAAATACTAAACATGTCTTCATATGCTGTTTTATAGAAAAAAAGTCAAATGCAAATATAAGATTAACACAAAGAAAGAAGAAATATTTGAATCCAAAGATTCTAAAATTCTTCAACATAAGGTTTAACTTTTATAATTTTTTACATAGCTAAAAGGTGAAGATTTTTCTGATTCTAGAAGCCTTAGTGCCTCACTTTCCCCTAAAATTCTAATAAAGCATAATTGCTTAAATCTTTAAAATTGAGGCAGAAGTAATTTTGTTATTATACTACAAAAACATTAATAGTACTTACAGCACATTTACTTTAAAAGGGAAAAAATATAATTTAGAATTGTAAATAATTTCAACTATTTTTTGGTCCAAATTTCCTAGAACAGTAGAATTCTACCACCTACCCCAAGATCCTGTTTTTAAGTAATGGAACCCGTTCTTCAAACAAAAGCTCATGCAGAGTCCCTGTAAAATGCTGATAAATGAAGAGCTGCTCTAGTTGAATCAGGAAGCCTTCTTAGGACTCAGCTAAGCCTTTGCCTAACCCCGTTGGAGAATGCTGTCTGTTCTCATCTGCTGACACCTGGGCTTGCAACAGAATTCCAGCCCAGTTTTGTAGGAGGACACAGAAGAATCCATCATCCTTTAGATTTAAGCTATTGGTACATTTTATCAGTATCAAAACAGTGACTTTTATTTTGGAAGAGTGTGCTTTTTAAGTTAATTTAATGAGTACTTCATGTCTCTTATATGCCAGGCTGTTAAAAATATGATGACAAATAAAACTGGCATGACTCCTACTAATAAATAAATGAAGAAACAAGTTATAATAAATAATGTAAGAAGTAAATAAATAAGATAATTTCAAATCATAAATGCAGTAAGAGAAATAAAGTAAACATTTAAAATAGGAAAGGGAGGAAACAACATTTGACTTGAGACATAAAAGTAATTCTTATAAAAAAATAAGCCATTAATTTAATTTGTAAACTGTTAGCATCATTTCAGTACTTGTTTTTCTTTGCATATACTGGTGAAACCGTGAATAAAGTAGTTTGTAAATGGAAACAAATATGTGTATTCTTGGTGTTGTTGTAATTTATTTATTTAAACATTATTTTTAATGCAATCGTTACAGACTTGCTAGAGCAGAGGGGAGAGAAAATACTTGGATACCATTCCTGGAATTATACACCTCTGATTTGTGCTTGGGTGGAAGTTTGTATGGTTGCCAGCTTGCATTAATGATATGCATTAAATACCAAAATGAGCTAAAATAATATTTTATTAGATATTACTGTATTTGCAGCTTTCACCTCCCTCATGCCACCAGGAAACAGTATAGAATCAGATAGACCAAGCTCCTCACCTCAGCGCCTTTCCTTTTCTTTCTCAGTCTTAAACAAAACTATATTTTAGGAATATAACACCTTTAGGATGCAAAGTAAATTAGCATAGTAGAAAAACTCTGCCATGTAGAAGGAGACTGACTGAGTTTGAATGATAACCCTGTCATTTAGGAGCCACTGGGCCCTGGGCAATTTATTTAACTTAGGATTCTTTCAGGTGCAAATTACAAAAGAAACCCAATTCACACCATCCCAAGCGAAAACTTGAGTGTGCTAGCTGAAAAGGTTGGGGAGTAGCTCATATAATCTAAAGAACTGTAGAAACTACAGTCTCAAGGGCCTGATTCTATGGCTTACACCTGCTAGCACTTATACTATGTACACTATTTTTACTTTTCTTTGCAAATTGGCCTATTGGAAACTGCAGAGAAATTTCATTACAGGGCCTATAAAAATGACCTTGGGCTGCCCCAGGGCCACGTCCTTGAGCACAATCCTATCCAATAAAAGACAAAAAGGGTAATTGACCATACCTCTGCTACACTTCCCATTGGCTAATCAGCGAGATATGCAAATTAACTGCCAACAAAGATGGCAGCCGGCAGCCACGCAGCTGAAGCGAGCAGGAGGCTTGCTTGCTCCAGTGATGGAGGAAGCCAAGGTTCCCCGCCTGCCACAGCCTGCTCTAAGCTCCGAAAGCAACAGTTCCAAAAGCAACAAAGTTTCAATTATAGAAGCCAAACAAACCCAAGATACCTACTTTCAGCCAGCCATGGCCTCAGAGCTGGGAGCGCCAGTGACAGCAACAAAGTTTCAATTATAGAAGGTAAACAAATCCCAGAATTAAAAAAGAATAAAGAAAAAAAGGAGAGGCTGGGAGCTTCAGTTGCCGGCCAGCCTGAAAACGGCCCTCAGCCCCTCACCCAGACTGGCCAGGCACCCCAGTGGGGCCCCCACCATAAAGGGGGTGTGGCCAGCCTGAAAACAGCCATCAGCCCCTCATCCAGGCTGGCCAGGCACCCCATTGGGGACCCCCACCCTGAAGGGGGTGTGACCAGCTGCAAACAGCCATCAGCCCCTCACCCAAGCTGGCCAGCCACCCAAGCAGGACCCCCACCCTGATCCAGGACACCCTTCAGGGTAAACCAGCCGGCCCCCACTGGTGCACCAGGCCTCTATCCTATATAGCAAAAGGGTAATATGCAAACTGACCCTAACAGCAGAAAGACTGGGAATGACTGGTCACTATGACACACACTGAACCACCAGGGGGCAGATGCTCAATGCAGGAGCTGCCCTCTGGTGGTCAGTGCGCGCCCACATGGGGGTGCTCTGCTCAGCCACAAGCCAGGATGATGGCTGCCAGTACAGTGGTGGTGGTGGGAGCCTCTCCTGCCTCCTCAGCAGCGGTAAGGATGTCTGACTGCAGCTTAGGTCTGCTCCTTGCTGGCAAGTGGACATTCCTCAAG
The DNA here is from genome assembly GCF_963259705.1 of Myotis daubentonii. NCBI lineage: Eukaryota > Metazoa > Chordata > Mammalia > Chiroptera > Vespertilionidae > Myotis > Myotis daubentonii. The sequence goes on along the minus strand of NC_081846.1, from coordinate 15,953,822 downwards.
GGCTGCTGGGCTGCCAGAGGGATGTCTGAGTGCCAGCTTAGGCCCAATACCCCCGGGGAGCAGGCCTAAGCCAGCAGGTGATCATCCTCCGAGAGGTCCCAGACTGCGAGAGGGCACAGGCCAGGCTGAAGGACACCCCCCTCCCTCCCCGAGTGCACAAATTTTTGTGCACCGGGCCTCTAGTCTATATAATAAAAGCTTAGGCAACCAGGAACAACCAAAACGACCGGTCGCTATGATGCGCACTGACCACCAGGGGGCAGATTCTCAATGCAGAAGCTGCCCCCTGGTGGTCAGTACGCTCCCACAGCGGGAGCACTGCTCAGCCAGAAGCGTGCGCAGTGGTGGTGACAGGAGCCTCTCCCGCCTTCGCTGCAGTGCTAAGGAGCAGCAAGCAGGTGGGTTGTAAGGAGCGAGGAGGGCAAGGAGCGGGCCTAAGTCAGCAGGTGGACATCTCCTGAGGGGTCCCAGACTGCGAGAGGGCACAGGCCGGGCTGAGAGATAACCGTGCCCCCCCCCCAGTGCACAAATTTCATGCACTGGGCCTCTAGTGTTTTTATAAGGTCTGGGAAAGGTGCACTATGATTGATAGTCCCATCAGGAACACAGAGACTGGGGAAGCAGTTCCTGAAACAGTCGTGTTATCAAAAGAAAGGGAACAGAAATGTCTGCTGGGCAGACCTAAATCATACTCACATACAAAGCTATTGCAGCCCACTAGAGCTGGGAATGGGTTCTAGTGATTTATATATACCAGAAACTGAAAGGCTCTCTAGGGAAGGATATTTTCTTAGGACGATCTCTGGGATGTTTCCTATCTCCTCTAAACTGGTTGTTTATCTTGCCAACTAGTCTTGCTTTGCACCCCAAAAGAACCATGTGTTATATCATGAGCTTAAAGCTGAGAAAAAAATAGGGAGTTCAGAATATGCTTCTTAACCTTTCCTTGGGTTTTCATTTCTTAAATAGCTAATCTTTGTGTTTTGCTTGTGTGGCTTTGATTGTTGTCCCCTAGGGAGGAAATTTATGGTCTGTATCTCGCACAGTGCTAAGTGCTCAAGAAACAACAAATAACAATATTGCTCAAAAGAACAGACTGGAGCAACACAGCAAGAAAGCTACACTGTGTAAATAATTAATGAAAATCAAAAATCTCGAGTAATTTTGGGGTTTTGTCTGAGATTTTTAGAATCATAATTATTGTTTTAAAATTATTTTTACCCTTTATTTCTTTGGTGGTGTCACTGAAATGACATTGTGGGGAAAAAAGCTGTTTTGATATGCTATTGTAAACTCTAACTGCAAATCTTTACTAATCTAGTAATTTTAGTAGTTTATTGTTTAAGGTATAAGATTTCTGAGAGACTGGATTTTTTCATATGTCAGTATTATTTTTGGCACACACAGCATTTATTTATTTTGAGTCATTGGAAAGATTTGACATTAAGGTGGAAACCAAGCATAGACCTATTGTGTCTACTGCTTTATAATACATGTAGAAGAGAAGTTCTCTATTTTTAAAACCTAATTTTCCATTTTTAAGAAAAACAAATTACAGAAAACTTCAAACACACTCAAAAATAGAAAGATAGTATAATGAGCCTTTAGCTGCAACATTTGCTAATGTATCTTTCCTGCTACTTTTTCTTAATTATTTTAAAGCAAGTAGCAGATTTAATCCTATTTCTCTCACACACACATATATTTCAGAATTCATTTCTAACTGATGAAGTTTTTTTTTTTACATAATTACAAGGCCATTACCATACTTTAAAAACTTAAATTTCACATATAGTCCCAAATTAACATTAAATTTTTCTTGGTTGTATGAAGAATTCCTTTTGGGGTTAGATTCTTTAAATCAGGATCCAAACAATCCACAAATTACATATTTTTGTATTGTCTCCCAAGTGTCTTTTATTTTGTAACAGAAATTTTCTCTTTGTTCCTCTTTCTTTCTAAATTTTATTTTTTAATTAACATCCAGCAAATCCCCACCCTCTGTTTTTATGCTTACAGACAGAATAAAAATGCCTTTTTTTAGTTTTCTGAATTTGAGCATGTGTATAGATCCATGCAACCACCAACACAATCAGGATGCACAACAGTTCCATCGCTACAAAAATTTTCTCATGCCCTTTATGGTTACTCTCACTGTACCTCTTACCCCTGGCAACCACTGATCTGTTCTCTGTTAATTATAATTTTGTCATTTTGAGACTGTCATATAAATGGAATCATGGAAAGAGTAACCTTTTACAAATGGCTTCTTTCTATTAGCAAAATGCATTTAAAATCCATTCATGTTGCATGAATTAATATCACCTTCCTTTTTTATTGATAAATAGTATTCCACTGTACAGATGTCCTACAGTTTATCTATTCATTCGCCTGGATAAGGACATCTTGGTTGCCCAGACTAAATACGTGGGAAAGGAATTGTTGTGCCAGAAAGGAAAGCATATGTTTAACTTTTTAAGAAATTACCAAGCTGTTTTTCAGAATGCCAGCACCATTTTGCCTTCCTACCAGCAATGTAAGAGTTTCAATTGCTCTGCATCTTCTTCAGCACTTGTATTTTTTATTTTATTTAGTTCTAATAAGTTTGTGGTTTTAATTTGCATTTCCCTAATGTCTAATGATAATGAAAAGCTTTTCATATTTAACTTCTAAGTAACTTCTTTGGCAAATTGTCTGTTCATTATTGCTTTTTTTTTTTTTTTTTAATAATGAGCTTTGAGAATTCTTCATATATCCCTACACTGTCAAGCACAAGGCAAAGTCAGGCTGACAAATTCAGCCAGTAAAGTAGCAATAAGCCTTTTTGCGACTCAGTCTTTTGCTTACACAGAAAGTGAAAAAATCAGTAACCATAGGTGTCAGTTTTCTGTGGTCCTTGCACAGGGGGACAGTGAAATAAAAGCCAGAATGATGGGACATTTTGTTGCTGAGTGGTCCAATGTATGATGCTACTAAGTTTTATAGCTACAGGTGTTCTTTAAGGGTGGTGAGTGAAGCAGAAAGCCTCAGACCCCATTAGAATTCTTTTTTAAAAAAATATTTTTTTTATTGATTTCAGTGAGGAAGGGAAAAGGAGAGAGAGACAGAAACATCAGTGATGAGAATCATCGATTGGCTGCCTTCTGCAGGCCCAACACTGGGGATCCAGCCACGGAACCCGGGCATGTGCCCCGACCGTGCCCAAATGGGAATCAAACCGTGGCCTCCCTCCTGGTTCATAGGCCGATGATCAACCACTGAGCAACACCGGCCGGGCCCACCATTAAACTCTTAATTAGAAAATGTCTCATAACTGCCTCCTTGGTAGATAGGGAAACAAGTGAGACATGATCTGTAGCAGCTCCTAACAAGACCTGCCTTCCAGAGGTGGTCACAAGACTGTATCTAGTCCTTTCATTCTCTTGACAGGGTGTTTTGTAGAACAGAAGTTTTTAATTTTGAATTCAAATTTATTTGGTATCATATCTAAGAACTATTTGACCAAACTCAAGTTTTCTTTCAAGAACTTTTATTGTACATTGTTCATTTAGATCTATGTTCCATTTAGTAATTTTATAAGGCTTGAGATGTAAGCTGAGGTTCATTTTTTTGCATCTAGTTGTCTTAATTTTTCCAATGTCATTTGTTGGAAAGAGTATCCTTTTGAAAATTTAATTGCCTTTGCGTTTTTGTAAAAATTAATTGACCATATTTCTCAAATTATATTTGAACCAATCTTACATTCTTACATTCCCATATTTGTACGAGTCTATTTCTGCACTCTCTTCCATTTCATTGATCTATGTATATCCCTCCCTCCTTTGCCAAAACTTCACTGCCTTGGTTATAGTGTCTTTACAGAAAGCCTTAAAATCAGATAATAGGATTCCTCCAACTTTATTCTTCTTTTTCAAAATTGTTTTTGGCCATTCTAATTTTTCTTCCCATACAAATTTTTGAATCAACTTGCCAAAATGATTGAAAAAGTCTCTTCAGGTTTGTTATTATATTTTTTTCTTTTTTATTATAGAAAATGTCAAACATACAAAAATAGAGACTAGTATAATTAGCCACCATGGATACATCACCCAGCTTTCACAATGATCAATTCATGACTAATTTTTAGTAATCTATAACCCCATGTACCTCCTACAGTCATAGATTATTTTAAGGCAAATACCAGATACTGTATCATGTAATACTGTGTTATTTATTATAGAGTCTTTGTTCTTCAGCACAACAAAATTTCCCATGCCCATCATTTACAATTTTTGCCCTATAGCTGAAATCAGCCATATTCCAAAGATCCCCAGTTTATTTTAGTTGGGATTTTTCTAGTTTCAAGCTACTACCAAATTTATTTGTTTATTTTAAATTTTATTTTACATTGTTTCATAAAATCCCTCCTGAAATTACTGATTATTAAAAATCATACTTTTCCTTAAATCTAAATTCACCAGAAGTTTATCTTAACATATCCCAAGAGAAGTTATGTTTCAGTTTACAAGAGTATTATATTAGAACCCTAGCCGGTTTGGCTCAGTGGAGAGTGTTGGCCTGCAGACTGAAAGGTCCCAGGTTCAATTCTGGTCAACGGCACATGCCTGGGTTGTGGGTTCGATCCCCAGTAGGGGATGTGCAGGAGGCACATGATTCTCTCTCATCATTGATGTTTCTATTTCTCTCTCTCCCTCTCCCTTCCTCTCAGAAATTAAAAAAAAAAAAAAAAGCCGTAAAATGCACAGAAGCTCTGCCCAAGTAATCCAACATTTATGGGCTTATTCTGAAATAAATAATTTACACATACACATACACACACACACACGGTATTATTTTAGAGTTTTAGAGTTTTTTCTGTTGCAAGAAATGGAAAACTCATATCAAATCTGGCTAAAAAGATGAAGAAAGAGCTCACAAAACTGGAAAGCTCAGAGTTAGGGCAAACTCAAAGCTGGATGACTGAACAGTTTCACTTTGTCAATAGGATTCACTTTACCAGTTGCTTTCCATGTCTGTTCTACCATTTCTAGTGCAGGCCTACTTCCAAAACTGCGTTATGGGATGGGCTTTCCTGTTCATGTCTGGGGTGAGAGAATGCAAGAATGCATGTTTGCCCAGCATGTTAGGCTTAAGTGCTGAAATTCCCTCTCATGGGGCTAGTTTTTGTCACATGCCCACCTCTGAATCAATGATGTGCCAAGGGAAGTGGAATGTATTAGTTGGCTTAAGCCAATTAGGACCCATTTAGAGACATACAGGTAGGAATACATAACACAAGGAGGGCTTGTGGAGGGCTGCTACTATCATGAAAATCTAAAAACTATTAGGAAAGGGAAATTATGGAATAGAAACCAAATAGGTAACTAAAAATACCTGCTACAAAAACTACCAACTAGATCCTGGTTGCTGGGATTAGATGTAGTCTCGTCTGTTGATGCCACTTAAAAAAATTTTTACATGCCTTTTGTAGTAGAGAGTTTTAATATTCATCTCTGCACAGAAGTTTACTTATTTTTATTCCCTTACAATTGGGCAGGACTGTGTGACCAGCCCTTCCCAAAGGATTATAGATGTATGTGACGTGTCTTATCTTGTAGCTGCAATTGTAAAAGTGCTGTGGGAGCAACTTAAGATCAAAGTATGAAATAAAAATTCAACAGATGGAAGAGAAGTGCTCTGAAAAGTTGCCTGGACCTGCAACAAACTCTGTGTGTGGTAAAAATAAACATTTTTTTTAAGTCCCGGTGACTTTGGGGTTATGTATTACTGCATTTTAACATGGCCCATCATGACCAATACAACTGTCATATGTTCTTACACATGATATGTTATTGAGGAAATAGAATTGGTGTTACAATATCTATGTAACACCTTCAGCTGACCTCAAGAAATTGCCATGATGTTCACATTTCACATGAAATGAATCAGAATGTTGGGATATGTTTTAATTGTGGTTATTTTTGACCAGTATTTCTGGATATGCCTGTTCAGTGTAACGATTTATGGGATTAGTGTTTCAAAAACAACACTTTCGTTATTTTACTAATGCAAGAACCGTCAATGTTTCCACTAATACCTACAGAAAAACTTTACATTGCTTACTTAAACCTGCATCATATCCTTCCATATTTTGGTCCTAAACTACCTTTGCCTACCTTTGAAGACTTGTAATTAGAATATTCTCTCTAATTACATCAATATCTTCCTCATTCTTAACAATCCTGGGCAAAACCACAGAGCCTGAAAAAAGGGAATGTACTTTTAACAAATCTCTTTTAGCTGTTTCTTTGTTTGACCTCCCTTCCTCCCAAACCAGCTTGTTACATTCAGCTGTTTTAGACATTTTGTTTTCGAAAAGGGTGGAGACCATTGCCTAACCATCATCTATTCTCCCTTTCTTCCTAGATAATAATCCCTATATTAATGGAGGTTGACAATGTAATAGCTGTATTTCTTGGTCTCCCTTGCACCTAGATATGTCCACACAATGGAGTTATAGAATTGTTGAGAGGAACTTCAGGGGAGCCAGTTAAAGGCCCTCTTTGCCTTCTATCCCTTTTCTGCATCCTGCCTGGGAAAGTGGATATGATGGCTGGAGCACCAGTAGCCATGTGGGACTATGAAGTACTTTGAGAATGGAGGCAGAAGAGAATAATAGAAAGGAACCTGGGACCCTGGTGACCTCCTAGAGCTGTTATATCAGCTCTGGACTATCTTTCTCTAGAGTTTCTTTTTTAAACCATGTTTTATTAAATCTTAAGATGCACCATTATTTATATATTAAGAAAAAGCCCATTGGCAATAAAATGGACTCAATGCTTTGTTATTGCATCAATACAGAGGTCATTCTTATTTCAGAAAAGTTAAGCTGTGAAAAATAATATGTCTTAGAATAGATAAAATAACTTATAAGGGCGATAATTAATCCTTATGTGTGGTTTTTTTATGCCATCGTTATTTGGGGCTTTCAGATACAATTCACATAGGCTACCTGCATCTTGACTGATAAAGACTATTTTTTAAATTTTTCTGCCTATCTTTTGAACTATCATTGATAGTTCTGATTCAACCTTCATCAGAGAGCCCTTGTTTTAAAAATTAACTTTATTGAAGTATAATCCTCATATAATAACACGCACCTGTTTTAACTGTACATTTTTATGAGTTTTGACAAATGCACTCACCCATTTAATGTCCATCATCCCTTATACCCTTCCTACTCAATTCTCCCCACCCTAGGCCTAAACAACTGCTCATCTGCTGTCATTGTAGGTTATATTTGTCTTTTGTAGTGCTTTACATAATTGAAATTGTACAATATTTACTCCTTTTGTGTCTGGCTTCTTTCAGTATACTGCTTGGGACTTACTTATGTTGTCCTGTGTATCAATAATGTTTCTTTTTATTCCTGAGTAGTATTCCATTATACGGAAGTATCATAATTTGTTTATCTTTCAACCATACCGGGTGATGGATCTTAGGCTAGTCTTCAGTTTGGGGCGATAGTGAATTAAGGTGGTATAGATATTTGCATAAACAGGGAGTCAGTTTTGATTCCACTATAGCCATGGGTCAGGTCTGACCAGTTTTGTATCCCGAGAATGGAGGCAGAAGAGAATAATAGAAAGGAGCCTGGGTCCCTGGTGACCTCATAGAGCCGTTATCCTGTAACTCTTGCTACTTACCCCTGCCCTTTGTCTTGTGATACTGAACAGTTAGAGCTAAATCTATCCTGAATAGTACTTGCCACCTGTACCCCTACTGCTTCTCCTATTCTACTTTCTAAACATGATCATAAAAAGGAGGAATTAAATATGCTAGAATATGACAGTGTAGGATAGTTACCCTAAGCATGGAAATATAAAGGAAAAAATAGTACAAGCTTCCAAACTAGCTTCCTATTCTATAGGGCAGTGATGGCGAACCTTTTGAGCTTGGCGTGTCAGCATTTTGAAAAACCCTAACTTAACTCGGGTGCCGTGTCACATATAGAAATTTTTTCGATATTTGCAACCATAGTAAAACAAAGACTTATATTTTTGATATTTATTTTATATATTTAAATGCCATTTAACAAAGAAAAATCAACCAAAAAAATGAGTTCGCGTGTCATAGGTTCTCCATCACTGCTATAGGGGGTAGTGAGGAAAGAATTCTGGCTTTGGAGCTAGGTATGTCTGTCTTTAAGTCCGAGATGGGCCATTTATTAGTGTGAGAATATAGAATACAATATTTAACCTCATTGAGTTTCATTTTTATTTTTTAATCTGGGCATGTTTAAAAAATGAATATAACATCCACTTTGCAAAATGAGAGAATTAAATACATACATTCATCCAACCAATATGTGTGGACTTACATGTCCCAGGCGCTGTCCTAGGCTGTGGGGATGCAGCAGTGAGCAAAAGTGCCTGGCTTCACAGAGCTTCCATTCCAGCCTAGGGAGACAAGGAAGCAAAAAACAAAAGAATAGAAATCTGTGTTATGTGAGATGGTGATAAGTGCCAGGACCAAAACAGAGCGGGTGAGGGGGGTAGAAAACGCTGTGCTTGTTAACTCTCCCTGGCTGTGAGTTGTTTAAGACTAGGGTATGATCTTCCCCCTGTATCGCGGGCATTTATCACAATGTCAGCTGTATATTAAGTGCCACACACGTGCTTCCTGAATGAAAAGACTGAATAAAAACAGTGTTGAGGAAAGTTTATCTCATGAAATCATTGTAATGTAGCTTACCTGGACACTTTTATAGCTTTCAGACAGGGACTAATTATGTCAGCAAGAATGGTGCCCTTCCCTTCTCCTTGTTCCTCCTGCTTCGTTTAAGTCTCCTAGCCACTGTTATTTATTTTCTTGGAAATCAGAATGCTTTTAATGTACTTTCTGAATAATGACATATCCTTGATTTGAAAAATTAACGATGCAGTTTCCAGGCTTTTCCTGAATAATAAGTATAGAAGACAGTTTGAAAAGTGGTTCAGTACATTAATTTTTATATTAAAGAGTTTTGGTATTCTGTGGTTTCTGAAAAACTGGCGTTCATTTCTTACCTCCTCCCCCCCATTCCTATTACTTTTAAAGTATCGTAAGCCAATTATAAAAGGATTGATCAAGTTTTATTTGTATGATGGCTTGATAGACTAAATTTTTTATTTAAGGTCTGCAAATGTGGCAGACTGCAGGACTGACTATACGATAAAAGAATTAACTCAGAGAATTATAAATAGCTTACTTTCTGGAAAGGGTTGTTTGATCAACAAACTAGATAATCTATGGGAAACTGCCTTCTAAATTATTACTCATGTAATTACAAAGCTTAATGTTTACATCACCCCCTATGAATTCCATGAGAGCAGGAACTTTGCTTATTGTTATATATCCTGTACCAATCATATGCATTTGGTAAATATTTGAATATTTGTTTTGGTAATTCATGGGAGAAAACTGTATACTCAACTGATTTGCTGGCACTACACTTCCTTCAGGTTAAAATCTGCATTTCTGTTATTCAAAATTTATGCAATTCATCTGACATTATGCTTTTCCAGCCCAATAATATAATATTTACAACCTCTACACTAACTCAAGAATACTATGTCCTGAACTATTGATGCCTTCCTTCCTTCTCTACCTAAAGTCTTTAAAAATACCCAGCTCAAGTAAAATCTTCCTTTGAAGTATCCCAACTAATTAAAAAAAACCACAGACATTTTAATGCCTGAATCATTTTTGCATTTCTGTTTGCATGATAGCCCTTTGAATATGGTAAATACCCAATACATATTTGTTGACTTAATTTTCACAGTACATCATTAGCTTATAGTTTCTATTCCAGTGAAGGTAAATCAATTTCCCAAAACTCTTTCTTTATCCCATATGAAGGTACAATTACTGTTTTGAGTTCTCTCTTATAAATGCAGCTTGTCCTAAAAATTATTTCAGTAAAGTCACAATCTGCCAGGAAGACGAGCAACACACCGGTTATTTTCCAATTCCAGTAATATGTGTCATGTATTATGCTTCTGTGTAACTCCAATTACTTGGATTTTCCCTCCCTTCCCTCGCCATCTCTCCCCGCCCTCTCTCCCCCTGATGATCTTATCCAATTATTAAGGTTGAGAAATGATGACAAGTGTCTCTCTGGATCTAAAATTCTAGTGCGCTTCATCCCCTAAAAAACCATCCCATGTGTAAATTAGGTGCTTAGAAAAGCCTGTAGTCCAGCATCTAAAGAGCTATATTTAGTGCTGAGTTTTGTTTCTGTTTCTGTTTTTTTTGTGTGTTATTTTTTTTTTTTAGATGAGGGCGTGGCTGGGGAAATGCGGGGTGTAGTTTAGTGGAGAGTGGAGCGCTGGGCTAGGTGCAGGAGTGAGATTTGTTTTTGTATGTCCCCAGCCAACTATCTGCCCGTAAAACCCCACTGATTTATCTGAGTGCGCCACTGCAGAACGGAGGTAACTCCAACGCCATTCAAACCGGCTCTGCGAAGATTGCAAAAGGCTGGACTAGGTGGCTCCTGATTGTTACCATAACATGACCCAGCCGGATCCCAGGCAGATTAGTCACCCAACGTCAGGGCCCCTTGGGGGTCCCCCAGAATTACGGCTTCGGGTTTGAACGCACAGCCCAAATAAAAGCAAATGCACTGAGACGTGCAAACTTGGCACCTACGACAAAGCTTTGTTAGAACTTGCCACTCAAGCTGCAGGGAGGGATGGCCAGGACGCGGGGCGCCGGCGCGGGCGGACGGCAGCCTCCCTTTGCCCCGCGCTTTGTTTTCGTGCTCACGGAGGCACAGCAATAGCAAAGCAGCGGCGGGAGGTGACGGAGCCGCGCCTGTGCCGTGCAGGTCTGTTTTTCCCGGCTGGCACGGAAAAGGGCCGAGGAGGAAGCCGGGGAGACGCTAAACGCACCCAAGGGAGCCGCCGCGCTCTCGCCGCGGGGCTCGGGCGTCGGGCTCTGACCGCTTCCAGAACGCCGGCGAGGCCCCGCCCCCGGGTGGCCCCGCCCCCCGGGGTTTCCCCGCCACCCGCGCTCATTTGCATGGCGCGGCTCCTCCCCCGCTGCCATTGGTCGGCGCCGCGCCCCGCCCACTGCCCCTCCACCGCGGCAGGGTTCCGCGCCCCGAGCCACCCGGAGGTGCAGGCAGCGGGCGGACTGTTAAACCGCGGCGGCGGCGGCGGCGGCTGGGGCAGGAGCGGGGCGCGCTCTGCAGACGAGTCAGCGGCGCCCCGGGTGGGGGAGGCGGGCGGGCAGCTAGAGACCACTTCGGCAGCCCCCACCACGGCCGGACCGAAGGTGCGGCGGCGGAGGGGAGCCAGGGCGCCCCAGCAGGCGAGTGGCCGGCGTCGCAGTGGGGGGCCGAGGGGGTTGGGTCTCCCCTGCGGGGGACTGAGGCAGCGCGGGGAGGAAAGCGCGCCGGAGACCGCCGCGGGTATTTGCGGGCCGGGCGGCCGGCCGGCAGCTCCCTCGCCCCTCGAGTCCTCGGGGCTGGGGGACTCCGGGTCCCGGCACCGGGTTGCGCTCTAGGGTCGGACCGAAGCCAGATTTAAACGGCTAAACCGAACAGCCTTGGCAGTAGCTCCGGGGAGGGGAGTGAAGGGGTGGAGGGAGGTGTTGGGGGTGGACCTCGGCGCCGTCACGTGGGCGGGGGGCGGGGCTTGGCCGGCCTGCCTTTTGTTTTGGCGGGAGCGTGCGCAGAAGGCCGGACACGTGGCCCGCGGGGCCCGCCTCTCGCTTCGACCGCGTTCCCTCGGCGGGCGCGGCGGTAGCCCTCGCCGTTTGGGGTGGGGGGGAGTCCCTGAGGCAGAACCGGCGGTGCTGGCTGCGGCCCTTGTTTTCCGCGTGTATTTGGGGCGGACGGCGGTTAGACGGGGTGGGCGGCGGTGGGGAATCCGGAGGATGGCCGAGGAGTGGCGTGTCGCCGTTCGGCGCGCCGAGGGGGCCGGTGTCGCTGGAAAAGTTGAGGTTGTGTGCGCGGTCCGGTAGCAAGAAGTACAGGGCGGCGTTGCGGTCGTTCCACAAACCGCGGGGAGGATGACGGCGGCGCCGCGTCCGAGAGGGAAGGCCCGGGCGGACGTTCGTGTCGCTCTGGCTCCGGGAAAAGGAGAGTTTGCTTGGTTCCTGGCCCCTCAGGCTCGGGCGGAGCTCTCCTCCCTTCCCCGCTGGTCTGCGGTGCGGGGATATTTTTTTATATATGTCTGTTTTTTGAACTGTGGGAAGCACATTCCTTGTGATGCCCCCAAACTTTCGTCAGCCGGCGGGGGTTCAGAGAAAGGCTGCTTTCGCCTTTTCCCGGCCGGTTCGCTCTAACGTGGAGCGGAGTGTGATCCGCAGGGAATGCTGTCAGGAGGCTGGGGAGTTACCCGCCCCGTGGAGACGAATCCCGCAGCGTGGGTTGTTGTTTTTTCGTTTTGTTTTGTTTTGTTTTGTTTTGTTTTGACCAGGGAAAAGCGCCTCTAAAAACAGTTCCCGCGGGAGAAAATCTGGCGCTCCGGAGTGCGGGTCGCTGGAGCGGCCCCCGCCGTGTGCCCGTCCCCGGCCCCGTCCCGGGCGGGTCGCAGCCTCCCTTCCCGGTCGGGGGGCGGGGGCGGGGGTGAGGGGGGGTGTCTGTCGGGCCCGTCCCGGCCTCAGGAGCTGGTCATGAGCTCAAATGCCTCGCGTTAGCGACAGTGAATCCTGATCACGATAGGGTTTTTTCATAACATAAGTCAGATTTTTTTGTTTCTTGAAAGCCAGCCTGCCGGAAAAAATACAAGCAATGAATCCTGCAGTAGTAGGTAGTTGAGTGTCTCCCACACCTGTTGTAACTGTCATCTTTGGTTCTCCCGCAGTTCGCTCCTACTCACTCAGATCGGTGTCACCAGTGCCATCATTTGCTCACAGTTTTAATCTAGATAAGTCATTGCTTATCTTTCCCAGCCCTGTGGAGCCAGCGGTTCCCATTGATTTTATTAAATTATTTTTAGGGTTTTTTTTGGTGTGGTGCCTTGTTAAATATTACAAAATAATTTGGAAAATCTGGACGAGTGCAAATAAAACTACAAATAATTTGTGCTCTTTAAATATTTTCCTATGCATTTTTGCATATTTTTTTTTCCTAAAAAAAATGGAAGCATGCAGCATTTTCATCTAACTTCACCTCATAAGCATTCCCATGTCATTAGTCTTGGTAAAAATTATTTTTGGCAGCTTCACATTAGTTAAATCATGTAACTGTCATATTTAAATTTTTTTTTTATTGGCCGATGTTTGGGATGCTTCCAATGTTTTGCTAGTGTAAATTTCACTAATAGCCTTTACATAAATCTGGGGAAAAAATTCTTCTTAAATTTGTAAAAGAAGGATTACTGGGTCAGAGTCTCTGTGTGTGTTTACGTGTATCTGCACATAATGTGTGTTGAGGCCCTTCTAACATCACCAAAGGTCCTTCCAGAATGTGAATGTTGTATTGATTCAGACTCGTGCAGCATGAGCAGGCCTCACATAACATCATAATACCAGATCATAATCTGGTATTAGCATTAAAATGAGAGCCTTGCTTTAATTTGCATTAAAATTTTTATCACTTAATATCTGTGATGTATTTACTTTCCTAAGTTATTGTAAGCTGCTTGAGGGAGAGGAATATATTCGACATGCTGCAAATCACATAGTGAGTGTTTAATGAATGTTTGCCAATTGAAGCTCAGGAAATTGTCCTTTATTTTTCCTTTGGTCTTACTCAATTTACAAGAAAATTGTTGGCAGTATACTACCTATTGTTTCACTGATTCATTACTTTGAATACTCATTCCTGTGGTGTGTGTGTGTGTGTGTGTACGCGGGTGTGCATGTGTGTTGTGTGTGTGTGTGTGTATGTGGGGGGGGGGTGGGGGGGCACTGATCTTAATCACAGTATTTACTAAAAGGTCCAGTGACTTTCCATTGTCCAACTTCTACATTATCTAAGAGCTCCATCCACCTTTGCTACTATTTATCATGATAAGGTAGACTTTCATTTCCCTTATTCATTCATCTAGCTTGTATGGAATTCACTTACAAATTTCACTTTAATCATCCTTTCACTTGTCTTTTTTTTTTTTAAGCCTACTGCCTTAAGTTCCTTTGTTTCATTATTCATATTGCTCTTGATAACCCACCAATTTATTGCCTATAACATATTTTACTGCTTTTACCATGTAAAACTTACGTTTTTCATTTACTCAGTTATTTCTATTTTCTTTTACATTTATACCCTAGGTGCCCAGTGCACGAATTCGTGCACCTTGGAAGGAACTGTTGGCCACAAGGCTGCAGTGGGCACAGGGGCAGGTCTTGGCCCATACTCTGCACCCCCGCCTGGCCCCTCCCGCTGCGGCCCCCTGTCTGCCTGCAGCCACATTCCCACCGCCATTCCCATGCACTGACAGCGCCGCCCCGCTTGCACCTGCTGACATCACTGAGTGATCGGGTCTGGCGCCAGCAGCAGGTGCATGTGCGAGCTGCGGTGGCTACTGCCCTGATCGCCCCTGAGGGCTTCTTCACCTCCCCCTGCTTCTGAGAGGCGATTGGAGCAGCAGCCGCTAATTGCACCTGCTGATGGCGTCGAGCGATCAGGACTGGCGCTGGGCACTGGCAGTGGTTGCAAGTGGCGGCTTCAGCACCAGCTGCGGGTGCGAGCAGGGCTGGTGCCAGCAGTGAGTGCAGGTGGGACTGCGGCACGCGGGAGCAAAGAATTTTTAGTAACCACCAGAGGCTTGCCCCAGTGACAGCGACCAGCGCCCCATCTTGGTCTGGCACCCCTGCTCACCTGCTGCACCATCCCGCCGCGGGCTAATGCCCACCATGTTCCATGCACGTGCCCCCTGGTGGTCAGCGCACGTCATAGCGACTGGTTGTTCATTTGTTCCACCGTTCGGTCTATTTGCATATTAGCCTTTTATTATATAGGATAGTTAGATGGTAGTTGAAGGAGGAGAACGTTGTTTCCTTGAGGTTTAGAATTGTGTTTGGGATTGTTTATTGATTGGTTTGTCAAGTTATAAACACAAGGAATGGGGCTGCTTACAGCAGGAGTGACAGCTAATAGGTCATTAGCAACCAATTTACTGACTTTAAAGCAGGGGTCCTCAAACTATGGCCCGCGGGCCACATGCAAATACAAATATTGTATTTGTGCCCATTTTGTTTTTTTTACTTCAAAATAAGATATGTGCAGTGTGCATAGGAATTTGTTCATAGTTTTTTTTTTTAAACTATAGTCCAGCCCTCCAATGGTCTGAGGGACAGTGAACTGGCCCCCTGTTTAAAAAGTTTGAGGACCCCTGCTTTAAAGCATATCATCTCTTATACTTCTATCCTTAAAATCTTTACTGTATTATAGGACTGTAATGGATGACCCTGAGTTATCAATTAAAATCTTACTTTCAGTCTATTTCATTTAGAAGGGCAAAGAAGGTAGCTGTGCCATTTCCAAAAGACTTGTGGGGTTGTTTTTGTTTGTTTCCTTGTAAATGTCCTAAAGAGAGATTCCACTGAATTGTACTCCTTCCCTGATCATATGGGATAAGTAAACTACCACTAATGTTAATAAAAATGGTAATATTGTACTTGCCTGTGGACAGTCTATAATAGAAATATGAAGTGGAAGTTTTTAATACTTGATAGTATTTGTAGGTTTTTAGAAACACTATGGATGTGAAAATTCTCTAAGTATTGCAGAATTGGGAGGAAATGCATTCATTTAATATTAAGGCTTTGTTAGTATTTTTAATGAGCTTTTTATTGTATGTTTCTAGTACTATACGACCAAGGATTCCTAAGCATGTTTTTCATAGTAATTTTTAAAATGTTTTATTTGGTAGTAGGTCATTAATCAGTGTTTAACCACATGAAGTTAAATTGGAGCCAGAATCTATAGACTGAGCAAATGTGATAGTGTTTTCTAAATGTAAACTTCAGGATCCAAGTTGATGTACACAGGAAAAAAAACACATGACTATTTATATTCTTATGAGTCATGCACTTATAACTAAATAGTAATAATTCTGCTTGACGTGTGATCTGTTTGATGTGTTATGTGACCACCCAAGTGGCTTTATCTGTAATTAAATCCTTGTAGTCTTCCAAGGGAATTCCTTTTTAGGCATAGTTTTCAGAGTGGAAGTTTTTGCTATAAAGTTGTTGAGTACAAAGTACTGAGGTAACTGTACCCTGGTCACGCCAATTACTGCATTGTTTTCTGCTGTAAATTGAGAATGTCCATGTGCGGCATAAATCTTGAAAACACAATACCGTATCTTGAATTTATACCTTCCATTAGTTCCTAGATTTTAGAGGAATAAAATTATACCAGTGTGAACTCTTTCTCATTACTTCTATTGTTTTAATTAGATTTTTCCTTCATGAGTTATGAATCCTTGTGTATTTCAGTAATGTTTGAAAGAACTGCTCATATTTTGCGAAAATAAGTTTTTTTTCTTACTTCCTTTAACTGTTACAATGGAACAGCTCTCTGAGACACATTTAAGTTTTAAGTGTGTAAATAATTTAATATTTATTCCTACTTCAGGGTTCTCCCATCTCAGAATGCCATTGATAGACTTTTCACTTTCTGTTAACTTACGGATGAGTCAGCCTTCTTTGTGGTACTTTATTCCTAGTTTGTATTTCTGCTCTCCGTTTAAGAGAATTTGGATTATCCAGACTCCAACTGGGAGAGTAAATTTAATGTTCAGGGGTAAATTTGGATAGGATATTTTCCGTGGACTATATGGAATGTTCGTACCCATTCTAGAATATAAATCATAGTCAAATCTGAAGCAGTATTTTAGGGAAAGGAAAATCAGATTTGGTCTTTGCTTTTTAGTGTTCCTTTTTCGGAGGAAGGGTGTTCTTAATCTAGATTGCCTAGATTATCAGTTTCAACTCTGTAAACTATATTGGCGAACTTGATGTTCTTTAGAAAGTATAGTATGTCAAAAAGTATTTGGTATATGTGACCTATGTATTAATTTGTATAGACCTGATTACTAAATGTCAGGATCAATTCTAATTATTGACATCATAATTATCTATGTACATACATCTTTTGAGTGCTGACGTATTTACCATATCTAATGTACAAGGAGATTGCATTTAATGCTAAATTCATACCCTTTGTATTACTTTAAGCAATAAAAAAAATAAAAAATAAAAATATTCATAAATATATATGATTTATAAATCTTAAAAATATAGAAGGTTACGTAAGGAAACATTTTGGAAACAACAGAGGGAGGCTTTTTATTTGTAGTAATACTATCAGAACAACTGATTTCTTTCTTAATTAACAATAAATGTTCTTTGGATTGAATTGTAGACCAAAATTGGAATTTATATTGTAGACTTAACTTTTTTTACTGAATTAATTTGCTTTTATTTATAACAATGAAGTTTAATATAACCTAAAATAAAGAAAAGTTTTGATTCTGTGTAGTTTCTTTTTTTCCCTTGCCACCCCCAAAATTTCTGGGGTGCAGATGTGCTGAGGTATTTATGTTTAGTTAAACTGGAATGTAAGTTTAAAATTCTATTGTAATAATATAATAGTGAAATTCATGTCCATGAACTATAACTGATTTTTGGATTATCTAGTATTATTGCCTCTTAACAGATTATCAAAATTATCTAGTTGCCTTCTTTGAAAAGGTACTGATATAGTTTCTGGTGGTTTTGCTTCTTAAATCCTGTTAGCTTAACATTTTAGTTTCTATATGTTGTGGTTAAAGGAATTTAATTATTTTCCTCAGTTTTATCCCATCCTGATTCTTTGAAATCCCATAGGATTAGACTAACCTCTGTTAGAGAAGAGACCTATTTTGTCTGAATATATTGGGTGTATATGAAATAAATAATTATCAAAGATGATGGTGGTGCCTTGAATAAATAGAGTACAGTATTTTACCACCTAGAAAGAAAATTTTTAGATTTAACGAAGATCCAAATACTTTCACACACACACAATCTTGTGCATAGTTAGAAACTGAATAGTCAAGATGCTTCTTAGCTTTTTGAGGATTTACATTTCCAATATTCTTTTTGTATAACCTAACGTATTATAGGTGTCTGCAAATACTAAACAACATGTTTGGTTAGGAATTTTGGGGGATGGAAATACTTTAGTTAATGGATGATTCCTGTTTAATTAGCA
This sequence comes from Myotis daubentonii, assembly GCF_963259705.1. Taxonomy (NCBI): domain Eukaryota; kingdom Metazoa; phylum Chordata; class Mammalia; order Chiroptera; family Vespertilionidae; genus Myotis; species Myotis daubentonii. The sequence goes on along the minus strand of NC_081846.1, from coordinate 15,935,653 downwards.
GGATGTATGTGTGTCATATACTTTATACTGTGTACTATCTGTATGGTAGTACTTAAACAACATGTGACAGTTGAGCACATAAAATGTGACTTATCCAAATTGGGTTTTTGCTAAATGTAAAATAAACATTGGATTTTGAAGATGTAGCACACATGTAGAAGAAAGTAAGATACCTTCCCAAGACATTTTTATATTGATTACATGTTGAAGTAATATTTTGTATCTGATGGGTTTAATGAAATATGTTTCTTTTTACTTTTAAATATGTCTAGTAGAAATTTAAAGTTACAAATGTAACTCACATGGTATTTTTATTGGACACAATGTTCTATGCCAATGGTCTGCAAACTGCGGCTCTCAAGCCACATGCGGCTCTTTGGCCCCTTGAGTGTGGCTCTTCCACAAAATACCACCTGTGGGCGCACATGTACAGTGCGATTGAAACTTCGTGGCCCATGTGCAGAAGTCGGTATTTTGTGGAAGAGCCACACTCAAGGGGCCAAAGAGCAGCATGTGGCTCGCGAGCCGCAGTTTGCCGACCACTGTTATATGCTAATGCTTCCTAGCCTTAAGATTCCTTTCACAATAAATACCTCACGAATCTCCTTCCTTGAAATTTCTAAATAATTGTATTACTTTGGATGGTATTTGTTGAAGAAATATTTAAGGGCCTGCTATGTACCAAACAATATTCTAGGATACAGCAGTGAATGAAAACATTCCAATCTTGCCTTCATTCAGCTTTTATTCTAGTGGGAAAAATAGGTACTTTTTAGTAAAAATGTTTAAATGAATTATTATTTGTTGTAAGTATGCCATTAATTATTATATATAATTTTATGCAATATAATACATTGTATCATTTATGGGGTGACATATGCTATTTTGTCATTTATCTCTCCTTGATTTACTTTAATAGCTCCCTAATGGGTATCCCTGCCTTCATTCTTGTAAACTCTTTTCATTTTTTTCTCCAATACAATTTTTTTTATCTATAGAACAGTCACAGTAATTAATCTATATATATAAAAGGCTAATATGCAAAGTGTCCCCCAGGACCCAGAAGTTCGATCGCTTGCTATGACGTGTGCTGACCACCAGGGGCGGTACAGAACAAAGGAAGGCCCGGGCCAGCAGCCAGGGAAGGAAGGCCCCAGCTGGCAGCCAGAAGGCCCTGATCAGCCCTGATCACTGGCCAGGCCTAGGGACTCTACCTGTGCATGAATTTTGTGCACCAGACCTCTAGTTTTTAAATAAAAATGCAAATCAGATCATGTTACTTCCTCATCCTATAATTTACATACAATGTCTATGGTTTGTCTATTTAATCATATTTCCTATTACTTTCTCTCTTCGGCTCATTATGTTCTAGACAATTTGTCATTTGTTCCACAAACACATCAAGTTCATTCCTGCCTGAACGCTATTAGTTGTATTTCTTCCTTGGAAGTCTCTCAGCCCTAAATCTTATTTAGCTTGTTATTGACATTTCAGGTCTCAGGGCAGACAGATGTCACCAACACAGAAGCCTTCCTTCATCTACAAATCTAAATTCCTATCCTAATAAAGTCATGTTTTATCACTCTACTTTGTTCAATTTTCATAAAGACACTATGAAACCCTTACTTGATATCTTCATATTTTAATATTTATCCAAATCTACCATTTTCTAAATTGTAAGGTCCATGAGAATAGAAACTTCATTTTTCATATTCACTGTCATTTTTCTTATTATCTAAGATAGTGTCTGTTACACATTGTTCAATAAATATGTATTAACTGAATTATTGAATGTGAGGTTTTAGATGGACTATATGTTCAATTAAAATTGAAATCTAGCTTCTACCAAAAATAGACAATACTGAATGACTCAGTGTTGGCTACTTCTTCATTTCCTGCTTTAAAATGTCACCTGGCTTATTTCCATAAGTTTTGGAAATTTTTATTTTGTTTTATTTTTAAAATATGAAATAGGTTTTCAGCTGCCATTCATAAGCACTTCTCTATGAATAACATGTTATGGTATGGATAGTTTTTATACCCAAATGAAAACCTGATGGCTTTACTTTTAGCTAGATATTTTCACTACATTAATTTTTAAATTGGCTTCTGAAATATAGGAGACATCTTTAAGAGCTATAAAATGATTGTGATGATGTGAAACACAGCTTATGGAATTAATAGAGATCATCTTGAAGTGAATTTGCAGAATTATTGTTTATTGTTTTATGTTCTCAAATCAGTAATCTTACGAATTCCGCCTCTAACCACTTGTTCATTGTGCATAAAATGACATAATTCATGATTGAAAATAATTACAATATGAAACTGTATAATGGTCAAAACCATTAATGTTAAACTCAGTGACTTCCAGGAGTTGCACTCTCAATTGTTATATTAAAATTATTTTAAAATAATTTTAAGTGCTTATTTTATTTAGTATTTAATTTTGAGGAAGTCAAACTTGTCAAAATTATTTTCTTTTATGAATAATATTTTTGGTGTCATATTTAAAAAGATCTTTGCCTAACCCAATATCACAGAGGTTTTCTTCCAGAAATTTTATGTTTGTAAATTCTATAGTTAGGTCTATGATGTATCCTGGTAGATGTAACCATTTTTATATAACGCACCCGAGTGACCTGCAGGAAGGGGAGGTGGCCGAGGTGTGAGGGTCTCCTTTCTGTCTGCTGTAGGGGGGCAGAAAGCCCAAGTCGTGTTTGCGGAGCTGGCCTGTCCGGAGCCGTATGTGCTGATCTTGGTGAGTGAGCCAGGCTGCAGGGGCGGGCGCATTGCAGGCGAAGGCTCAGTTTTGTTTTTTGTTTTAATTGCATTTGAATGTCCTATTGTTCCAGAACCATTTGTTTAAAAAACTAATCTTTCTATATTGAATTGCCATTACATCTTTGTCAAAAATCAATTGGCCATGTGTGTGTGTGAGGGGGTCTTTTTTGGAGTGCTCTATTTTTCTCATTGGTCTATATCAGTGATGGCGTACCTTTTGAGCTCGGCGTGTCAGCATTTTGAAAAACCCTAACTTAACTCTGGTGCCATGTCATATATTGAAATTTTTTTGATATTTGCAACCATAGTAAAACAAAGACATATTTTTGATATTTATTTTATATATTTAAATGCCATTTAACAAAGAAAAATCAACCAAAAAAATGAGTTCGCGTGTCACCTCTGACACGCATGTCACCTCTGACACGTGTGTCACAGGTTCGCCATCACTGTTCTATATGTTCATTCTTCTGCCAGTGCCACACTATTTTGACCACTGCAAGTAGATATGTAATAATGGGTCCTCTTTTCAGCTATGTTTTTATTGTTTTAGTTATACTTGTACTTTTGCCTTTTCATATACATTTTTCAACATGTTGGTATCAGCAAAAAATCCTGTCAAGATTTTGATTGGTGAGATTGTGATGAACCTATAGATCTTCTAAGAAGAATAAACATTGTGCCGAAACCGGTTTGGCTCAGTGGATAGAGCATCGGCTTGTGGACTGAAAGGTCCCAGGTTTGATTCTGGTCAAGGGCATGTACCTTGGTTGCGGGCACATCCCCAGTGGGGAGTGTGCAGGAGGCAGCTGGTTGATGTTTCTCTCTCATTGATGTTTCTAACTCTCTATCCCTCTCCCTTCCTCTCTGTAAAAAATCAATAAAATATATATATAAAAAAGAAGAATAAACATTGTGATAACATTTAATAATCTAATCCATGAACACAGTCTGTGACTCCATATATTTAGATATTCCTTTATTTTTTTTATTTTTTTTGTTTCCCAGTATATAGGTCTTGCACATATTTTGGTAGATATATATCTAAATATTTCATGGTTTTGGAATTAATACTTTTAAAAAATGTCTATTTCTAGGTTTTTTTCCCTAGTATATAGAAATATAAATGACTTTTGTATCTTGACCTTATATCTACCACCTCAGTAAACTCATTAGATCCAAGAGCTTTATTACATATTCCTTGAGACTTTCTGCAGATTTCGTGTAAAAAATTATGCAATCATCTGTGAATAGACAATTTTTATTTTTACGTCCCAATCGGTATGGTATGCCTTTTATTTCTCTTTTCTCCTATTCCACTGGCTAGGACTTCCAATATGATGATGAATAAGAGGGGTGAAAAAAGACATCTTGCCTCATTCCCAACCTTAGGGCAAAAGCGTTCAGTCTTTCATTTAATTATGTAGTGATCTTTAGGTTTTTACGTAGATGCTTTTTGTCAGGTTAAGCAATTTTCCTTTCTTCCCTAATTTGCAAAGTTTTTTGTTGTTGTTGTTAATCATGAGTAGATTTTGGATTTTGCAAATGCTTTTTCTTTATTGGGATCAATATGATTTTTTTCTTTAGTTTTTTAATATGAATTTCTATGATTTAATTTTTTTTAATTTTTATTTTTTAATGTTGAACCAGCCTTGCATTTATAGAATAAGCCATAATAGGTTGTGACATATTATCCTTTTTATATATTGCTGGGTTTGTAACATTTATTTTAAAAATAATTGAAATATTTGTTATTACTATTAATTACTAAATCCTAGAACACTTTTTTTTAAAAAAATACATTTTATTGATTTTTTACAGAGAGAAAGGGAGAGGGATAGAGAGCCAGAAACATCGATGAGAGAGAAACATCGATCAGCTGCCTCCTGCACGCTCCTTACTGGGGATGTGCCCGCAACCAAGGTACATGCCCTTGACCGGAATCGAACCTGGGACCTTTCAGTCCGCAGGCCGACGCTCTATCCACTGAGCCAAACCGGTTCTGGCATAGAACACTTTTAAAAGTCATGATTTGTTTAATTTCATCAATAAATAGCTGACAATTATTGTGTACCAGGCATTGTTTTAAGTGCTAGTGATTAGAACACTGAACAAAATAGAGATCTGTCCTTAAATGGTATTACTCTCTAGAATGTAAAAAACTTTTAGTGAGTGCTGTGAGGAACTTTAGAGCAGTGTACGGGAGTGGAGAGTCACAAAGTGAGGGGCTAGCTATTTTAAAAATATTGGTCAAGGAAAGACTCTGATGAGATGACTATAGAGCAAAAACATGAATGAAGTGAGGGAGTCAGCCATTATTTTTGTGGAAAATTGTTCTAGGCTTAGAAAATAGCAAGCACAAAGTACCTGAAGGAAGAATAGCACAGACGCCATTGTTTCTGGAGTATAGTAACCCATGGAGAAAGTTGTAGAAGTAGTTAGGGATCTGATAATGGAGAACTTTGTAGGCCGTGGTAAGGATGACTTTGGATTTTATTCTAACTACTTGAGCCCTGGTGCACATAATTCATGCACAGGTAGGGTCCCTAGGCCTGGCTGGTGATCAGCGCCGATCGGGGCCTCCCTCCCCCCACCCCGGCTGCCGGCTGCCTGCTGCCTGCTGGGGCCTTCCTTCGTTCTGCACCACCCCTGGTGGTCAGCACACATCATAGTGGGCGGTCGAACTCCCGGTCGGTCAAACTCCAGAGGGGATAATTTGCATATTAGCCTTTTACTATATAGGAAATGGCATCCACTTATCTGCTGTATGTCAGATAGTTTTTCATGTTGGCCATATAGTGGTTAACAAAATAGTAAAATCCAAGCCTTCTTAGAAGTGTTAATGATAAGTGTAGTTGTTTATGTAGTGGTAGAGTTTAGAATAATCAGTTGGGAAACATTGTTATACACCATGATTACATATTTAAATAATTGGAGTAAGTGCATTTATGTTTTATGCTAAAACTATACCAACATAGTTAAACCTTTTTTTTTTAATTTACAGGAAACATTTATTTTCATGAGTTCTTTTTTGCTGCAAAGTAGACAGATTTTCAGGTTAGAATTTCTTACAAGGATACACTTGGGAATAGATTACAGAGGAACTGCATGCAAATCCTAGAATAGGAACTGTGATATGGTGGGCCTGCCTAGACTAGCATCCAAAAGTTTTCATATATAATTGTATTATTTATTGCTATGTAACAAATTATCCCAAAATTTAATGGCTTGAGTATTTTTCTGTGGGTCAGAAATATGCATGGCTTGGCTGGGTGCCTCTGGCTCAAAGTTTCTCACAAGACTGCAATCAAGGTGTTAGCTCAAGTGGTAGTCATCTGAAGGCTTGCTTGACTGGGGTGAGATCTACTTCTCAGATTACTCACATGCTAGTTGACAGGCCTTAGGTCATGGCTGTCTGTTGGCTGGAGACATCATTTCTTTGCTATGTGGGTCCTTTCAGTTCACAGCATGGCACCTAGCATCCCTGAGTGAGAGTGGCAAGATGGAAGCCACAGCCCCTTTGTAGCCTAATCTCAGAAGTGAACATTCCATCATCTCTGATGCATTCTGTTTTAGTGACTAAAAGCAAGTCACTAAATCTAGTCCACACTCAAAGGAGATTATACAAGGGCATGAATACCAGGAGATGGGGATTATTAAAATCGTTTTAGAAGCTGCCTATCATGCCAAGTAAGCCTTAGATATCTCACCAGAGTTTTTTTTTGTGTATTTTTTTCTAGTTCTCTACCATAAATGTGCCTTAGCCACTCTTAATCTACATTTCTTTCCCTTTCCTTTTGCTATCAACTCTAGTTCTTAACTATTAACCTGTGTATATATTCTCTACCTCTTATTTTTAGTTTTCCCTTATCTTTAGTTTGTCCAGGGCCTAAGGAGAACTGTACTGTGTCATATTTCACCTCTTTCCCTTCTGCTAGTCACTTTTATTAAATCCTTAACACTCTGTTAAACTTTTTGAGAGAGAGTAGGTGGATAGGGAGGGAGTAGAGTATGGTATCTGTTCAATATAACTACTTCACTAGAAAGAACACTGATTAAGGCATTTCCCTTAGAGAGCAATAATAGTTATTTAAATACTGTTGCAGATATTTATAGGTTAGAGATACAGTCATTGAGTTGATCAAGTGACAGAATCTTGAGATTTCCCAATGCTAATAGTTTGTTTTATGATTATATATTTCTCATAAAAGTAGAATGAAAAATATATACTATAATATATATTATAAACCCATAATCTGGTTATTTTTGTTATGTTTTTATTTAGAAAAAATGAAATGGTATATATAAGATTTATTATTTTTTAGGCATTATAGAAAACAGTGGTTCTCAATCTTCCTAATGCTGCGACCCTTTAATACAGTTCCTCATGTTGTGGTGACCCCAACCATAAAATTATTTTCGTTGCTACTTCATAACTGTAATTTTGCTGCTGTTATGAATCGTAATGTAAATATCTGATATGCGGGATGTATTTTCATTGTTACAAATTGAACATAATTAAAGCATAGTGATTAATCACAAAAACAATATGTAATTACTAGGGGCCCGGTGCACGAAATTCGTGCACTGGGTGTGTGTGTGGGGGGGAGTGTCCCTCAGCCCAGCCTGCCCCCTCTCACATACTGGGAGCCCTCAGGCGTTGACCCCCATCACCCTCCAATCGCGGGATCGGCCCCTTGCCCAGGCCTGACGCCTCTGACAGAGGCGTCAGGCCTGGGCAGGGGACCCTCATTTACCCCCATCACTGGTTCTGACCCCAGCCCCCCAGACCCCTCCGATTGCTGGCTCTTCCCCTTGCCCAGGCCTGATGCCTCGGCCAGAGTTCATAGACCCCCATCACCCTCCGATCGCCTGATCGGCCTCTTGCCCAGGCCTGACGCCTCCGCCAGAGGTGTCAGGCTTGGACAGGGGACCCCCATCTCCCCGCGATCACTGGCTCTGACCCCCGCCCAGGCCTGAGGCCTCTGGCCCAGGAATCATGCCTGGGCAGGGGACCCCCATCTCCCTCTGATCGCTTGCTCCACCCCCCGCCCAAGCCTGACGCCTCTGACCCAGGCTTCAGGCCTGGGCAAGGGGACCATCATATCCCCCCAATCCCCGGCTCCGCCCCCCACCCAGGCCTGATGCCTCGGCCAGAGGAGTTGATCCTCATCACCCTCCGATCACCAATCACCGGATCGGCCCCTTGACCAGGCCTGAGGCCTCTGGCAGAGGTGTCAGGCCTGGGCAGGGGACCCCCAGCTCCCCGCGGTTGCAGACTCCACTCCTGCCCAGGCCTAACGCCTCTGGCCGAGGCATCCGGCCCGGGCAGCGGGGACCCGCAGCTGCAGCGGCCCCGCGATTGCGGGCTCCGCTTTAGGCCCAGGCAAGGGACCCCTAGCTCCCAGGACTGCCAGCTTTGACCGTGTCCAGCTCCCATCGCTGGCTCCACCCCTACTTCCTGCTATCACTGGCCAGGGTGGCAAAGGCGCCTGATTCTCCGATCATGGCTTGGGGGCAGGGCAAAGGCGGCCCCAGGGCAGCCTTTGCCCTGCCTCCCAGCTCTTAGCTCCCCCCTGGGTTTCCGATCACTGTCAGTGGCAGGGGCTTCTTCCTGCTTTCCCTTTCGCCTCCCTGCATTGTGCCTACATATGCAAATTAGCCACCATCTTGTTGGCAGTTAACTGCCAATCTTAGTTGGCAGTTAATTTGCATATAGCTCTGATTAGCCAATGAAAAGGGTATCGTCGTACACCAATTACCATTTTTCTCTTTTATTAGTATAGATATATGTGTTTTCTGATGGTCTTAGGCAACCCCTGTGAAAGGGTTGTTTGACTCCCAAAGGGGTATTGACCCACAGGTTGAGAACTGCTGATATAAAAGTATGTAAATTTTGAGACATACGGAATTCTGGAAGAGGAATACATAAATCTCTATTTTTTTTTGAGACATTATCCTGTACTATAAAAGCCTAGCATGCAAATTGTCCCCTCGGGCGGTTGTTCGACCAGGAGTTCGACCGCTTGCTATGACGTGCGCTGACCACTAGGGAGTGGCGCGGAACATGGTGGGCGTCTGTGACAGGGAGCTGGCAGCAGGCTGCAGTGAAGGCACTGCCGGCTCCGATGGGCCCCAATGACAGGGGGACCATGGTGGGATGGTGGAGCAGGTGCAAGTGGGGGCCGAGCGCCCTGCAGCTGGCGACTGGCGGCGGCAGCCCCGCCCCTTGCCATAATTATTTTTCTTTCAATGTGCATGAATCCGTGCACTGGGCCACTAGTACATTAATAATTCTATACATATAGAAAAGGCAAACACTTATTTTTTTATCACACAGAATTAACATCCAGTAGCATACGCTCATTTTTTTATTTAGTCTTTTTCCCCAAGTAATAAAACTTTGTAGTTAAAATTTAACTTCTTTTAAACCACCATTATTTTGTTTAATGGAACTTGTTGCAACTACTGTTATAACCTTGGTGGATATTTTTCTGTTTTGTTTTTTAAACACATAAACAGATAAACACCTAAATACATATATGGTAGGTATCCTTTTTCTTTAACTTTATGCTTTTTGAGGTTTGTCCATATTGGACATATAGATTCAGCCACTCCTTTTAATTGCTATATAGTACTCCATCATGTTTTATTATGCATTGTTAGATATCTGACTGCTTTGAAATAATATTTTGTTATTAAAAACACTGCTCTCTTGTGCATCTATGATACGTTCAGACTTAAAACATTATTTTTAATTTGTTAGTTGGAAAACTGGTCTCTAGCTTTCTTATCAATCTACTAGAGGCCCGGTACACGAAATTTGTGCATGGGGGGCGGGGTTCCCTCAGCATGGCCTCCACCCTCTCACAATCCAGGACCCCTTGGGTGATGTCCAACTGCTTGCCTGATCGCCCCTAACCACTCTACCTGCCTGCCCGATCACCCCCCCTAACTGCTCGCTTACCTGCCTGATCGCCCTTAACTGCTTCCGCCTTGGCACCCGCTGTCGCGGCTTCATCCGGAAGGTCGTTCGGCTCTCTGGTCTAATTAGCATATTATGCTTTTATTATTATAGATATTTCCTTCATTACTGGTGAGCTTGAGTATATGTTTAATGACTATTTGGATATTGTCATCTGTGAAATGCCTGACTTCTATTCATTGCCCATTTATGGAAGTTCCTTATATATTTTGGATACTAATTCTTCGTCTAGTATATATGGTGTAGATATTTTTTCCTAATCTGTGCCTTGCTTTTAACCCTATATGTGTTTTTTTAATTGCATAGAAGTTTTTGTGTCTCTTTTTCCTTTTGACTATTCTTGCTCGTCTTTACAAGGAATTGGCTTTTGGTTTTCAATTTTTAAGTGGGAACTAAAGGTATAGAGTTACAGCTAGCACATTGTATGGGGACATAAGATATATTAGTGTGGCCATTTAAGTGACTGTTAACTGTCATGTGTTGAAACAAAATTAGGGACTATCATAATTTCAAAGTATCTTCAAAAACTTATAATTGTTAATGATTAAAATTTTTTCACGAACTATTCAGTCTTCATAATTTTTAATGGTACTGAATTAACTTTTCTATATTTCACAATATATGGCTTTGTATTTCTTCTTTTGATAAAATACAATGAAATTTGTTTAATTATGAGATAAATCTTTAGTGGTCATCTGGAACAGTCCCCCTATTTCCATGCAGGATTAACAGCTCTATAATGATAACTGATGACTGCCCATTTGTGAGAAGGAAAAAAAAGTTATTGCAGATGCTTTTTCAGGAAAAAATTACATTTTAAAGTATGATTCCCAGATTCCAGGTTGGAATTTTTTTACTCTCTCTAAACCAGTGGTTCTCAACCGCTTTGAGGGTCGAATGACCCTTTCACAGGGTCACCTAAGACCATCAGAAAACACATATATAATTACATATTGTTTTTGTGATTAATCACTGCTTTAATTATGTTCAATTTGTAACAATGAAAATACATCATGCATATCAGATATTTACATTACGATTCATAGCAGTAGCAAAATTACAGTTATGAAGTAGCAACGAAAATAATTTTATGGTTGGGGTCACCACAACATGAGGAACTGTATTAAAGGGTTGCGGCATTAGGAAGGTTGAGAACCATTTCTCTAAACATTGTTTAAAAATGGAATCTTGAGATGTACAGTTGGGCTTTGAACAACATCTATATGAACTACATCGGTCCACTTATACACTTGTTTTTTGTTTTTGTTCAATTAATACTGTAAATCTGTTTCTCTTCCGTATTTTCTTAATACCATTTTCTTTTTTCTAGTTTACTTTATTGTAAGAATGCATATAACATACAAAATATTTGTCAATCAACTATGTTATCATTTTGGGGGAGTCAAATATGCCGATTTTTGACTATGGTGGGAGGTTGATGCCCCTAACCCCTGCGTTGTTCAAGGGTCAACTGTATTATATTCACAAATATTTGTCTAATACTTATTGTGCTAGGTAGTGTGAAACTTTAATTAGAGTTTTGGGTATAGGCCCACAGTCAGAGTGAAGAAGTGTAGTGCTAGTTGAATTCCTTATGAACTAGGAAAGAGCAGAGATAGTGTTAGGAATTGGGAAAAAAAGGAGTTTGATTTAGTTAATTTTATAATCAGAAACGTTAAAAATGTTGCCCCTGGGAGGCGTATAAGCATAAAACTGTTTTCTAGATATCTGATTACTTATTTTTACATTGCTTTAGGTTTCCAGAATTATCTGCAGAATTCGCCATGACCCCAGCTCTGAGGGAGGCAGCAACAAAGAGTATCTGCTTTTCATCTTTACCAAGTACCATGGAGTCTGACAAGATGCTATGCATGGAAGGCCCAAGAACTATGGATGAAAAGCTAAAGGGA